>NC_060115.1:9361492-9968367 GCF_021155765.1 Diprion similis | reverse complement strand
AAGCATATGAGACTTGTGATTTGTACCGAGGACATCGCATGCGTATAATATTTCTTTACGAGATGTTTAACCCCCGGGATTTCATTTCAGTTGGAGGGTAAATGTTTGATTTAACCGGGGTAAAAATTTTGTTTGTACTTTACGAAAATACGAGCGCTATACATCCGTGAATGGAAAAAACGAACCGGAACTTGGTTCACTTGCAGAGAATTTCACGTTGGACCATAAGCCGGCCTATTGTCGTGCATTTTCATTCTAGGTTAGTGCAGAAAAGGCTGAAACGTGATGTGCCAAATCGTAAAGAATGCACCTTATATGCATTTTTCACTTTCTGCATTGAGTTGAGGTGAAAATTGATTTTTCTCAGCATATGAGCGAAACAATCTTCAATTGCTAAATTTTTTATTTAGTGAAAATGACACACAGAATCGGGGTAGCTGGTTCGACGTGAAGCTTCCCTCACACAATGCGAGTATTATACTTACCGAAGCGAAAATTGAAGCACCAAATGCAACGAATGAATAAAAAATCTAGCCATTTTCTAGCGTATCTCAAGACAATTGTTATCTGTTTTGTTAACTCGAAACGCCGTTTCGTTCCTCTGCATACATTCACAATTCTGGGAAGGTTAAGCGGTGATCAAATATTAGCAGAAACGGTAGAATTGTGATAGCCACCCTTTGCATTCTTGCCGCTCAAATGGAATCGAATCACTGGAAATTCTCATGATTACAACGCTAACGTAATATTTCTGCAAGATTACAACCGGATGTGCAAATCTTCGCCGTTATTCTGTGATCGAGCAATCATCGAAAAGAGCTCGTTAAATATTTGACCGAAATGAAATTAATACCGAATCTCAAGATTAATATAAACCCCCGACGAGCAGAGAAGCTGTCGACGATTTCTTCGGTGCTTGGTCAATTTGTTTCAACAATTATTGGACCGATTCGATTCCGCTTATTCAAAAGCGATATAGACAGGGAAATAATCTTCATCGTGATTCTTGAGAACTTTTGCACGACTGTATTAACATCTCTCCTCTCCGCCTGGGGATCACGTGCGAGTTTGAATATTTTACTACGTACAGAATTTATATGCTCTCTCTGAATCTGATTCAATTACGCGACAGTATAAGGTATCCGCTATTTTATTCAACAATTGGAGAATGAATCTCGAGTTAAAATTTTTTGGCAATAATAAATTCATCCTCGATGTTTACTTGAGGCGTCTTAAGAAAAAATTTCCTATCACGTAACAATCTTCGCGATATTTCCTACTCCTGACGCACGATGGTAAAAAGTAATCGTATCACCGATTCAATGAAAATTCTATCCGTTTGTCAATGGACCCGAGAAATTGCGATCAATAGATGTGGACGTATATATTTTTACACTTGTGCCACGGGTAAAGCGTGAGTGTGAGCTATTATTCTGTTATTTGTTATAACGCAAAGGTATGATAAGGCCTTATTATCACGCCGGTTACTATACGTAAGTATGTACGTGTAGGAATAATTTTGTAGAACTAAATTTTCAGGGTATTAAAACGAGAAGTGCGGGGGTAAAATCGCTGGGCTCGTGGAAAGTTTTAAATGATTTTGAGGAAAGTTTACTCTTCTCGAGTTAGTTTATGAGGAAAAGTCAATTTACTCAGGCTGCAGAGCTGCGACCGGCTGCGACTCTCGGCAGCTCTAAGAAAATTTCACTTCTTACACAAAATTACGGCACTGAAAATCGAGGAAATTTTCAGGTCATACGTTTGACCAGAACTAACAGCCAAACGCTCTAACGTTCATTCGAATCGTATAGTGAAGGCCGAAAATCAAAATTTTGTGAAACACTTTGAACCCCCAATATTCTTATAGAATTATTAGAATAAAACTGAACCTGCATTTTTCTATTTCCAAAAAGTTCGAAAGCTCTTGGCTGCTAGCTTCAACTTCATTCAGCCGGGTGCGTCTGTATCGCCGCGATGCTGTAACAATTATTCAGAAAAGTTCGTGTCGCGAAATCGAGCGTAAGAATAAAAAAAAAAAAGAGGAAAACGAAACCAAGTACAAGTGCTAAAAAGGTAATTTCACCATCATAAAATTCTCGACGGGGATTTCTTTTCTTTTTCGCTAAGCTGCGAAGCGGTGGAAAAACTCGCGGCGGTTCTGTGGGTTGTTTGAACACGGGTTCAGATTTAGAGGGATTTAACCTGGAAAAAGGAAACAAGACAGCTGGCTCAATGACTGTGGAGTAAGAAAATAATACTTTTTTTCCACAAAGAAGAACTTGCAGATACGAGGAAAAAAAAAATTAAACTGTCATCGTCTGACGCACTTTCTACATTAATCTATAAATTTCACGAAAGTGAATGACTACAGACGTCAGAGTTAATTGTGAAAAATAACAAGTAGAAATCACTGACCAAGTCATGGAAGCAAACCTCTCCCAAGTATCTGCGTAGTGTAACAAATTGGCGTGAGAAGATCCTCCCGTAACGATTAAGAGTGCTTAAAGCTGTCAAAGCTGAGTATCAGCTGCGGTAAGATATTATTGACACTTCGTGGTATAAAGTGTAGAGTGTAGACAGTTTATAGAGAGGGTGAACAAAGTTGAAGGCAGTGTAAATTTTCGCACGCAACTGCAAGTACATACCTGTAATTGCAGCCGATGCAGGATGTGCGTCGTAGTTATTTACCGGTTCCGGTAACGGAAGCGGTAAGATGAAGGGGTGGAGTGAGTGAAAGAGAGAGAAAGAGAGAGAGAGAGAGAGAGAGAAAAGGCGAGTGAGATGAAAGGCTAGAAGAAGGAGAGCAAAAAATTGTGAATAATGTATATTCTTTGGCGCGCAAGGTCCATAAGCGAGAGTCCAGGATGGCTTCTCGCGGAGAGGGTAGCTCCTCTGAATCAATAAGAACTCTTCCCCCGCGACCCCCCTGCAACCCCCGGTCCGCCTCCGCCCACCCCGCGCCGGTACCTTCGAGTCGCTCCTCAGTTTTCTCCCCTTTTTCCTTTTATTACCCCTGGGCCACCCCCGGGAAGCGGTAGCGGCCATCTTTATTTCACTCCGCGCGGCCCTCCATCCGTCTTGCCTCACCGCCCGGCAACTGCACGCCGTTGAGTTCGACTTTTAGAAATTCCGTCCTTTTCCGTCTTCCCGCGCAAAGCCTTCGATAATTAACGCATATTGCAGGGTTTTCGTTTGAAAAAAAAATCACGGCCCTTCCTCTTTCGTGCTGGAACAATATTCTTTTTTACAAATTTCCCAATCACTAAATCGAGACATTTCGCCAAATTCGTTCGGCATTATGTGCATCGTTCTCCGATATCTCGAGACCCTCACTCCTCTCGTTCGAGATTCCGAATTTCTTGACAGGGATTATCCACCCCCATATATATATGTATATACGTATGTACGTGTAAAGCTTGTGGATCTAGTTGACTGAATAAGCTGTTCACAGATCCGACGTACTTTCGCAGCGCGCCCGGATTCTACTCTGCTTTGGCAGGGTTCCAAGTACACCAACTTTCGACGTGCTTTTTTATTTTTACTTTTTCCCCTTCGCCTTTTTACGCATCGAGAGATTATCGCGTCCATTTGCGCTAGTAACAACGAGGGAACAGAATTAGAGGAGAATTTGTGGTGGTGAAAAAATCTTGGAAAAGGGAAAGAGAGAAAGAGAGAGAGACAGAGAGAGAGAGGGATACGGTAAAGCGAGGCAAGGAGCTTGAGTCCGGTGACTGTTGCGAATAGTTTCCTCGCGGTGTTGGCGGATCAATTTCGGTGGACCGCAGACACAACCGTTTCTCAGTGGACTCAATCGAGCGGTTCCACCGCGGTTTCTCTCTCGTATCAATTTTCTGTCCTCCTTCCTTTCCTCCCTCCCCCCATCCCGTTCTTCCTCTTCTTCCACCGCCTTCTTCTTCTCCCTCTTGGCCACAATCTCTCGCTCCTGGAAAGTCCGTGTGTATACCGTACCCAACACAACCATAAGTCTAATTTCAACTCGACTTAAATTTCGCATTAAAATTACCGTCGAGTTAGAACTGGAGGAGGCCCGACTCCTCGAGGAGAAAGGATTCGCGATGAGGCGAGGGTGAAAGCAAAGCGGAGGCGAAACTCCTTCTCCGCAGGACAAACTCGCTGCCTATATTTATAATTTTATACGCACACGTTGAGACTAGCAGAATTCACATTCGCCACAATGAATGAAGCCTAAATTGAGCCCGAGTTAACCAGCGAAAGACGTTCAACAGCTTTAAAAAAGCATTTGCGACCGCATCGAAGAGATTCCTTTAGTCCTGAAATTGAGTAGGTGTATATATATATATATATATATATATATATATATATATATATATATATATATATAATACACGTAACGTACATGTTGGGAGGAATTATACAAGAACGCGCAAGGACAGCTAATTTAAGCCGGTTACGGCACGGTCTACCTCTTGGTTTTGGATACCGATTCAACGGACACTATACACGATGCTTTGAGGGTAGAATCTAGGGTATGTTTCGCAGATGCGAAGGGTGGGATGCCGTCTTTAATTAGCCATTTTCTACCCTCTAATTTTACGCTGATTTTTCAGTCGCAAGATCTAGAAGCGTCTCTATATATACCATCGCATATAATGCTCTCTGACTTGAAATGGTACTTTGCGAGAATAAGGTACATAATTGCCTATCCCGCTATTGATTTTATAATTAAGAATAAAGTAGCAGTTCATATTAATTCCTCCTACCCCCGAGTTCCAGCCTCTCCCCTTACTGCATGGCTACTCGAAACCACTGCTGGGTATAACGTTTCTAGTTTACAATATCGAAAGAAATAGCACCGTCGAAACGTAACCTGTACGTTATGCTTATTATACTTTTTTTTTCAATTATAATTATTTTCTTTTTTCGGCCAGGTTTGAAAAACTGACACAATAAACGATTGGGACTAAATATCGATTGAAAAATATTATAAACGTTTATGGAAAGTATATTCATTGGTTAAAAAAATTTCTTACAACTGTTACGGGATAGAGATTCAGTTGTCGAATCTAGCTCTATATACTGGTTGAAATATGAAACGAGGTGTTGACTAGTTGGAAAATGGATGAGAAGTGTATTTGATGAAAGTCGAAACACAAGTGAGTTAGCGACAAATAGTATGCAAAAATTCCGAATAATGGGTAATAAAAGTAGGTGAATAAAAGTGATAGCGTTTGGCGTGAGATCTCAGGGTTCAGCTTGAGGCCAGATGGAAGTAAGAGGACAGAAAATAGACTATAGGGTTACTATCAGAAGTGCGGAATAATTATTGGGTATAAGTATAATAGATAATGAGTGACGTAACATAACCTTAACGAAAAAAATTTCCAAAATTTTCACGTTTTCTTTTCGATACGCAGATACACGATATATCTATAATATATGAAAATCTAGACGTATGTCCAACTTCTCGGGTAATGTCAGGGTGAAACTGCGACACCCAGTTTTCCGCAATTTTCGAAATTGCATAAACTTCCGTTGGCAAGAGTCCGCTGACGAAGCAAGGAATCCATTTGTATACAGAAGAAGCTGCGGGTTGTACATGAACGTGCATATACATATACATATATATAAATAAATAAATATATATATATATATAGACATATATATGTTGTGTGTGCGCGTGTACGTAGATACTTATGGGTCTCCGTATATAAATGTATACGTATAGTCGTATCCGTATACCAAGGCTCTGAATTTCAATTAAAATTTTCTTCTCTAAAAACAGGTGGCGGCGTCGGGAGGAGTTGGGGAGGCGGGTGAGGCAGAGGACGACCGAGCGAAACGAAGAGGCTGAAGAGAGCGGGGTCGCGAGGCTCCGGAGGGAGGGAGCTGAACGTAATTAAAGAAGGGGGTTGGAACACAGCCCTGCACACTTATTCCAGATACGGAAAATATAGGAAGGAGAGTTACAAGAGGGAGCGAGAGGGAGGGAGTGAGAGGGCGCCGCCGGTGGTCCGGGCTATGCCCCAGGTCTGAGAACCCTCCCCGAGCCGAGAGCGAACGGCGATGAGAAGGGGTTGGGGTGGAGGCGGGGGCGGGGGCGAAAAAGGGGTAAGACTTTGTTGTTTCCCAGGGACTTTCCTCCGCCTGTCTTCTGTCGCGCCCGCTGCGCCTTCAAAGAACGCGCAGATATTCAAATTCTGTCGAATTGTGGAATAGGGTGTACATGTATATATATATATATATATATATATATGTGTGTGTGTGTGTATATATATTTAAATTATATGTACATCCATTGGCTGATGTACACACAGGTATCCACTATACTATCAGCTTCGGTACAGCTTCTTGCGCGGGGTCTGATTCTCTTCGAAACAGTCCAGCTAGATACCCTCTCCTTATGCCATCTGAATCCTCCAAGCCTCCCGCAGCATCTCTCATGCGTAGGTGGACCCAGAGATCAACAATACATACTTCATTACACACGCGTGCAACATTCCATGTGTTGGTTTTTACGCAAACATCAAATTCTTGCCTGAAACGGCGAACATTTGCCTAATTGTTTTTCTCAAGGTATATGATCTGTCAATGAGATATTTTTATTCCACCCCCCCCCCCCCCGCCCCCCTTTTTATTCCTCATCCGTCGCCTCTGGGAAAACGTCTAAGATGCCTTTTCTCGTGCTGGGATCAATATATAAGCGAGATAGGTGGGTGGAGGATGGCGAGCTCGAGGCTCGGAGCTCGCCGCCCCACGGGGGTTGATATTTAAATCTCCCCTTTTCTAATTTCTCTCCCTACCAGGACCCCCGTTCCCCTTTCCTTCTCCCGGTCCCTGCACCCCTGGCAGAGCCCGAACCGCCGCCTCCCCGTCCACCCTCCGGCGGCTCCGCCAACGCGCCGGCCGCCATCATGAAAATATTAAGAACTCGGGAAAATGGCCGCCCCACCCGCGAACTAAGGAAAAGCCTTCCGTCTCTCTCGCCACCCTCTGCCATCCGCCCTGCGCCCCACCCGGCGCTCCGCGTTCCCAGCTAGGGGCAGAAACTCGTTTTCTCGTGACTTTAACTTTGTTCTATACCTCCGCTTGTACACCCGGCTCTTTACCCCGCGTTTTCTTCCACGCTCCGTTGAAACGGAACACCTCAACGCGTCCGATGTCTCTTGCCTGACGAGTTTTTGCTAGGGAAGAAGAGACGAGACGGGGAAAAAATTTTGGATGAGAAAAAATGAGTAAACAAATATGACAAGAGAATATTTCTGTGCGTCGACTTTATTTCGCATTACTTAGAAAATAAAAAACTGATTTCCGCACTTTAATGCGACGACCCTTCGTCTTTCTCCAGTCAAGACTACAACCGGTCTGTTTGTGTTTGCTTCGTTCTATCCGCGGTGTGATAATGTAAGATGTGGGTAAACTGCTGCACCGCAGTGAAAGCGTTCCATATTCGGGTAGGTACCTATCTCAAGTCTCAACTACCCTCCCTTCCACACACGAGGAGATGGTGAACGTACGAACGAACGCACGTACGCAACCACTGACAGCCTCACCCCCGCGTGTATACTTACTCAGTGGCGGATTATGTGGTGTGCACTTCTCCGAGTCTCTCTTCTGTTGATTCGAACATACGTGTACGTGCTTGCGTATGTGTGGGCGGATCGGGGTTGGAACAGTCAAGGTGAAGTTAAACGTTTTGGTACCCACTTGGAGCGGGAATCGAAGGCTCCGCGGTTTGTTGAGTTAGGTCAGCCGAATTGTAGGAGAGGAGAATATTGGTCGGTGAAATTTCTTAAAAATTCTCTACGTACTTAAACAAGTTACTTTTACTATTAATCTTCTTCAACGGAATGATTACAGGTGTAAGATCTCTCTCTCTCTCTCTCAAATTTCACAGAATAAATAAAAAGAGAGAGAAAAAAATATTTTCAACGCTGTAAGAATTTTGAAGCAAAGTTATGGTTGGTAAAATAAAATAAAAAAAAACCGAAACTGCCAACCTCGACATTCGCAAGTCGACATATCATGGTGTGATTTTTTTTATCCCCCTCTCTGAATCCTCAAGTATCCAATCTCTTAGAAACCAGTTAGGTACATTCACCATCTCCATCGACTCACCGTTGGGGTAATATGTCTTCGTCAGCGGACGCCATCTTGGTTTGAGGGGGCGGCCAGGGGTAGAGCGATTAAGAAAATGAAGATAGATACTACAGGATAAAGGAGGTGAAGGCGGAAAGGGGGTGAGAGTCGGTAGAGACGGTGCGAAGGATGGTGATCAGCAAGAAATAGCTTCGAAGAACGGTAGATCGTGCGGAAGATTTCAGACGCCTTGGGTTAATCATTCGGAATCGTTCGGGGGGCTATCCTAATCAATATCCAGAATCCACTCTCAAGGAATTCGTTCGATCAACGAACTCTGCTCTAAAAGCCTGTTTCGTAAAATTTTTCACACTGCACGAAAAATTCGATTACTCGAAGCCCTTTCATTTCTTTCGAGATCACCCGTCTAACCCTCTTGCGGACGGCGGCAGGGAGGGGCGGTTGCGAAGGAAAACCGCAATAGTCGGCCTCGACTAAGGACGCGAGAAAGAGAAGAAAGTGGAGAAAGAGGAGAAAGAGGAGCAGGTATCCTCAGCTCGCGGTTCTTGAGGTAAAACGAGCGAGTCGTTCGCGAGCGTTGGAGTGCACGGAAATATGGTGGTGCTATTCATCTTTTTATGGGCACTTAAGAGGCGTAGCCATGGCAACGCCCGGGGTATCAGAGGCAATCGTAAAATTAAGTAATGAGAAGATAAGAAAATATCATCTTGCTACCGCCCCTCGACTACCGCCCCAGTGTTGCCTCGGGGTTCTGCCCCCGCCCCCGCCCCCATGGCCTCCGCGCAAGAGGGGGTCGAGGGGGGGGGGGGGGGGGGGGCAAAAATGGGCAAACTTTGGACCCCAGCCAGAGGCGCGAATTTTCAGATAAACTGATCCGCCGCGGCGGCATTCTGCTCCGAGTTATTCACCGCCATGACGCCGTCTTTCCCACCAACTTTAACTCCGCGTGTTTAATACCAAAGAGGAGTGAACCGCCAGCTTTCGGCGGACGATAACCGGGCCTAATGTACGCGTAGGCAGATATCTACCCTCGATTTTGCGAAAACCTTGGTGATCGAAGCGTAAAAATTTTAGCGGAGAGAAACAGGCGATTCGATTATACGATTGCACATGTGCGAGAAGCCTCTTCACTCGGCAGAATTTCCCGCAGACGGTACAATAACCTTCGACATTTATGTTTTTGTCGGTGGTTTGCGGCTGGGGTAGTAAACAAGTGATATACCTGCCCTGCACCCGGTCGTTTTCTCTCCTCACCGCCACCGGCGCGGCGGGTAAATCCGAGAATAGTAGCGGATGCACTTCTCCAGGAAAACCGCCAACAGTCAACCGCCCTCCACGCTTAAGATCTCGGCAAACCCATGACCGTGCACTTTGAGCCCTGGGATTATGACGCGACGATACCGCATGATTTCCCTGCTTTCCCCCAGCCAAGCTCGACGTCGAAACGTACAATTTCACCTTTGCTCGTTCGTCGCAAGCAAGTACGGATAAATTTCGCGGGAAAGATTCGTTGAGCGCGCCGCGGTGTGAATATATATTTTGTGCAAAAAGTTTTATAGTTAAATTTTCCAAAGTTCACACGGGAGGTAGTTTTGCAGAGTTTAAGGGTAGTTCGAAGAGGCCGTAAATTTTCCCGCTGTGAGCGAGAGAGAAAAAGAGAGAGAGAGAGAGAGAGAGAGAGAAAGGAGCTGTGGGTGAAGCCGCGGGCGGGTAACGCTTTACCCGCCACATAGGTATCTTTCTGCAATCTTCTATCAATAATTCCTGCATGCTCGAGTTTCCTGAAGTTTAGTTCTTACGCGAAGAATAATGGCCCCGGTATCTGATATGAAAATCACTGTAGAATATCTGCTCCCGCTTTGTAATTTTCACCTGTTTGGAAAAAAAAGTTTCAAGAAATTATATCGCATATCTGAGATTTTTTCACTCGTGCAGGAAATTTTCCCAAACTTTTGTCAAGTTTGAGGAAAATTTCAACGCGACTGTTAACGAGCGTCTCGTCTCAAAATATTAACGCCGCGAAGCGTTACTTTGCTCAGATATACGTATAAGGCCGCTTGAAAGCGGATGTAGTATGCAGATTCACTAAATAAATGCCCGAAAGTTTCACTATAACTCTAAGGACAAAATCTCTGGCTTGCCCTACCGCCGAAAGTCAGGCTTTATTTAGTGTTTCCGTGTTCTTTGTACAGGGTGTACTGGAAAATGGGCGCTGTGAATGGGATAAAATCCCGCCAATCAGCGCGTCTTTATCCACACTGAGAAGAAATGTCAGGTTCCAGAAGAGCGCTCGAAATATCCACCCACCATACGAATAATGAATCCCGAACTGGCGTTAACGAGGATATCACGTGCAGGTTGGCCTGCATACAGACGAGCAATCAATTGGTACTCGGTTACTCCATCGACGGTGACAAAGTGGCACCAGCTATATTGATTTTGTTTGTCAATTGATGAGTTTGCTTACCCCAGACCGGACGCCGCAGCTCAAATCGCGTCCACACATCGATCCGCGGAAATTGACCGGCCAGCACTCGACTATTAACTTCACCAAAATAAATACACATACCAACCCAATGGTCAGTGGAGTCATTGACGTTCTATGGTATTGATAAATCAGTGGTTTTTAAGACGTGCATATCGTGAAACTGTAACTGTTTGCCAGCAAAATTGTTCATTAAGAAGAAGAACCAGACCGTTTATGATAAATTCTTGAATAGCTGGGTATGTTTAAACGATTCGATAAGCGTCTGTCCGCGTGGAATACAGGACAGACACTTTTACAACGGTCAGTATTACGATCCAATCGAAATTTACATCGTTACCGTAAACTTCCGTCCTCGACACAATGGTCGAATGTTCTCACTAAACAGTTGAACGCACGCACTTTCAGCTGGTGAACCGCATCGTTAGAGTTGATTTTGAACTGCCATCAGTCAATGTAACCCTGTTAATTGAATTGCCAGTTACATTGTCCACAAATTTGGTTTATAATTACGGCCGAAGAACGAACTGCCGCATTAACGTTTGTTTTTGACGGTAAAATGAGTGATTACGCTAAAAAATTGCAACTCGAGACACGAGTCTAGGATAATACAAAAACGGTATAAAAAGAACGGACCCAAAATTGAACACGATCAAAGAAGTCCAACGATCACGATTAGTCCAAATGATTGACGACGTGTAATCGAGGTCTCATCTTCAGCTGCACCTCAATCAGCGGCAACGTCAAGACTCTAATTCCAATGCATGGCGGAGTAATGGGATGGAAAATGAAAAGCATGGAAAATACTAGGGTCGATGCCAAATGAACGAAACCCTCCGTGTTATTTACTCGGCTTGCATGCGTGCGTGAGTAGGTATACGTGGGTGTGACGAGGGCGCGTGTCCCTCACGGTGATTTCATAACACAACACCTCTCCCTCTCTCTCTCTCTCTCTCTCTCTCTCTTCCTCCCTCATCCTCTCCACCTTGCTTCCCTTCTGTCGTCTCTCGCACCACAATAACCGTGTGGGCACAGGACGACGATCTTGCAGCGTGTATAAGTATGCACGACACGTGCTACGTTGCGGTAAGGAGGTAGCGAGCCGCAAGATGCGAATTTACCCTCGACTTTTGTGACGTCCTTGGGTAACAGATATCTTCGCGAAGCGGAAATCTGTCTACACCCGAGTACCTTGATTAGTCAAGCGTGAAAATATAGCCTCGATTTAATGAGGGATCAGGGCGCCAGCCCTGCAACAGATACCGCTCGATGTTTCTGCCATGTATCGTCATTCGGAGTTCTGCAATCTTTTATGCATTCGATATTTCACGTATTCCATTCAATACCGACACCCAGCGAAGTTCTACGAGCGAATCTATATCACGGACAATATTATACTGTTTCATTCAATGATCTGTGCACGTTAAATCAAATCTCAGATATCGATAAACTGATCTTAATCGATAGTTTGGAATACTGAAACACGGTCGAGGCTCACTGCATGACTGAAAGAAATGAAACGAAAATAAAGAAATTAAAGAAACTGGAAAAAGAAAAATAATCGAAAATCCTTAAAACCAGAGTGAATAAATCAGTCGTGGAAAATCTCTGCTGAAATTGAAATTGGCCCACTTTACCGTACGCAGAGGGAGAGAGGGAGAGAGAGAGACAGCGTGGTGTGGAACTCGCGTTTTACGCTGAACACACGTCCTCCGATTCCCCTCCCTCCTCCTCATCGCCCGTTCATCCCCTAGTCGTACCTCCGGCGTGCGCCGAGCTTTTTCCACCTTCCTTTTTCCGTAGTTGTTTTTTTTTTCTTTCTTTTCCTTTTTTTTCCCCGACCGATAAACGCGGCCAATAAAAATAACGAGTGGTTCTCGCAGACTCGTAGGTCTGCGTGGTTGTGAGGGGAAAGGGGTTGAGGGGCTGACCGCAAGCCACCAACAAGTGTACAGGGGTGCAAGCCACCGATGCCATCGCCGTCTGTCTCCTATATCTACGAAATTAATTCTCTTTTCCTCCTTTTGAAACAGCTAGTCAGACTTATCGGCGAATCGTTGAACAATGCTCCCGGTTTAATATTACACAATTCGTTGTCCTGTAGACGTTGCATCACGTCGATAGCGGGGTTAAGTTACGTCGATAGGTAATTGGTAGTCTAATGTATTTGTCATTGTTACGTACGGTTCGATTACGTGGACTTGTATTTATTAACTTCCATAACAACATCGTTTTGAAGATATAGCTGCATAACCGTTTAATTTATCGCTTCCGTCCGTTAGTGAAATAAATAAAACTTGAGAGGGAATATGAGGATATCAGTGTCTCTCTGGTGAAATCAGCGTATAATTATATCGATGATTGGGTGGTCGAATATACACGTATGAATGAACACTCGTATCCATGTCTTATATAGGTATATATGCATGTGTATAGATGTAGCCTTGCTGAGAAGAGGGTTCCGCTAATCCAGAAGGATTAAGCTAACCCCTAAAAATGTTCAGCTAAGTCGCCAACTTCCCTTGCAAGACGTGCTTAAAACGCGGAGAGATCCTTAATTCTCGGGGAAAGTGGTAAACGGGCATTCTCTTCCACTAGCAGCTCTGCCGTATGTCCGCTGAGGATATTTCATTTCATTTTACATTTTCCGGGTGGGAATTTTATCGTATTCAACTGTTTCGAAAGAGACCGCTCTCTCTCTCTCTCTCTCTTTCTCATTTAAAGTCAATTTGCAGATCCAATTCATTGCACAAAAGACGAAATGTCGTAGCCAAAATCTGACGAATGAATCATCCCGGTATGTCGTGCCCTCGTTAATTTTCTTCGTCATTCTCAGGACCGCGATGGTCCATTGAAGGAAACTCTGGTAAAGGTCAATTGTTTATCCAAACAATATTTATTGATAAGAATCGTAAGAGGATTCATTCACGGTGGTAATTACGACGGTGATTGGATTGCCCAGACTCTCCAGGCATGTACGTTTTTCTTCGACAATCCACGTGTCTGCGTATCGGGCACCACGTGACACACTGAAAGGATCTCTCTCTCTCACTATCTCTCTCTCGCTCTATCTCTCGGCGTACGATAGAAAGTGTCCGTATTTTCAGAAAGAAATAGAAGAACAAAAAGATCGAATTCAATGTAATAATATACAGCGATCAAGAAACATAAACAGAGATAGAAGCAGAATGATCTGTTCAAATGCGCAGCAATTTTTGAAACATAAAGACTAAGTAAAAATTGTTTTGACAAAGCAATATAAACCTAGTATAATAGGATTTACAGAAACTCAAACGACGCAACAGATAGAGGATCACGAACCATACATCAGCGGGTAGAAGCTGTGGTAAGTGCACGGTAAAAGGAAATATTTATATCAACAGATGTAGAACTAAGGAAGAACAGAAAATATTATGGTATGAAGAACTGAAAATGTACAATACGCTACCCAACGAAATAAAAAAAAACGACAGAGTGCCAAATTTCAGAAGAATCTTAGCGAAACATATTCACATAAGAGAGAGGGGGGGAGCAAATATGTACCAATTATATAATATACTGTTAAAAAGGGTGAAATCATCCCTTTTACTTCCCTTTGAAATGATCAAGTAGTCATCATAGATGAATGACATACAAGACTTCTTATGTCACAAAATGAATAAGGTTACTGCGTCAACCAACATTATTGTAAAAACAGGGTATGAAACAACAAACAAAAAATCTTACATGTCTTTCAGCTGTGATGACTGCTAGATCATTTGATTACGTCAAGACAATTTGTCTTTTGAAAATTCTGATTATTTGAAAACAAAAATTAGTCGATAGAGACAATTAGCTGTACTTCATATCGATAACGTGCTTACAAATGTAAAAGCCGTTTCTTCAGGACTTCCCTATTTCTTCTTTGAGATCTTAATATCGAATAAGCATTCATAGAAAATTTTTTACTTCGCTGAATCAACTGTCTCATTTCGATTGGGTGGTAGAAAGAAATTTCGTTCCCTCCTTGACGTATCATAACGAAGTAATTTCTTGCGTTAACCTTAAGTATCCAAATTACCTTCGTCTAGCATTGAAGACAGAAAAATTTATCTTGGTACCTGAAAAAAAAGGGAATATCTTCCACCTAATCTCCGAATGTAGAAAGATTATAACCAGAAATCGTTTCAGATAGAGTGAAATTATGGTGCACTGTCGTATGCAGATGAAAGGTATGAAACGCACAAGTCGATAACTGCTGTAATATAGGTTAGCGGATGAGATGTATCTGGGTTCTCTAGTTAATTCATACACGCGGGGGTATATCGACGTATAAACGATCTTGTACAGCAATCAAGTTATATAGTAACTTTGACGAATGGAAATTCGTGATCAATGCTTTGTTTTTCATAGTTCGATTTTTGAAAATCACCCGAGAGTCGAGTGGATTTTGGCACGAACGTGAATACAGCGAGCGTAGATGTTTCCGCGCTACAATGCGTGAACGACAAAACACACGAGGGAGACAAGATTGCTTAGCGGAGCGTAGCTGAATTAGCGTGAGCATACAAATGAATATAACATCAGTAAAATCCATATATTTTGTCGGCCATGTTTGCCAAGGCTTTCTTAGTGAAATATGAGCAGTATTCAGACGTTTCTATTATACCGTAATGGAAGGATACCAAATGAATGGTACAAAATTGATTATTATACTTAGCGAATCCCCTCCAACTTTATCCCATACCAAAACCAGCTCGCAGGCCCGTCAAAACTTTCGATTGAAATACTGCTCGTGCGTAGAAAGGTTTTCCCTGTTTTCGATATTCATAACGCGAATCCAATTACACAACATGTTGGTGTGTTATGATATTCAAAGAAAAAAAAAAACAAGAGATACAAAAAAAGAGAGACTAGGATAAATCCGTTTAAACTAAAATCGGAATAGTATGTAAAACAATAAAAATTAATATACCATAAGAACAGAACAGAATACTGTGGGAACGAAACTCTTTTCTCTTTTTACGCTCTCTAAAAAAGTTCACCGAGTGTAAAGGACAATTAAAAAAGAAAGCTCAAGCAAAGGAGGAAAGCACCATACCGATAAGCAGGAATGATGGCTGCCTCCTGTACAATATCCAGGGACGATGCTCATTAATTGTCAAGCCGTTCGTGACGAGGCAGTTTGTTGATAATTTTGTCAACAATAAATCCATTGTTACCGGGTACTCACCGATTGGGAAACTGATGCGATCGTGTGGTTCGTATGAATGTTCATTTTCAATTTGAAGAACAATACGCGTTAATCGAGGGGTGGACCTACACTCACAGGTGTATTATGAGACGAATACCGAAGTGGGCATATCTTCTAGAAGTCGCCGGAATTCCAACATTCGAGAGATAACAAACAGTTCTCTCTCTTCTTCGAGCTTTCAACCATCCGCGCTGACGTCAATTTTCGAACAATGACCATCGACCAGCACTGCAAGTAAAAGGTTCGAAGTAAACATAGTAATCATAATAATAATAATTGACTGTCGAGTTTTCAAAGGTATTGGTTACTTTCTTTTTTTTTTTTCTTTGCTTTTCATTTTCTCTAAATAAGAAAATAAGTGACGAAATCACGGTTTAAAATTTGTCGAGGTTTAGCTTGAATCTCGAGCGGAAACCCTCAAATGTGGATAGCGGGAGGCTGGGGAGAACGATTTTTCAAAGGGTGTCCCTTGGTAGGTGGACATATGTTGAGGTAGGGTAAAAAATTGTCCTGAAAAAACCACCCCCGGACGTGTAATAAAGTAATTTTATGAAGTGGTCGCCAGTGTCCGTCGTCCAGTGGGGTTCCGTGAAAAATTACAGGCTGGACCCCGGACCGTCGACTACCGGTTAAGTGAAAACATACTGTCCGTTGTTCTCTCGTCCTTTCTCTCTTTTTAACCGCACTGCTCCTCCTCACTTTTCACGGGTAATAGCCACTGTATACGTCTAAATACCTCACTCATCTTCCAGCCCGCGTGCTGCAATTACGAAGCGCTATTCTTTCCATGATTGAGAAGAAGCTCTGCTTAATTAATTACAGGGAAGGGCGTGTTTTTCACTAACCGCACTAATTAACCAAACAGCCACGTTTTATACTCCTGTTTTTTCAATGATCCTCTTCGTGGTTCTTTTCTTTTCTTTTCCTTTCTTTTCTTCTTGCTCTCGCTATGCCTTTGCGTAAAAGTTTTATCGGAAGTCACGGATATGTATAATTTCGCTCTCAAAGCAATGGACTTGATCGAAACATAAGCGCTACACCGCGGTCTGCGTGCGGCAGGACAACAAGAGTTGAACTTGCGAATGTTCGCGTGGGTGCGAAGGCCGCTTCGTCGTTGTGTATAGAGAGTATAAATATAATCAGAAAACGGCATACCCTTATAAATAATGAAAACAACTTTGTTGGGTGGTAACCGTATGTGGGCGGAAAGAGGGAAGCCGAGCCTTGAAGCCCCCGAAGCAGCCGGTAAAATAATAAATTTCAAAAAGCCAGCATCCGTAACTTTCCCAGCTTCTCTATTAGATTACGCCGAGCATCTGCAGAATCTCGGGTGGGCTCGTTAATTTTCGTTAAAAACCAAATGTTCCACGGATGCGCGGGGGGTTGGGGGGTGGGGGGGTGGGGGTGGTGAAGACGGGGTGGCTTAGGGGCAGCCAGCCGCGATAGTGGGGGGGTTGTTTTAGTTTCGCACAGTGGAAAGCACGGGATAAGTAAGTACGGTTTCACATGGTTACCCGAACATTAACGCGGTCTTCCAGACTTCTATTAAGATTTAACGCCCAGCATTCGTTTTCCTTAAGTTTCAGCTGTGACTTGCGACCACAATAATTCAAAACTCCGATGTAAAACGTAATAACTCCCCTATTCGCACATTACAAAGTTAAGTAAGTTCCCACCCGTGAATATTTTCAAAAATTACAAACAACGAAACTTCGCATTCGACAATTTTTTTTTACATAAATTTTTAACATGGAATTTTTTTAATTTTTTTTTTTTTTTTTTTTTTTTCTTTTTGTGAACCTATTTACGAAATTTGTCAAAGACGAAACACGAACCGGACAAATATTTCAATGATTAGGAAAACATGATTGATGCCCTTTCATCACATTTTTATACTTCAAATTGCTGTAAGGTGAACCTGAAAAGAAAACCAGCTCTTATAGCCGCAGAGCCAATGCGATGAAGGCAGATCTTATTTCTACTTGGTTCACGGGTCCTTTTAGAGGTAGCGCCACCGTCCGCGAGACGAAAGGGTTGCGGTTCGAATCCGTGCTAACGAAACGTGGGTATAACTTTCATCTCACGCTCCTCTCAACGCTCGCGGTTTCAACAGGAGAAAATAAGCCTAGTATTATATTGATTTAAAAAGAGTAACGAGACGACAAGTTGAGTGGATTGTTTAAAAGAGTTTTGAAATATTTTACTCCAATTTCGACAATTTATAGACGAACTTTACACCTGTCTGTGACATCAAAAGTTTCTCAAAAGAGTTTCAAATTTATCGTTCAATCCTCCCGCGATTTACACCCGTCATGCATCACACCTAAAACTGTCCGTGCATTAATTCCACTTTTTGGTGGTAGCGTAGCTATAAGTTAATCAGCTTTGCAGAATTTTACGGCTTCCTCGAACAGGTCAGATACGATTTTCCTTTAAAATGATGCAGGAAAGTTTCCAGTTTTTAGACCGAATCTCTATCAAAATTATAAACTGACCTGTGAACATATTATTTTAATTTATGAATATTTCATTGCAATGGATTAAAAAGCCTAAGGGTAAAAAATCTGGAGAAAGTGAATAGCTGCGGCGAAACGAGGAAGCAATAAATGACCAACACTGATTAGCCCAAAGCCCCAGAATCCACTCAGCGTGTCAGGTGATGAAAACAAACCACGGGGGCAACCCTAAACATTTTTTTCCCTTGTCGACCCCCACCCTCAGGGGTTCCCTGTAATTCACCCGGGGAGGCCGGGACCTGAAAGGCCGCTTTGAAAAAAAACGTGTCCCACTTTGCCCACAAGCCCCTCAGCACTTGTCGGTAAACAGCCACCCCTGGCACGCGCTAGGGGTGGCAATGTTTTGTGCACGCTTGTTTTTTCTCCTCCTAACCCTTTTTTCCCTTGGCAGGTGCAGCCGGGCAGCGTTCTTTTTACACCCTGGTTGCAAGTTCCCGACTGAGACGCGCAAAAAATTAAAGATAAAAAGCGGAGTGAGTCGAACTTGGGAACAAACTTGGCGAAGCGTCAGCACAGAAAAGCGAGAAAGATTTGCGATATAATTACGAGATCGTGACCTGGGTTAAGATAAAAATGATTCGAAGACCCATCTTCAAAAGTAATGACAGGGGTGCGTGTACAATAGGGTGGTTTTTCAATGATTTTTTTTTTTTTTTTTTTTTTTTGTTTTGTTGGAATTTTAATGTTGAAGGGTCGTAGATCGGCTTTGATTATAAAAAACAAAATCTTTAATTTTTCATTCTCTTATTTCGAACTCTGATTCTCCCTGCTGGTTTTTGTCGTAGGTACATAATTCTTGAGCATTATAGAATGGAATTCCCGAAACACCTTCTTCCTATACAATCGAAAATAACGACGTTTCGAACGTCAACGAAGATTTGAAAAAAGTATAAAACACAACGTTATTCAGCTTGAAAAATGATTAAATAATAACACACTAAATTAAAATACCCACGAGTCGTGTAGAATATACTCTATATACAGAGCGATTGAGGGCTGAGAATAATAATTTAAAAAAATTAGAAAGCAATTCTTTCTACACTCGGAGCAGATTTATAACCATCTAACACGATCTTCCATTCAACGACCACCTGAATGTACAATGATTGAACGAATTACAGTAAACGAAAAAAAAAAAAAAAAAAAACAAGACGAGCGAGTGATCACGAGGACGTAATTCAAGTGGCCGGTTGTTCGTGTGTTCCACCCTGAAACCACGACGAAGAGGAGAGATGAAAGGAATTGAATTGCGGTTGATGATGGTGAAAAAAAGGAAAAAGAAGGTGACATAATTTTGTTTACCCCCAACATTTGCACGCCAGAGTCGAGATAATCGGGAACACTTCGCGACGTCAATGTTACCCGCAGTGCTCGTCACGGGGAGGGGAATCGGGCACTTGGTACGAGGGCTTTTAGGCGATTTCAAGAGCAGTCGCCTCTTTCTTTTCGTTTATACGTATACTTTCTTGAGGGCGCGTGATGCCGGGAGGGGATCCGGTCGACGTGGAGGGGATGGAGGGGAGTTTGGCGGCGGTGGGGGCGGCGAGGAGCCCCTGGAGGGGTAAGACTGGCGCCCCCTTAAAACCCCTCCAGGAGCAAATCAATAAAAATACGAAAGAGTTGTTCTGCAGGGGCTAAACGTAAGAACGCTCCGTATTTCGAGCCGAAGCTGAAGCCTTCGCTTTCCAAGTGTTCTCGTCAGTTTCACCTCCATCATCATTTCGTTTCGACCGCGGATTTCGATAGCAGTACCGCATCTACTTGAAGAAAGAAATGGTCTCAAACTTGAAACGAAAGCGGTCTATCACGACCAAAAAAAAAAAAAACAAAAACCATTTTCAAGCTCGTTGTACGAAACGGCACGCGATGCTCGTTCGTTGTCATATCCACGGCAGCTGGTATCGATTTCATGCCCGGTTATGACAATCGGTAATAAACAGTATCGCTCGGCCGTACCTGTTCATTAAAGAAAAATTAAATCTGGCAGATTTAGAACGTAAACGTTCCGGCTTTCGTTAACTGGCCGTACAAGTACGAATCTATCATTGATCAAACTTTTGAGTATTCCGCAGCGTTGCAATTTTATCGAAACTTGATATCGGGCCGTTTCTACGGTTGGTTAACGCGTACAGATACAACGTATAATTAGACCGGTCGTTTGAAACTGGAAGAGAAGCAAAACGGTTCGGAGAGAGAGATGGAAAGAAAGGATTCGACCTACCGTATCGAGTGGAGTTTTGTCCCTTAATAATTCTCGTAGGTTTATACAAAGCTGTTCGGAAAAGCTATACGAAGGGTTTTATTTACTTGAATCAGTCCTTGTTGTGATCGTAACGGAGTGCCACGCTGCGGGGGGGAGAGGGATGCGGGGAAAATCCACGCGCGTTTATAGAACGAGCGAAATAATATTTGAATATTTTAATTGAAGACGAGAGTGGGTTGGTATGTACGTCAAATCTAAAACTGTTGGGGTTGCAGTATAAGGGCTGCGAGGAGTGCGGGCAGTAGCAGCCTGATTATGTAAAAATCCGCCCCTTTCGGAAGGCTGGGCTGGATCCGAGATAGCCGAGGGTGAATCTTAAAATACGACCCCTTCGGAGACTCCCACCCTCGGCATCGCCCTCGCCTTCGCCCTCGGCCACCCGCCCCGAGATTCCCCCTTATAGGAGGAGGCCGCTTTCACACTGCAGGAGAGATCCGGCAAATCATCCCAGAATTTTTCTTTTGTTTAACGCTACCAGGAACAATGCCCAATGGTTTCGCTGGCGTGCAATTAAAAAGGACTTAGTTGAGAGAGCGTTTCGGGAATCGTCGTTCCTGCCTGGCGCCCCCTTTTGTTAACGCTTCAACAAGCAAGATCCAGAAACTCACGCCACCAGGTTCTTCTTGTACCTGCAATTCTTGTTCGTGATTTTTTTTTTCCCTTTTTTTTTTCTTTCTATTCACTTTTTCTCCTCTCTTAATTCCCTTCCCTTTTTCCCCCGGGGAAAAAGTCACTTGATCGCGTCCAACATCTGCGGAAGAGAGCGTCACGCGATTGTCGGGCAAAAAATCTACCGATCACGCGGAAAGGGTGGAATAAAAAATTGGTATCTGTTACCTGGACATTGGGTAAAAAGTGGATACAAACGAGGTAGCGAAAGGATGAAGGTAGGATTGACCGAAGATCGTATTTAACCTCCATGTACTCACCCAACTTTTCCTACGTTGATGCGCACCCGGGATACCCGGGTACCGACCTCCAGTTTTATTTACTTTTTGAATTCAGATGTGAACAGAATCGTTATAAATCGATTCATTAACAAATGTTACCCCAATGGAACATTTATGACATTGTGACAACATATGACATAACATACCTGGATACCTGAGGTGTCCCCTGAGACTAACCGTACTTGAAGTTAATTTTGATACTGCAAAAGAATTTTTTTTTTCGAAATATAGCCATGGGAATATATTCGTGAAGAGTTAAACTTCGTAGATTCCGAGGCTCAGATCAAAGGAAAAATTTTTCAAAAAATTCCGGGTACCTGGGTATCCGGATCTGCACGTAAGGGTTCGGCGAGTGCAGCTCGAGTACAGTCTGGAACACATGTTGTCAGGGCCTTGACCGTGACTGGATCGGAGAGACAGAGTTCGAGGGGCGGGAGAGAAGGAGGAAGCATGTAAAAAATCCTAACCATATTGCGATACTTACTGGAACTCGGCAGCACATGTCTAACTATCGGTATTTGATTGATGAGATTTTTTGACCGGAAGTCGATGGGTTTTTTGACCGGATGCAATTGATAAACCATATGGTTGCATGCGGGCGAAGAAAAAGATCCTCACAGATAAATCTGTTCGGTTCATTGGACATGCAACTTTTTACGCTGTTCCTTGAGCCTAATGGTCTAGGCTTTTTACCTATCTTTTTGTGGGCTATGATAATGCATCACTATTCGCTTTTTTATTCTTTCACTTGTTAGAGAACACACGCTCTAGTAGACAATCGTGGCGGAAATACGAGGCACATGCCACGTAGGTCTTTGAAAAGCAGATCGAAGAAGCGGAAAATATTAATTCTAACTAATTTTGATACGGCATACTATGGATAGAATAATTATAGGTCCGAGAATATCAAGTTTCAAAATATCCCTTGTCTAGAAATAAGTGGGCACAGAATCATCCCCTCGAAACTTTGCTACACCTGATTTGGACGGCTTTAAAGAGTATTGGAATTTTGTAAGCTTGCGCAAAGCTTTGAAACTTCGATTTTACACAGTGTTAAATAATCATTGAAACGATCGAATGATAAAAGAAAAATTAGAATAGGTTTCAGCTGACTACCCGAGTGAACTGATAACCACGGATAAATAAACGAACTGCAAAGAAATTTCAGCACCAGTTTTTACGAAAATTTTCGGCAAACGTATTCGATACGCCACCCCCTGGAAAGTGTTTTAGGACGACGCTTCGTGAGCGAGCGGAATTTCGGATTTCGTTCAGTGAGACAAGCTTTCATCAGAAGAGGAAACAAAAGAGAATCGGGTGGCCGGAGGGGAAATGGGTGGGTGTAAAAATCGCCCCTTTGTCTGTGGCGCCATTTTATCATTCCTCGCTTGCAGCCCCTTGGCATATTTCAAATGACAAAAACCACCTCGCCAACCCCCCTCCCACCCATCAGTTCATCCCACCAAGGGGAACGGGGGCGGCAAGTAGGTGGAGGAAACGGGGCGAGAGCCGGAGAGGAGAAGGGAGGGTGGCCGTCTTAAACTTTAATTGCCTTTATTTTCTCCGGAGAAAAAGTCTTGACTGGAAATTTATGACCGTTCGGAGTAAGAATAAGCTGATGTCGCCATTAGGCATTACGGAATAAAGTTGCACAGCGGTTGTCGCTGATAATATTATACTTGTTTTTTAATATCACCGGTAACGACGATGGCAATCACAACATTGAGAAAGTAAGTAACTCATTTTGAAAAGTTTTAGATGAGTTTTAGACGAAGCAGACCCAGAGCGTATATAGAGTTCAATTGCATGACATTGTCGGATTTGTTTTCTTTTTTCTGCTATTTTTCAATCGGAATCGGATCAGATATTGTTATTTCAATACCCATATATCCTAACGAATTTCATTTCCTCCTTATATTCAACTCATTTCATCGATTATGACACCATAACTTGGATGATCTTGCAGTTTTAACATTTATTATGTAGAGATGCAAAATCAAAATTATACGTAAAATGTTTAACGTCCCGAAATACATATACCTAAAATAGAAATTAATGAAAAATATACTTATATATACATTTTGATGAATAAACTAGTAATGGTTTGGGTTTACGATCGTTATGATTATTGTCAAAAATTAATTAACATCGCAATTAGGTAGCAATAATGAAAAAAAAAAAATGGAACAAAACCTATAACAGCACCAATTCTGTCACGGTGTAAAGATTTGAAATAACGTTAATCCCGTTATTGAAGAACGCGGTTTGTAATTTTCTCTACTTTCATTAGCCAAGCACGGGGTAAACGAAGCCAAATTGCGAAAACGTGTAGAAAAACAATTCTTACGTAAGGAGAGAGTGAAATCATTTATACAATTTAATTCACGCTCTGGTTCGAGACAGCCTGATTTCTGGCGTGTATATTTTAGGCATTAGGCGAGCCATCGGCCATTTTATTCGTCTTTCAACCCCTGAACCGAAGCGGAGCGGGGGTGAGTAACGTCAGAAAAGGCCACCCCTACCACCGCGGAGCACTCAGTCGACTGAAGGGTAACCGGGAAAAGAATCTTCACGCAAAATGGTCGTTATGGAAAATTCTTCCGCTACGATTACGCATCGAATTTTCTCCCGCATCGGTTTTTTCAGTTGCACCTCGATTCTCGGTTTATCAATTTCTTAACAATTGACCAGTTATTTCTGAGCAAGAATTAATTTTTTGCGATATGTATCTATAGAAAGAGCCAAAAAAAAAGGCTTATCTGAAGACATTTTGCCTCGGAGGCTTTCGTAACAGTAGAAATTCCCTAACAGGAACAACAAGCTAATATTTATGTAGAAATCATACACCTAATTGTGATGTAGAATGGAATGAATTTATTCAAAAATAAATCTGCTAGAAATTGATCATGCTAATTATTTGAAAAAGCAGGGTGAAGAAAAATAGCGATTAATTGTATGAAACAGGTGGTTCATAGAGAGAAATACGGTTTAAGAATTTTCCGGGTATTTGAACAGTTTTCCAATCAACCGATCATCGCTGGAAGTTTTAAAACGTGGTTATAACAATAAATGTGAGATTCGCTAGTACAGAAAGGGAGAAATACGTTGAATTTCGATCGTTGGTCACCAAAAATCAAGCCGAAACTTTTTCGCGATAAGTTGTGCGTTAAGGCGCTCTACCTACGTGTGACGAATGGTTATCCACATCAATTCGTGCGAGGAGATATCGCTCGGGATGACGTCGAAGACCACTCTATGCACTATTCGATTCTAAACTGTTCTAAGCAAAGTTAAAGTGGCGCTGTTGCGCCTCTGTCTTACGTCTAGTCGCAAGTTTAAAGTCGAGAGCTCTGTCGTAAGTTTCGGCAAAGATACACGCGCGCGCCGAACCGACTCCGAGGACTGAATCCTTCTGCCGGCCAATTTTCGTTGCTTGCAAAATTTGTCGGTACAACCATGCTAAAGAATAGAACGTATTTAATGCATGGAACCCGTCGATCACCCCTGAAACTCTGTTGAAAAAAAGAAATCGCGACTAAAATGAGAAAATAAACAGACAAGACAAGTCAGCCCTGCAAGGCGTATCTAACGCACAGCACACGCGGCAGAATTCGCATCTTTATCGAAATAAAATCGCGGTCTAAGGTTCTTTTCCCTCGTCGAGGTTGGAAGAATTTTGAACGCCGATGTACGAGCCTGCGTTTAAGTTGACCAGCGTCAAAATAACCGGACAGTCTGTGCGAAAATGCGCTTTATTCGTGCCCACTAACTAGATCGTCTAAGTGCAAGTGTTTTCCGATTCATCTGATTCGAGTCGATTCGTGAACGATTCTTGATTTCCATTTTCAAGAATAAGTTAAAAATATTATTCCGACCTGCAAGGATAAACGCCGGTTAAGAAGTTTCTTGAAATTTGTCGACGGACTGTACGACTTAAAGCTAAACGCATAATTTAGGTCTGGAAAGAGAGCGTGTGAAAAATGAAGAAAAAGAAGAACGGACCGCAGCTCTCGGGAGATGGTAGGTTCGATTGTCGAGAATTGGAATATATTGTATCAGCCAGGCCGTAACTCTTCGGGCAAAAAGTAAGCGTATATAGATGACTACGTACACCACAGCTGGTCAGGGGCTGCCGTTTTATAATCGGGATATGATGCTCGGAATAATATTACACGAAATGTGAATGAAATTATACTTTATACCACCGAGTTAGCCAATAATTTCCCTTATAAATTTCTACCTATCGATCTGTTTATCCCCCAAGAAATTACGATCCAACTGTACAAGTATAATTACGAAGCGAAACAAGATCCCGTCGCGTCGTATCTCACAAAATCGGAAAGCAAGAGGCATAAGTAGTTCCTTGACTCGAATCTTCGATACTTCGCTTTCTGATAAATGAGCTGAATTACCGGCCCTAAAAACGCTCCACCATCAAAGGTTGATCCAACCGTTCGACAGTACAAATTTTCGTCCCGGTAAGAGGTACCAGTTAGTATAGTTTTCAGGCAGGGAGGATTGCCTGCTAAGGAAGCACAACGAATCCAGGATTTCTATTATTAACAACCATCACGTTGACCTCGGGCCCGACAAGCACGCAATAATTGGGCACGGAAAACTTGAGGAGCTTTTACTCCCTGAGCACGAAATAGTTCACGAAGCGTTCGGAACCGCGAAGTGTGCACACCCAGGCGTTGATGGAAAAATCTCCATAGACGATAATTATCGAACGATCAGGGGTTTCGATGATACGTTCGATATTTGAGGCTTACGATTATCACGACCTGCACAGAACGACGCCGATTGCGGAAGTTCTTTACGACACGTCTCAGCCGCGTCGCAATATCATGTGACGATAATATAATTCGTCGCAAGGAATATCAGCGAGCGATCTCTGCGTGCTTGGCAAGGACTCGGAGGAACTTCTGGAGGAGATTATCGGCTTGGCGCAACATGCGGTGACCACTAACTTAACCGACTAGACGCGTGCTCGACGCAGCTCTGACCGATCGGTTCGTCACCCCACCAAAACCCTTGCGGAAATAAAAATGAAAACCCGTTTCTCAAAAGTGACCCTTCCAGCGTACCAGGGGTTTTGTTATAGGCGACTAGGCGAGGGCCGCCGGGGCTACTAAGGGCAGCCTAGGGCGACGCGCCTCTCTCTCTCTCTTTCTCCCTCTCTCCTCTCTTCCCCACTAGACCCGATTACCATATCCTTTCTAGAATCCGACGCGGGGACTCCGTTGCAGGAGAACTGGTCAGGTAGGTTTTTTCGCATTTTTTAATTCCCGATGACCAGATGCCCGGATGGGGTCCCGGAGATTCCGACCTGCCCTGACCTCCCCTTTGCGATGACCCCATAAAAATCCTAGGAACCGGTTTGACCCTTTGCGCTTTCGGACGTTACAGGAGAGAAAGAGAGAGAGAGAGGGAGAGAGATGGAGAAAGAGAGCCGGCCCTTGGGATCGTTCGTTCATCCGCTCGTCCGTTTACCTTCGAACAGGCAGCGACGACGACGCCGCGACGCACGTAGACGTTACGCTTCATGGTACTATGTATACATGCGTGCCATGCCTATGATATATAAATGCATCCACGAGCGGCACCCGGTTGCCCATTGTTGTCCAGGCATAATGACCGTTATGTAATCCTAGCTCGCTTTGTAACGCGCCGTACGAGCCTGCGTGTCTCTTCCTTGACGATATAAGAGCCGATGATTTGTCAAGCACTGAAATTAGGGAATATAAAAAAAAACCACCCTTCCGTCTTGCGAAGCGAGTTGGTGCTTCTTCGTTCTCTTCACATGAATTTTCGCGGGAAACATTGCAGTTTCGAATGGGTAAACACATCTAAAGGAGGCACGAACGTGTGTCTGTGATATTCCAAATCGTTGAAGCGACACTTCAACCCCCCGTCCCTTCGGGAAAATGGATCAGTTTATAAAGTGGAAGCCGAAAATTTGGCGTTCTTATAACGGTGTCCGTGGCGTAAGACAGATTTGGTTCGAGGTATCCCGACGGAAGGTTTCGGAACAATTCGGGATTTGAGTTTCGGAGGTGGAAAATGACTGTAGGAACTCAATTTCAAGTCTTGAGAAACAAATGCGCCAGTTAAGGGTATAGCTTCGTGAAGGAAATCAGTGTTATTGTAATGTAAAGCAAAATCGATTGGCCAGAGACTCGCAGGCGCTTGGCAATTTAGCTAATGACTACAGCAGATATTCTCCAACGACTGAGTCAGTCCTACGTAGCCTGCGAGTTTCTCGCGATAATTTTAAGCCCAAAAGGGGAATAAAAAATGAGAAATCTGTCTTGAATCGGCCTCGCGGATATTCATTGACAATCAATATTCGGCACGGTAATTTTCGCCGTCCAATATCACGTTCCGACGTGCTTCACTGGTCAGAGTTGAAAATTTGCTAGCCGTGTGATACGGCAGCCGCGTTTCAATCTCTCCACGGAGAATCCGCGACGAGAGAAGTATCTCAAACTCAAAGCTGCCCGGTCTAATAAAGTTAGGAAACCCCATCTTGCCTCTTTGATAGTTGTATTTGCAAATTTGCATCGATTTGGCACAACTACGTTTCAGCTCGATGCACAAAGAGAAAGAGAGAAGGGGAGAGAGAGAGTTGCAGAAAGTAGCGGAATATTTGCATTCGATCCGATCGTTCGATTGCCTATAGACTTCTGTATCATCTGCGCTTTTCCGCAAAGCTCGAATACAATCTGGAGTCGTTAACGGTGTCATGGAAATTTCAAAAAGAACTTTACAAAGGCGGATCGTTCTCTCCGGAGTGATTAGAACGCCGCTACAGGTCCGATTGAGAATAAGAACGAATTACCAGCGGGAAGAAGGAGGAAAGGTAGAATAATGAAAGAGGAACAAAATGCGCGGATAAAAGTCGGACTCGTTTCTCCGAGCTTACTTTCTCGATCCACATAGGTAATATATATATATACATGCAGACACAGTTTGACTTCTATTCGTCGAGAATCAAGACAAGGGGAGCGACGGGCGTTCGGGTAAAAGTAAAACGTAAAAGTAGAAATAATGAGTTTCCCCAGCGAGTTCCTCCCGGTGCCGCTTCGGAAAAAAGTTAAGTCGAGGGTCTTTTCCACCCCTCAGCCATTCCCTCCTCCGGGCGCCCCTCCACGTGGATCAGAGCGGGAGAGGCAGCGGCGAGGAGGGTGGACGGGGGTGGCATTAATTACGGTCCTTTATTATAAAAACTGAACGCCCTCCGGCCAGGAGGAAAGAGGCGGTGGAAAAGAGACGGAGAAAGAGCCGCGGAAGAGTGGGACGGGGGAGGAGGTGGAGAGCGAGAGCGAGAGAAATAAGGAGGGAAAAACCCTCGGCTGTCTCCCTCTGTTCAATTTAAAATACTTAATCTGTCTTAGTCTCTGGCACGCGGGTTGTCAAATGCAACTGTCGCCCTGTAGCTGCAGATTGTACATTATAACTGCGGCCCTTATACCGAATACAGCAACAGCGGGACTCGCGAAATTTCAAAGAGCAGCTCATCACTTCCGATAAACCGATTAAACATATTAATTAAGATCGATAAACCAAGTGACGAGAGATATATTCTTCCACATATTTTCCACCAATCTTCGTCAATGTCACTCGATACCGTGTGACTGAGTAAAAAGGAAATAAATAAATAAATAAATGTTATAAAAATTAGCCAATTTTTATCCACCTCGAGCGAATTGTTGCATTATGGGAAATATTTCAACACAGCGGTTAAACTTAGAATCAGTTTGTCTGCGTTCGAGTTTCTGGTCAATATCAAGACGAGGTATAACCGCAAGACGAACGGCAGACGGTTGAGAACCTCTGAGAAAAATAAGAAACATGAAAATGGCGGGGATTTTAATTTGCATTCCCGCCTCTGTCTATTCTAGAATCCGGTCCAAGACTTTTCCTTCTCGCTAAAAAGGGGATGCCCGAGTGAAGCTGCTATGTAGGTTCTCGATGATGGCTGGACTCTCGGCTATTTTGCCTGTTTTTTTCTTCTCTTTTCGTCTTTTCTTCGCCTCCAAACTACCACCAGCGTCTTACCTCGATATTGGATATCCCAATTACGATAACGCTTTTTCTGTCCTGACACATTACTGACCATTTTCAATCGATCCTCTGAACGAAAGTATTAATCGCTACTTATAACTACTCGATAACAACTGCCAATATCAAGCAAGCAACTAATCATTCAACTAAGCACATGATATGTAGTTATAATCGGTGTTAAGTAACTACGGCTTGACGTTACTTCGTGTCAAACGCTTTCCTCTGATGTGTCAACTGCATTTCTGACATGTTTGTGCAGTACAACAAAGTAAAAGAGAAGGGTTCACGAGATTTGTGAACAACGAGAAAGCATTTTGCTGAAAGGAAAACATGGTTTGCTGGATCGGTCATTCGTCGTTACACTGCACTTGTAAAACAGTGCCATTGGAATGTTCATCAGTGAATATTCATTGATTTAAGAATATGAGTATGCCAATGGTCATTCAGACACTTCACGAATATATCTTTGTACTGCTTACCATTCCGTAGGGTCTTTCAATTTTGAAACTATCACTAGCTTTGATGGAGTGCTTATTGTTATTGTCTGGAAGTTACTCGTGAATTTAAATTCAAACTCCGAAATTATGCAAAACTTTATCAAATACGTGATACCAAATACTGATATCACGCCGCAATGAAATTGCAGGAGTAACTGACTTCAAAGGAATAAAACGTTTCTCCGGATTTTTCAAAGAAACTCTTTCATTCTCTACTTCTTTATCTACTTTTTAGTTCTATTCCTATCGATAGAATGGTTAATTAATCTCAGTTTTCAACTGATTGAAAATGAATTTCAGATACGACGTCAGATGCAAAATTTTTTGTACTTCGAATTAGAAAATTATTAGTGATTGCAATCTGGTTAAGTATGAAAGTGAGAGTTTCAACTCAAGAATAATCATTAGAAGTGGGAGTCTTAACTATGAATCTTTAATAACAATTCATTTCCACTCAATTCATTGTTCTAAAACTATCAGAACTACCACGTAATGAATAAGATCCGTACACATAACCGATGACTCTGCATGCTTTGCGAAAAGAAAAGATAAACAAGTTCAACGTATCAAATTGTCCTTTTCAGCTGAAAATATGATACAAATCAAGTGTACTTGATAAAATAACAGCTTAAGTGCAGAGAAGACGAGAACATTTTCTGAAAAGTAATCACAGTTTTCACCCCTAATACACAAAATGTATAAACTAAAGAATGCAAAGACAGTAAAATGGAAATCCGTTTAAAAAAACACGGGCAACTTGAGAGAAAAAAATCCTCTTCATATCAGCTTGAGGCGTATCTTTTCCGCGGTGACTGTACCACACATACTGCTTCGAAACGGCGAATCGGGGGTCAGCGCTTGGGTCAACTAGCCCGCGTAAGTAAGCCGCCCCTTTGCCACGATCCTAATACTGGTGCCCACTGCCATTCAACATATGGCCGAAAGCCCGAGCACATGGTCATACGCGTACGTATAACATGAATACATATGTATACATATACATATATTCATATATGCCTACGCGTTACTCGTGAAACGTGAGTGGGCAACGCCATGTAGGTCATTCACACGAGGCCGTTCGGTTTCTTGGGGTATTTAAGAAGTACGGTTCCCAAAAAAGGATATTTTTTTTTATTCGAAAGATAAAGGATCAGCAGTAAAATTTTCGGTGGTGTTTATATTTTTGCGATTGATCATGCCAATTGGTTTCACATTTTTTATAAATATTATGAAAAATATTCTACGTTTTATCTAGTTGTTTTTCGTTTTTTACTCGATCATCAAAGTAGCCAAATTCTTCGAAAGAAATGTAAACTGCTGCATAAGTTATGCAAGAATTGATAATTTCTTGTAAAAATTATCGATGAATAAACCTTTGAGGACAATAATGTAGAAAATTTTTCGTCATTCTGTACAGACAAATCTCGAGGGATACGTACGTATCCATCTTCCTTGATACTTTGCAATTTTCTTTTTGCGAACGAGCGGCGCATACGATGAACGTCGAAGCGAAGGGCGCGGAGGGCGCGGCGAGAAAAACTCCCTGCTTCAAGTTAGCCGTGGGTGGCGAGGGTTCCGAAGGGGTGGGTCGGCGGTAGACACCCTTTAGATTGGGTGCCGAGATGAAAGAAGCCAATCTTACAGCGGCTTCGAGTTTTTGCTCTGGAACGATTTTTGGTAATTAGAAATACTCCGCGAGGCCTTCAGCTATACTTTCAGCTCGACCCACCCTCGAGGGCGATATCTCTTTCAGAACTGGCGAGATAAGGCGCCCGGTCCGAGTTTAAAAGAACATCGGGGATGAATGATTCCCGCTCGCTCTATACGCGTAGAAACGGTTCTTTGCTATATTTTCCTTTCAAGGAGGAAAACACGAGGGTTAACGATGGACGGATCTGCGAAATTCCATTCGCTAACGATTTGAATTTTGCATCTTACTATTCAAATACCGTTTCATTTGAAAAACTCCACAAAAATCTTATCAAAATTACGTTTGTCTTTTTCAGTCAAACTTTTATAAACCGTTTTATCTTTCTCCGAACAATTTTCTACTTGTTTAATCTACTTCTTGTGAATTTTTTCTTCTCCGTTGGAGGATGGAAAATCATTAAGTTAGGCTGAATATTTTTCAAGTGACGAAGAGAGTACGAATCTTGGCCTTCGAGCGCAGGGTTTCATAATATTCCAGTTCATTAATTTCTCGCAAAGACAGTGTCGGGGCCGCGGGACCCGCCATTCGTATTTAAATTCAAAAACAACCGACTGTCGCTTGCCCCCCCCCCCCCCCCCCCCCCCCGCCCTACCACCCATTGCCGTCCGCCCCGCTCTTCCTTATTCTCTTTCCGTCTCCCTTCCTCCTTATTCTTCACCCCCCATCTTTCTCAGTCTGGTTCTCGTCCGCGCGCCAATTTATAACCTTTTCCATCCTCGTTCGCTGCGAGGGCTCAGTCAATAAAGTATTCTAAAAAGCCCGCGCGAATAAGAGCCGTCTTACACCCCCCCGACCCCCACCCATCGCCCGGCCGCTCTCGGCTCGGCCCTCGGGGGTGAGCGGAAAAATAGGGGCGGCAAAAAACGTCAATAATATCGGCAAGATGGAGCCTGCGAGTGTTTCGAGGTGCCTTAAATTCATCGAGAACTTTCGTATATAATGTACAGACTGTGATTCTGAACTGCACTTATGCTGCGAGTTCAGCCGTAAGGGTGATTTCGAAATTTCGACAACCTATATAGTAAAACTTTTCAGTTTATCCCCACGTTTGTTGGTAAGACAATTTTTTCGCAGCTTTCTAAGTAGAAGAATAAATAAATTTCCAGTGTTTGTTACTATAATTATAAATCAATGCTATCGCTTTTACTAGTCGATTTTCTTATAAAAATTTATTCTTCGTTACTGTGGTAATAAAATGTCGTAAGTTTTCAAACAAGAAGGTTGAAGGAGAAACTTGTGTCACCCCGCTGATCTGAATCGACAGGCCACTTGCCCTTCGTTTCTTCCTCTTCTCCGGACTTTTTTACAGCCCATCTCCGCGAGCTAAGCGCCGTACTTTCGCATCATTCCTTTCGTTTTCCTATTAATTGTTATAGGCCAAACTTACAAACGCGGTGCAGACAGGATACACCCGGGTACGCGTCCATCGGAAACACCGGCGTTAAGGAAATGGCTCGTATTTCCACCCGCCCTCAACCCATTGTGCGGCTCTTCATACGTATGAAGGAGAAAACAAAAAATAACGAGCGTTAACTTCCGCGAGCGTTATGAACGGCGACGTTGAAAATTTCACAGCGCAATATTCCAGAGGGAATATCCTGCAGTTTTCCGTTTATGATTCTGCGATAAATTTGAGATATATATATATATATATATATATATATATATACAATATAAGAACATACATATATATATTTGCAACTATTTTCAAGTTTCGTGAATTGATTCTTTCACGAAACTATTCTTTTTACTCAAGTACCCATCATTCTGAGATATTGTTTTTTTAAAACTATCAATTTGATTTTCCTACTCAAGTATAAATTACGCAATACGTTACAATAAGTTATATTCATCAGCTGCAGTTTTTTTTTTTTTTTTTTTTTTTTTTTTTTTTTTTTTTTTTTTAACACAAAATTCACTATTGATAGGAAATTTTCATGGTCAACAACTTCGACGAAAGTTCTCTGGAGAAAGTCTTATACTATGCAGAGCTATTTAAAATCACGTGATTTAATTTAAGTCGTAGTATAATGATGATGTCTGTAATTCATGGTTTAATCTTTAACTTATTATTGTTATTACTATATCACTTTGTGTACCAATGGTCATACCATGTTCGTAATATTTCCAGTAAATCGGAGCCAAATAAATGAAAATTCGTGTAACACTTTGTGCATGGAAGACTTAACATGCTTTTTGGGTATCTCCAGAAATATTGCAGAAAAAGTAGAGGATCCACTTCATTCTACCGCCCTAGCGTAACAATAATGCGACAAAATTTCACCACCGGTTTCTCGGAAGGGTTTCAGCGTATCGCCAGAGCTTTCCCGACATAATTCTTCCTCTCACATTATTATCTTATCTATCCCACCCAACCAAGCTACCTGAAATTTCTCATGAAAAAAAAAATTAAAACAAAGAAAAAGAAAAGAACGAGTATATAGAATTATACGAAGATAGATACTGTACTTGAATTAATTTCCTGTTATACAGAGTTAAGAGAACCTTACATTCCTGTAGATATTCGCATTAGTATTTAAGATCATCAGTTAGGACAAGTGAGGCTGCAATTTTATTGTCTTACATAGTAATACGTGTATACGACTATCATTAATTGCTGATGACGGATGAAATCGAATAATTTCGGAGACATCTGATTTCCTAACGTTCACATCCGAATGTGAAAAATAAAAATTTCTACGGCTTAAAGGATAAGTTCCTTCGTAAAAAAAGGTTGTTTTGCATATTATCTTTCGTGGTTAGCTAACCCGAAACGTGACCGTTTAAGGATCTACTGCACGTAGAGTCAGGCCATAATAGTGTCGAAACGAAAATATTCTAACAAAAAGGTTCGAGGAATGTGACTGAGGCTAAATTTCGTTTCAAAGTTTTCTTACTTGATACAGGAGAAGAGATATAGAAAATCATAAATTCCAACCAGTATATCGTCTGGTTATTCAAGCAATTTTAGGTCTGACTTGAAGGCTGAGGCTCGAATTCTAGCAACAAGAGTCAATCATAAGACACGATATATAACATTATGAAAACTTACAAACTACAACTACAACTGACGCTCCACTCAAAAATCCCTTATTATTAGACTCCAAAGTCCATTTTAAATTATCTATTAAGAACTTATTTACAAGAAAAATCTGCCTTCATCCATATAATAAAAATTGTAAAAAATCACCCTCGCCGTAGACATGAATCGACCAAGTTTTCTAAGTATAAATATTCGATTAAAAAACTTGTTAACAATGCCAGGAATTTCACTTCAACCGACTTCACTCGTACCTCCAAGTCCATTTTTCTACCTTTCCATCTCTTTCATGATCAAAAATGCACCCTTAACAAGACGGCGGCCGTTGTAAAGCAAAAATATCATCACATCCCGCAGGTATAAGATACAGATATTACACGTGCCTGCTATACATACATACGTGCAGTGACACCGTCTTACCGCATACGATGCACCGGGCCGTCGCGCGTCGCGTCGCGTCGCCGATGTCCCAAGCAGGTATAAGACTAGGTCGGGGTCGGTAGGTTGGTGAACGGGGTTTGTTGGGTGGTTGGTTGTGACGAGGATGGTGGTGGCCTCTTGGCTTGTGCCTCGCGTCAAGGGTACGCGGCTCGGTGTAGGAGGTGAGGGGGTTCTGGAGTTTGGGGGAGGAAGGGGGGATGAGAAGGTAGGGGGGGCTACGTAAACGTATAGACATGCCTCCGTATATAACGCAACGTAACGGAGTTCCGTCGATAATGGCACTTAACGGAAAACATGGTTGGGGTAATTATATTCCCACGCGTAGGGTATGTGTACTTACCCTGTACGCTCCGCTCATTTTCTCTGCTTCTCGGCTGCCGAGAGCTACGTATTCGCATCTCGCCTATTCCTATGCCTAGGCCAGCTAGATAGCTAGCTAGCTAGCTGGGTACGTATACACACCAGCACGCTCCGTGCCTCCCTCTCCTCTCCCAATGCAACGCATCCTCGACTTATACCTGCCGACGCGACGCGCGACGCGGCAACGTAGACTCCGTTGTCAGGGTGAATCGCCGATGCACTCCAAAGAACCTTTCTCGACCGTCGCTTATGTCACTATTATAGTCGAAAGATTCTCTCGGTCGTAACTGGCGACAAGGAATTATGTCGACTAAATTACCACGTGGAGGTTTTTTTTTTTCAATTATTTCTCCGTCAGAATATCGGCGACAGGGAGGGGGGAGTATTTTTAATTTGTGAAAAAACGTATTATCTTTCGATTTTTTGCTATACACCAAACTTGGGGTAAAAATGTCAAGAAATTATTAAGAAGCGTTGCAATTGAATGACGGGGTTATTTAAAATCGAGAAGTATATAACTTCGGGAGAAATAATTATGTATTTTACAATGCCAAATGGTCGTATTCGAGAGAAATTATTTCTTTTCAACACGTGCTTGGAAAGCTAGATTTTCGAAGCTTGCGGAACTTGCGTAAAGTGTTCCATTTCTGAGCAGTACGGTAAAACAACTTTGGGCACATAAGTTCAACTGCGATTCTCAATTTTACACACTAGAACTTTCTTAGCGCGTGCATACTTTTCTATCTAGCTTAATTATGTTGGTAAATTTGTACTCGTCTTTTCAGCTCGCGATACAAACATCATACTCGTCGGAAATCGCCCACTTTCCGCACTAGTAACACAACATACTACTTCTGATTTTAATTATACTCAAGTACAAGTTTATCAATGTATGGCTTGCAATTGTTATTCGGAAAAACAAACAAATGGTAGCTATGACCTGCTGCAGTTATCTTTCATTTCTTCAAATTTCTAATATCCATCGATGGAAAAGGTTTCACCAGACCGTCATACAATCTAATTCAGCATTGGATTGTACAGATTTTCAATTTCAATTGATTTATACATTTTTTATAATTCTTACGGAAACAGTAACAAAAAAAAAAAGCACAAAAAAAAACAAGCCGCAAACCCTTTTGCGAAAAAAATTGCACATAAATTATTTTTCACTGATTCCATCATGAATAATTTATATGTAACATATACAGCGTACAGCTCGAAATATTTATTTTTAGTTTTATCGCGGGTATAATATAACTTGCGAACTGAGTTTTGCCGGTGAATTCATCTCGGGCGATCCGGCGTCTTTTTCTCCGTTCCCTTGGCCTGCAAGAGGGGAGGAAGAAACACCATCGTCGGGAAATAATTCCATTTTCTTCCGCGAGTACAATTTTGCTTTCAATTTATTTTACCTCTTTCGTCCCCTTTTTCCTTCTTTGCCCCGTTACAGTGCGATCTTCAGTCCCCTCCTCCTCCTCCTCCACCTCCTCCACTGCCACCCCCCTTCTCCCCCTTTTCCACCCCCTCCACCCCCTCCTTCTCCCTCCTTCCTCCCCGCCTCATCACGGCTGCTGCCGCCTTACTCGCTCCGTAGGCCCCGTGCCCCACCCTGTACCATCTCAGCACCGTTGCTTCGACCGTTGTAATTATTAAACATTGCGAGAGCCAGCGGCAGTAAGAAGCGTTTTATAACTGCATAAAACGTGAAAGTAATTTGTAATATAGAAAATTTTTCCACCCAAAGTTTAAGACGAATATTCACAATTTGCATCGCTGCTTTTGAGGGTATCAAAAATATCCTTGTTTGTTCCGTGACCGCTTTAATATTTGCACAATTTCTCAACTCTCGACGATCAGGAACAGGTTTTATTACAACGCGCTGATTAATGGCTTGTCCTAAAGGAATGGAGGGGGGGGGGGGGGAGAAAAAAAATAACCAACACCGAGCACGCCTACAAGGAAGTAAAACGGAAGGAGATTGAAACGAATTGTTCTCCCTTGGGTTTCCCTCCGATTTTTCCTTCTTCACCTTCGCCTTCTTCCGCGGATCGGCGACGCCAAGACCCCCTTACGCGAACCCCGTTGACGTCAATTAATGACAAAGTTGGCCTGCCAACGGCGCAAGTGCTGCACCGCGGGGCCAAAACTGCGTGATCTTCATTTGTTTCGTGCCCCGGAGCAAGAATTTCAGGATCATCTCAATCTGGATTTTAATAATTCTGGAAGCGACGCGCGGATGGAAGAATTCACCTAGGGGTTGGGGTGGATGAGAGGGTCCTAAATTATTTCGGGGTGAAAATTTTCAGCCCGCGGGCCTCTCCGGAATTAAGGAATGCTCGTGTATACCTATACTTCCTCGATCAAGTCCAAAACAGATAGAAAAACTTTTCCAGCTTCTCCAGCAAGGTCGAGATCGACGCTTGACTCAAAAATAAATTACCTGCGAAAAAATTATCTTTTCTCAATCCAGACGTTACAATTTCTACCGTTCCACCTGAGCCTCATAATTGAGTCAAATATGAACTGAAGCTCAAGGATCGAGTGCAGGACTGCAGGCGCTTTCCGGGTGTAACTAATTGAGTGAGGGTAGAAAAAAAGAACCGAGGGGTTAGGGGTGCGTAAAAAGAGAGCCACTGTTGCTCCTCTTTTTTCTTCTCTTATCCATGTCCACCGCCAGTGCCGCCTGGCGAGAAAAGGGTGAGACTTTTCAACCCCGCGAGGGCAGGTGGAATTCTCGACGAGCGCCATCTGCGAGAGGGTGAAGAAAGCCCGTCGTCGAGTAGAAAATCGATGCCGCGTTGCGCCTAACAAGGCCAACCCTGCATCATCTGCAGTGAATTGTTACCTTCGAAAAGAAATTCATCCGGCAATTTCGTATCATCAATTCCTTAGACTCGATCAGAGCCACGGTAAATCATGCACGTGATCGAATGACGGCGATCATATACGTATGATGCCATAACGTCGTTACGCGGTTTATAATACACACAATGCATGAAGCACGTCGATCACACCGTCAATTGCATGTAATTATCGCGAAATATGCATTATATGAGTGCGAATATGGGGGGGGGGGGGGGGGGGAGAAAGCTAGAGAATTTTATTGATGAGACTAAGGACTCAGAGTCCTTGATAGTCCAGGCAATTATAAAAACGAAAGATATGCCAAATTGTTGATGCTTGTGATTGACTGGATTGTACGAAGTGACTCGCTTCGCACGTTGACAAAATGCAAATGTTCTTTTGTACTATTCATTATACCATGAGTCCAAATTTGAAAATACAAAAAATATAAATAATAATAAATAAACAAATAAGGATAATTTGAAAGCAGTAACATTTAACATATTTGTTGGTAGCTTAAAATAGGCGGCAAAAATAATTGACCAAAGACAATTGTTCCAAAGTCTAACGTATAAAAAGGCCATTTTGCCCCCGAGCTGTAAATCACCATGACAAATATCGCGAGGCTTGCGGTGACGGGGCACAATGAGCCTTCTCCTGCACAATGAAACAATGTTCTAATTTTTTTTTTTTTTTTTGTTTAGTGCGATGGATATGCAGCGTGCTGCCATAAGTCAATCACTAATTGGACACCCGGCGTGACGCTGAGGGCATATTACGACCGCGTGATTATGCTGCTGTGGCGAGCGGCTATATGTATAGGCGACGAAAATTTAAGTACCGACGGAGTGCTTTATTATGGATTACATTCGATTCAGATTGGCTGCGGTTGGGGAAAAACGAAGCTGCAGGAGTTGCAGGGAAGTATAGAAGTAGAATAGAAAACGGGTAGAAAATAGGAAAAAGAAAGAAAAGCTCGTTAGAGTGAAAAATAAAGATAACATTTATCGCGAGTGCAGAAGAGGCAGTTTAAGGGAAATGCAAATTACAGGATTAAGCTCGCGTCACACGTCGAGAGCATTGCTTTTATCTTCGGCAATCTAAAAGACTGGCTCTCGCTCGTTCTCTTTCCACTTAGGTCGCCGTTAAACTTTTCGTTCGTACTTTACGAGCGGCTTGCCCAATAATTATTTTTATCTCGTAATACGCGTCCGACTTTAACGAGCACTAAAAATGAAATTCTTACATTGTATTTCGCGATGCTGAAGACCGTAAAATACGGGAAACGGATGGCATCTAATATTCACTTTACTAGCGCGTTTTATATATAGGCGAAGAAAATTGAGATTATAACGCCGCGCCGCGGGGATCGAGGAATAACCTGGCAAAATACTTTCGTTTAACGAACGTTAAATTGCCCGACAATATCCAGCAATGAAATGTGATATGTGAGAACATTCCAGAGCTGATGAGATAAAAATTAACTTCTATAATTTGTATACGATTATACCTGTCAAGTTGACTCTGAGAATAAAAAAATTTCAACACAGGGTGGTTAAAAATAAAACATTTTCTTTCGCTCTTACCCCCAAAAGTCTCAGTGTTTCATAAAGAAAAAAAGATCCTCCCGCACCAGATCGCTTTTTTAATGTTATTTTCCATTCGTTTAACGTGGGAAAATTTCATTTCTGGTTAAACGTTAAAATAGTTATCATCGTTAGAACACACCGATTTCACCGCAAAAGATGAAATCGGTAGTTTTCAAATGACTACAACGTGTGTTCTTATAATCATAACAATGATTTACTTTTGAGGTACGTAAATTTTGAAGAACGAGCTTTAAAAAATCGAATACGTATGATCTGAATAATATTTTATGAGCATTTTGACGTTTAATAAAAATAAAAATATTTCTATCTTAAATAAATCGAAAGCAAAAATCAGAAGAGTCACCTGTTAGACTTGACTAGAAGAGCTCATCTTTCGGGGTTTTTTTTTTTCTATCAAACACACACATTTCAGTATGTAAGAGCGAAAAAATCTTTTTAACCACCTTAATATAAGGATGTGTATATTTATATATATATTCATAACCATTCACTGGCTTGGGAGAATATAATTTTAAGCTGGAGCGATTGTAAGTACGAAATTGAAAATCGATACATTATTCAACATTCGAAACTACCTTGAATTTCAAACCATCGTTATGACTTATTTGCCATTATACATAACCCGTTACGCATTAAATTAATTACAATGGACGGGCATATATATATATATATATATATATATATATATATATATATATATATATAATATCCAGGTTGAATGTAATTATAATATCGGTGTACAATAACACAAGTAAACAATGGACAAAGGAAGAGTTAATTGCTTCAGAATAAATCCTCCGTAAATAGGTAAACTCGGGAATCCTGAATCCGCGATTCAAATTGATCGTCAATCTTGTCGGTGATGGCGGGCGTGGAAAAGGCTATCCGCAAATATAAAACAATTAACTGCAAACTGCAATCGTAGCTTCGTATATCGACAGCTTAAATTATACAACTATTGCATAATTCGCGGTTACAATTCCCATTAAAAAATTATAAAATACAAATGATACGAATTGAAGGAAAGGAGAAAGGATGCAAACTTCTTCCACACCTCCTTCCAGACTATCCGTTATCTCGATCATAATTACGCTTATGGCTTCCTGACGCATTCACCGCGGGTAATTTTCCGTCGGTAATATTGCAATTACTGCTTCCGGGAGCGGTAATGTTTCGGTCCCCCGTCTGTTCGACCTGGCCGCCCTCCGGCTTCGGAAGGATCCGCCTCGCCCCTCGTAGTTCGGCGGGCCCTTCCGACTGGGTTGGGCCCAAATTAATTAAGGGTTGGGCCTAGTTGCCGAGGGCCCATTTGAGGCGGCGCCTTGTTAAGATAATTTCGGTCAGATAAAACCTAAAGCCGGTATTACACTTCGGGGTTAAATACTTGGTGCAGTGACACCTGAAATCTTGAAATCTGCTGACGAAGGGCTCAGCTAATAACTAAAAACGATTGCATATGTAATGGCGCAGTTATAAAACGCAACGAATTGTAGACTATCAGAGAATTACTGAAAGTAATTCGCTTGCGAGTTGATCCAGAGATTAAAATCACAAGTATAGACACTTTTTTGATAATTATTTATTCAAATATGGGTGATGTGTTGAGTCCTAGACTAAAATTGTAAAGAAACTAAGTCGAACGTTTCGATGTCTACTTTCAAGAAATTGATCTCCCCGCATGATTCAAGAATATCATTTTCATTAAGAATATTAAATGACTTCGTTTTTATTTCGGCCAAAAAGTTCACCATGGGGGATAGCTAGAGCAAGGGGTGAAGTTTAATGAAAGAAACAATAAATTGTGATTGCAAACTGCAAGCAGTTCCACAGTCAAATGCAACGATATTTGGTTATCCATCATATAAAATCGAAAAACAGACCTTACGGGAAGGGTTTTATTTATAAAAAAACGTATGGAATTAAAACTAGATCCGAACGAAAAGTCAAACACTTGCGGCTTCGTGTGATAATAAGGAAGGTTGAGCAAAGTAGACTCCTTAAAATTTTTGATATATCAAAAAATTTGGGGGCAAAGTGGGCCCCCCGAAATTTTTTAAGCAACAAGGAATAAAATTAACCCCCTGAACTTTTTATTAAGCACGAATTCTTCAGAAATCATTTACGCGAGGAATTGCACAGCTCATAACGCAAAACGTTTCAAGTTGTGTTTATCACTCTCAACTCGTCAAAGTCAAATAATTTTCTGAACTTAAATTTATGATTACTATGTTCTCAAGGCAGCTAGATATAAATTGAACATAATTCTTCATAACAAAACTAAAAATTTCATTCTGTTTTCAGGCATTATTTTCTTAAAAGGTTCACTTTACCCCACCATCCCCTAATTAGCTTGTGAAAAATCAAAGAACATGCGGATTACTCTACGATAAAAATTTGCTTCCACGAAAAAATCATTTCCCTGATATTTGAAATGAAGAATTTTATAAAACCTGGATTACCGAATGAGTTTTCTTTCAGGTATCGGGAAATGAGATTCCCCTAGATACCTCATAAACCGTGAATCGACTTGACCTCGAGTCATGTAAGCATAACAACTTATATGCGATAAGGTAGGAACCAAGTGTCTCTACAAGAATTATGATAGGGAGACTTCGCGTACCTAGATTGCACCTGCCCGTTCTATTACTCTCTAAGTTCGTCTGGTACGGGTAACCCGACCTCAATCCTTCTCGCGATGGAAGCGTCCCTATTATAAGTTGCGAACAAACTTTACTTATACACCGAGAGGCATCCGCATGCGCGGTACGCGTGGGTGCTAGTTCGTCTCCTTCCACGCCCTATCGGCATTCCCCCAACCCCCCTTTTTCCATCCCCTCGCACCACCCTCAACCACCATAGGTATATACTCCTCATACAAGTCTATGCAGGATGCAGCCACTAAGTAACTCCGAAACGTATTACAAGTTTAAATTGGAAATTCGTACGAGATGCGGAAGCTTTGACAAAAGATTGGAGGAAAATTTATTGCTTTTCACTTTTTGTTTAGTTTTATTTTTTTTCTTTCGTTTTATTTTTTCTAAAAAAAAAAAATAGAAAACACAAAAAACAACCAGACACCGCTGTGTATATTTCTCTTTCTCAAAATCCACCGCATGCAGATTTTTTCGTCGGAGGAGAAATAAATAAATCCAACCGCCGTTACGTATAATGCTCGATTGTTCAACTGAAAAAACTGGATATTCCTTGTTATTTCTTTTCTCGTTTTTTATTCGAGAGTGATCCATCCGGCTTGACCAGTGTCCAGTCTCGGGGGAACAGGACTGGGGTTGAAGAGAATCAAGGGTAGTCGAGGGAGAACTTCACTTATATATAGGGTGGTGCAAATTGATTCACCGAATAAAAGCTCCTCGTGTCCGACCAAAGACGTGAAGAAAGAAGACAAGTTTTTTTTTTTTTTTTATCAATCGACTGAGGAGTGTCTTCAAGTTTATGAAAATATTATTACGCCGTTAAACTCGGGATGAAATTAAACATGTTTTCAATGATCGGACATAGAGGTGCAAAATTTGGCTGCTGAGAATCATACACGTTATTCACAATTCGTCCCTTCACCGAGTGAGTGACCAGTGGTCATTCAGGGTTCCAAGAGTGGACAGAGGGGTGCCAGCGACGCCTTGGGGCTCAAGTCCCTCGTACAATGCTAGAAACTCTTTTATTTCATTGTGCAATGAAATGTTATATACGAAGGCTAATGAAACATTAAGTAATTGCTTATTAAAGGCTAACTGACCACATCGAGCATTCTGACTGCAGTCTGCAGGCTGACGCATTCTGGCGCTTTCGGGGTTTCATAAGGTTTTTTCTCCTTCTCCGAGTTCCGAGAGCGAATGCAAATGTAAACGGTGAGAAAATAAAGAAATTTAAAACATCCAGAAAAGAGAAGTAAAAGGCGAGGCTGCACGGGCATGCAGGTTATACGGATCGTCGCGGTGTATAATAAATTCTTTACGCGAGGGACGTTTGAATCAAAAAGTAAATTTCACCTTTTGAACGAACGAATTTGTATGGAGACAATCGGTCTCTGCATCTGCTGCCGCAAAGAGAACCAGCAACATTGTCCTGTCCGAAATATTTGAAAACTGGTCTAACTGGACGCTTGCCGCGGTACAACGCACGTTGTGCGGCAAGCGTTCAGAAGATCGCTAAACGTATCGTTACAAAATTTGAATTCACTTGCAGGCTTAAGTTCAGTCGAATAAAGCAGCAATTCTCAAAGAACGTTGAAATTTAGGGACAAGTGCGTCTGCCGTAACATCGATTAATGCCGATTGTATTTTTCATAACACCGGTCAACGTGAATTTCGAATATGGATTCTAGATGTAAAATTTTCATTTCCTCCGCGTGACTGATAAAAGAAAAAAATAGAAACGATATTTCGGATTTTAGAAAAATTCACCTATTTTCTTAAACTTTTCTTCAAAACTAATAATTAATAACATTCAGTCAAGAGAAATAAAATTTGTTTTTCGGTTTATATTTAAATAAATACATTTTTATTCAATACATCGGATAAGAACCAAAATATTCATGTATTACTTTTATAGTTTGCTTTCATCTTTTTTACGTTAATACTTTGCTCATTAATCGATGCATAGAATCAAAATTTATTTATTTAAACATAAAATCAAGGAAAACTGTATTTTTTTCTTCTCGTCCTGGGTAATCAGGGAATGACAATCCTTAAGTTTTCACCGTCTTAGCTCCTACAGAAACATTTCCCACAGTGTTCGTCAGCGTACATTTCGAAGAAAGGGTCAGCGCGTCGACGACTGACCTAGAACAGGTTTGATTTCAAATTCAGGAGTCGAAGTGACCCTTCGGTGCGATTGTCCATCTTTCCTCAGGACTCTGTCTTGTCCATAAACTGGTTTTCTTTCCCACATCGGAGTTCCGGTCATTCTTGTTACTCGCAGGGGTTGATTTGCTGTGGGGGGAAACGAGGGGTGGGATGGACACCGAGCTACGGACTTTGGACTCGAAGTGGTCAGTCGGAGAATTTAGTTTGCGCTTGTTAGGTCAATCTAGTCTGTTTCCAATCGTATGTAAGTGTGACTGCAGTGGAATGTTGGAAACTGCGTCAAGCAGGTAAGAATGCAATTACGATTGACTAATAATAATAATAATTGGTCGATTTATCAGATAAATTTTTTCTCAAATTCATATATCTGTAAAATATTTGCATCGTTTGATTAATATTGGTGTAACTAAACGGTCAGAATAAGTTTTACCAAGAACTATTGATCGCATAGATCAGAAAAAAAAAAAATATTCGTGATTATACTAGAGATGAAATGTGTTTAAAAAAAAATTATAACAACCTTAGAATGTGAAAAATTTTTGTATACATCGTTATCGAGTTTAGGGGTAAAAACGAAAGTGACCAAAGTTTCTTAAAAATAAAAAAATACTTGCGAAAGTCTTAATGAGTAACGATTAATTCGCGAGTTGAAACGCGAATGCATCTACGCCCGTGTAGTAGTCGAGTATAATTTGTTAGATTTTATAGAATTTCTCTCCCCTATGAAGAGCTACTTGAGGGCGGAGTCCCGGCAACGCGGCCATGTTGCCACCCCCGTCTTACCGCCCCCACCACGATCTCCCCCCCAAGCCTTAGTAAAATAAGGGATGTAAAACGCGCAGGGAGAAACGGTGTTTGAAACTTCAATGGTGCGTCGCAAAGTCGGAGGATGTGAAATGCAGGACAATTCATACTCGAAACGCGTTCCAACGACCTACACACGTGTAGCAACGTGTATTGCACATGTATCGGGCATGTAACGTATTGAATATTAAGATGCCCGCGGTTGTTGGGATTAATAAATTACGATTAAATGTATAAAGTATATTATGTGCACACAGGTACCTATACACCCTTTATATAATAACTGCAAACCTCTCCGCTAAGGGATGAATATTAATTAGCTTATTCGAAAAGGATATCCCCTTAAAAACTCCGAAAATATTCTATACGCGCACTTCGTGACCGAGGTGTCAATTGCGTTCGGAAACTCATCAACATTTCCAAAAAAGAAAGAGAAAGAGAGAGAGAGAGAGAGAGAATGATTCATCATTCTTAACATTTTCAAACATTCTTATAAATATAGAATATCCGAACGTGCAGCATATTGTGAATTTGCAATCTGCGCTCTCAGCGACAACGAGTTGTGAATTCAATGCTACAAAAAAAATTCGGTCCGCCTAATTCTCACAATATACATAGAGACAGAATATACACACACACACACACACACACACACACCCATCACGCACAGATATGCACATTGACATGGCGAAATAATTCCAAAGTTCCAGCAAGGATCCACGAATCGTCTTTCGACGTGCGAAACGCGCCTACCTTGGTACATCACGCCGAGCTAGGTGATAATATTTCTCTCACTCTCTCTCTCTCTCTCGTCCACCCTCCCGCCTCTCTGCCTCCCTGCCCACCCACCCTCTCTTCTCTTCTTCTTCTTCATACTCGGCAGGAGTTGCTCGTGGCGTTCGCAAGTCTGCAGGAGTGAATGCGTCTTAATTTCCTTTGAGCCGTTTGCTTCGAAGCAGCCTCTCCCCCCCACCCACTCGCCTCCCCGGCTTCTTCCTCCCGAACAACCCCCGCGACCCCCTCATCCCCCACCCCGCTCTTCTCCCGCCGCCGGCCCTGCTTCGTCCTCTGAGCTCGCTCTCTCAACCTTATTCTGTAATTTCGTTTACAAATGAAAGGTCCTGGAGCGTCGACTTTGTGCTCATCGCGTCTGCTCAGGCTGTATGTACGTATGTAGTCAGACGCGGGTATATCGATGTACGCATGTGTGTGTGTGCGCCTGTGTACGCGTCTAACCGTATCCGTATGTGCAGAGTACGAGTTGTACATACGTCTTACCTTCGGATTGATTTCAGAATAGAACTTCTTACGACGCCTCCGATGTCTGTTTCAAATAAATGTTCACTGATATTATAGCAAATTACTCTATATAGGAGACTTCGTGACATCATCTAGTCTAGATAAAGATGAATCGATGGAGTGTATAGGTATATATCTTTTCGCGAAAGACCATTTTTCAAGAAACTTATATAGATAAATTTATAGAATAAAGGGGTTGACGATCTCTCGATTTCACTTCAAGCACGCTTACTGTGGTAGCAGTGGGTCGAAACGTCTCTCGTAAGTTGATTTTTTTCTCACCGTTGAAGCAAAACGTGACAAGAAATCAAAAAGTCGCAAGAATTCTTCCTTCCGTCTTCGCGAGTCGCGTGAGCAATATTTGCAAAAAGTATTTCTGCACTGTAGCGAAAAAATTCGTCATTGCTTGAATGCAAAGTTTATCTTTGATGAATTTTCCCCTCCGACAGTGGACACGGAGAGGTTTGTCAAACATACAGGAACGTTGACGTTGACTATACCGATCCCTTGAGACGTTGCGTTGGGGTTGTTACAGCTAATATTTGCATCGCCTTGCGCTATGAATAATAATCCGCAAATAATTTTGGCAGTAAAAGTTTTTACATAGAAATTTCAGACAGTTGTACATTCGTCGCGATACTCATTAGGCGATTAATCATCGAGATGATCACGCCTTAACGCGCACTGTCATGCCTTGGAAATCCGGCAACAGGCCTCCAAGTTACTACCCTCACTTACACTTTATACAGCCACCCGTTTCGCTCGGTATTTTAATTTGCAAGGAATTTTGGCCGCCGGCCAAACGGCCACCGAGATTTCTTAATACGCCAGCCACGAATGCTTAGCGTCACGTTCATCCCTGCAGTGTGTATGGTATTATAAACATATATGCGTGTATGTGTATACATAACGGATTCTGCGGCTCAGACTGTACAAACAAACGAGAAGAACCGAACAGCTTGGCAGATCTGGCCGTTCAATAACTGCGTCGTCTGCAAGACCTTTCAAGATTTTTCAACTTTCGCCGACCGTGTTACTTTTTAATTTCAATTAATAACGCGAATAAGATTGTAAAAAAAGTTAAGAGTTTAGAGTAAATCGGTGAGAAATTTCTCCCCGTAAATGTGAGGTAAAATTGGCGTGCAATTGAAAGTTCGGTGGTTGGTAAAAGTTTGACGGAAGCTCGACGCGTCGCGCGATGATCGTGTAAAGTTGAAATTCAGTTTTGGCCAATCGTCGTCGCCATGGAAATAAATCGAGCCATCAAGCAGTCACGTCCCAAAGTTGGGGCCCCGAACCCCGAACCCCGCACATCGCAGCCGCGATCCTTTGTCTTCAACTTTAGGCTGGTGTTTCGCGATTATAATTTAACGACGACGCCGGTAACGAAGCGAAGTTGGCCCCAGAAATCAATGCAGAGACAAAAGCTAGCGACTCCGGTTGAGAGTCGGGTGTTCGGCGGGCGACAGGACGGGGCGGAAAACTGAGGCCGCCGTGAGGGAGAGGAAAAGGAAGAGGGGTGAGGGGGAGGGGGAGGGAAAGTCGGAGGAGAGTGTTTTGAGCGGTGGGAATATAAGAGAGGGTATCTAGCGGGGCTCTCGGGGTGAGAGAAAATACGAGGGCGTAAGAGGATGTCGTAAGTATTTTGAGTGCGCGGGGTGAAACTGTACACCTACCCCAAGCCTAGGGTCTATATATTATACGATATTGTTTCACGGCTTGACAGCGTCGTTCGAAGAAACGTATCTGCGGAAAATTATCTTCAAGGAATTTAGAATGTGTCATTCGAATTTCGTCCCCTTAATTACAATCAAAAATTTTTATAATTTATGTAAATGGAAACAGGGGAGATAAGAAACCGAAAAGAAATACAAGTATATACCTACACCAATATTTAACACCAATGATTGTGAAATAATTCCAACTTCATTATATATGTATACGTCAGTGCAGGATCTTAGATTTAATTCTTTTGTCCCTTTCGCCCGAAGACACGTGTCTTCTGGCATATTTTAGCTTTCCGGGTAGGAAAGGAGGAGCATATTTTGTCGTGAAAACTCGCTTGATTGCCTCCAGCCGTGCTTTGCTCAGACTTAAGAGTTAAGACCGTATACTTAAACCCCGGTATTTCCAGTTTCTCCCCGCGGTGTTCCAGCAGTAGGTACCTACGCTCTCTATCTTTCTACACGTAGATTTCGCCTGCAGGTTCTTCTTGAGCCCGGAGAGCTAGCTAGCTCGCGAGGAGGAACAGCTCCCCTTCCGAGAAACAGAACCGGTAGGATGAGGAAGAGGAGGAGAGATGCCTTAAATAAATGAAACTTCAGGAACGGTGCGCAAGAACAGGCGGCACCAGCATATAAATTCTCTCGCTTCGTAATTTCAAACTCAAACAGCACCGAGGCTCTCACACTCCGTTTCCACCCCCTCGGGCGAGAAGGTGCACGTGGGAGTCGCCAGCGGAAGGGAGGAGGGGGGGGGGGGCTACACGAGGGAAGAGGCGAGGAAAGGAAAGCCGAGGGGGAGGAGGAGGGTTGCTGAGATTTTAGTAGGGACAGGGATGGCAATAATTATAATAGCGGCGCTCCCGCGACTCAGCCTAGGCCTACAAATTTTCTTAACCAAATATGAACCCCACGTGTCACGAATTTTCACCCCTGCTTTATCCTTTGAGACGCTACGGAGTTTCTTCCCCCAAAAATTTTGCCTAAGCTGTGATCCAGGGCCGTGAATAAAAAATTTTAAAAAAGAAAAGATAGAAAAAATACGTCCTTCGATGTCTTTTTTTTTCCAGCTGATAAACGGCGTGTAAATGTCGAAACGACTGAAACACGGGATTCACGGTTCGGGTTGAGGGCAGTTTCTGCGCAATCGAGAAGGAAAAACGCTGGGCAGAGGGTATAATAAGACAGAAGTGCGCGAGAACTGGGTACAGCATGGTTCCCGGGGGAGGCTGAATGTGTCCGGGTATTCCTGGTACTGTTTTGCTATTTGCGAAGCACGTATCTTTCTCCGTCGCTCGGTAAGCTCAGCCAATGAAAGCTCCGGCGAGCTTTTACCGCGTTCTTACACGACGCGGCACGAGAGTCAGGGTGGGGTTACTACGGCGGCGTTCTTATTGTTTCAACCCCTAGCCCACCCCGGCAGCGACTCGAACCACCCCTCGAGCGAGACTCTGTGCTTAGAATTTTAATGGACCAGCTTAGAAATTGTTGGTGGAATTAGATTTTAGAACGAGATTAGGGATGTAGAGTGTCGCGGGATGCTGCTCGAAATTACTCGCGGGGCTCAAATTCATATTACCTTATAGAAATAATTGTCTCATGTGAGCGTAAGGCGAAGAGACTAAGGCCATACTCACCCCGTGATTTTCTTCTTTCTTTCCATGTTTCAGATCAAGATGGACGCGATTGGGACTTAAAAAGAGGGCCAAGAAAGAGACAACGAAGTGACTGATGAGTACGAGCAACTGTCGAAATCCTTTTGACAAGCAATCATCGTGCACGACACTGTGCATTGAATGAAAGTCGAACAGCTGTGACCAGGTTTCGATTACGAGGTGGCGTGTGTCCTGGGCCGGTTCTTTTGGGCCCCGATGGGATTGCCTGTGTGAGGGTGAAAATTTCGTCTTCTGCAGCGCGGCAGCACAAGCAAAATGTGGAGGCAAGACTGGAGGGTGCCAGCCTGGCCTCTCTTCTCTTCTCTGCAGTGTATGGCGCCTCGTTGTTCCCTCGGCCTAGCTGCATGGGAATCGAGTTTCGCCGGTAGACACAGAGAGAGAGTGAGAGAGAGAGAGAGAGAGAGGTAGAGAGTGAAAGGAGGGATGGAACGAGAGAGAGAGAATAACGCTGTTATTGCCAATAATAGCATGGATGCCGCGGTGTGTACGCTCGTCGCGGTGCTCGGTAAATAGAAAATTTAGAGGATGAAGGTGCAACAACGAGGAGAAAAGGTAATCAGGCGCTCATCAGCCCCTATACTATCCTCTTCGAACTTCCATCAAGACGCGTTGACTGGATGTTACAGGAGTTTGAAATTGACCGTGTCCTACAGGTTCAAGGAACTGCATAGGATCGCATCGCGCTCTTCGCTATCCGATATTGTAGCTGGAAGCGATCGTGGCGGTACGACCAAGTGCATCACGAGTGGTTGGAGGTTTAACTTTTTCAAAACTCAACTAGGCCTTTAACGATTATAAAGCTCGAGAATTAGTGCATTAGCTGAGTTGTTTCAAAAATGGAATTGCTTGGTGTCAAGTAAGCAAAGTTGGAAATAATCACCAGAAAAATCTATTCAGATGATTTCAGAACGGCTAAACTACAACCGACTTTAAGAATTAATGAGACTTATCCTTAGCAAAATTAGTGATAGTTGAAATCATCAATTTTCTATCAACCCTCCGTGTTGGAAGTAATTTTTGTGTGAAACGATGTGAACGAGGAAAATTTACGGGATCTAATTAGCGAACTCACATTATTGTGCTTAGCGTAAGAGCCCGTTTTTCGATGTAAAAATTGTCGCACAATGCTGGGAAAAAGATGAGAGAAAATAAGAGCAGGATCGTTGTTTAGTCTTATTCTTCCAGTTTCGTTTTTTCGTATTCGGAAATTGGCGCGTTATCGCGGCAACGTGCAAAGCGAGCCGAGACTTCAATTTAGGAAACAAAAGCTTGAGCTACCCCCGAATCACCAGTTATTCAGTGAGCGAGGCATTCTCCGTAGTTTGAAAGCACCTAATCCAAGTTGAAGTAAATCGAATGAACTCTAGAATTAAATACAACCCTCTCTGTATTCTAGGCGCGAGGCAACGCGACTCGAGGTTCCTTGTATTTAATTACCAACTCTAAGTCTCCAACCGGGAACGAGAAGGCCTCCTCGCCTCCTCCAATGCGCGAGGGACCAAGATGATGTTGTAGGCGAGGTGCTGGGCGTCTCAAATTAACCGAGCCCGTTACCAGGAAAAGGAGACCTCGAGAACGAACCCTTGAACAACTGTTTTATATTCCACCACCGTATCCCACCTCCTCCTCCTCCTCCTCGTCACCCTTCGTCAACCGATCGATCAAAATTTCCACCTTTACTCCAACAATCTCCTCCTCTCTTTGATCCCACGAGTTCAATCATACATCCCATCGTTCTGCCAACGCATTAACATCACTCAACATGGTTCCACCTACGCACGCATACATTATATACTTTACCAAATGTCAAGTTACATTTCCATATCAGTGAATATACGCACATCGTTTGTCTGCGGTGAAGGTTCTTCTTTTTTTTTCTTTTCTTTTCGTCATCTCTTTGAAAAATTTACAAAACATCGTGGTCCCTTGCGTCGTGGTAATTTCAACTTGAGCTATTAACGCTGCGATTTCAGTCAATTCAATCAAGAAACGTTCGGTCTTTTTTATGTTCGTAATATCGGCTGATTAATCGGTAAATTATAATACAAAAAGCGTGGCGAGAATTGGATAGAGTGAATTTTTGTCGAGTACGTGACAACCGGCTTCGAGAAAATTAGATATTCAGCAGATGACATCAAAGACCGTTCTCCCAGCCTCAGAGGCCTAGGCGCCAAAGAAGGTTTTCCCCTTCATCCCGTAAATCCCACCCGAGCCGTATTTACGCCACCCCCCCCCCCCCCTCCCCCATTCCCCTTTATCCCGCCACCGCCCCGCAGAACCGTCGCCGTCCCCCGTCGTGCACACGTTCGCGCAAATATCACCTTTCATATTCCTTCGAAGGAGCAGAAAATCGTTACCGGGCCTTTTGCGCGCGCGCTAGTGAAATACCTAGCCTCGTCCTTGTCCCACTTATCGCACTCGTATCTGCTCCTCGTCGGGGTGGTTTGAGGTCGGGGGTGTGTAAGTAAGTAAAGTCTCTCAACTGGCTCCCCCACCTCAGGCTACCCTTCCTCCCTTCCTCCTTTTCTGCCTAGCACCCGCCTGCCCTTCCTCATCTAGACCCAACCGCCGCCACCCCCAGAACCCCCCACAGCGCCAAAGATGGCGGAAAACTAAACACCAGCCAAGAGGGGATTTTGACCCGTACCGAAACGTGCATCTCGCGCCTTATCCCTGCGTACAGACTTTTAAAATCGGTAACCGATCTAGATTATCACTCCATTTTTACTTCTCATACATTTTTGAAGCATTTTTTTTTTTTTTTTTTTTTTTCTCTTTCTTAATATTATTCTGATTCTCATGTGTACGTTGCGTGTCGAAATATTATACCTGCGACTCGATGTTCATGTTCCAAAATTTTCTTCCACATTCAAATTTCATTCATTTTTCAACCCTGAAAAATCTCTCTCGTATCCGAACTTGAAGACATCGAACTTTAGAATTAGAATAAGCGGATTCGTTAAAAAAGATCCATTTCACCAGATATTTCTTAAACGAAATCGAGAATTAAAATAATTCGATTTTTGGTTTACACACTTGTTCATCACAATCTTACTATTTAATCGCAATGAAATCAGACCAAGTATGTACGCAAAAAAAAAAAAAAAAAAAATCAACGGCTAAAAATGCTGATAAGCCGAAAAATAAACGTAACGAAACGAATAACGAACGAAAAATGAATTAAGAAATGAACAAAACTAGGAAGAAGCCTGCGAGAGATTTTCGTGGGTAACTCGTTAAGAACCGTCCCCTGAGTTTCCTGAATAAATTATGTTTAATCTTCATATCAGAAATCCGGGAGGCTGCAGGCAACGCCGCGGCTAGGCGTGCCGAGGGGCTACATGAAGATGAGGGGCAAGACTGGGGGCCGGGGGGGGTGGGATCGTGGAGGCGGGTGGATGTTGGGAAGCAGGAAATTTCTAGAAACTTCAGGTTTAGTAATTAACGTCAGAAATTAACGATGCTCGGTGGCGTCGTGCAAAGCGCCAGAGAAATTAGTCTCGGAAATTCTCGTAAAATTTTGCTTTCCTGGCCTCTTCTCCCGCGCCGTGCCGCGCACCTCGCGAACGGTAACTTTCAGGAAATTTTCATTAAGTCTGACAGTAATGACGTCATCAGTCAGCCAACGTCGCCATCGCTCCACGGTTGCAAGGCAAGGGAACAAGTGGTGAACGTTTAACACTTTTATAACTATGCATCTGCATGGTGTTTCATTCGTTCAACTGTTGTATTCTTAACACTGGATGGGTAGGAGTGAAGGAAAATGTAATAAACTTGTTCAAATTTCAGCTTGAAAAGTACGGTTAAATACAAGCGCAGTCACGAATAGCTACTACCGTGATTTAAAGAGTCAGTATAGAAAGATTCTAGCATGAAAATTTTCGAAAAGCGAAACGTCTGGTTAGAAATTTTGTAGAATTTTTTTAAACACTTTCAAGTATCTTGACGCGAAATGCATGAGATGCTCGGCTGATAAAGTCACCGTTAAAGAACCACCGAGGACTGAATTTGAGAAGAATATTGGACTTCGATAATTTTCACGTTTCTTTGGAAATAATAACTCATCAAAGTGACTCGCGCGGTTTCATAGGATATGCGTAATAATTAGCTTCGTTACAGAGAAAATTGAGGTTCAAAGCAGCTCCGTGTAGATACATTGTTTGTGTAAACTTGAACAAGATAATCTAAGAGCCGCAAAGGTGTCACCTCGTCTTGTATATCATACATCGATTTCACCGCTCGACTAGACAAAGTACCAATTCTATACTCCCCTTGCGATAATGAGAAGAATATAAGAGACAAAAAAGCTGAGGCACAATATTTTTATCACGTTGTGTCATTGAACAATGGAATTGAATAAGATACGAAGATGAAAAAATACCGCTTATGCACAGATTTGATCTAAGAATTTGCGAATCGAATTATCGGATTTATCCTCTCATTCAACTGGCACAATATTTATAAATATCGCATTTGTGAAACAATTTTCAAAAAATTCGTATAAATAATAGCGATCCTCGAATAACTCCGTTGAAAAGAAACTATCATAAAAATTCGTAAAATACATACAATTATCAGGATATGGTTGTACATCAGGGTGTCCCTTATTTAGGGTGTTGAAGAATTTTCGCCGCCCCACCCCCAAATTAACTTCACATAATTAGAAGACAATTACCTAATTTTTTCAGATTTTTACCTCAACTCTAAAATAGTTCACTTCGTGGTCGAAGTTTCTTATGAAAATAACACGGTAAAAACTTTTTGTATCAGTATATATTTTACTGTAAAAGTAATAATGTTAAAAAAAATTTGTAACTGTGAGATTTTAGTTGGCAATAGTGCTTCTGTCTGGGAAAAAATTCACACAATCATTCCGCACGATCTCGACGAATTGCACACCCTCGAAATCTGACGTTTTTTTTTTGCATTTAGAGTGAGTGCAATTCGTCAAGATTTGCTGGTATCGTGATGTAAATTTTTTTTACAGATAATAAAACTAATGTCCACTAAAACCTCGCAGTTACAGATTTAAGAAAAATTTTATTACTCTTGCGACAAAATATATACCGAGGAAACAAGTTTTTCCCATATTATTTCCATAAGAAACTTCCATCACAAGACGGACCATCCCAGAGTTGAGGTAGAAATCTAAAAAAAATTAGGCAATTGTTTTCAAATTATTCGAAGTTTATTTAGGGGGAGGGGGGGCAAAATTTCGTCAACACCCTAAATGCCCCTGCATAAGGTTATAATTGAGCAAAAAGTAAACGGGTAATTAGTACTTACTTTCCTCGTCTGTCATATTCATCAGACTGCATGCAATAGGTCATTTCTAAGCGATATATCGTACCATGATTATGATTTCATAATAAATTTCGGTCCTTTTCTTATCCCTATTTTTCTTTCCTCTTCCTACCGTTATAGATCACCCTAAAATCGATGAACAAAAAACAATACGGATGTATCCACAGGGTCGACCCTGGGACCTACATGCGCGTAATTTGTATTGTATATATATATATATATAAATTATACCTATACATAAGCAGTTTTGCCAAGTAATCCTTGTGCGCATACCTTCGAGCAATTCTCAAACAATTCTATACATCCGAGGAAGAGGGTGATCAAGCGGGAAGGAAGGTGAAATAGACAATACACCTTCTCGCGCTGGGTGGCTTATCTAAGAGTCCGCGGCGTAGCCCCAGGGGGGCAGTAATAACCAGGCAGGCGATAGAGGCTAAGAAATGATAACGGGAGTCGCGGCGGCGGCGGCGGCGGCGGCGGCGGCGGCTTGGAGGCGGAGGGCTGGAACTGGAGCTTGTGAAGCCACCATTTTCAAGTTATATTGTCGCCCAAGCAAACGCGCTATCGCATCGCGGGGTCTTCGGGCGTTACTGTCCCTCGGGACTGTCTTCCATTCTCCTATTATGTTGTACAATTGTTATGTCTTCGTTGCCGCATTATACACGGAGGTGTATATTTATATATATATATATATATATAATATTACACACTACAGGTATCCACGCGGATACACTTAATATGCTTCCCCGAACGCATTTCCTACCCTGATGCCGCCAATCATCGGCAGAAATTACCGGTTTCTCAATTTATCTTTACCCTCCAAAAAGCTAAGGTGTTCGGATTGACCTTCGACCGCTTGTACGAGAGGGTTTGTTTTGTAACCCGCGCGTAGAATATATTGTAATAGGTATGTATAGTGAGGAAGCTGTACGATATGAGAACCTTTGGTTTGTTCACCGATTTCAGGCAGAGGTATACGTTTCTTACTATCTCAACTCCAAATTTTAAGATCCCAGATTTTTGAGGCTGCTTGGCTAAGAACTGACCTCAACATTCGGGAATTCGAAATTTTGGTTCCAATATGAAAGACGAAAATACGAGAAGTTACTTGATTTAGACAAAACTTAGCGCCCGGAGACTTCTGGAAATTCATAACGTCTAACTCCTTGGCCGTATAATAACCTTATTAAATCCACAATTTTCAGCTCAAAAATTTGAAGTTATGATGCGTAATCAGCGTTCTGAAGAAAACGCCAATTTTCAATTTCCAGCAATTGAGAAAAAGGAAAAATGCATGCGTCTAATAGAAAAATGGCGAGTCTTATTGCACCGTAGCTTTGACATTATACTCGTTGTTTTCAGATTCATTACTGAAAGTGTATGAGTTGCAAGAAATCTTGATGCACAAAGGTATCCGTTTTCCAGAGCTCGTTGCAGTCGCCCTGCGACAAGGAGGAAAGATTGAGGGGAAAAAGATCGACTTCTGAGGGTAAAAAGATTCGAAAAACATGGTGAATAAGGTGCGGATTCTCGGTTGGGGACCGCGGTGGAACGTACGGTTCACTCAATTTGGCAGAGGGGAGCGAGAGAATAAGAGGGAAAAAAAAGTCCAAAAAAGGCAGGAAACAGCTTAACGGGGTTAAAACCGCCCGCGCGGGTAAAAAAAAAGCTAAGCGGTGTTTTATAGACTCGGTGACCACCCCGCCCACTTTTTACACCCTCGTTGGAAATTAGAGGCTTTTTGTGCTAAATATACCCTCTCGACCTCCGCCGCCAGTGAATCTCATTTTCATTTTCACATGACGAGAATACTTTTTTAACCTTTATCACTCCGTCGTCCTTATTTCACCACTCAGGTCACCCCACGTCACGTTCTGTTTGATTTTTTTTCGTCACTGTTATTTATGGAATCAACATTGTTCCCGAGTTCCTTATTCGACTATTGTGTCATATCATGAGATGATTTCCTTCATTCGTAAATTGTTTTTTTCTCCTTTATTTTTCGGTCAAGAAATTGTAAATTTGAATAGTTAAAATTCTGCTTCCGTGTGAAGTGAATCGTTCCGGATACCATAAATGGACGGCACGTGACGGAGAGTCTGGACAACTGCCTGAAAAGGACGATTTTAATCTCGGTATATTTTACCATGCAAAATGATACGCCGGGTTGTACTTGGCTTTGAGAATCTTTTCCATGTTAAGTGAAAATAAAACGCTTGAGTGGCCAGGCAAGAGGGTGTGAAACAAGGGAAGCACACTTTCTACATAAATTACCTCGACGCCGGCTGAATGCGAAACATTTGCACAAAATGTCCCAGAGTGTTAAAGAAATTATCTTGTTTAGGATTACCACTGAATTTCCAACCGACTCGAATAAAAACAGACGTGCGTATTACACACGTACGTGTATTCCAAGAAAAGTGTAGGGTAACTACCGTGCAGTTTCACGTATAAACTTTCGAAATTTTCTTTCCCTTGATTCGTAGGGTTTGCAGTTTAATAGTTTACCGAATTAAACTAAAGTTCATCCCATTTCGTGGCGCTAATCCCATGCATTAAAAGTTGACGTAGTATACGAGAGACCGAGGATGTCCTCTAGACATTAGATTTCTGAGTTTCCAGGCGAGTTAGAGAAACACCAGACCTGCATTTCAACTTCAAACAGCGTTAAGACCATACCTGAATATCCGGTGCATGTTGGGTTCTTACGTAAACTGGTGAAAAGTACAACGAAATAAAAAATTCTGAGCGCGATGGGTTTTTCGTTCCATATAACAATATGTCGTAAATTATCTCAGGCAGTGGATTAACAAACTTTGGGTTTGAAGTTTTCATCAAAAAAGTACGAATTGGAATCGTCTGTCTCCGTTCTCAGTAACGTCAGCAAGGACTGACGTGCGACGATCGGTCTTTGTCTCCAGAGGTTCGAAAAGGAGTTGGGATCTCCTTAAGGCTGCGGCAGGATAAAGGTGTCTTGTTTTGCGGAGGATATTAATTTCTCGCGTTATCTAAGGTGGAGCTCGCCATTGTAACCGAATATTCGACTGTAGGGGTAAGAACGAGCCCCTAACATTAATCAAGCGAGATCTTTGGGCTCGAAGGCGCCCCTCGGTACGTACCGTTCACGTTTTTCATCTTTAATGATTTCAGCCACCCCTGCCAGAACAGCTTTGCCAAAAGTAACTTTAATTGCACCGAACGTGGGCAGCGGATGTAGTTTGGTCCGAAACAAAACCGAGGCTCTCGACCATCAATCTACCGCCGATATTGGTAATAAATTCAAAGAATGGACAGTCGTCGATCCAGCTACTCTCTATTCATGGAAATTATGGATTTCAAGCCGTGCATACCTTCTAGAAAACAAAAGACGGTACTTGTTCGTCCTGGAGGACCGGATGTTTCGAATAATGACTTGACGTTCTCGAGAATGGGGATGAGCGCCATCTTGCCTTACCTCTACTTATAATTATTGATGTGGCCTGAACTTTATATAAACTCGAAACTCGACTCTCGCGCCATCGCCCACCCCTCCGGGCCCTTGCCTCATAGAGCTCAACCTACCGGAGGGAGGAAATTGTTGGAGTTTTCAAAGTCTGACGTACAGGATATTATACTAGAAGTCTCGTTGTACGACGGCAGGGCGGCGTGAAGGCTTAGCTGACGAACCTGGAGGCTAGCATGAACGGGGCGTGCAAAAGCGTCAGGGAAACGGATGGAAAGATGAACAGGCCCGGGGGGAAAGGAGGGCGCGAATTTGCGTCGTGTGCCTGCTTATATGCTTCTTAATATTTTCACCTCACGCCTTTACAGATTATTCATCATTGCTGTGCAAATTTCTGTTTCCTAAATTCTCCAATCTTTCTAATTTTTAAGAGAACGAAAATCATGCTTCACCGTAATTTTATGGTAAAGTTTATCAAAGTGTTTTTCGAATCATGATAAAACGGAAACGATCTGACATAAAATACTGTTCAGAAAGTAAAACTAATTTGTTGCAGTCCCAACCATCAGAAACAGAGACATGACAATTGTACTGCATCCTAGCTTTGAGATTTCCATCAAATTCCTCCCTTAACGCGTTTAAAATAAAAAATTTCGGGAACTCTCGAAAGACCGAAAAAAAAATGCATATATCCAGCTCTGCGAGAAATCTAGATGTGATAGAGAAACATCACAAAGTGGGATACTAAACTAGTGCATGTGGCATCCGTGACGCAGACGTTAAGTGTATGTTTCATTTTGTCGAGAAAGTAGCGAGTTTTCAAAGCAAGTTTCATATTCTCAGATCAAAGCGGTTATTTCGAAGCAAATTTTCCTGGGAACGGTTAAAAGCGAGCTCCCGAGGACGGACGGAGAGGTGAGGAGAGGAGAGGAGAGGAGAGAGTATGAGCAGACTTTGTCTTAACTATCGCATACTTTTACGACCTTGAAATGAGATTTCTACCACCCGCCGAGATAATACAGAGAATATTAGAGGCCAAGAACGTGGCATAGCCTCCTCACGCTGGATGGTATAACTATACTGCATATACTATACGGGTAGTATAAGCTTTCCTCGCAAATGAGGTAATATATATACAAAAGCTAATATGAGCAAAAGTTCGCAACTTGGATGAGTCTCCAAGCTCTCTACAGACTAAATATCTGAAGGGATCTATCTCTCTCCCACTCTCTCCCTCTCTCTCTCCCCCCTCCCCCATTCCTCTCGTGTTTCCTTACAGTGTGCCCATCCTTCCAGGTAGGTGTCCCTTCACAGACCTTCCGCCCTCAGGAATCCATACGCAAATTTTATATCCAACGTTGAAGAGTAATGATCAATAAAGTTTTCATCAATTCCTTTAGTTTCGGAAGTTACCAGCCAACGGAAGTAGAACGGTTTCCGCATTTTTGGCACTCATCCTCCGCCCTTTCCGTAATAATTCATACATTGTTCAGTCCAAGCTTCATCAACATTGCCACAGAATTAAGGATTGTTTTTTAAGCTGGTTCTGTATTTTCGAGAAACAGTTTCGGAGGCGCGAAGAAGACGGGATACATTTCACGGATTCAAGGGTTAATACTACTCACCCTTATTCGAATAATGAAGTAGTGTCACACGTATACCTAGTGTAGTACCTACCCTAGAGGAGATAAGACTCCTTTGATAATTTCGGGTGTGGAGATTACATGGTAAGCATGGTCAATGCCTGGATAGAATAACATCTAGTGTGTTTCTCTCTTCCTTTCTCTCTCTCTCTCTCTCTCTCTCTCTTGCCGGCAGTAATTAATAATTACTAACCTGGTAAAGGGTGTACGAGAAGAAGAAGGTATACTAATTAAACAGCAATCTGACGCAAGAGGTAAATATACGAATTAGATAAGCTCTACCTGGAGACATTAAATTCAGCTCAGTTGATAATTCAAAAATTTTCCCACAAGGGCGCAGATTCAAAAAACGAGTAAAATACCGAATAAATCAAAAGTTTTGTGCAACACAGCGTCAACGGAAGTGTTGGATGTTTCGAAACGACGTAATAGAAATGGAAGACTGTAAGCAAGGGCGGGGCCTGTGTTATAGTGTTTTCAGTAATAAAACGACGCTGTATTTTATCGAACACGTTAACAGCTCCGTAAATCAAGGAGAGAAACTATTTCAGTTTAGCGCCCTGAGACTGGGGCGTAGCAATTTAAGACGCTACTAGGACTTCGGGGTAAATCGTAATCAATTATACGCAGAGCAATTACCCCAGAGTTTATGCTATTACTGTGACAAACCAACACTTCGAAGCCAATGAAGTGAAGAAGATTCTTCTTACCGAGCAAGTAAAGTGTTTCGAAAATAGACGTTATAACGGAAGTATTGTAGAAAATGATCATGGATTTTGATTTTTCGGAGAGTTTTCACAATCAAGTGAATGGCGCTAATCTAAAGTTAGATTAAACAAACATTAGTTCCTCGGCCCGGCGAGTCTGGCTTCGGAGAAGATGTAGAGAGAATATAATCTCCACTGTTTGAGCAGTGAGCCAACAGTAAGTTAGAACAAACGTAGCTCTCCGTAGGTAGAAGGTACCTTAGTAGCGACGACAGAATTCAATCCGCCCCTGAAATCTAATTATTACCGTTCGGTCCAAACATTTTATCGTCTGCTTATCCGTGTCGTTATGAGCATGGATTACCTATATACCCTCAATTCTTGTGAGATGAGTTACGTAGACTATAGGAGCCAAACATTTTAAGAATTTACACAATAGTTTAGGGGTGGGTTAATTTAAAATATGGTTTCACATCCCGGACGGCGACTCTTCCAGTATGCGGTCACCGTAGAATAACGAAAAACTAGATCCGGAAAAAGGTTTTGAAGAATTTTTTACTCTTGCATGAAATATGGAAGCCTCTTTTTCCTGGAATTGTTCCCGAGGGGTAGGTTGGCTCATGAATATTCATTTCTTGCCGGTTTCTTACAGGAGGGTGGCAAAGGGACGGGATGTGACGTCGGGTCGGGGTCGGGGCCTGGAGTTTCAGGGGCGGAAGGTGGAAGGAAGGGTGTACTTTTGAGCTGGTGCTAGAGACGGGAGTGGGGGATGCTGGATCAATGCTGAAACCACGCCTCCTTCGTCTTACGTGCCTCCCCTTCTTCGGTCTGCAGAAAATTGAAATTTTCGCCTTCGCCTAGGAGTGGCGGAAAAGCAACCGAAAAATTTCGCGACAAAAAAAAAAAAAATAAAAAAATTGGACTCTTTTTTTTCAGACATGTGACACGATTTGTAAAAAAACTTTTTACCCCTCAAAAACTTGACACTATTCATTTTCTATTATTTCGCCAGAAAAATTTCCTCCCATGTATTATAAAATAAAGATTTTTTTCTTGATGGTGAAATGATTGAGATTCCTGAAAATATTTGAAATTTACGATAAGGCAGGTGTGATTTTTTCAATTAGCTCCACTCCAGGCACTAAAATAAATATTAATTGTGTATAATTGTTAAATAAAAGAAAGAATATTATTCATTTTTTTCCTGCTCCAACCGAATCTTCTTGTTTCTGTTTATCAAATTTGCCTACATAATTCCAGGCTCCGCTCCTCCCGAGGAAGATTTTGAGAACAATATGGAATACCCTCAGCCAACCGTGGATTTCGTCTCGAATACATCATGCGAAAATGTCTGCTGTTATTTCAGCGTTCCCCATTTGGTACACCTAATTTTCCAGAAGCCTCGCAAGCCCAACTAGCTGTTTCTCATCTCCACCTCAAAAGCCTCGGGCGGTTCTTTCCTTCGACAACGCGGAGTGCTTCTAAGCCCGGCTCTTCTCTCGTACCACTAATTATACATCGAGATGTACTCTGAGTGATAATTAGCCGAATTACATACTGCGAAGTCTTGCATGCGAAAAAATTCACTTCAATGACTCCCCAATCCTTGCTTTGATCATCTTGTATATTAAGTTATTCCTTCTATCGATGTGAGTATTTACAATTCCTAGAAAATCCGATTATCTTTCACCGCAGCAGATTCAAGTAAATCCGGATTGATGTTAAATTTACAGAAAATTTCATTAAATAATGAAAATATAGCATAAATTAAATGCATATATCGAACCGAAGGCTAACAAAAAATTTGTGAAGTTGAATGAAATTTTATCACACAGCTTACAATTATTGTAAACGATAATAATATCAACGTTGAAAAATTATATCTTTGCAGAGTTGTATTTTCCGTTGTAGTCATTGAATAAAAGCTTTCATCGGCAGAAATTTGTAAAATTGATGAAAAACTTGACAATTGTAATATACATGTAATTTTACAAAAAATAAAAACTAAATTATGTTCCTCCAATCAATGTACTCAATTAACTGCATAAACCCGGTGTTAAATTTAAGGGTAAAATAAACGAGCGGCACGACGCTGATTAAGAACTTAGTTACAAGGCTTGATTAGGCTATAAACTGAAATCAATAATTAGCGAAGAATGCCTATCGAGGCAGTATCCACTCGTGCATGCAACCCAAGTTGCCGTTCCACAGGCGCTTATGCCCGTGACCAATTTACCCTTCGGCAAAAGCCTTGACGCCTTTTCCAAAGGAATTTTGGAGTGAGCAGGAAATCGCCCGGCACGCGATCTAAGTGCACCATTTGCGGCTGATAGCTGTACTTTGCTCTAAGCGCTAGGATTTACCATTTCCCATCTCAAATCGCCTATATAACAATTCTAATGACCCGTGAACCGATTCTGCTACCTCATAAATTTTCAAGATTTTACCATCCATGAGCCACGGTAACGCATCCATTGTACTTCAAAGTACCGGATTAAAGCTTGGCCAAGAAATTGAAATAAAATGAAGCACTTGTTTTTTATCGGTTTTTATAACCTTCTTTTTACTCTAGCTGCTCGATTATCCAATTAGACAGTGTGCTTGAAATTGTGTAACAGTACGTCGGTGGTAAATTCATTCAATTATCATTGAAGAACATCTGATTTGTTTATTTATTAACAGGTAGTTCAGTGAACATTATTTTGCAGAAAAATTCATGAATTTATCACAGTTTATACTAACAATGACCACCTCATTAATAAGCTTGTTATTTTGCTTTCAAAAAGTGAAATTTTTGTTACAGACTATTGTTATTGCTGCAACGTGATAGGTGATTTTTTTCGCATGGAAACAGTTTTTTCAAACAATATTAAATATTGTCAACAAAATATTGTAAACAATCGTAACGTGATAAAGTAGAATACGATGATTACGCTTTGGGAATACTGAACAGTTCGATTCGATACCTTAGTGCGGAATTTCGCCAGAACGCAGCAGCACCGGCTGCACTATTTTAGCACGGAAATCAACCCTCCTTTCGGTGAATAGTTCTGGGTTGTAATCTGGTCTAGCCAAGTCCCGAACCACGATACCTGCGGAGCGTGTTCCCTGCACGCAAGGTAAGTGCACGTGTATCGTCAATAAGATATCCTGAAATCCCTACAGCAAAATGCCCGCGAAAGCCGGCGTAATGAATTTTTCTTCATTTTCCCTCGTCCATTTATTTTACCCAAACTCTGTTCTCAAATGGTATTTAATTAAAAAGATAAGCTGGAGGAAATTGAAAAAGTTCCCACCATTAGCCGAGTCCTCATGAGAGGATTAATTAAATGATAACACGATACATATTCGTTCGTGGATTAACGTTCGTGAAGTACAATTCTACAGCGTAATATAAAATTGTAAAGCCCGTTCGTACTCGGGCGTAAACTCAATACGTAATCCGACTGTCTTGAAAACCCGGCTCCCAGATTCAGCGAGTCACAATTCACTTTGATGCTGTACCTATTTTATAAACGAATCTCGGATATTCCATGGCAGGCAAGAAATTTCGCGATTTCAAATTTCCGCAAATTCCTGGAATAAAATTTGATGAATTCAATAAGCTTTGAAAAATTCATTCATTATACATTTAACATTTTGCGAGTTGTTGTCGAATTTTTATATTAGGTATAACATTGTTCAAAACGATAAGCCGTCAAGTGATATTGCGAACGAAGTTGAGTGTCAGGTTGACGTAATAGTTCATAGAAGAGTACACATAAAAATAGTTTTTAACTTATAATCGATTATATCGTAATTTAAATTTGAAACAAACTCCATATTTTCAAAAAAAAATTATGATATCTTCATCTAAATGTGAAAATCGCAATCAATGACGTCTGGCGACTGTCGCTTATATCAGTACATTGCCTCGATGAAAAAACAGAACCAAAAAAATTTTCAATACAAAAAATCTGCTTACACATGAAATGTGTTAACAATTACGAATTGTTGTTATATTCACCCGTAAATTAAATACTTCGTCCTATAAATCGATTCTAAAGTCGTACAAAATGTTTCACATAAAGCGTATTAGATTGAAAAACAGATATTTGAAGTAAATTCGTTGAATCGTTCGCATTAAAATTCTTCAACAGCTTTGATTCAAGTATTTAAGATTATGAGAATTAGGATACCCCCACCAACGAGCCCGACATGCATTTATGACGCTTTGACCCAAGACTCTCTCAATAAGGCCGCAAAGTCCATAACAGCCACGCTATCTTCTCCCAACATTTCACTTTACTTTCAGGCCATATTGCCAGACTATCTATAAGAACTGTGGCTAAGCTTTGTGCAACTGGAATAGTAAGTTCTATCGAGGGAAAGCGACGAGATTCGACTGTATTTGGATATTATGAAAACCAATAGACACGGAACTGCCGAGCCGTATTATACGCAATTCGTATAAGCATGTCCAGTCAGGATACGTATTGCATGAAACTGGAATCCTTTCGAGCGAATCAAAGTATATTGCTACAACTTTCGATCTGGGATTACGGTTCGATACAGCCGGCGTAGGCGGGTTTAAGGCGGGCGTTAAGGCAAAAGGTACGCATGCAGAGGTCGAAGGCTTATCTTTCGATGTTGCCTCGGCAAAGTATTTCTGGAGGCGAGCCACAGGCAGCCCTTAGGAACGTAATTAATATTTATTCCATCCCCCATTCGTGCAGGGGAATCCCGTCCCCAGCCACCACCCTCCCTCAGCACCGCGTCCCGGTTTCCCCATTCCCTTTTCCTCCTCGATCCAGAATTCCGCCTCGCCATATAGAGGGGGTTCTCTCTCTAAAATCCCAGCTCGCTCCTTGTAAAATCTAATATCTGAGGAAGCAGCGGGCGGCGAGGTGAGTCTCGGGACGACTCCGGCGCGTCGAAGGCAGCGAGAGTATTCAACCCCTGTTTTCCCGGGCGTTCAAGGGGCGGAGTCAAGACGCTGAGCTTCGTCGAATAGCGGCGCAAGCTCGCGAGTATCGCGGACCAGGATTGGCGGAGAGCTTTCTTAGAACCTACCCACCGGTGAAAAAAAATGGAGTAAAAAATTGTTATCCACCGACGCTATTGGCCCCCGAGTTTTCTTCGCTTTTCCGAACCTTTAAGGGGCCAATGGCGCGCTTAAAGCTTCCGCGAGAAATCGATAAGTTGAAGCAAGCAAAGCAACGTGCCTCAGGCTGCATCCGTATTACCGCAGATATAAGTATCTACGCTCCACTCAAGCCCTCGTTTATCCCTTGCATCCTGCAAGTGACGTCACGCAGACTTCACCCTTCGATCGCGCGAACCCTGATCTCGGTAGGTCTGATTTTTATCCCCTCCACAACGTCGGGATCGAAAAGTCGGAGAGAGGAATCAAGTCGCGCACTACGAGGGGTGTAAGGGGGGGGGTGGAAAATGGAAGGGGTGCATCGCGCGTAGCCTGGTTCCGGTTTCATTTCAAGTTTCCTCCCGTACCTATAAGACAAGATGAGACAAGGCGAGAGAACCCTTTGATAATGCGTAGGCATCCTACTTCGCCGAGACTCGCTGCACGAACGTTCAATTTCTCGTCTTCATTATCGGGCCTCGAAGGCACGGACCAATAATGGCGAAATATAATTCCACCGTAGGCGAGGGAGAACGACCTCTGCGAACCTGCACGCCTTCGTGTTAGCTTGGGGCTACGGGAATTGGACACAAACCTTGCACTGCATGTGCAACCAAAAAATGTCCACCAATATTGAGATTGGTAGTGGCCATTTGACGTTTCAGATATTTTAGAAAAATTCCTTGGGCAAAAGTATGCTCGTCAAAAAACCCTTAATTTAAAAAAAAAATTTTTGACAATTCTGATCTGCAATGTGCTTAAACTTGCTAGGTCAGAAACACCCATTCACCAAAATCTGATGACGATCGGTACGATCTAGTGAAATATAACAAAATATTTGATCACTTATATTCACTCTTAAATGTAACCTAGGCTTTTATAAAATCATCATCTTTGGCTAGAGCTGAAAAATTTTGTTGTAACTGACCAGAAGTTTCTAAGGTTTTCCAAATTTCAGAAAACGAGCGCTGCTGAAATAACCGATTTTATAATATCTCAAGCGGTATTGATTGGAAAGAAATGTTAAAAAATTATTTACTTGTTTGTTAAAAACTTGGTTTAACCGAATTTTTATTTTTTTATAACATTCGAATGAACATTTTCCTTGGAGAATTTTCACCAGCTTCAGTAATCCGAGGACGGCAACGATTTTGTTCCAATTAGTCTTTAGACGCCGGGATTCGGGCTTACCGTTGAATCTCCGAAATCCATCAAGTACAATGGAGAGAGACGCAAAGTCCGCAGACCCTCGAGTCGATTACATCTGGGCACTTCGTTCTCGCCTTATAGACGTCGAGTTGATGGCGAAAGCTGATCCGAAAAACTGACGTTTAGAATTATCTCGGGTGTAACGAAATTGCGAGGGATATTCGAATATTCGAGTGTGGGATGTCCGACTTAATCGAACGAGAAATGGCGACGCGTCGTGTATTTTTGCACGCGTCAATGCTCACCCCTGCATGTTGTATACGTAAATTAGCAGCCACGTACGGTTTGGCGCGTTGACAATTTCGGCCAAAATTCTAATTTCAGTTATGCCTGCAGGTAATTGCAGGCAACCCGATTAAACGCGTGGTCGTCCCTGCGCCGTACGCCGAATATTTGGAGAGCGTCAAATATTACCGTAAGTGGCCGCAACCAATCGAAAATCAAGGTTAGGCTAGGTATAATCACAACCAAGTGGATAATTCAACGCTTAAACAGTGTAACAGCACGAAGATGTTGAGAGTATAATTTTACTCAACGTTTTTTCCACTCTCGTGTGGAAAGAATCGACGCGGACTATTCATTAGCTTTCCATGCCGGTTCTTACGGTGTGCAAAAAGTTGTGACACCCTCTTTTCAAGACGATTAACCACGAAACATGTTAGTGACTGAAATTCTTTGGAAAAAGATACGTTGTAATCGAACGAAAGTAATCATCGACCGATGAAATGGTCGACGGATTAAAAAATATTTTTAACAACTCTTCAGCTATCGAAGAGCGAAATTTTCGATACACTCAGATCTTAGCGATTTTGTTTTCCGCGTTGCAAAGTTATTTGACAGAAGAATTGAGAAGTCACGTTCTGTCGCGTGTAATATAGTTCTTAGGTATATATGCCGGAAATTTGGAAAAGTGAGAAAAAACAAATAAATCAACCGAGAGCTTCATTCACGGCATTTTGGTATGAAAATGATTTCTAAGAATATTGAAAATCAGAATTGAAGACACACGTTTCAGTGATGAAAGATTGCCAGAAGGGAAGAAAAAACTTGAATATATTATCCATAATATATTTGAACGTAATTTATAAGTGACACGGTGCTAATTAAATACTAACAAATGTTCTACACAATACTCAATTGCAGTAAGTTCGACTTTGAGGTTAAGTATAGAGGTATACGGGAGCCGACTTCGGATCGAATCAAGAATGCAATAACCAAACTGATGTAATTACAGGCAATAATCGAGAAACGCGACACTTTCAAAGTACATTAACGTCAATTTCCATCTAACCTCTCGTGCTCCTCAGTGTTTAGCGAGAACTTACTTCGAGTCTAAGTTGTGTTACTGGCTGCAAGAGGGGCTGGTTGGATGCTGTGATGGCGAGGTGAGAGAGGAAGTAGAACCTCGAGTACAACCAGAGGGACAGAAACAGCGAGGGTAAGAGAGGCGGCCTGGCATTATTAATGTTACAAGACACGTGAACTGAGTGAGTGACTGAGCGAATAGCAAGACACACGCTTCACCGTCCATGATTGTCTCATTGTTTAACACCAAGTTATAAGACGCTACTCGAGAGACTCTCTCTTCGAGTGCACCGACGTTACCCAAAAAGTTCGGTAAGTCCTAGGTCGAAAAAACACTGAAGAACGATTGAAATTTGAAAGGAAATTCGATGACCGAGAATATATCATACGATTCTGCGGAGCTTTTGTTAAACACGTTTCGCAATCCGAATCGACAGATTGCCGAATCCCTTTTCGCCTGATATTTGCTGGAGGCTCACCAACATCCCGTAAATTTATTTTTAATCCACGGCTCGAGTCTGATTTGCACTGCGGCAGTCCAATACCTCCGGTATAAATCCGTTCCAATGCCGCGGTATCTCCGATTTATTCAAACAACATTTTTCTTTCCGAAGATGAAATAAAAACGTGCGCTCAATCCGAAGGGTGCGATTGAATCCGTTATAGTCAGTGGTGGGACAAAACCGCAGAATTGTTCAACCGCGCCTCGACGATTCAAGTTACTGCTGACTATGCTGGACCCACGTGTTGAACGTCCATCATTCAACCCTAATGACACCTCAAGCTAGGGGACATCGCTTGGCGCCTGTTGCGAAGTTGAAAAATGAATGATCGAATGTATTACCGATGAAAAAACATTATGCTAGAAGACTTCGTGTGCAATCATCTGCATGAGCCATTTGTAACAACTGAGGAGTGAACAGATGCAACTAGAATACGTGTGAAGAAACGAAATTTCCCACAAAGCAGATGTGAAGAAATTCATAAACAAGCTTTACAAATCCTGTTTTGAAATTCTTCAAGTTTCCTAAGATGGGTCAGGTTTAAATTCGTTGCGAAAGAAAGACAGAGAAAGAACGAAAAACTAATGTCAAACGCGAACCAGAATCAGAACCCAGAACCTAGTTGTGCAAGGGTGCCGTGAGAGCCATATCTCGATATACTTGTTTCCATCAGCAATTCTCCCTCCCCCTCCCCCCCTGGGTAATTGAAAATCATGTACAAGTTCCTCGCGTAACTGGATCGCCGGCAGGTTTGCTGTCCCGTCTGTCACTGCGAAACGGACGGGGTTGAGTGGAATGGGGCTGGGGAAGTCTGACCAGCGGTCAAGCGATGGGAAAAGGGGAAACTTATATCTGTAAGAAACTAGTTTCGAGAAAATCGTATAGAGAGAAGGTACGAAGAATGAAACTGTTTTCGATGCATGAAGTCAAAACCGGATTTTTATTTCCAAGTTGATCAAACGAAGGGTGGATTTAAAAAGTTAGTCGCTTCTTAATGCTTACAGTAGTAACTTTCAGCGTCTGAGATCAGAATGTGCTGTACAAGCTGTTTAGACGCGAGAATTCAAGTCTTATTGTTAGATTTTTAGTTTGAATTGGAACTTTGCAGTCCAATGTCAGTTGACTTATGCAGAATGAAACAAAGATTCGGTGTGATTTGCCAAAGTGAGAAAAAGTTGTTCACGTACGATAAAACGAAAAGTGAACTAGTGAGGGCGCAGTTAGATGTGATCAACCTTCAAACTATCGGTACATTAGAATAAGTCGCAGCATTGCAAAGTGTCAACCTGCATTCTGAGGGATCAGCATAAATTTGGTCGCTTAATACGTTATCATCAATAATTTTCTAACTCGCGAGCAGAGCCAATTTATAGGGAGGCTGGCAGGTCGGACTCCTTAAACTAATATTATAATCCAAACTGACATCAAGCCATGCCTATGGTTAAAACCAGCGCCTGACAACTATTGTCCACAGATATAACCGAAGGTGAATCGCAGACGGAAGTGGAAAACGATAATCACCGGTATTTTTCGTCCAATAAACTTGACGGTTTGAGGGGAACCTGAAGGAAGTGAAAAATCCACCCGCGCTAGTTTCACATCGTTACAATGATGCAGGGGAATATTTTTACCTAGGCATAAACAACACAGCCACCTTTCCTAGTATGCTAATAAAACGGATCTTATAGAGAGAAGACGCCATTTTGAATAATGTCGACCAATCAGAACGAGCGAAGCGTCTTGGGGGTGCGCGAGGGTGGAAAGCACCCCCGACTCGGAGCTCTGGCACAAACTACCCTTATATTACACTATGAACCCCCGCCCCCCTGTCTACCCATCGCACTGCCACCGCCACCCCACCCCCTTCAAACTCCATAACCAGAGATAGAACTAAATTGCTAAAACATTTTCCATTACGAAATCCGCTCTACCGATTGTTATTCCCTGCCAGGGTTTCCCCCTGCCTCGTAAACATTTTTCACTCGAAACTTCTCAATCGCAGAACGATATTACCCTGTAACGTGTAACGTTCGTAAAATCAAGGATTAAACCCTGAAGGTATTCAGCCGTTGTTTTCGCCTATGTAATCAGGGGCATGTTTATCCTTACATTGAGACGTTTTATACAGTTATGTTATTATTTTTGTGATCAAAATTACAGTGTATACGCGTCGTATAGGTATAATAACGATCGAAATTGTTATAACACGATACGTGTATTGAATTATATTTCAACTTTGAGTACCAATGGACGAAGAAAACGTATCAAGGGAGCCGACCAGTTAGACATTTAACACAAATTCTCGTCTAACTTTTCTGAATACGTATCACAGGCAATAAAATATCAAGTATCAACGATCTAACGGAATAACTGAAAGATTTGAGGCGAAGCAAATAACGTATGCCAATCTAAAAGCCAATGGATTTCTTCTCTTCGTGTGTCACTTATATTTTTATATTGAAAAATATAACTTTTTTCGTTAGAAAAATCTAACGAAAAACACGTGGCGTGTATATTGCAATGGTTTTTACTCGCAGACACGTTTTAAGGTATACCTGACTCAAAGGGTTACGTAGATTTGGAAGTTTCAGAATATCCATTTATTTAAAAAAATTTCATCTAATAGTACAACATATCAAAAATATTTTTCCGAAGTTTAAGGTCCGTTGGAGTGAAATTCTGGGAGAGAGAGCCTTTGGAAATTCCTTTCATTAGGCTCGACCGACCGGAAGCGTCGCAGGTACATCGTTCTTTTTTCAAAATTATATTTTTAAAGTCGGTGGACACGATTTTTCAGAAAATAATGCACCGATCTTATTAAAACTTTGCACACTTCGTCTAGATAGAATTAACTAGTACTTGGTCGAAGGTTTTTTTTTTCTATCACAATTCACTCTACAAGGCAATACATGGTATAGATTTTATCAAAAATTGTGCTTATTTGCATACAACTCTGATAAAAATTTCAATTTCATTTTTGTTTTAATCCTTCATCCAAGCACAAGCTATATACAGTTTCCAACTAACAGAAAATATTTGTTTCTTTGATTTGAGATGAAGTTATCATCAGTTATCGTGTCCACCGTAAAAATACTGGGTCTCTGAAAACCAATTCTAAACGGGTGGAATTTCAAAATTTTTCGATGCCAATTTTATGAAATATCGTTCAAATATTACTCTTTCACATGCCTTAAGTTTGAATTGAATAATTCTTTCATTATATTTGGAAAAAGTATGCTTTTTTTAAACCTTCGAAACCCACGTAACCACTGAAATATTGCGCAAGTATATTCCGGACGATCTTTTTTTTCTAAGTTTCAAACTTTTTAAAAATAATTATAACCTGAAGATTTGTCCCTACTTTCAATTAATAACTAAGAGAAGTGAAGCTGACTTACTAATATTTTTATTTACTTCAAATTTTCGTACCAAGAATTATTTTCGGATAAAATAAAGTCGATTTAACTTCTTCTACAGTAGTTACAGGAACATCGCTTAGATAAATCCGACCGCTCCGCTCCAGTACCTGGGTCAACCGAGCACTCCATTACCAGCGGAATCAACAACAGTCGACCCCGACAAAGGCCGATACTAATATAGGATCGAGTGGTCTCATCAAGGAAGCAAGACAAATATAAAATCATATACCTTAGCGTGAAATAACCATGAAAACAACGAGTATCTCACATTTTTAGGCTAACTTGAAAGACGTCTAGCAGATATACAATTTGTTGAATTTCGGATTATATTTAAGTATCAAAATAACGACTTTTCTTATACAATGCAGAGTTGCATGAACGTTACAAACTTCATCACCGTGAATGAACTTGAAGAGACTAAACGGAATTACAATTTCATGTAGGCATAGATCCATCACTACGGTCTAAAGAAGACGTACGCGACGTATTTGCGATTCGAATAATGTATTTCTGCATGGGAGGAGGAAATAACTGAACCGAAGCAACGATGACGGTTAGAATTTACGGGCGAAGGTAGAACGTAAACTGTAAGAGCATCAGCTGAGGAGAATCTCTCTGCTGATTACGATGGCTGGGGCTGTCGTCTTAGACACGAAAAGCGGTCTCGAGCTCTCTCGCCCGGTCTCCGCGGTATAGGAAATGTAGGTATTCAGTCGGGGGTCTTAAGGGATGGTGTCTCATGTTTCTCATTTCATCATGCAGCGCCCCTTGGAAACCCAACCCAGCACATAGGTGGATGGGCTGTCTTCTGTTGGGTGGCTGTTGGATCTCATACATACATTAACGTCGCTTGTCAAGGGAACCAGGCCTCCTCTCTGAGACTTAAGATATTGCTGGAGAACCGTTCTGCTCCTCCCCCTCCCCCTTCTCCACATCCTCTTCCTCTTCCTCTTCCTCTTCCTCTTCCTCCGCCGCCTCCCTCTCTTTGGCTCTCCGTTCTCTCTTTGCCTTCTCTACTCTAGTCTGTCAGTCTCTCCGGTACCCTCTTCCATTAATTATGAAGCTTTCCAAGGCAAAACGGAAGTGCGTGTGCCCAAAGACTCCAAGATCCCACCCCTCTGAGTCGTTCACCAACGTTACCAGGCATCGCAACCAAGAACCGAAAACCGAGAACCGAGAACGCTCGTGGCAGGGCTAAGATCGATCCACGTTACCACGAATCACTGTGCACCAAATATTTCGGCAACCCATACATACAGAAAATAAAAGAAACCTTTTCCAAAAAGAGACGATGACGGACATTTATCTCTAATTCCGCCAAACTCAGACCGGAGTTTTGCGGTCCCCGAGTGTCGGAGAGAAAAATTCTAAACCGCAAGTCCGTGCGTCGATGTCTCCGTTTTTCCAACGTCGTGACCCCTGGTGGCAGCCGGGCTTCAACTGTTCAGGGTGAAAACTTGAGGATGTACCTCACACGTGTATATATATATATATACGAGTATATGTTTAAAGCGCGAGGCTAGAAGGCCGGGGTAGAAGTTGCCGAGTTTTTGAACACATTTAGGAGCACCGTGTATATATATAGGTATATATAGGTATACATACGTATACTTACACACGTAGGTCTAGGGAGTGCGGAGGGTTCCGCAGGATGAGAGTAAGACGGAGGAAAATCGTTACTCACTAGTCGGTGAACCTGGCAAAGGGGCAAGGAGGGGGACGGGAACGGGGGCGGAGGAATAAAGGGACCCGGGCTCCGGATAGAGAGGCGTAGGAGGAGAATAGAGGAAAGTGGAAAAGTGGGGGTAAGATGCGATCCCGGGAAAATGGCTAAAACGCGTCGATATGAGCCTGAGATGCTGCGAGCTAGGTATACAGCTAGCTGTAGGTATACGTTATGTGTGTTTGTATGTGTGTTAGTGGGCTGCCGGCTCTGCCTGCATGTGGCTCTACACGAATGTGTCTCGTACACTCGGAACCCTACCTTTCCTAGGGACAGAAGTATGCCTAAGCCTACGTCCCCCTTTAGGTACTGTCTAAAATGAATGCCCGGGGTAAATTGTTGGCAATTGTAAACTTGGTCATTATCCGTACAGCTTTGAAATCCTTCTTGCGGACTTGATGAAGCTCTTGACGTCAAAAAAAAATTTTCATTCTTCCTCTTCATTCTCTAAAGTATAAGAATTCATGAGTACGTTCAACGTCGCAATTTTATGAATTAACAAAGAATCACATGATTACGGTTATTCAACTGCTATTTTCCTAATCCTGTTCACTTATAAGTGAGAAATATATTTTAGTCTGTAAGAGCTACCGACAAGAATAAAATCTTTTACCGGGGCAAAGTGCGAAGAGCATAGTCAAAAAACGTAAAAAAGAAATCTTAATGTTCCTCATTTTGACTTTGTTCACCCTATCAGGGATTTGAAAAAAAAAAGAAATCGGCAATTTTTTAACCGCTTCAGCTGCAAATTCCAATTTCACTGGTCAACTAATATTCAGTTAATGAGGTAACAAATGAATGTAACATTATTTCTTATACTGTAACAGATCTCAGATTAATCTGTAAGCCTGGTATTTCGAATCAATCTCTCCAAGGACGAAATGTTGACTCCCGTGATATGATTTCACTTGAATAAAAAAAGTCAGTGCCAACCAAAAATGCGACTTTGATGACCTCCGAACTGCGATTCCAATTTAGGAAAAATTGCGACGGGAAAATCTCTGTAACAATTATGACTACGTTAAGAAATAAAAGTGATAAATTGATCCTGTGAGCGAGGCAAACTTTTAGGAGAGTCGATTTTTTTTTTTTTACTGTATTTTTTTGTTTCATTGTTTTTTTTTCTTTGTTGCAAATCTTCTCGTTAAAATACTTATTGTTCAGTTCAATAATGGACAACGTATCTTCCAGTCAGGGTTTCGTGGTAATTAACGTGTCTACTTCAGTTTACGACTGACCTCAGTGCAAATATTGACCGTCATCGATCAAAGGAAATTGACTTACTTCAAGAGGTATGCACATGGTCTGGCGGTGCGATCTGAACGTTATACATATATTTACCACAAGGTACCACCCTATGATTCATGCGGTTTGGTAAAGTGTATATTTCACTATAAAAAATCGGTAAATAAACTGCACAACGTCGTGCGAATGGAACTAAAAAACAACGGAAACGAAGCTTTGTATTTTAATCGTTTCCGGCCGACAAGATTAGAATATTGGGCAGATTATGTGAACTGAAAAAGTGGTGATTCCTCGATTTTTTTACAACAAAAGTTAAAGAATTCTGTAAAATATTTCGTAAGAATGAATCTTTGCGGCTGACGATCGTGCAGGCTGAAGCTGAAAGCTGACCAGAAATGGACTTACAAAGCTTAAACTTTATACGAATGACACAAAATATAGGACGTCAAGAGAAAATATCAAGCCTAAGCAAACAAAACGGTGAGGAAGGGGAAGGCGAAAATGTAGAGAATTCGGGATCTCATGAAACGTCTGATATAAGGGTAAAAGCAGCCAGGCAAGCTGTAGAGGACTCGGCCATTTTCCATAAACGCGTTTAGAGGCAAGGCACGGCTGTTTGGAATGGCTCCTTTGATATTTTCGACGTAAGACGCGCAGCGCCGTCGGTTGGTTGCTTCAATTTAGATAATTAATGATATGGGGGTCGAAGTAGGGAAAGGCGAGGCCAAACGCCGGGTTAGACGGTGGTGGTTGTGGGAGACGGGGGTTGAAAGGTGCGGAAGGCGGCTAGTTGCTTTTGCAGTTTCCAGGATGGCTGGCTCCGCTCCTGAGAGAGCGAACGGGGAAACGAGAGGCAACCAGGAGAGACGACGATGCCGAGTAGGGAAGCAGGGTTTTATCTCTAAGGGCTGTTTTGAATGCCAACGCAAGCTTTGCTAGTTCTGCAAGAGAACGCGATGGCTGATAGTGCGGGGAAATTGAATTTACTTCACCCCGAAACACGCCACGCGGCTGTATCTGACATCGGCGTGGCGGGGACTGTTTTCCGAAAGGTTCTTCAAACAACCTGGAACCTAGGAATACCGCAAGGACCCGCTCCTATCAGCTACGCAGCCTTGCCTTATACATAGGTAGACATACACTCGACAACACCGAGCTTCGTGTCTTTGGGCCGTCTCTAGACTCTTCGCTTTATCCCACAGTTCCATTGAAAATAATTTACCGTGAGTTTTTCTAACAGTGGAACTACCCGTGCGCCTAAAGCAGGCAACTGGAGTTACAGCTTACGTTTAGGTTGAGCACCATATTCCGCCACGGCTATTCCATTATCTGTCAAAATAACTTGGACATTAAGAAATGTGGAAAACGAAGGAAAATCGAATTCGGACAGTCAACTAAGGCAATAGTGAGGCGATCGAGAGTAAGACTGTCATAAAATTCGGTTATTCATGGCGATAATCGAGTGGTCGGACACGGTTCTCAACCTGGACACCAAAGTGTAACTCTGGTTGCCTGTCTCAGGCGCACGGGTCGTTTCGTTGTTAGAAAACCTCAAACACGCGGTACAGTTACCAGACCCTGAACGATTCCAGTCACTGCTGAAAACTGTTTGTTCGAATTCAAATTACCAACGACGAATATGGTTTTTCGAAAATCAGTGACTGTAGCGTACGATCTAGTTTCCGTAAATTTGTTGAAAATAGATCAGCAATTGCGCATTCGTTCCGTTAATACGTCAAGGTATGGGAAAGCCAACTTGGCTTGAGTTTTGACTTCCGTGCTAACGACTTGATTGTGTGCTGGGCAGAACTCAAGTTCACGTTAGTCAGACCGCTGCTGCTCAACAATACCCGTTGTATAGCATTGTCCTTTGTACAACACTTACCATAGTTCTACAACGTCCCTAACACTAAACACTTCTCAACAATACGGCAGAAAATTTAATTGCATTGAGTATATCCATTATACATTGACAGAAATTCTATCAACAGAAGAGTTTTCTGTTTCTTCGACATCATTTCGTGAGCATACTTTAAATGAGACATACCTAATCGTCGAGTTTATCGATCTTATTTTGTTAGAAAAATTTGTAGAAAATAAAACTTATCCCCCGAGATATGCGGTGTGTAAAATATCAGAAGTACGACGAGATGGAAAAGGAATTAAATCCATGGTATGCTCGTCAAAAAACAGTTTTTGACCAGCGACACCATATTCATAACCACCTTTTTGTACGTAGAAAATGGATATTCGGTTTTTAATGTCAGTAATAAAAGCGGCCGAAACGATACTTGGCATAGCAAGCGTAGCTGTTTCAGGGTGAGACGCAGGACTGGAATTCGCCTCTTATGGAAGCAAGGAAATGCCAAAGTGACCGCTTCCACTTTTCCTTTCAAAGGGTGGACTGGACACTGCCGATGACCTGTTAAACTGGACGCTTGACCGGTACCCCACGATCGATGTGATCATTGTTTGCGCTGAGAGAAATTTCTTCAGCAGCTACGCACTCTTAGCGCCTGCATCCGGTTTTACCCCTAGCCGTACGAGGGGTGATTTTCCTAATTTTAAATAGTTTCGAACAGTTTCGAGGGGCCAAAAGAAAGGTCGATCCGAACGCGATACTCGAAAGTCGTAACTTATTCTTCACACGAAACCCTCGTTATGTGCTTAGAAATGATTCTCAGCTGCGTTTATGCATATGAATGACACAATTGCCGCTTACCCGAATAATTTTTAAATCAGATGGCAAAAATTCCTGCCTCTGTGATTCGTTTCACGCGAGTGTATGGAAATTCGTTTGAACGCAATGAATCACTAAAAGAAATACTTCATTCAGGTAACAACGTTATACGTTTACTCCTGTCATCTCCTTATCTTCGTCAATAATTTATCAGAACTGCAAAGCCAACGCGTAAACAAATAACGTTTTTTCTACTCAGATTGATTGATCTCTTTCCAGTAACGTTTGCGACGATATCGGTTATCACAAATGAATTTATCAAAATGACTCTCTTTTTCCGCAAAGGTAAAAATGTTCTTCCGATTTACTTGACTTATTCATGTCAATTTTAAGTCGTCAAAAATATTATATTTACCACAGCAAAAAGTGAGAAATATTTCCTAAATAATCCAAATCATTGGCAAGAAAACATAACAAACATAACAGGATGTGACACGAGCTGATTGAGCGTAAACAACTCCTTAAACTACAAGTGACAAGGTCGTCGGACGTTGCACGATCATCCCTGTGAAATACAAGTTTGGTAACCCCGTCCTAACTCAAGACCAGTCGAAGGTGTCCTCGAGGCGGTGAGACGACTCACCATCCGATCAGTGGTCAGTCCAACAGGTTCTCAGAATGTTGACCACTCGCTGACATAGTTGTACGGTGGGAAATGCATCAAGACAGCGTCTTGGACTTCGACCTAGCATGAAAATGAATCAATTTTGGGTATAGAAACCGGGCGTCACGTACAGCTTCGCGGCTTTCGCCCTCCCCTATTACCAACGAGTGGTCAGTCCAACAGGTTTTTCAAATACTGACCACCACGTGATACAGAGTAGCACTGTGGGAATCGTTCAAATCTAAGATCCCGGATAGATGATACGAAATTGACCAGTTAGTCTAGTCCTAGTCGCCGCGGAGACTTCTCGTCAATCGTAGTCAAACTGAGCACTTCAGTTGTCGGAATCGGAATTCGCTGAAGAAAAAGTTTTAAGATATTGCCTGAAAGTAATAAAAATTTATATTCCTAAGTGCGATAATAATAGTGATCAGTGAAAGTAATGAACAGGAATTGTAAAAAGTGTTACCCTCAAATTCCGGGGTGTTTATATCGCGTTATTACAAAACGATGTGTTTGTGAATAATTCATCATGTCATGAATTCAACGGTGGTAATACACCAGCGTCGGGTTATTTTGATACACTTTTTTTGGCGGGAGGTAAATTGGCGCGGGCGTGAAGGCGTTTAACCGCTGGGGTGCCCAACCCCCGCCTTGTTTTAACATTTTAATTGCTTCGTATTTATTCCGTATTACACGCGCTTTTCCAGGGGAAAAGGGAAGTCAGGGTGGAGGGTCGAGGGTAGAAAAAGATAAATACATACCTGGCGGTTAAAAAGTACTTAACGCCGGCCAGCAGTGACTAAGTGGTTGAGTGAAAATTTAGCGGAAAAAGTACGCCTGGCGAGGTCGTCGGGGGTCGTTTGTCGGCTTGTACCTGCAACAAGACGGGTGAAAGTGAATTAAAACGACACCCTTCATTAATCATTTCACTCGCTGCCTCGTGCTGCGATTAAAACGCAGCGGTGAAAAAAAAAAACCGAGTTACAAACATGGAAAAATTCAACACTCAGCAAATACGGTGTCAAAAGATATTGCGGAGAATTGATGTTTTTCTTTTTTCTTAGACTACCATAAAAAAGAGATCTGGTCAAACATGGATTACCTGCTAGAAAAGTTGCTTGTTTATAAAAAAAATGTATTGGATTGAAATAAATTTCAATCGGATTAAAAGTAATTATTTATCAGATTCGTAAGTTCTTAAGTAAAGTTTTTCCACGTCAGAAGAAGCCAGAATTTCCTTCCTTTCTGCCAATTTTACAGTTTTCGCAGATTGCCCGCTAATAACTTTGCAGAAATTTTTAACCTCATAAATTTTCCTTCGGATAATGTGTCTAAAACTGATCCAAATTAAACATCTTAAAATATTCCTGCCTTTTCAAAATGGTAGTCTTATTTTAGTCGAAAACTTGATTAAAAATCGTCGAGTAAAGAAATTGGTCGACTTTGGCCATCGCGTCTTCCACAATTACAACGATTTTTCGACTCTTTCGTTAAACGTGACTTCGATATTCCATAAACAAATTGAAATGAATATGGGAAAGGAATTGGAATCCGAACGGTCCTACAGATTTCTCAGATGTATGGAAATGTCTTCAGACCGTATTCAGAGGGGTGGCCAAGTAATATAAATTCAAATCAACTTCCCTCGTCCCCGTGACCCGACGCCCTCCCGCCGCCGGCCTGTTTTCTCACACAACAAACTTGGCCTTCCTAGGAGGATGCCACGAACGGTATCCCAGGAACTAAGTGCCTAATGAAGACATGTGATCCACAGGGTCTCGGCTCGGAAACTTACAGCACAATTCCTCCCTATAACTGCTAATAAACCAGTCCTCAAATACCACCCCTCAAGGGTAGGACAAATTTCCGAAAAGACAAGTCACCAATTTCTTTTCCACGCCCAGGAATAAAGAAAAACCGAAACTTGTAAAATATACTTTCCCACATTTGTTTGTACACATAATTTCGCCAGTGTTCGCTTGCGAATACAAGTACAAGTTTGTTTGTTTGGGACTCCATCACGCTGTGTATACCTAGAATATATACCTAGTTGTGTCGTGAGATTTTGACAAAATTTCAGGGTACATAATTCCGTTAGATTTCCATAATCTTCCAAGGTTGCCCCATAGGGGGTGGCTGTCGGGGGGCGTAGGGAAGTAAGGGCAGAGGGGCGGGATCGACTGGCGGGGTAAGGGGGGGGGGAGGGGGAGGGGGATAAACGGGTGAGCCACCCTTATAATATAATAATATGTGCCAGCCAGCAGGTTCGCTTGTAGGACGAACAACGTGGGGAGGAGAAGGAAGGTTAAAAGAGGGTGGATGGAGCTTGGGAGAAGGAAAGGGGGCCGAGGGCTTTGGGCTGATGCAAAATGGCCGCCTACGCTAATGCCCTCTTAATATTTAGGGATCTTATACGTCCCCCCCCCCCCCCCCACCCCCACCCCCCTTGAACTGACTACATCCTCCGAAAATCTAGTTTGCTGTAGCCTACGCCATTAAATACCGTTAGATGTTATAGGACCGGATGAAATTGTCTACATATGTTTCGTATCTCTGAGCGAGAATGGATCAAGCATTTTTTTTTATTGCCGTCTGAAAACGTTCCGCTATAAGAAAAGTGAAAGATTTTTTTGTCGTCTGATGTAGTTTGCAAAAAATTTGCAAAAAATTTTCCTGACGTTTGAACATTTTTTTTTTACATACAAAAAGGTATCGAGAGTTGTGTTGATGCGTTCTTCATGCGAACCAGGCGAAGTTGAAAAAGAAGAATAAAAGGTTAATTTGTGTACCGGGTATTTGAGGACCGATAGTTGAGGAATATATGTACAGAGTAAGCTGATTGCGAGTCGGTTATCCGTTTTTGCGATATGTATTATAAAATGTGCAGCATTAGAAGATCAAAGTTTTCCTTTTTTAGATCCATCTCTGGAGTCTGTTCGCGGAAATATATCATTTGAAGAATGTTAAGAATCGGGGAAATGAATAAAAAATAAGACAGATTGAAAAAAAAAAACATCCAGGTGATTGTTTGAAAATTATAATTTTGAATTTTTATGGGAAAGTACGATTGCGTAAACACGATTCATAATTATTCTCGTGATATTTTCTGTCATGATACGCTTAGAGAAGAAAATGTGTAAAAAATTGATGTTTCTTTTTTGAGAAATACTATAGTAGAAAACAAAATCGATCAGGTTTAAGAATTGCAAATTTTTCATTGCTCAAAACCGACGTTTATAATCGTGATTGAGCATCGATTTCACCGATCAACGAATACCGATAAACGCGTGAACGCTTCCCTGACTTTCATTCTTCCCCGAAAGGGCAATATATATCCACACACTGTTAAAAATTTCATTATTGGAAGTTTTATTCGAATACGAAACAGTGAATTCACTATACATTCATCATTTGTTCAATTTACAAATACAATAAATTTACCATACCACCAAAAATGGTAAATTCAAACAACTTTTTTATGTTTTTCATATAAATTTTAGTAAAATCAAACATCCTTAATCATAAATCAAAGACAAATGCATAATAATTTACGTCGCTACACCAAATTTGTAAACTTTCAACTTGTCTCCGTAATATAAAAAATCTTTTGTACAGTAAATGTGTAATAAATTCACAGTAATTTTCACATATCGAAGGGAGATTAGCCCAAAGTCCAGGGCCCAGCTGGTGTCGCTTTGACGTAAACCGACCTCGGAGGATCGGACCTCGTTTGTGTATCCGAATTCGTTGGTAGTGAAATATCAGCCCAGATCGACGAGGGGGTAGAGAGATGGGTGGATGGGTGGATGGGTGGGCTACACGGAGACGAATAAAGCAGACCTGCACCCCGCTTAGAGACTAGGGTCTGGATCGGGAGCCGCGATGCGTCAAAGTCAAAATTAACCGGGTTTAATACATCTTCGAAGAGGGGGGGGTGGGGTGGCCGGAGAACGGGTCGGAGGTTCGAGAGCGCGCGGCGGTACCGCCAACTTGAATAGACATGCATCATTTGCTATTCCAGGCGTCTCAAAACGCGAAATTTGAATACTCGGTGCGCGGGTATTAGCGGAGTTCTCCGCGAGTTCGTCGGGGTGGAGGCGGCGGGGGTGGAGGAGGGGGCGGAGGTTCTGGAGATCGAGGAGGACGAGGACGACGAGGAGGAAGAGCCGACGCGTGTGTGAGTTGGAGGACGAATAAAGCAGAGCCGAGAAGGGCGCAGAAGGCGCGGAAGGCGACGAGGGTGGCTGCCTCTGCAGAGTCTAAGGTAGATTATATTATTTCTCCGCCCCCGCCACCCGGCCCGGTGGAGCAGCCGCCATTTTGTGAATGTTAAATCATTTATTGATCCAAGATGGTGCTCCTCTCCCTCTCGCTCTCGCTCTCTGCCGCCCCGCCACCCACATCCTCCACCTCCTCCACCTCCTCCACCTCCTCCACCTCCTCCACCTCCTTTTCCTCCATCCAGTAACGCGCCCGGGCTGTGCAGAGAGCCGCGCCGCAGCCGCGAACGTCTGAAAGGGGTTCCAGCTACCCCGGCAATCCTTATTCCACCCCGTGAATTTATACTGGGAGGAAATTCTCCGAGAACGAACTGGATTTATGGCCGAGGAGGGGAACCGCCGACCCGCTACTCGGGTCTCGGGGCCGTCTTAAAGCTCCGCGTCCTCCCCCAATTGGCCACCGGCCCATTATTTCCGCCAACCCTCGCCACCCCCGCACCGCAACTACCTGTGCATTAATCCACAATTCTTAACCCTTGCATAATCGCGCGAGCTTTCTTATTCCATTCGACGATTTATACACATGCATTTTGGTTAAAAACGAGTAAGAATTATTTTTCTTTGCACAACCTCGCTTCTGCTGCAGCGTAATATGTCTATTCTATGGGCTATTTGGACAATTTTTTAACAGATTTTAACGGTTAAAATTCTAATCTGGCTGCAATTTCCATAAGCATAATGTAACTAGTAATGTAAATAAGAAACACTAATTTGATCGATTTGATTTCGAATTTTTATCATTTTCTGACGACGAAAAAAAATATATCTTTAGTTATAATAAGTTTTGTAAAAAAGATATATGCGTCTGATCTCTCAAAATATAACATCCAATTTACGATAGATCCTCAAAAACTGAAAAAATACGTTTTTTTTTTACATTTTCAGTCGTATTTTTTCCATATGTACGAGTAAACATTTTGGAATAAATCCTAAAATTTTTATAATGTATTGAAAATGGAATCATAATTAACAATAAATTGATACAAATATTGCAAGGATCTCAAATTTCCTACGTATATTCTATATCCTCGAAATATTTATACCGATTTATTTATATGATCCAATTGCGCTCTAAAAACTTCCGGAAATACTCCAAAATATTTATTTATCTACACAAAAAAAAAATGAAATCTATTTTTTTCCCTCATTTTGATCACATCGTTCAGACACAATCGTTCTACTCGAAAACTTTATTAACTCGATCAACATGTTCCTCGTAAACGGGAAGGTTGTAATGTTGAGAAATTAAAGGACTTTCATATCGTACGATTAGTGTACACCATAAAATTATATTTGAATCACTCATTTTCACAAAATCCATTTATAAATATGTACTGTTACTTGGATATTACTGAGAACAGCTACGACATGCCGTAAATATACAGTCTGTCAGATTCTCACTTACGAAATAATTCTGCAAGAAGAATCGCTCGACGTGCTAATTCCGCTAATTGAATTCCAAAATCGATAAAACCCGATAGCTCAATTCTGCATAATTGGTCCGTTGCGTCACCAAGTACAGCCATAATGAGACAAGCTGATCAAGTATTACAGCAGTATTATTAAAAGTTTCAAGTATCTATGTATAACAAGCCAGTAACGCGAAAAAGGGTAACGGAAAATTGAAAAACAGTCAAAATAATCTCTGTGCTAAGTACCCTCGAAATCCCTGTCCATATCAACAAAAGCAAAGTATGTATATGTATATGTAAACTATATACCTATATACGGTAAGCAGAGGACAAGATTTTCGGCTTCAGGTCCAGGGTCAAAACCGCGTGGGACGAGGGGGTAAGATTGAAAGATAAAAAAAGAACCTCGCAAAAACATCGGCAAAGAGTAAAGTTGCGCCGTAGGAAGTGTGAGAGGGTGAGAAAAATCTACCCCGAACAAACAAAAGAGCTCTTTAAGCGAGAACCTCGGCAGAGAATTGGCGCGCAAACTCGCGCGGTTTTACATACGTATACGTGTGCGTATAGTACGCGTACGAAAAACGGAATTTTTCGCGCGCAGAATCGTAAAAATTAGGGCTCGGGGTGGGAGGGGGAGGGGGAGGGACGTGGGGGGCAGAGGGAGAGTCACAGGGGTGCCGGGTGAAAAATAGGGGCGAGGTCAGTACGCCGCGGGCCGTGGAAAAATTCGCAATATAATTCGGTGAAAAAGATGTTCGACGGTTCGAGATATTTTTTCGAATTTTTTGCATTTCACTCTTCTGTCGTTGTCAATATTTATTGAGTTGTGCGTAAGGTAATTAATTGAGGCCTAAATTTCGGGGCAACGGGACAACGAGAACGACTTGGTTGTAGATACATTTTTTACGTGTGATTTCCACCCTAGTCGGAAAACCATTTTTTCACATTTATTGTCGGGTGAACTATGACTGAAGAGAAAGAAACTCTTTGTATCGACGCGATTGATTGGCAATATTGAATACACCGTTTTCAATCAGACGGTTGAATATACTTGAATCGATTGAGAAATTGTGCTGCACAATTGTAAAACCTCCTGTTCGGTTGAATTTGTTACCGAAATTCATTTAATACGATAATAACGATTGTACTAACAACGTGAATGTAGATGAATAAAAAGACTAAAATGAAGATGAAGAGAAGAAATATGATTTTTTCAATAAAAATTTGAATCACACAATTTGTGCTCCGATGAAAATTCGTAATAAAATTAAAGAAACAGTTCCTAACTTGTGATTTTGCACATCATGGTTTCGAAAGAAGTCTACGTATTTCATCATTCAGTGTAGTACGTATATATAATATATATATATATATATATATATATATAGTTATATATATATGTATATATGCAAGGTGAATTCGTTAACGGTGAGTTGAATCAATGAAGATGACAAATCAGTAAGAGTACGAAAAAATCAAGCAATTTCGAAAGTATTTGGTTGCACGAGAAACAAAATTAGTTTTAGTTAAAATAATAATAACGAAGTTGTCATCAAAATAAAATTAAATAAGAGTGAAAAAAAATGTCGTATAAATTAATTGTTATAGAAATTTAAAATAAATAATATAATAGGAATAATATAAATCCTCATGTTGACAACACATTTTTATCAATCAATTTTGATCAGGTCTTTGTTGAAATGGGTATCCATTGTGAAGTGAATGGGTATCCATTGAAGTTACTTATATTATTATTTTTTCAACTTTCTTCACTCAGTAAAATATGTATCCGTTCTAACCATTGAATGGTGTGATGATTATTTCGCTGCAAGTTAGAAATACGTATTGGTTTCAGAAGTTGTTGGTTTTTTTTTTTTTTTTGTAGTTTATTTCTTGTCCTTTCTATGGTAATTTGAAGTTACTTATATTATTATTTTTTCAACTTTCTTCACTCAGTAAAATATGTATCCGTTCTAACCACGTTCCCCAAGAATTTGGACACAGTGGCACGTGAGTTTAAATCTGGGTGGTTGTTGAAATTTCTGGCATAGATACAACCCTCAGCCCTTGCGGCATTCCAACTACCACTGTATGTAGTTCCCAACGGCTGGACGGCAAATTGTATAATAACTATAACATTCTGAACTCGATCGAGCTCAGTTGAGAAAATCGGCTAGAGTGTAAAGAGTAAAAAAAAATTTTAACTGCAAAATAATAATCACGATACTCGATGACGAAAAATTTATAATAAACTCGATAAATTTGTTTAAATTTCTTCACTCTCACGCTAAACTTGTAGAAACTGCTTTTTTTTTATAAACTCTTTCGTCACAGATTCATTTTACCTATGCAACGAAATTTTCACGTCATCGCATCCGAATGCATCGCCAAAGTCTGAACGGACTATATAGTGCATATAGATTCAACGCGAATGTTATCCAAGCCGTATAAAATACACCATTCCAGTTTGAGAACATCTCAGATGAAGGGTGCGCCATACTTTCAAAGCCCCACCCTCTGGGAGTTTTGAGAGGGGGGGTGAGAGCGAGGGCGAGGGGTTGGTTGCCAGCGAACTATGGCCAGAGATGAGAAGAGTAGAGAGCAGAGAGAATGGAATAGAATAGAATAGGGGCGACGCCATCTTGAATTAGCCTCGCTTAGAAAGTAGGGGATGCAGGGGTTGGGGGGAGGGTCGTTGAAATTTTTATGAGGGCAGTTTTCGCGGCAATGGTTGCCTGCGGGGACCTCGTTAAGTTTTCCTAATTTGTTCAATTATTTCCAGACACCGGAGGCTCGTAATTTTCAACCAACTGGTATACACAACACGTCCGAATATTGTTCCCAGTTTACCGCGTATGCACGTCAAAGATTAAAATATTCCGTAGAACGAGGCTAGCCATTCCCGTTTATCTGCAACCCCTAATTCCCGTTTAAACTGACAGGGTTGTTTCGCTGCACGACTGAAACTACGCGTTACCCTTCGTGAATTAAAAAGCAGCGTATGAAAAATTTACCATAAATCTCAATAAAACTACAGCCGTAACTCAAGAAATTATTTCAAACTCTTCGGAATATCTCATTCGTTAAAAAATCAACGAGAACAGAACAGACCGTAAAAACGAGAAAACTTAAAATCTTTCAGGAGAATATATTGCACTCCTTTAACGTCTATAAATGATAATAAAAATTCAAAATAACCTCCGTATAAACATCTTAATTCCGAAATAATTATTTACAGCAGAATTTTCATCGTCAAACCCACCATTCCCGCTACTTTTCGAAGAGAACTATCTTGCCGTTGTCCGCCTCGCTGTACCGACCGCCCCAGGCTTCGTTCAGCAAGCCTCCGTCAGAGGCGTTTCACCAAAGTTCTAAGTCCGGTCGGCAAGGTAGAGCGTCGAGATACCGTGGCTCAGTTTAAACGGCACTGATGCCAGAGGTACTCAAGGCACCGCTAAACTCGAATGGAAAGTGTAAAATACAAGAACTTCATTAGCGAAGATTTGACACATGCTGCGGTAGCTTTTGCGATATTGCATAGTTTCCAATAAATTACAGCTAATTTCATTTCTAATTTCTTATTGAAATAAAAATGGTCAACAAAAACACGTGGAACACATCGACGCACGTGGTTTTCCTCCATCCAGATGTGTCTTACAACTTTAGGAGGAAATTTCTGTTAGTTTGGAACAACAAAGCTATGATAACGGAACACTGGCTGCGTTCAGTGTGCAGGGTGTATAACGTACTCGTATAAACTTTTCCACGCAAACCTGCAGCATTTCGCAGTGCATTGTAAATTTTGCAACACTAAGCAGGGTAGATCTTGGGGAAAAATCTATTGCCCAGCTTAGTAGCGGACTCCTACTAATTGCCCACCCCTTCCAGCCCGCCCCGTCGCGCCACCCCGATTTCTCTTCTCTCCAGTCTCCCTGCCAGCCAGTCATCTAGTTATCTCTGGTGCAAGGAAAGCGGTCAGAATAATTCCAAAATGACGACGTAACGCTCGCGCTCATTATAAGATGTTGGTTGAACCGGCCTGTTTTGCAAATAAGGAGAGGTTCGAATTGTGCGCGTTGCGCGGCAAGCGACAGGAGGGGTTGAAAAATGAATTAACGCTGTACAGCCGGGGATGGTGGGAAAGGGATTGATAATTTATCAAACTTACGGAGCGAAGTGATAATAGCCCATCGCTCGGGCATATAACTTTTTCCTTTTTAACTTTTAAATAGTTTCAGACAAGTTTTAATTAGGAAATTCATCCGGTCCCCCCTCCCCCGTTACCACCCCCTCACCCCCCTCGGCAGTCCTCGCATCCACACCGGCACCGACATCGTTTCTCGCCGCTGTTTTATACCCTGAGCAAAAACAATATACAGCCATTATTTCCAATAAATATTCTACACACGCGTGAAAATGAGTGGAATAACTAACCAGCAGCCGATGATTCGAAAGATTCTAATATCGTTAAACGACGAGAGCTATTCTGATTGCGTTTTACGGAAGAAAAAAGAGAGAGACAGAGAGACAGAGAAAAAAAAAACAATGACCAAGAAAAAGACAAAGTAAGAAGATGTAAATTTCGTTTTGCCGGGCAAGGGAAGGCATCGATCGCAGGCGTATACTTTTTGCCTTTCCCGGGCGTTTTGATATGCCACCCGACTTCGCCCCTCACCCCCCCGCCACCCTCCAATCTCCACCTTCTTCTCCGCCGCTCCTCGCAGCCTTCCCCGACTCTTTATTCTTATCTCAAATACTTCGAGCAGGGTGCTTTTACCCCCCCGACGCAGCCCTCCCTTGGCGGCTGCCGGCCTCGCGCGCCCCGCCATACCTCCACCCCTTTGCCGCTTGGAAAAGGAGATGAATAAAAAGGGAGGAAAGAACTGGGCAAAGAGGGGAAGAATTTTCAAGAAAGCCAAGAAGAAGGAGTCGCGAGGTGATGGTGATGGTGGCTGTTGGGAGGGATCGGGGACGGGAATGGGGAGGATTTTAGGGGCTGATTTCACCGCGACGTCCCGTGGGGACTCTCTTTTTACGGCGAACCCACCCCTTTTTTTACGGGACTCGCTCCGCGGGCACACAACCTCTACACATCCCTACTTTTTATGATATACGATATACAGGGTATAAAACCCCGACACCCCCGACTCTCACCCCCCACGTTCCGGGCTCGTACACCCTCGGGTATATCCACGACCATCAAACCGCATAGTTTTTAACGTTTCGTAAGTGAGCCTTCATTGCGTAATCCACGCATAAAATATGCCTTCCAAATATTGAAAGAAGAAAAAAAAAACTACTGGGGGTCAATTTTCAATAGTGAGGGAACGAAAAATGAGTCTCTTTTTACGCCAGCGTTTCGATATGTGAAAAATATGATACGGGGATTCGTGTACCTACTTTTCGTACGCACGATTAACAATGTAAAAATTTATTTATACGATAAATTATATCTCAAAATTTAAACTCGGTTTATTTTTATACATTACACTATTAGCATTTCCAGCTCCGCGTTAGTCGTCATTGGATGAAATGAGAACGACGTTAGTTTACCAGAGGAAAGTCTCACTACCAACCGTAAGGAAGCTGAAATTTGTATCATTCCAAAAAGTAGAAATACACGTATAATAATAAGTACGGAATTATTAAAACTAATTTTATTATCCAACCCTTGCGCAATATACATCCCCGTCACCCCAGTCTAGAAACAAGAAAATTTTACGATAAAACTTCTTCTTTTACTTTCTTCCTCTCATTTCTTATTAACTAATTATTTTCATCATATCCTCGTTAATACCGCAGTGTAAGATCTATGTAATAATCGATCGATACAATCTGTTGAGCCTATAAATATGTAACTAATTCTCAGACCCAAAACTTGTCCATTGAACGAATGCTGATCAATCGAGAAAGCGCTTGGCAAATGAATATCTTAATCAGGTTATTAAGGTTGCAGCGATCAAAACATTTTATACTTCAGACAAATAATGCACTGCGTGAAGGTAAAATTATACAATTTCATATCGACTCATTAATAATAAATAACAAAACGATTAGTAAAATATCATTAATAACCGTTTGTTTTCTCATTTCGTGCCAATTTTCCCCAACGTCAGTTTCTTTCGGCTCGCCCATATCGCGTAAGCCCTCACACTTTAAGCGGCCAAAACAAGCGATTAAACCCTCTCAAGCTTCCTCTCTCCTTCTCCCTCTCTCTCTCTCTCCGATTTTCACGTTATTTCTCGCCCTCTCTTTCGCCCTCTTGCTTCTCTGATATCCATTCGAATTCCCTTCCGCGTCCAAAAATGTCCAATTAATTTTGACCGACCCAGTGAGGCGAGCCGGGGGGGGAGGGGGGGGGGGCGTTATCGATCAGTCTTCAATATATATATCCATAAATATTCAAACTAAACTCAAACTGACGCAATTACAACCGATGAATAAAATTTCCGTCACCGCAAAGTGGGTTTGGCGGTACGACGACGGTTAGAGTCGACTACGAGGGGGGGGGAGGAGGAACAGAAGCGTCGGGGGGCAGGGGGGGGGGGGGTGAGGAAAGTGGGCAAAGGAGGCAAGAGGCGGGGGTCACCGTCTGCGTTCTCTTTTGTCTTGGCTTTTGTGCGGCGCCATCTTGAAAAATAAAAGACACTCGGGGGTGGCTTTGGAATGCAAGGAAAGGAGGCCGAGGAAGCCCTGGACGAAGAGAACCGGGGGTGAAATGGCTTGCGCGGCTTCCCAGCCGTCTCGAATTCGTTTATTTTTATGTTAATGTTAATCTGCATTCTGGCGACGCAACGCCGCTGCCGGTTTTCTTCTTTCGTATCTCGAAACAGCTTCAGGATTCTTCCGATGCGCGCTGCATCAACCGTTCAAAGACGCACTTTGGACACCCCTGGCCGAATAGGGTCCGGGAACGGGTTCAGATTCGAAAAAATGTTGACCAAGGGGTAGCCTGCCTAACCCGTGGAGGACAAACCTGTTTGCCTGCCGAAACGAAAATTCAACCCTTAGAGCCCCCTTCTTCCGACGCTTCGTCCCATCTGCATCCCCCTTTCCCCTAGAGCGTACATGTACGAAGGAAAATTATCGCGTAGAATCACACTGATGTCGATTACTACTCTCGAGGTGAGTATAGGTATTCAAGATTTAGGATGTAGGTCTACAGGCTGCACGGTAAAAGCCTGCACGATGCGATGCGGTGATGATCCAAAAAGCATCGAATATGAAAGCTGCGCGCTGCATCGTCCACGTTAGAAATGTATTAAGGAGTTGGAAAAAAAGTATATTAAAACCAGAAAAACGTATAGACAAATTTCGGAGTAAAGAGACGCTACAGTCAAGGCAAATTATTCGCAAAACAGGGATGTTGGAAAAAATACAAATGAAACTTATTTCTTATCGAGAGAAAGAGAAGGTAGAGTTTAAAGAACTTTCGAGGTTATTAATGAGGTGGTGGCCTATCAAAATCATAATGGCATACAGAGTTGAAAATACATTTCAGAAAAGCAACGCGTGTAAGATAGTAACAATCATATTAACAAATATTCGTTGGAAATTTATTTCTTCTCTTTTTTTTTTTTTTGGAATTTTTTAATTCGTTACAAAATCATGGCTGATGCGAAATGACAATTTCGCAAAACTCATACGGGCTGTTTCGAAACAAACTCGAAACAAACATATCACAACAATGTTAAAAAGAATTTTTTTTTTTCCTTCTCCAACATTGTCAAACTGCCTGTAGGTATACCGAGTGAATTTGTAAAACGTGTAAAACCGAAATTCACAAGTTAAATAATAAAGCTAATACAACAATTGCGTCATTCGATACCTACCCCTGAACTGCACCACCTCCATCTGGATCGCGCGTAGCGATGGTCCAGGCGAAGATTCGCGAGGAGGAGACGCAAAAGGAGAGGCGCAAAGAGGGGCGAGTTATTATTCCGCAAAGAGAAGAAACAATCATCCAATATGGCGGACGAGCAGGGCTCCGAGTTCGGTTCAGAGAAACATGGGAGCGCGACGTTAAAAACAAAAGCGTTTAAATTTATGGTACAATTAAAAACTCGTCTTTATTATTTACCTGCCCTCCACCCCCCCTTTCGCCCTTCCGCCTACCGCCAACCCGGAGCCGCGGCGTAGCTAGATCTTCTTTTGTTTCGCCTTCGAGCGTTGCCTTATGACGTCATAACTTATCTCGGCCGAGCATTGTCCCCTGGAAAACAATGTTGGTAAATCAGATTTTATTGTTACTTGGGCGCGGACTGCTGCTATATACGAAGTATTTAGATGCTTTCTTTGTACCAGCTTCGTACCAGTTTCTGAGAACGACTTCGGCACGTTTCGTGCCTCAACTGGCCAGCCACCCTGTGTACTCAAAGGGGTTGGGTGGCCAAAAATCGATATTCTTTTATTAATCTTCTCAAAAGATAATCGTACACTGAGCGTTTATGATAATTAAATTAACATTAATTACATCGGTGTTGTATTTCTTCGCTTTTTTCTTTCTTTTTTATTTTTATTTTTTATCTTCGTCTCAAGAAGTTACTGGTCGTACTTAACGCTTGAATCCAAATGTAGAATTTGAAGAAGCCAATTGTGGTGACATATATATGTATTTTTTCATCGGTACGTTTTATTGTACAAAGTACACGGTATATGGGTATAATATAACACCGATGAAAATTCTTTTCAATAATTTTTTAATATCAAAGCCTCAGTTTATATCTGTATATATATATTATACCTTAATTAGCGATACGCCGAAGGAGCGAAAATTAGCATTTACATGAAAAAATTAACCAACTCAAATTAATTTCTAAGCCGGCACAAGCTTGGGAGCTGCTGTGAATTTTAATAACTTTGCGCAGTCTATTTGACTTCTCTTTTTCTCCGTACCTTTCTTTTTCCTTGTTTTATTTTCCGACCCCTTCACTTTATATCGTACGAAATGGGGAGAAAAACACTTATTTTCCATCCCTAATTTCTCCTCCTGCGTACAGGTAAAACACGCAAGTCACTGAATGAGAAGAAGAACGAAAATTGCAGTTTAGCAGGAAATAATTGGATCGGAAAATTTTCAATAACACGACAAGTAAATGATAAAAAAAAAATTTACAAGACAGATAACATCGGGCGATGTGGTTTTCTATCTATTTCAAAAAACTTTGAAAGAAAAAAAAAGTACCAGGCGACCGAATGGTCAGTCTATTTAAACAAGATATATTAATTAAATAAAATGAGTATACAAGATGCTATTAAATACAATTAACTTTCGACTGACAAACTTTCGACAGTAGATATCGATAATTACGACCGTTCAATGGTCAGTGCATGAATATAAGCCTATCAGAATAAAACTAAACGATAATTCCGTGCATCGTGCGTTTTATCAAAATCGTACCAACTGTCCAATAATTGGGTGAATACACAATATGTGTGTTGCGTAAAATAAACACAATTGTCGAGCCGTTGAAGGACACAATAGAGCAGCGATTCTGGTCGGTCGCGGACAGCTGCTTGGACTGCCCGGATGGATAATAAAGGGGGTTAAAAAAAAAGAAAAAATGAAATAAACCCTTTTTGGGGTGGTCAGATAATTTGCATACCAGTTTGACCGGCCGTGATCGCAGCCCGTATGACCACGGGACATTAAAGCTACGGTTACGCCTGTACGGGGTCCCCTGACATTTATACACGCCGCTTCTGCAGCGACAGAAGCTTTCCACACGCGGGGTGTCCATAACGTGTTTATAGTTCGTGACCGAGGTCAGTCGCAGAAACATCACGATCGAGGATATTCGGCTGCAGAGATTTTGGGCGAGAAAAATCAAAATAGGATGTAAGTAATCATTTTTTTTTTTTCAAAATCAGACGATAAATAACAGAGCAGTAAAGAAAAAATATTTTTTCACCGGGATTTTAAAATTTTTGAATTTTTGAATGCAGGAACTTACAGCCGTTTTTAATTCTCTTCTTATTACACGATTATACTCAAGAAAAGAGACGTAAGAATAATTTTTGACGAGATTCGTACAAGTCTTACAATTTGTTTAAAATGTTTATTTAGAATAGTAGATAAATGGAGGAGTCCAATATCGTGGAGATAGATTTTAAACAGATCATTAGAGTTGATGGTATGCTGTAAAACCTTGCTAGACGTGAAATAGACTTTTGTAATTTTCCTCGTGTACAGAAATACACGTAAGCTTTGCAACGTTACGGGTTTGTGAATTCGGAAGAAACCGAAGAAGGGTTAACATAATCGAAAGTAATTTGGTACCACAATTCCAAAAGTTCTATTAATTCTCAGCATCTTAACTTAGCGTTTTCCATTTACTCATCAATTATCTAGCCCACGAGTTTGCTTTTCTTTTTTTTTTTTTTTTTTTCTTTTCATAAGAGTAAGCGAGTGTCTGACAGTACCTCATCGGTACATCTAAATGATTTTTGTAATTCAATCAAGAGAGAGAGAGAGAGAGTGTGTAATTTGATATTTTAATATATTTTAAAATATTTTTAAAATTGTCATATTTGATGAATAACTGCCTTTCTTTTTATTTTCAGCACCGTTTTGTGGCGATATTTCGATTCGAAATCCGTTGTGACAAAATAAGACAATGCGACAACACACTTTGAGGTGAAGCTGGGAAGAGTAAACGAGTACCGCCTGCCTTATCTCCGTTTGAACTTTGGGTTGTAACTTGAAAGTTGACGTTTCCGTGAAAACTTTTCAACACTGGGTAGGTGAGACGATGCCTACTCATTTTAATACACAAACCAAGCGAACGCGCCTGTCCAAACGTAATAAAAAACAGGGCAGAGCCGACTCTCGTCTTGGCGAAAACAAGAACAATTAAGTCGCGATATTTCCCTACATACATTTCGCATTATCCCCGCCCCCGTCTCGTTGTTTCTCAGCTTCACTTATTATACGCATTTCTACGTCTACTATACTCCGACCTTCTGTCCTCTCGACGTAACGAAAACATCTCGAGTACATCTTTTCGCTATATTTCGTGCCAAAAACTTGAGGTTACCAACAGCCTACTTGTTCAGAAATTTTCGTTATCAGAATCTCCGTAGAAACCGATGCGGTTTTGAGAACATTGTTTCTGAACGTTTTTTCCTTTTCTTCCAAAAAAAAGCATGATGGACAAAAATACTAACTTGACTTGGTTAATTGAACTGAAAAGGAAGAAATGAAATGATCTTGGAATAGATTAACCTCTTTACCTACGAATTAATTATTATTTGTTCAATTATTGTTGGTAAAAAGTATTAGGAAGAAAGTAAGTTTGTGATTTTTCGAAAGGCGTGACATCAAATCGATAAGATAAATTTACCACAGAAATAGAAAAACATGTTATAGGATATCATTTCGTGACGTTGAAGAAAAAGAAATTCAATAATTCATCATTTTATTCGTAATTTTTAATCGTCAGATAAAACATATAACGCGGAATTCGGCGATTGTAATAACGAGTAAGTACGAGCATACCGAGTACGATAATGTAATCCGTACGACGCGACATAAGGATAAAATGATCATTTAGTGAACTTGGAAAATAGTTTCAACTTAATCGTTCTTAACTGTAGACTAAGGCGGTGGTAAACCGTTCCAAAAACTAACCTTGCTCAACGCAAGTTTCTCAAGTCACAAACTTGTAATTCAAGATGCTTTTGTGGTGAAAACGATGTGTACGCTGTTAAAAATGACTGTGAATTTACAAAAGATTTGTCAAATTACAAAATCAACTGACAAATTTACAAATTCGGTAAAGCAACGTAAATTACTATATATATATATTTCCCTTGGATTTACGATAAAAACCTTTGACTTTACCAAAAATTTAGAAAAAAATCCCACAAAAAAGTAATTTCAATTTACCAAAGTGTGTGGTAAATTTATTGTATTTGTAAATTGAATAAACAGTAAATTTATAGTGAATTCACTGTTCCGTATCCGAATAAAACTTCCAATAGAGTGTAGGAAGTTCGTTTGCCCGCCATACGAGTAGGTACCTACCTAATTTTGAAGCTAATCTCATTTACTTCAAAACTTTTCTGTCGCTTTGTTTTTTGATCGGAAAAATTCTCGCCTGGCAAAGCATAGATGAGAAAATAATAGAGCGAAATATCTAACCATACCTAAACGTTGCGATCTGATGGGAATATGATTATGACGTCACGTTCGATTTAATTTCACTAATTCCAATAACGGGACTATTCAATTACCAAATCGTTCTACATATATAACTGTCGGTATTAATTAACCACAATGAAATTCTCACTGCTGCATCATAATACCAATCTACACACAGCTCCGTCATTTCGCAAAATATCCAGAAATTAGATTATTCAAAATTATATCCTGTACGATTGTGATAGAGAAGAAAAAATAAAAAAAAATAAAATGACATAGAACTTGTACGCTTATCGTATTTCCACTGGTTAATTTCTTTCCTACGAATTTCTTGAGAAACGATTTCGCCCCTAGCAGTTGCGCTCTTTCGGCAGTAAGTATCTGTGAGAGGGATGCTGATGCGCGAGAGTGAGAAAAACAAGGCACAATAACGAGAGGGAGAGAAAGAAAGAAAGAAAGATAAAGGCACGGAGGGGGGTGCAGGCCAGCCTCCGTCTAAATTTCCCTTTAAAATATCCCTGCCCATTTTTCATCCCTCCTTTTCTTCCCGTTCCTTTCCTTTCCGTTCCTCCACTTCACTTTACTTTCCTTTGCTTCGGTTCGCTTCGCAAAGTGGAGTGGGAGGGGGTGGGGGTGGGGGCGGAAGGAGAAGAGCGGAAGGGGTGGGGGTGGGGGTGGGGGTGGTCGTGGGGGGAGTAGGGGAAAGACAATGGAAAAACTCCCGCCATCTTTAATTCCGTCCGCTCCGACCCCCCCAAGCAACGACGACGGGGTAAGAAAAAATACGCGATCAATAGATTCTTCTCATTTTACTTTCAATGCGCGAGACCCACGCGCGTCTTGTTGTTGTTGTTATACCTTATCTCATCCGATCGCATTATATTATACCTGGTGTGTCTAATTTGTATCTACTAATGTATACTAATGCATTAGTGCATGGCAATGGTAGGTATGCACAACGTGAAAAATTGGGCGAAAATTTAAGCCTATGTTAAAAATTGCAAACTTTCTTCGCGAAATCATGTTGTTTTTTTTTTTTCAAAGGTACCTGTCAGTATATTATCGAGTGTGTGATAAATTTTAATACAATAAACGTGTATAATAAATATTTGTCTCATTTATCATGTCACCTGTTTTCTATTATCATCCCAAATATTTCAACTTTCCTCTATACGTATATGATAAGCGATCCTTAATGATTAGCGAGGGTGAAAATAGTAAAATACAAATAACTAAAATTTTGACCCCATGGGTAAGATAGTCGCGCATTCAGTTCCAGAGATTCGAGCATACAAATAAAAAAAAAAAAAAAAAACTGTTCAATTCAAAAAATCATAGTTAAAAAAAAAAAAAAAAATGTCACTAAAATAAGTCAAATCTCTAGTTTGATGATTTTGCTGTTCGTATTTAAATCTCGGTCTTCTTCCTGATAATTTTGTGCTATTTTTTCTGTTCCACTTTAGACTCGAAATTTTTTATATTCTTATCTTAGTAAAGTATTTACCGTGTAGATTAATTTCATCAAAATTAATTATAGCTACAACAGAGGTTCCTTGGACCGCGTAATTATTTACAGCAAATCCATTTTCAAAAATTAAATAATTTAGACACTCTTAACGACATTCTATCACTAGCAAGGAAATGAAATTGAAAACAGTGGGGGGGTCATGCTGTGGTTCGAGTGATCCGGAGTATCGGATACGTAAATACAAGTATCGTTTACATTTGTTTCAACGGAAAACACTATTTTCTGCTTTATACCAGGAATTTTTAAGCCCTGTCTTGAGGCTATATGAAAAGGTTCCATTAGCAGAAGTAATTATCGATGTTAGCAATGTTGATAGCTTCTCCATTACATGCACACTTCCGTCGTTTGCTTACGCCATTAATTTGATACGTGATGATAACTTTTGATACGTTATATTTCGTTGAATTTCACCGAACAGTAATATAATGATCTTTAAACATTGATTGTTATTCATGTCAGAGCTTTTATACAATGTATACACGATTCACTCACAACATATGCTATTTGAGAATATTCGACAAGGTAATCTACTACGGAACAGCTTGAAAGCGATAAAGAGAGACGAAATGAGCTCGCATTAACATTTGGATGAGCTTAATGCATAGCAATTTGTACATAAAATGCTATGTTACAAACTTTAATCTTTACAAACCGAAATTTTCCCCGATTCAAATAAAACTGACCATTAGTTGAATATACAAAATATATTGTATTATTTAAATTAAGTGCATCGTGTTTCTTTCGGGTGTCTGATTTTTTTGCTCGGCGTGCAGAAAAAACAAAAACAAGGAAGCTATTAATAATAGCTTGAATTGTATTTTTTTTATTTTTATTTTGATATTGTAATTAAGAAAAACAATTCTTTTCAACTAAGGAAGTAGATAGAAATTGTTCAAAACGTAGTTCGTCGGGCAAACACTGGCAAATCGTAACTCTCAATTATTTTTATGAGGAGCCAAATCAGCTGTTCATCGGAGAAATTTTAAGGTATGTGGACAATATAATTAAATAGATTAATACCGTACTAATATACATACAATAATTTCCCTAACGATCGTAAATACAAGTAACAAAAACTCTCGGATTGTTGAATTGTTATCTTCCTGGAAAATGTGGAGAAAAAAAAAAATTTCTGCAAACGTATGAATAAATTTTACAGACTGATTTTCAAAATCACGCTGAAATTCGTTCCATCGTCTCCGTTTAGTTTCTTAGTGCAAAAACCACGCCACGAAACAGAAGTCTCCGAATGCCTAGCGGAATGGGCTTATTGTTAGCACCACAATGTGAGAAAAAATCAATACGCGAACAGTTACCCTGAGAGTTTAACGTGTAACGTCGTCAGTGGCTGCCTTAACAACCGTCCATATTTTTCGCGCAGTTACCAATTAGTTCTCAAAATCCTAAACCAGCGACAGCACCGTCTAGTATTATTTAGCGATGATGAACACACGAGTTTAAACGACGACAGTAGAAACCAGACGAAATTATGAGTCGTTTCAACTCTGGTACATAAGTAATTGAAATCTGCTTTTTTTATTAATTCACAAGGAAAAATTCTCGAATCGCAATGAGTATGCACGAATGCAATTTGAAATTCTAATTTTCTTTCGCTTTTTTCCAACGAATTTTTAATCAGTTTTACACTGATCGATACATGTTTTGTTGAGAAATTATTCTCCGAAAAAGAATAGAAAGATACTCTATCTAGCTTGCGATATATGCAAAAAATCATGTAATCGGTCAAAGCATGATAACACATCGAAAGTTGTATTTGATCTGTAGGCATTACATATGTCTCGACTGATAACTGAAGTAACGGTCTGATGGTAAGTCATTACCAGCCTCGCATTCCTTTAATCTGTTTATCACTGACAAAGATAAGACCTGCATGCCAACGTGGTACAGACAATTGTAATTACATGCTTCGACATAAGCTGATGCATTGTGTTACGACTCACTGATTACACGTTGCGAATCCTTGTTTGCGTTGCCAAGACCACGTATCACAACAAAAAGATCAATCAACGAGTTGATGCGACAGAATTATCTCTTTTCACAGATTTCGATTTTATAACAACTTGGAGAGATGAATTTGATTGTTGAAGAATTTTTTAAGTCTCACATTAAAATTTGTCATGAATTTTATAAGCAATTATATTATATTCAAACTTCAAATCTCGTTCAGATCATTTTACAAATTGCACATAATATCACTGCAAATTTTTTTTTCGTCAAACCTCTGATGTATTCAAAATTGTTGATAGTCAGACTGTTTTGTCTCAAATTCTATACTTACATATATTTTTCTCTTCTATTGGGATAGTAATCTTTTTATTTGAACAATTTTTATCCGCTATTGCTGACATCGTTCTAATAGACTAAGAAATTTCGCATCGACTCTCGCGATCTACTCTCATACTCGATTCCAGTGTACATTAATTTTTTAACACCATCAGTTAAGGCCACGTAATGGTAATACTACATTTACCGACCGAGTAACCGTGTTCATATCTCTAGTTTATTCAACAAAAAAATTCAATAGGGTAGACCGAATGCAGGACAACGCATTAATGTTTCATCGCTGATTTCGGAAAATTTACAAAAATACATTTTCAAACGTTACTCTGGTGTGAAACGGGAAAGTTTTTTTCCATCTTTGCATCGTGCAGAATTACGCTATCTGCGAAATTTTCACGGTCAGTGATGCCTAGGCTTGATAATGGTCAAAATAAATGAAACTTTGCTCGGTCGGTAAGGACTGACTATAACATCCTCTTAACACTCTCTTTTAGAGACGCCACCGTCCTACCTCCCGTCACTTTTTCATTCTATCCCCACTTTTTCCGGTTCCTCTCGCACATTGAATGTTGAGACGCGGCTGTCGCCAGTGGCGGCCCGAAAAAAATCGGGGCCTGAACAAAATTGACTTACGGGGCCTCGAAACAAATTTCGTACGAGTAAATAATGATTCATTCGACTTTGTTATTAATTACATTGCACAAATTATTATCGTATTTAAGAACTGAAGGAATGCATGAAAATAATTAGTAAATAAATTATTTTTATGAAGTTAATAATTCAATCACATAAAAATCATTTATAAATCGAATGCCAAAAAAAAAATTGCTTCCGTGATAAATAATAATAGTAAATAATAATTTTTGTAAATCCATGCAATGGAAGCAAAGTGTTTGTAAGATGAGCGATGATCAAAAATATGAATTCATCAAAAATTTATTACTCTAAAACCATGTTTAATAAAAGTTAGCAAAAAATCAAGAAATCATTTTTCACAGAATGCAACAACTTTCAAAATTTTGCCAAGTTGGCGTGGAAAGCTATAAATACTCTTACAATTCACTTTTTTTATTAGCATGATTTAGTAATATTTAATAAAAAAAACTCCAATAAAATATATTACTCTGTAAAGTTCAATAATAAATTGCATTAAATACTTGTCTTCTTTTCAAATACGAATAAATTTCATTTACTTTGACACATCGTGATAAAAATGTATGATATATGATCAGCCGTTACAATCCCAGCACAATAAGACATTGTTTCTACTTTTTTCACTTTCGGTGATCGGCCACCGACCGCGTGGCAGTGCTCGGGGCCTCAGAAGCGCGGGGCCCTATGCGCTCGTATCTTTGCACCTCCTCGGGCCATCACTGGCTGCCACACTAACACTTACTTGTCGCAAGCCTCTAGATGTAGAATTAAAGTAAATCTAGCGAAGAGTCACACGATGTTAGTCGTTTGGACGCTTCGTACGCAACAAGTCCAGTTCCGGCTTTCCGCTCCTAGACATCATGGGTTTCTTTTTACGAGGAATTGTATCAATTTTTCGTATATTTCTAACGACAACGGTAGCGCTGATCTTCATTGACGAAATATATTGCGCCGAAGGTGAGCTCTTTATTCAGGTTCCATACCCATATGTCGTCAATATTATTAAGGATAAAGAAAATATAGAAAGATGAAAAAAATGAGGGGTCACACTATCGAATTTTTAAAGCAGCGAAAACTTAATTTATGAAATTTAAAAACATTCAAAGTAAGAGTATGGAGAAGTAAAAGAATAGAACAAATAGAATGCCTCTCGATAATATGTAGAATCGTGTCCAGATTCTCGATTTTTTGACCGTTCGATATTTTTACCTGTCTACATATCCTCATTCTGTATTTTCAACTTTCTATAATTGCAATTTTCTATACTTAAACTTTTCATGTTTTTGAATTTTATGAATAAGATTTACGCGTCTATGAAAATTCGATATTCCGGTCCTTCTATCAATCAACAATTCTAGTTTTTTACTCCTACCGGAGAAGAAATATTCGTTTGACAAGAGTTCAGTGTTGTACTGTAACAACGTGCAAAGATTTTACAAGGTGTCTGCAGGAGTGTACGAACAACCACCAAAAAAAGAACAATCTACAGAAAAATGAACTTATCTGTAGTAATTTTAACACGGATGTTAATTCACCGGTGTGTTTGGCCTAGATCATTCACTATTCCTACTAATAATATAGTAAAATGCATATTTCCTTCGAAATACAGATCGAGTAGAGGCAAATGTGAAATTCTCGTTACTTATTATCCTCTTTTTTTTTTTTTTTTCTAATTAACACCACAGATAAACATTATTGGCATGATTCAGCAAACATGGAATTGAAAGAATCATTGTCGTACGTGTGGAATACAAATACAGCTAAGAACGTGATTATATTTCTTGGAGATGGTATGAGCCTCGACACCATCACAACGAGCAGGATCCATAATGCCGGAGAGGAGAGTTATCTCGCATGGGAGAAATTCCCGCATATCGCCCTAGCGAAGGTATAACGGAAAACGATATTTCAATCATACTATATATAGCTACTCGTGCTTCGCGAGAAGGAGATTTGAAAGAATTAAAGAGAGAAAATAGAAAATACAAAAAATCAGACCTTGGTAGACCCATCAGGCAATGAAGTCGCCGGTATTTCTTCGAAAACTCTATAACGTTGTGTAATCGTAAAATTATATCACGCACACGGAGATAAAAAAGTCGTGCAATGAACCGAATCGACTTAATTGGATAAAAAATCATTGCTTCAAACATTATTTTGTGGTAATGAATATATCACATTCACATTTTATAGTATTATAAGTACCACTTGTTTCCTCGACCCAATTAAGTCAGCGAATGTAAATCGACTAACTGCAAGTACTTTTGCTGACTCAAATACATATATGGACTAGTCGAAACAACACAAAGTCGTTTCCATACAAATAGTTAAATAAATCTATCTACAATCACGAATAGGCTAATAAATTTGGCTCCTTTTTAATATTTTTTTTTTTTTTTTTTGAGCTAAACGAAATATTTACTTTGCATAAATATTTTGTTGATTGCGAGTATTTCATTCGTTAACTCAACTATTTCATCGGTTTTTTCACTCTTTTCAAATTGTTAAAACAATCATAAAATCCCTGAATTTTTGCAGAAAATCTCTTCATATCACCTGGTAATAGCTTCGTATCACTGAGACACATATATCTCGTCATTTATCTGTGTGATAGTTTAGCGGATGGGATATAGATGTGCTACTAGGTATGATGATAGGTACTGTGATTCGAGCTGTGATTATTCCAACTAAATATTCAGTTCCGTTAAGGAAGATTTTTTTGAACCAACAGAACATGATCTTGCACTGATCAAACATTAATTGCTTGATCAAAAAGTAAGATATTCAAATGAACAAAATGATTTTCGTATTAGCTATACAATACAGATCGTTCCACTTGATATTTCACATGATTTGTTTTAAGATTCCAACGAAAAATTCCAGCTGCGAATACGAGTATAGAATCACTCTGTCAGAACTTGTTTAGTCTGTTAGAGCTGCTGATGTATCGAATCACGTATGCACCTACATATAATGTGTGCTGTGAGCAAAAGTGTCGTGCTAGCAATTATAGGCAAGACACGAGGTTACAGACCTTACATAGAGACCTTGAGAATTATGTAAACTGTAGAACTACGCGACTGTCGATTAAAAGGAATGTTTACGTCAGTAGCTGTATCTGTGCTGTATCTGTGCTATATCCCAAAATAATCACCCGAAGTGAAAAAAAAAAATATATATATATTATGCGTGGAAGCCACGCGCGATAGAAGTGAAACTTCATGCTTTTTGTCTATGATTAAAAATACATCACATTGGCTATGACGCCATACTGGACTCTTTTTCGTTTCATCGAGTTCCAAATCACAACGGTGCTAAAGAAGTTTCACTTCAAAAAAGAAAGAATGGAAAAAAATTTCAGAGAAATAAAACTTGCCCAACAGATTTCTGCAAAGCAGGTGAAGTTAAAATTCATCACGAATCGCGATACAATTATGCGTAAATTGTGACGAATCCAAGAAAAGATCGTCAATTATATCTTTCACATTGTACGCGTATGCTTTATCGTTAGATCTGGGGAAACCTTGATTGAACCGAATATTCCTTGATCTATACAAATCAATGTTTGTAAGAATTTCAGTTAGTCACCGAATCAAAACACGTATTTACAAATGAATTACGAGGCTGAGGTTATTGACGTTGCCGTATTAAATTTCAGGTAATCCTCTAAAGTTGGTAAAAAAAACTAGTATTTCTAAAGATACATCATTACAATAACGTTAAAAACTTCAGCCTGTTTCAGAATTTCATTCGAATGCCTGTATCAGCTGTATAGTCAGTACTCAGTTCAGACCGTATCTCTTACAAATAATTATACTAATGTAGTAAATAAAAAAAGATATCGGCATGGCGATAAGCTGAATGGACTGCAGGTCGATACGTCGATTCGGGACATCCAAGGTCAATTACAGAATAATTTGCGAAATAATTGAGATATTCGAGCTCAACCCCAGGCTGCTTTCGATTCGAGTCATTTCGATAACTAGTGCAGGAATTATCTACCATATATACCGAGATTAGAAACTGAGATAAATAGTACAGTTTACAGCCATAAGGTAGTAGCTAACTTTCCTTTCAGAAATTCCTCCAAATTTTCATTCATTTCCCTTGGACTCAAGACTATACAGATTTCTATATCAAAGCTTTCATAAGGTTTACATAAACTGAAGTGAAAACTATGTAAACCCAGAACGTTGTATTAAGTATGGAATTTAAGAAACATATAATACGAGGTTGAAGTTAGTAACGTTATAGTAATGAAACATTGGAGGAAAATTTCTATTTTCTCAATTTTACAATAATTCTTAAGGAACTAAAATTTCGGAATACGAGTTCGTCGCGGAAAAAGACCCTCAACTTTTGTCTCATAGAAATGTAGCATTATCTATGAGTTGGCTGTGCGAATATACACCCAAGTTGAGACTTTTTTCCGCGAGGGATGTTTTTTTTTTTTTTTTTTTTTTTTTTTTTATTACGGTTTACTGAATTCCACCAAATTGCAAAATGGCGAAATAACGGTTTCTATGAGATAATGTTGCTAACTTCAATATATTGGAACCGTGAATATAACTTCGAGTTAATTGTTGAAATCCACGAAACTGCTTCCTTCGGGTACAACAAGCAGTTAAATTTTCATACGACGCATTACTTAAATGTGAAATAATCACGGTGTCGGTGATTAATTTTCACGTCGTCTATGCGTTGGTGCGTAACATTTCAAACACGTCGACCATATTACGTTTCATGATACACTTATCATTCGTCAACTAAACATTAAAATTAGTTACCTTACGCTATGCTTGACCTGCGATCAGCACGACTGTTAGCGTCTCCTTCAGTTCAATTCGACGCATGACTCCGCACATTTGGCACAATTTACCTATCATTCGAATGTAATCATTGCTTTTCAAACTTTGAATGAAATAAATTTCGCAGACTTACGACTCAAACAAACAAGTCCCGGATTCCGCCTCTACCGCCACAGCGGTGTTTTGCGGTGTTAAAACGAACTTCAAAGTTAGCGGCGTCGATGCTAACGTACCTTTGGACGATTGCGAAGCGAGTCTCAACGAGGATTATCACGTCGATTCAATTTTGGCCTGGGCTCAAGCTGCGGGTAAAGACACAGGTGAGTTACACGGAAGTTTCCCGATTATAATCAGATCATTTCCCCAAAATTGCCATAAAAATTGAGGTTAACAATCAGCCAAGAGTTCGACCTGCATTACCGACCGTAATATAACGCCTCGACCGGTTGGTTACCTGTCTGATTCCAGTTTTGACCTGTATCCGCAACAACTCGCCCTCCGCGGCTGTAAACAACGTTGTTGATTTTGATTTCCACTGAAAACAGGATTCGTCACGACAACGAGAGTCACTCACGCTACTCCGTCGGCTCTTTATGCGCACGTGGCGAACAGAAAGTGGGAATGCGAAACTGACATGCCGGCTAGCGCCGCCAAGTGTAAGGACATAGCTAGGCAACTCGTCGAAGATAAGCCGGGCAGGGATATAAAGGTGAGTTTATGAGTGATCACTTGTTCAATGAGTAAACTAACCGAAAATCTCGACCTTACCATCAGACTATTTCGTCGGTAAGGTGTGATTGAGGACACTCAATGTGGGTTGTATATGACAAAGGCGCTGATGGCACGGACATCGCGGGAATTCTAAAATCATTTTAAATCCAATTAAGTGTATTTTACCCAGGTTATTATGGGGGGTGGCAGACAACAGTTGCAAAGTAATTCTACTGGCCAGAGAAATGACGAGATAGATTCTTGGAGTTGCTACAGACAAGATGGGAGGAAATTAATAGACGAGTGGATGGCGGACAAGACAGCAAGAAATTTCTCGAATGTTGTCGTTCAGAACAGTGAAGAATTGTTCAGTGTCGATACAGAAAATACTGACTTTCTTATGGGGATATTTAACAATGCTCACATGAGCATGGATTGGAACAGAGACACGAGCCCCGAAGGAGAGCCAAGCTTGGAAAACATGACGGTTGCAGCTATAAAAATTCTTCAGAAAGCAGAGAAGGGATTCGTGCTTGCGGTATGGTTTGATAATTGAAATATTTTTATTAAGATTCAGTATTCGACACGCTCACTTCGATAATTAGTAACGTCGATTATGTTGGATTCTTCGCAAATCGATATGGTTTGAACGTACGATGTTATTATTACTTTCAGGTCGAAGGAGGTTTAATTGATTATGCACACCATCGTGGACATGCGGCGCAAGCGTTAAGAGAGACAATTAGATTTTCTGAGGCAATAAGTGCTACCTTAAAGCTTATCGACACCAGTGAAACTTTAGTCATAGTCACGAGTGACCATGGTCACACCATGGCTTTCAACGAGGGTGCCGACAGAGGACAAGATGTTCTTGGTATGCCGATTGATTAAATAAATAACAAAGCCTATTCATTGTGTCGCTTTAAACAAAAAGGGAACATGTACTACGTTAGAAATCAATGAAAACATATAGTTGAACAGCAAAGCATACAACTAAGGAACGACAATTCAGAAGGCCAAAGTAGCCGGTTTACCAAATGTTTCCAGTTGTTCCAAGTCAAGATTTCTTCGTCTGAGGATAAGATGAATTTAATTGGAACAATTCGATACTCAAAATATAAACACTGCTATTGAGTAAATATTATGCGAGCCTGATTGTGAAATGTGAATGAATGGTGAAAATGTGTATTCACAATTGATATCCTGATAAATCACACTAATTTGGAAACTTTTTTTCACATGGCAATTACTGATATACCGAACTCTTTGTCGTTTAAGGAATCGCCCAAAATTCGAAGTACGACACCATTCCTTATACGGTATTAAGCTATGGTACAGGGGGTCCAAATAACATGGCTTACGAAGTTTATAACAGCACCACGGCTATCAGGAAGGATCCTTCGTTGGAGGATACTACTGCGTTTACTTACAGTCAACAAGCTGCTATAGTAACTGACGAGGCCCACCACAGCGGAACTGACACGCTGGTATATGCCATAGGTAAATCGCCTAACTTATTTCAATCTTTATAACAAAATATACCTGATTTAATGAAAAGTTCAATCTCGAACTAGATAGAATTCAAATTTGCACAGAAAAGAACACAAAAATCAGTTATATTCGTTTCGAAATTCGTGAAAAAATCATCAAGAATATACCTCTTTGGTTTTTTGTTTTTTTTTTTTTCAAAAAAAAAAAATGCCATTTTACTATTAACTATCTCGAACTATTTGAGAACTGAATAATCACCCGCAAGTGACAAGAATTTGTCAAACACTGGAGTATCAAGTGTTGCGCAAAGTGGAGAGATATTTCTGCTAGAGATTTCGGGAAATTTGCGGAGGGCTATATCTGAATGAAAAACACTTGATACGCCTGTGCTCGATTTTTCGCAGTTGATTTTTGCATTCATTTTTATTAGAGTTCTGTCTATTTCTTTTCAGGTCCGTACGCCCATCTGTTGCACGCTACACACGAACAAAACTACATAGCCCATGTCGCAGCTTATGCAGCGAAGATTGGTGAATACTACAATAATTCTAGTTCAAATTTTCAACCCTGCTCTTTTATCCTCCTGGCAACCTTGATACCATTTTTACTACCAAGATTGCATAGATGAACAATTAATTGAAATTAACGTAAGATATGCTGACACATTCAAGTCAGACTGTTGTACGAAAATGAAACATTATTCTACGTGTTTCGAAAAATGAGGAATGATCTAGAAAAAATTCAATGTAATTACTTTTTATTGCCCTTTGTAGAATGTATAGACAAATGAAAAATAAAAATATATTTTTAAATTAACACGACTTGTGTTTACGTGCGTAGTAATGATATTACATTGAACAAATATTGAGGAGTAAGCTTTCAGTTTTATGCGTCATGTAAAATGTATTTCGGATTCAAAAAGAAAGATTGTAGAGGAAAATATGTGCCCGAACTGGTCAGAACGATATAGAAATGTAAGGATGAAGTTTATAATTAGTACTTATGTTTAGATTAAATACTGCATATTCATATACGAACACTTTTGTCTACATTATTTGCAATGATGACAGATTTTCTAGTCACGATTGACTTCATGGCGAATGAGAAAGGTAATGTAGCCTTGTAATTGGAATTTTCGAAGCAATTGTATATATTTTTTTTAAACAATCGCAGTGCGACGGGAATATCAGCAACATGATTATACCTACTTGACTTGCTACTTGTTCAACAGCATGACGCTGATCGGCAGTTAAGGAATCCCTCCTTTGCCAACTAAGTAAATTCTCTGATGGAAAAGTTGCAGCTTTATCTGTTGGTTGCAGACCCTTGAACACATGCCAATCTTGGTTTAACGGCTGAGGAGGTAAATAAGCTCACATCTTCAAAACCCCCAACATTGGGGAGGGGATGTTTTGATAAAGTATATGCGTCTCATTGTCGATTTGACCTAATCCACAGCGCAATCCATCGATTTCAGTTGGTGAGATTTCCGTTTGGATATTCAAATGGCATTCACGTCCTGAGGAATTGATAAAATATCTGATTAGTGACAGAATAGTTGAATTTCCATTGGAAATAGAAATTCGAAATTTTACAGCATCGTGAGGTGTTCGCTCCATGCCGTTACTACATCGTAAAGCCTTTTTCACAACGCTATTATGCAATAATATTGCTAAGCCGCAAATGAAATATATTGTTTGAAATACCCATCAACGATCGATTGTGCATTATGTAATGTACGTACCAGTTGAAGATACGATGAGTAGTCAAGTTGAAATGTTCTGTGGCGATGTATCTCAGTGAGTTCAGATGTTTCATCAAGCAATAATGGATAGTGCATGAGCGCAGGATCATTGTTTTTCCATGATTATGCCACTACGAATCACTTTTCTGACTACCTTGTAAGATGTATGAGGATTATTTGTTTGTGCGTAAATTTTTGCAACAGAATGAAGAAATGGAAACAGCGAACAATCAAATCACTGCTTCTTTTTGTTCTTACTTTCTTTTTCCAACGCATACATTTGTAGATTCAAATATTCGGTGTTGATTGACTTCAGGGGTAACAAGGTCTGCTCTTTTATTTCGGTCGTACCTTCTTCGGCTTCGATCCAGGGAAAATTTTCACATTTTGGATTTTCATTCAGCGCAGCGTGCGCCGCTTCGTGGGTTTGGATTTGAATGGAAAACGTAGCATTTTCAGGTAGTCGTTTCAAATATGACCCCGATGTTGAAAGCTTTAGGCAAAAGGTTCTGAGAGCTTCTTCTGTTTTTAAAAAGAACGGATCCTGTCTGAAAATAGAAACAAAATAGTTCCCTATAACTCACAGGAATATCAAAGATCTGATTTAGTGTTTATGCATAATAAGTGTTATCGAATAGGTACCACATCGTGAAACAAAAATTGACAACGATTTTAATGTGAATGCGTGTACTTACACCGCCAAATCAGCCTTCAATTTTCCAAGATCAAAGACAAATTGCTCTACCGGTGTTTTATCCTGATTGTAAAAGCAGAGTGTGATTTTTCTAACGCTGTTTTCATCATGCCTGATTAATTCTCTGATCGAATTAAGTACTTCTTTCAGATAAGTGTTTAATTCTGGATGCTCAGAAACTTGTGTGGCTATTCCATATATTTGCTTCCTAACAAAAATTTCTTTCGGATATAAATTCCTGACGTACAAAATATTGTGAAATGCTACTTCTAGAAATTCCAATAAAATATCAGCGCCAACTGAAACAATAAAAAAGAAAATATATTTCGCATGCACAGTATAGTTACACCAAGTCCGCCTACGAATAGGCAACTCTGGATACTTCAGTATAAATGTAAAAGTGATTGCCTAAGCGTAGGCGAATTTCTAATTATCACGTTTCCAGTTCAAGACTTTGAAAGAGTGAATGAATGAACCTGCCTATTTGTTGTTGCGTTGACATATCATCACAGGCTCTGTTCTTCTGGTGATATTCAAGGCATTCATTTAAGGTCAATTACATTACACCAGCCGTCCACATACAGCTGTTCCTACGCCGTCACGACTGCATGTGTAGGTTATAAAACACGCGTTTAGTTATTTCGACTTCAGTTCGTGGATCCTCGTATTTCCTCAGATATCACTTCAAAGACTCCCAATAAATTGGTGCACGATACGTCAATTTATCCTCACTCGCTGAACAGCTACAGTAAATTCTCAGTGCAGCGATTGTGCACGTTTGTCAACACCGATTGTGCCAGGTTAGGTTTGGTTGCGAGGTACTCCTAGGTACTCTCGATGCATTGGAGTCGTTGCCAACCCCAAGGAAATTTCTTTAGATCTAAGCATAATATAGTTCCGACCAAACTTTTGTTACTAACATCGAAATGAATTTCTGCTAAAATCCTCATATTTGTCAACAGACTCTTGATAAGTCTTGCAAAAATCGAATTGGAATGTGTCATGAAAAAATACTGATAGAGGAAATATTTCACCTCAAAAAAGATACTCTGCCAAAACGCCTGAGGTGAGATATTTCTTCGATCAGCAATTTCACACACCTTAATTCGATTTTAGTAGGATTTATCAAAGCTTTATTATTGACGATTCAGGAAATGGTGCCTGTAATCGCTTCAGGTGTTGGTAAAAAAATTTCATCGGAAATACAACAGATTTGATTAGCTGGAACAGTCAAAGAGTTTGATTATTATAGCTGAAACAGACAAAACATAAATCAACTGAAACAGTAAAAAAAATTTAATTAGCTGGAATAGAGAGAAGGCTTGATTAGCTGAAATATATAAAATGTTTGATTCCCTGAAACAGACAAAAGAGTTCATTAGCTGAAACGGACAAACGATTTGATTAACTAAAACAGATGAAAATGCTATTAACACTATGACAAAAGTGCGTACACTAACAAAAACAATGTCGTTTGAGTGAGGACTAATTATTTCTCAGTATACTTTTAAAAAAATTAGTCCGTTGCCCTGAAACAAAAAAAAATACAATTACTAAAAAAATACTTTCATGGACCTCAGATATGTTCTATAAATACTTACAATAAGATTCTTCACCATCACTATACACTCCGCGATTTTTATCCCCGTGAATTGACCACCGGCTTGCAAGTGCCACGCCTTCTCTCAGAACCAAAAGGTATCAAGTGAACGCGCAAAAGGCACGATCAATCTGAACTTGAAAGTTCAGTTGTTCGTAACAAGATTAATTGAATAGCCAAAGGCTTAATACATCGAGCGCGATTTACTTGTTCATATACCGTTTACGAAATCGTCAAGCAAAAAGGGCGATCGATCGATTCGCATTATCAGGGTAGCGACAATTTTACTCAAATATAATTCCCCGACTATTTCCTGACTTTTCCCGTCAAAACATTTAGAATCCCCTGACATTTTCCCACGAAACTTAAATTGGGCAAGGTCGGGCAGTTTTTACGACTAAAAGCTCCAGAAGTTGTGCACCTTGAATATATAAATTTAGATCTGAAAAACACAGAGTATTGCTTCGTTTCACACGAATCATTAGAAATCGCACGGTCCCATTTCCGAAAGTTAGCTTAACTGAATTTACGAAGCATATCTGAAGTTTGAAAATGGTTCTTTAAAAACAGCACGTTTTTCTTCTCTATGCCCAATCATATCTCCCTAACGTTTTACTGACTTTTCCCGATAAAGTGAATTCCCGGTTTTCCCGGTCCGTTGCCACCCTGACCCGATCACTGGATCACTCGATCTCTCGACCACTCGACCACTGGGTCACTGGATCACTCGGATACGGGGTTACGATCACTGGATCACACGATCTCTGCGCCACTGGAACCCTCGATACGTTCGATCCCTCGATCAGTCCGCAAGGGAACGTCAGTAATTTCCGGCTCACATCCACAATCTTCATTGTTTTTGTACTAGTTATCCGTGTATCATATAATAGTAATCAACGCCTTCCAACGCACCCCCACGACGGGGGGGGGGGGGGGGGGGTCAGGAGGGTTACAATAGCATCAAAAAATTGACAAAAAAAATGTATAGTCGCTCACGTGAAACTTATTGTACGCATTAATTGAAACACAAAAAGCCTAAAAAGTATCATCTGCCGCCTAAATTTCTCGACAAAACTCGTCTTCCACCCACATAAGTAAGTACAATCAAATATTTAAAAAGCTCATAATACCTGCAAGGATGAAATTGATTACAATGCTTCTTTTTATAGTAAGAAACACAAAAATAATAGTCAACCACCTATAGTATACATCGAAAGTAGTCTTCCAAGTCCATGAAGCTGCTCCAGGCTTGCGGCTACGATGCTGCATCTTTACGAGCTGCCTGAAAGACGATCGTTGCTGTTCTACAAACTGAACGACTGTCATGAAGTGTTTTTTTTTCATGTTGTACATTTGTTCAGTGAATTAATTTGAACTATGGCGGATAGTTATACTAGATCTTTTACCATGAAAATCGAGACTTAGATATATTAATGAAATTCTATAAAATGCTTTTAGTATGACATTGATTTTCAATATCAGAATTATTGATTTCACCACCGTCTTCTTTGTCTGATTGATCTTGGTCTTGTTCTGTACTTGTTTTTTTAATTGTATATATATGAATATAATAATTTGTTAATGCCTAGATAATAATTTTTATATAACTTCTTTAGTTTTTTTCATTATTTACTTTTACTTTCTGCTGAATTAATTGTCATGTCATCCATGGGTTTAATTGAACAACAAGTTTATTATCTGATTCATCCCAACCATAGTCAGTAGGATAAAATTCCTTCGGTTGCGGGGGACAATCATGCCTCCAAAGATTTTGTACATTTTGATTTAAACAAAATTTTCTCCCGCTGACTGTGGTTGGGAAAAGTCCGATAGTAAATTTGTTTCTCAATTAAATCCATCTATGACATAGCAATCAGCTCGGAAAAAAATCTAGGTATTATAAATAAAACATAAAAATGATACATAAATAATTATTTAATCATTACTACATTTTTATATTTATATATTTAAAGATGGAGAAATAAATACAGAACAAGGCGAAGACGATAATGCTGAAATCAATAATTCTGATATTGAAGATTTCAATGTAATAATGGATGAATGTTCATCAAATTACCTTTTATAGTCTCGTGAACTCCGTACTAGAATACGGTATAATAGGCTGGGGTGGAACATACAGCAAACATCTAAAACCGCTGGAAATAACTCAGAAGCTAATCCTAAGAATAGCGTACAAGAAAGATAGAAAGTACTCTACCGAAAAATTATATGAAGAAACGGGACTACTGGACATTAGACAAACTTACATGAAGGCTGCGGCAATAAAGATTCATAAATCGAATTTAACGGACGAAGAATACCAGATCGTACACGCGCATGATACAAGGGCAAGAGTCAACAAAGAGGTAATAAACCTGAAAACATACACAACGAAAGGACAACACCAAGCTGACTACATAGGCCGAAAAATATATAACGAACTCGATAACGAAATAAGAAAACAACCAACACTCAGATTAAAAAAAAAACATGAAACAATGGATATTCAGCAGAGGGAGAGAATACTTCAACAAAATTACAAACCCGGAATGAAACAGATAATACCTACAAATCAGAAACAAAATAATGAAGATAAGTAAGCCAAACCCTTGACACCCTACGCACAAGTTTCCGAACTTATATGGGGAAGGACGAGGCACTCTACATGGAGGTACACATCGAAGATTATAGGTTAATTTTAACGCGAGAAAAAAAAAACAAAAAAAAAAAAAACATTTTATAAAATTACAAGTAAAACTATGTAGCGTATTTGAAAAAATGTATTGTGTTCACCGAAATGAGAGATATCCAATAAACTAAACTAAACTAAACTAAACTAAACTTATCAAACAAGATGAGCATACGTTATAACAGCATGCACATTTTAAACATAGAATTCTACGAAGTAAAAATCAATAAGTAATTTTTTTACCTCAACTTACGACTATTCTATAAAAGAATAGACTGAAATTTTGGGAAAAGACGATTTTCGAATATTAGTGTGGATTTTCTCGGAATTAATCCTTAATGTCATTGTAAAAGATTGTTTTTCTTATCGTAAATCATTTTATCGAATTTTATCGATATATTTGAGTCTCGATTTTAACGGTAGAAGATTTAGTACAACTATCCACCAAAGTATAAATTAATATACTGAACAAATATGTAACATAAAAAAAAGAAAAAAACTTCACGATAGTCATTCAACTATTTCGAACAACATTAACCATCGACTTTCAGGCAGGACGTAAAGATGCAGCTTCATAGGCTTCGAAGACGACCTTCGTTGAATCTTAGAGCGGTTCAAATAGGGCATTATTCAAGATTTCGCTCTTCACTAAAATTTTTGTACTTTTCACTAAAGAATAACTCACGTAAAAGGGCTAAGCTGATAAAAATTTTTTACTACCGCCTCAACGATATTGAAATTTCGAAAAAACGCTATCTTAGGGAATTTCAAAATTGAGATATCCTTGAATCCTTCAGTGGCAACGTTTAATTTGTATGACGAAACAAAAGTTATTGTAAGACCTGGCATGCGTGCGATTTTTTATAGTGCCGAAAAATCTGCATCGAAGTTCATCGCAATGTTTAAAAGATAAAAAAATTCTTCATCTAAGAATTTCAAGATAGATGTTTCAGTACTCAAAAAAATCGCACGCCTCTTAGGACTCGTAAAAACTTCTGTTTCGTAACACAAAACATATCCACCGAAAGATTCAAGGAATATCTAGATTTTGAAGTTCCCGAAAATAGGCTTTTTTCGAAATTTGATCGTCGTTGAGACGGAAGTAAAAAAAAATTTTCATCCCAGCCATTTAGCGTTATCTATTTTTTAGTAGAAAAGTGCAAGAATCTCGGAGAAAACTGAAAACCAAAAGAAAGGTGGCCCTTTTTTGAGCCACCCTATGAAATGTATCCTCTAGATGGAAGACTATTATTTTTGTGTTTCTCACTATAAAAAATAGCATTCTAATCAATTTTATCTTCGCAGGTATGATTTTTTTAAACATTTTTTCGCGCTTACTTATGTCGGCAGAAATAGAGTTTCGTCGTGGAATTTAGGCAGAAGACGATATTTTCTAGGCTTCTTATATTTCAATTAATCCCTTCGATAAGTTTCGCGTTTGCGGCTATACATTATTTAGTCAATTTCCTGCTGTAAATTGTAACCCTCCTGCAACCCCCCGTCGCGGGGGTGCGTTTTTAAGGCTTGTATATTACTGTTTCATGATACACGGATAACTAGTACAAAAAAATGAAGCCTACGGAAATGGTGTAATGAAATCTTTCGTTACCTCCCGGACTAAATCACTCGACCCATCGACCTCTCGAACTCTCGATCACACGATCCCTGGATCACTCGATCTCCCGATCACTGGATCACTCGAGCACTCGATCACTCGATCACTGGACCACTCGATCACTCGATCAAGCGCAGGATGGCGTAATTTTACTTAAATAAAATTCCCGACTCTTCCCGTAAAAAAATTGAGTATTCCCTGACGTTTCCCCACAAATATTAGGCAATGTTGGGCAGTTTATATGACCAAAAGTTCCCGAAGTTGTGCAACTTGGATATATAAATTTGAATCTAAAAAACACATAGTATTGCTTCGTTTCACAAGAATAATTAGAAATCGAACGCGATACCATTTCCGAAAGTTAGCTCAACTGAAGTTACGAAGCATAGCTAAAGATTGAAAAAGATTTGTAAAAACTGTCCGTATTACTTTAGGATCCATCATAATTCCCCGACTTTTCCCGATAAACGAAAATCGTTTTCCGGTCTATCGCCACCCTGATTACGAATCGTCGCGCAAATGGCGCGTCTGATTCCCGTGATTAATCAACGCGCAAAAAGGCGCGGCCGATTAATCCGTAAAAAAATCTTAAATGTCTAGGACTTGTCGCAAAATTCTGTAGAAAACCAATTCGCATCTGCGTCTTTTTGAATCCGACACATTGCGATGCGAATTGTTGTTCCAAGATGCGAGTCAAGTCCGGGAGGGAGGTTGGAAGGCATGCATTATTGTGTGGCGTGACGGTCGGCGGTCCTCTTCGACGCGAAGTCTTCGAGCTCAGCATCTCTCCCCATCTAGCGTACCACGGAACGCGATAGATGGTCCAGAGATGCGTTTTGCCCATTCAGACGATCACAGAGATCAATTGAATGAAATAATGATAGACAATCACTGAATAATTGAGTTAAATAACTACTGGAAAATGATAGCAAAGTGAAAAGAAATGGGAAATTCAATCTCGTTAAAATTTGGAAGCTTACTGATAAATAGTTCGGAGACTCTTATATATTGACGAGTCTTTTACGTGTTTCTGGATGAAAATCACTGTGATCATTTGACGCTGTGGATTACAAAAGTAAATAACATCGCGCTGCATCGCGACCTTCCTACCCTCGCCTCATTCCCAACGGAACCACCCAACGGAAATGTTGAAGAGATTCACACACACATCTGCATCAAACCTCGCGACGGATCCCACAACGGCCACCTACCTACCCGATTACCTATATTCGTTCTAAGCGATTCTCCATTTTTCCCAACACACATCATCCCTCCTCATTTGCGCCGTGGTCACTGTGACTTACTTTTTTATTTATCACCTGTAGGGAGCAAAACGCTTTTGTACCATAGTCAGCGAGAGTATTGTTTTAGTGATTGTTAGCGGACTATCGGTACATCAACCTTTTGTAAGATGGATTAAAAACATCCTGCATTTTTCTAAGCGAGCTAAGCCTGTAGTTGTTCGATAGTTGCTGGGCAATGAGAAATTGAAAATGATTCAAGATATATCATGCAAGTTGATTACGTTACGTTCTGCCAGACTTTGAAACGTTATTGATTAAACAATCGTTGGAATATGTTTAAACCTCAGGATTATCCACCACTTAAACGACATCATTGTAATTATATACTTTGTAGCTAAACACAATCAGTTTTCGCGAATGTTGAGTAAGTGATGGTAACCTGTCGCGATGCTCATTCCACTTTCAGCAACGTGCAAAATTTCTAACTTTGAGTAACTCTAGTAAAATAGGTCAACTCCAATAAAAAGGGAAAAAAAAATGTATCGACTGAAAGTCAAGCACCGTTGAGATCGCGAATGAGCCTATACATGCAGCTAAGAAATCGAAGATTTGTGTAACAATTTTTACCGCCACGCCACGTGACAAAGGAATCCCAGGGAATTAATGCCCGTAACCTAAACACGTGCAAACTCACCAACGTTGCTGAGTAATGGAGAAGTTACTCGGATGTCTCTGCTTAACTCTGAAAAATCGAAAAAGGAAGCTCGAATTAATTTAACGAACTGGATTTTCTATTATTACTGTTGTCTATGTACTTCTATATTTGCTGCCGCGTGTTACGCAATGACAAAACTTAGGTTTCAAATGCAGCACATTGAATTATCAAACAATAATTGAAGTAAGTTTTCTCACCTCCTCCGGGTTGCTCCACACTTTACATGTATACGTAGTAGTCCTCGTGGCTTCTCAGGTTGCACGGTGGTGACACACTTTTTACACTAGAATCAAAATATAATAAAATATTTTAATAAAATAATAACAGGCTAATAAAATAAGAAGAAATATTGAATAAATGCATAAAATTATTGAGCAGTTAAAATCATGTACGATGAAACGGGACATAGTAATTATAAATCATATCGAATGTGTACCTTTCACTTTTATACACTGCAGCGGGTGGTTTGATTTTTAGTTTGTTGTCAGAGATGGATTAATTGGATTACGTCACTTGGATCATTGCTGAATGTGGTCGACAGTGCTGCAATATACAGTGTGCTGCTGTTAACAGGTCAGAAATAAAAACACTTTATTAGTATTTGTTTAGCGGAATTAATCTACAAAAGTTGAAAAATTACCATTATTTTATGTAAATATAACGAAGAAGTGAATAATAATCAATTGTAGCTAACTGACAAATTTCTCCGATTAAAAGTAGCCCAAAGGTATAATCAAGAATGATCTCAAACGTGTACCTGTTTTCTGGTCTTCCAAAAATTTTCGAGCTGTTCAGCTTGTGTATTTTTTGTTATCCAACATATATTTCCAGGGTCACTCAATGCGGATACTTGCTAACTTCGTTCATTCTTAGAGTAGTTCAATTCTGTAACCAGAGGAAGAACAAAACCATAAAACTTTTTTCAATATTTGATCTAAATCAACTTTCGTATACTCAATGTTTAAACACGTGCAATTTTGATTTGTAGGTAATGCGTTATATCAAGTTTTGGAAAATTTTACGTATTACATGAATCGGTGAAAAATGATTGGGATTGTTTTATACCTGTTATTTATATGTAATAAATTCATCAGTCCAGCCTTTCAATCTAGGTGATCACTTATGCCAATCAACGTTGTTGCGTTCTCTTTCTGCAATCAATAAAAATAACAAAATATTTTGTTAGTATTCAATGTATTTTCAACAACGATTTGAACAGCATTCAAAATTCACCATAGTTATCCAAGACATAATAGGCGTGTATCAAAATCAATAACAGTTGACGATTCGATTCTCACTCGAAATTTCGGAACGATTAATAACGCCGTGATGCGTTCTTTTGTTTAACCGTAATAAAGGATTACAAAATGGAGGATCGTTCCGTCGTTCGATGCCCACGAAGAAATTCGGAAACGGATGCAATCGCTTAGAGTTTTATCTCACACAAGAAACAACGCCAAAATCAACTACGCAATAAAATTTTCAATTCACAAACGTGTGCCCACGTGAGAGACGCGATCTGCGAACCAAAATCTGAGACACAACTCGCACGAAGGTCACCTTCCGCAAGATCCGTCTTTTCAGAATGTTAGAAAGAAAGCGATAACGGAAGTTTATCAGGTAATTTTCTTGTCACAAAACTTTTGTAGTTATGCAGCGTAATACTCACACTCGATTCCAACTCCATTCACACTTTTTATCTTGTATCTGACTGCCTAAACTGAGTTAAACTTACTAACAATACAACGACGCATATGCATTCAACGAAACAATAACAAATGAGACGCGACGCAAAGAGTCGAGAATCGAAATCGCTATATACAATCTGAAGTTGCAGAGAACAATGAAAATTTGAGACACGATAACTCACCTTCGATGTCCTCGACTGTTTTTGTTTCAGTAACTCGGCTCTTGCATAGACCATCATTCGCCGCTGCACGCCGTTCGTATATTATTCACAGTGAATTTCGTGGGAATTATACACTGATCGAATCACAATACACAGCACTTTTTTAACCGTAAGTTATCGGTGCTTGGCCATGTCTCGAATGGTTAAAGCCTGTACATGGCAATTTGAACTCTCGATTTACGACTTGCGTAGCTCAATTCACTACGGCTGCTCGGAGGCGACTGAAGCCGCGCTTCGCTTGGAAGCAAGTCTCGACCGGTCGGAAGTGCCGTGCGAACTACGCACAACGCGGTCAGATTTTCGAAAAATTGCCGTTGGACGCGCCGTCAGGCGTGAATTGAAATTTTGTGGCGATTTCAGTAATTTCTGAGGGTCTGATTAGTGAATAAAAAGTCCTGCAAAACGATTCTGAGAAGGAAAGTTTCCGACGTCTGAAAATTGCGAACAAAAGAAGGTTATAGCTTTGGATTTATTTAGTCGGAATTTGGCAGATTTTGAAAAATTTTGTTATCGATTCTTCGATGCACTTTGTTGACGTAATTTTTCGAGAGAAATCGATTGCGCGAAGGTGTTGAACCTGAATCCGTTCAAAGAAAAGAGAAATGTTGTTTACGTATTAAGAAATATTGTCGCTAAGGCCGGAATCTGAAGAAAATGTGAAGATCTCTGACGAACTCTCAAGACTGATGGTGAAATCTCTAAATATTGTCTGTGAAATCTAAACAACAGACTGAAAATCAACCAATTGTAAGTTTCCCGAAAAAATATACACCGAATTAGTGGGCATCTGCAATTTTAAACGCACTTATTTGACAAGTTGGTGGTCCTGAATAATATTAAAAACACAAATATATTACGCAAGTAAAAAAGTCCTAATATATTTATATTTACAATTCAGATTTAACTATACAAATCTGTCTGCGTTACCTCGTTTGGTAATTATCATTACATATTTCTATGAAAATTGTCAATGTTATAAAACGAAAGAATGAAATGTATCATATATTCCCGTATTTATTGAGCTTCAATATCATCAAACATCCCTCTTATAAATGAAAAATATGAAGTATTATCGTGGCACTATAATTAAGTCATCTAAATATGAAATCCAAACTGTTTTGGCGCCATTCAAAGAAAAATTCGTCCGATAGGTTGGCACCACTGCAGTGATTCGATTCGACCCTTATCCTGAGACGAAACGATGCATATCTCGTAACATTAAACGAACCAGCAATGTACTCAAGGGATAAATACGCATCGCGATGATACGAAGACGGTTAAAGAGAGCGACTCAGTTCATCCGTCACGTTATTTACCAATTTCCATTTTCCATTCGATTCTCGTTGCGATAGCCGACTCGTTTGAAAAGTCTGCCGCATGCGCACGCCATTGAGCCATAGCTGCGTACTGCATATGGCAGCGTTTACTCACAGTTTACTGCGGCTTCAGCCCAGCAGCGAGGTTTGCCATCGCGGCGGACTGTTGTATTTTGATGTTCTTTTTAAAAAAAATTCTACTGTAAATATAAACGAGACTTTTGCGTGAGCTTGGGGAGAAGTAATCGAAGAGTATTTGGAAAGTAAGCCCACACCGAGGAGAATTACTTTCCCACGTTCCTGCGCCGCTAAGGGAGGTATAATAACGTAAACAAATACTTGGCTCAGAAACCGTGTGCTGTACATATGCGGATACGCATCTGAGCATTTGACATCGATAGTTAACCTCCAATACCGTCGGATTATTGGTCGCATTTATCGGTAAGTATATACCGTAATTTAGTCGACTTTAGCTAGGCTAAACCTGGTGAATTCATGCTACGCGTCTGTCGAATCATCGGCACTGACAACGAGAACGAAAAATTATTAACACTCATTTCCCGCAAATTTGTTTCACTCATCATCACTGCATTTCAGCCATAAACATGCCTCCGGTTAAGAAAATTGAACTGGATAAAATGGCCTGGGCTTGGATTGAGAATACACCCGTCGATGAGATTCAGCCGATACACATAGAAACTGCGTACAGAATCGGATTGAAGAACTGCAAGACATGCAAGTAAGACACGAGCATCCTTTTTTATATACAAAAATTATACAGCTGCGTCACGAGGCTTGTGTCAGCGAACAGCATCGTTTCTTGCATGTATGTCAAGTCCTAACTGTCCTAAGTAAATATTGATCACGTATTCTCTTTTTTTACCAGACGAAACTGCACGAACAATCCACAGTGTTTGACTGGTATAGGAGAGGAAAAATACATGAAATCCCAACCAGCCGAGATTGCTCCCTTGGAAAGTTCGCTCTCCGAACTTCGTGATCCAACGCAGTATGTCGGATTGAAAAATTTAGGGGCCACGTGCTATGTCAATAGTTTAATTCAAGTATGGTTTCACAACGAGGATATGAGGTATGGTTCAAGATTGACAGTAATGAGGAAATTGTGTGTAAAACTTGTGTAGTAGCAAAATATTAAATGCAAGCATTAATATTATTGATGAATCAAATGACGAGAATTTTCTTAAAATTTTAGTACGTCGTTGGTTTGACGTAGATGTTTTCAAGACATTGATATATCTCGTCAAAGACTATTGCCACTGTTTTGTGCATGTTGATGAAATGGAATTTAAAACCTTATTGCAGAAGGGTGATATATAAGTGGAAAATAACCGAAGACCCCGAAGAGAGCGAGAATTTACTAACAGCTAAAAAAAACGGACAGCCGTATCACCCTGTTACGGCAGTTGGTCAACTCCAGTATATATTCGCGATGCTACAGTTTGGAAATAAAAAGTCATTGGATCCAACGAACCTAGCGATCGCCTTGTCTCTCGATACGAGAACGCAGCAGGATGCACAAGAATTTTCAAAGCTTCTTCTCTGTCACATAGAGCGGAAACTACAGCAAAATACTGTACTCACTGATACGTTACAGAGACTGAGCCAAGGCAAATACAGTTACGTAAATTGGTGCGTGTTGCCGAATGTATAGTTTATTTTTCAAGACGTAGCTATTTGTGGGATATTTTGAAGGAACACTTTAATTAGAGGTATTCAATTGTTTCATAGCTGTACAACATGCAAAACAGAATATTCCACGCCAACTACATTTTACGAACTCGATTTGCAATTGGCTGCGACTTTGAAAGAAGCACTGGAGACGTATCTGATGGAAGAACAATTGACTGGTGCTAATAAGTACCTCTGTGCTACATGTAACGATAAAAAAGATGCCAGAAGATTTATCAGACTTGACGTACTTCCAGAAACCCTAAACATTCAATTGTTACGTTTCGTGTTTCATCGGTAAGTAACCAGTTACTTACGATAGATTAAATTTAGATTAGATTAGATTAGATTAGATAAGTGATTTTTTTCTTTTCATTACAGAGATTCCGGTCAGAAGCGGAAATTAAGTTCGTACATTCAGTTTCCCGAGGACTTGGACATGTCCGAGTACTTGAAAAGTTCACCCCAAACACACGTCTACAATTTAGTTGCTGTCTTGAGCCATAAGGGTGCTTCGGCACATTCTGGTCATTACATAGCAAATATATGTAGTTCAAATGGTGAATGGTACCAGTTTAGTGACGACAAGGTCGAAAAGATGCATAACAAACGCATCGAAGATGGTCTCAACGGTAGGATTATTGTTAAGGTTGAGTTGTAAATGACTCCCGGTGAAATTTCGATAACCTATTACGTGTATACAAGTTATTCCACCTTATAATAATATTTTGAAACTTTGTCATTCTTTCTACGTCACAGATGCTCCTAAAAATGTGAAACGATCTCGTGTGCCAAAAGGATTCTTATCGTCAAATACGGCCTACATGTTGGTGTATAAAAGAGTGAATGATACGGCTAAATTAAATATGCCAAAAAAAGGTAGACCGAAAAAGGTCGGTTCTGAAACGAGCAGTTTGCATGAAACGGAGAATTTCAACCACACTAATCCACCGGAAATTTCAAATGATGAGATGAAGGCTGATAGTGATTCAGAAATGCAGGATTCTGAAGTTATCAAATTCGAAAGTATATCAACGGAACTTTCAGCAGAAAGTTTAACAGAGAAGTCTCAGGAACCTTATTCGAATAAGAAACATGAACACTTAGACGAAACTGGTAACTGCGTCAAGGATTGTCTAATCGATATTTCGAAAAAAAGTGATGACAACCAGTCGACAACGAATAATACGAATTCCACCCAGATTTCGAAGAATTCGAACATTGATTACAAAACACTAAACGGTGCTGCTCATAGAGCTATGAGCTGTGGTCAAAGAGATTTTTATGAAGAGGTAATCTTTGCAAGTTTCATTCTGTTATTATTGTTTCTTGATAATACAAAAAAATTGCTATCCGAATTATCGATCAAGATGTTATCAGATTGTTTTTAATTTTAGATGGAATTCGAGAGGTGGGAAGTAAGCGATACTGTACGAGAGTTAGTCAAGCAAGAAAACGTTAAACATGAATTAAGCTTACTGGCGATTCAACAGGAAAAGGTATCTAGCTAGCTGTGTGCTATAATTTATGCGTGACTTTATCTTTAGAAAAACGAGGAAGCCAAAGAAAAGAAACGTCTCGATAAAACAACTGACTGCTGGAAAGATTAACGCTTGGCATAAGAATCATTCAAAAATTAATGACAAATTTATTATCTTCCAGCAAAAGGACATAGAAGATCAAAACGATAAGAGACAACTAGTTATCGATTTTTTCAACATAATTTTAAAGAACGATGGATCTGGTGATTTCCAGTGGATCCCTTCTGATTGGTTGTCAAAATGGCTTAACAGCTCGGCGTCAACGTCAAATGGAATTACGCCAATAGATAACTCTGTCTTGCTTTGTCCGCATCATCGCTTGGATCCACTTCGCGTCAATCGTGCAAAATATATACCGGCAATCGCGGCTGATATGTTGTACGCCAAATATCGTGGCGGTCCGCGTCTCGACGATAATTCGTTATGCGAAGTTTGTGTCAAACACCGATGTAAAATGTTGCGATTCAAAATGGCCCTAGAAAAGGATCAGAAAGAGGTCACAGAGCTAATGCGCAACTTCAAAGAACAGTAAGTCAGTGTTTGAGTGTCCTCTCACATATTTTCTATGCTGAAAAAATCATTACGTTCTTCAGATGTATCGAGACTTGAATATTTTTCCGTTTCATGTAGGACAGAATCCAGCTATATCGTTGGTGCAGATTCGTTGAGATCGTGGCGTCGTTTAGCAATGGAAAAATTTACTGAGGTTATGGAAAATGAAAAGGAGACCTCGGATAATAACGAAAATCAAGGAGATCATGCAGGCAGTCCCAAAGAAAATGAAGACAGTGAAGCAATATTAAGTTTCAACGAAGATTTGCTCTGTGAGCACAATTCCTTGAAGACGCCAGATGCCAGCAGAAAACTGGTACCCATTGAAGTTTGGACAATACTTCAGAAGTACTTTCCTAACGCTCAACAATATCCCATCACTACGTCTCCTTGCACGACTTGCGTGGTACGTAATTTACTATCTTATGTTCTGTACTATTTGGTATCACGAGGTTTTCATGCGTATGTGCACAACACAAATACATTTTGTTTTTTTTTCTGGTACAGCCTAAATAGCGCAGTGCTTTCAAATAGATCATTAGCCAACGAAGACTTGTTTTAATTTTCTATTATATGTATGCAGAGTTAACTCAAACATGTTTCATCGCAGGAACGAATGGAAAATGCCCAAAAAGCAAAGGAGGATGACAAAATAAAAGCGAAAAATCAAAAAGATGACTTGCCAGATTTCTACTATGCAAAAAACAGAAATGAGATTCTCAAGTGCGAAGATCCCGAGAAGATATATTATGTCGTTGAAAAGGGATTTGTTGACAGTTGGAGATCCTTCATTCGGTGAGTGATTCAAAATTATATCTGAATAGCAAATAGGATGTTTACGCAATTTACAATCCCTGGAATCCTATAAATGTTGGGGATTTTTGATTTCCTCAAAATTCAAACTGTCCCAAAACAAACGTAGAAAGGGTTAGGTAAATGGTCAGTGAAAAACCGTAATAATCCCGAGTAAAATACATTCCTTGCTAACTGTTCAAGTTTTCTCCGTTCGTTCTTTGCAATAAAATACCGAATAGAAAAAACAACTCAGATGATTTTCTGTACAATGAAAAAAGGGTTTGATATTCATTTCAATTTCGAACTACGTTTCACGGTTTCGAGTCCATAAATTTGAATCCAATCTATATTTCCATTAAAATATTTTGATAAGTCCATGAGAATGTCTGATTCAAGAAAGTTTCTAAAGATAAAAATTTTTAAGAATTCAAATATCAAGTAAAACAAAGAGAAAAAAAATTACAGTCATTCAACCTCTTTCTGTATTTTGCTCATATGCGAACCTCATTATGATTCGATGGATAAACATGAAGTATTTATCGATCAATTCTACATAAAGTACACGAATATGTAGTAAAAAATAGCGATCAAGATAGAAAACCTGTAAATTGTTAACCATTGATCAATTAACCAGTCGATAATTTTTGTCTTCTGATTCGAATGAATATTTGTGTTAAAAGTGAAAGCCAAGCTTTTATGTGAATTTTTAAATTCACTGTAGAAAATTCATTTTCACATTTGATTCATTTAAAAAGTCGTTTTCTTTGTTACCGAGGACTCCGGATCACGTGACAGTTGCGTAGGATTGCGCTCTTGATTACCATCGCCCGATAAAAAACGCACCGTCTTCTTTGTTTGTCGAGGGTAAGACACGTTGATGATCATTGTCAAATTTGCGTTAGACGACGATAGGTAACCCCTAGTTGATTTTCCGTGTCATGCGACTCTGCTGATATCACATATTTCTCGCTGATTCTTTCACGCGTCGATAATTTTTTCTTAATACATATTATAACATGTGACCAAGTGGGGCCTACGTGTTTAAATAATTCACCAAATCCGACGTAAGTACATACACTCGTCCATTATGCTCATTGCGCAATAAATGAATTATCGAGCAACTACGAGATCAGATATATCGGCCTTCGTTCACGTCTGCATGGATTTTCAAATACTCTAACGATTTTCTAATGCACAATGGCATCGATCAATTTTGACAGGCGTACTTTGCGGCCTAATCTGCATTATTGCGCTTTTTGCACTCTCGCTAATACGTGCCGCTTTCAATCGTGCAGCTAAGAGCGTATATCTCGACACAATATTCATTACTCAGTCGCTGATCGACATCAGTTTTGAAAATTTTCGCCATGGGAATTGAAGGGTATTAGTTCGTGCTTAAAATAAAATTGCACTTTCGTTTAACACCCGGCGTGAACTATTCCTCGTAGGTACAGATCGTCGAATGATCTCGAACCTGCGGGAGGGTCACGCTGCATAATAAAACGGCAAAATTTCTCGATGAAAATTGTCAAGGCGTAAGGGATGGAGAACTCGGCCCATTTCACTCGGCGTTATATACCTCGAGTGACCTAGGATCCTCGGGATCGAGGGGAGAGAGCCGGTGCTCCTCGTCGCACATTAACGAGCTTTTCCTAATTATAAGAAAAAACTGGCCCACACGATTAAGGGTAGCTCCGCGTGGGACGGTGTGGGGCGGTCAGAGCTAGGGAAAACTAATTGAAACCGGCTAACGACCTCCGAGCAAATGATACATCGCCCCAAGGAAAGATCTTTCTCCTCTTAATACCTTTCCATCTTACTCAGAGTCTTCGTCGCGGCTTATCTGTATTCTATCTCGTCGACGATCCGCGCCATCTGATCCCCCGGATGTATTCTCTCTACGCATATGATCGTAGTTTTCAAACGCATTTGGTATTTTAATTCCGTTCAATTGATTGAAAGAAAATTTAGTGTCACCGAGAAATTAATCTATCGAGTATCGTTCGATTGGTTGGAAAATGCACGATTGATATTATCAAAAATCGATCATCAGCTTTGGCTATCGTTAATCGTATGATCCAGTTTCGTTTTCTCCAAACACATTTCCGCGTCATTGTTCTCGCAGACTTCAGGGAATCAATCAATCAGTCCTTGACCTTTCTTTAATTTGTTTTCACTATTACGATCGTCGTTTTTATACATCTAATTTTCTTATTATTCTCTTACGAGAATTAAGTAAGATAAAATTCTTCTGTTTTTCCCCGAACGATGATGAGGAGTTTATATAGCCTCGACGGATTTGAAGCGTGAAATCGCCGTGCTAAATGTCGTTAAATAAAATAACACTGCAAAGTAACAGTTGTCATAAATTTTCAATCATAGCCGTGTACAAAACCTAATCGACGAACAATATAGATTAAAATAGAAAATAAAATGAGCAACAAATTTTCAGCTTACGTATAACGTGAGCAAAATTATCAACGTTTTTAAACCGTATAAAATGATTATATTTTTTAACTCTGGTTTTACACACGTATTATACACAATCTCCGTCTCTCTTCCCTTCTGCAAATTAATCAAAGACCTTTAGAAAGAGGAGCTTCAAGCCCGAAGACAATGGGGTTAGCAGAAAAATATTTTCGCCTTCCACGTGGCCGCGCGCGCAATTTCGCGATAACAAATATTATGTAGTACATAGGCGCCTACTCGAGACCCTCGTAAATTTTTTTAAGGGTTATGTATACCGACGTGTGGCGAGAGGAAAAAGAGAGCGAGAAAGAGAGAGAGAGAGAGAGAGAGAGAGAGAGAGAGAGAGAGAGAATCGCTGCAGTCTTCCCGGCTCTGGCGAGCCTGCAATTTTTCCCTTCGTGATTTTATAACGTTACATATCCATAATTTGTCCGCCGAACGGGGATGCTGCGGGGGATGGGGGGGGGGGGGGAATATGTGTTACACGGAGGGATAACTTAATCGGGGGAATCCGACGAAGGCATATGTGACACCGGACATGACGTTGGTATACGTATAACCGTATATAAGCCGCGTAAAGAGTTGATCCCCGGTTTGTCCAACTGTCACTGAGACGTAGAGCATAGCTCGCGGATTACCTAACACCGCCAATTTAAATATGTCAATCTCAGTTGTCACGCTAAATTTGGCCTGATGCCTGCTCGCGGCCTCTAAGGATTCGGACACGCGCGGTGCGTGTACGCAGGAACTCATCGTGGCGTTTACTGCAATCCTGGAAACCGACAGAATATATACTTCCGGAAAGTCAGGAGAAGTTTTATTTAGGAGAATAGGAAGTAAAAGTTTGGAGAAACCGTAGGAAGGATGCTTTCGAACTTTGTTTAAAAAATTCACCTCATGAGATTCTTTTTTTCACTCTTTCTTCAAATTATTCACCCGAATACGTTGCATTTGGAATTTCGAAAATTTGAAATTGGACTCAGCAGAAGACAAAAAAAAAAAAAAAAAAAAAAAAACCAAACCTCTCATTGCGTAAATATAATGACTCAGATGTCAGGGAGTTTGAAACTGTCGTCGAAATCGCGTTGCTCAGTCGCGAGCGGATTAGACTGTCACGTAATTGATTATTAAATATTTTAATCGAGAGTGAGTGAAATAACGATCGCGTAATACTCGCAGTAAATTTCCGTCGAATTTGCCACGTTAGCATGATGAATAATTAATGAAGTCTTTGCAATTCGCACGAATCCTTATGTTCGAGTAGTCCTGCTGCAAGGTGGAGAAAACAAATGGATTTTAGGATCGCAATTTGTCTGAGCGAGTTTTAAAGTCTTTGCCAATTCGTCAACGTCACTCTGACGGATTTTAGAAAGGATTAGACATTTGCATAGACGATCGCTCAGGACATCCCGCTGCAGACGTTTCGGTGTCCCGTTCCGACCTTCTCGACGTCATCCAGATAGAAGGAGGAAGGAAGATAGACGCACGCCAATCGTCTCTCTCTCTCTCTCAAGAAACTCGACCTTAAGTAAGAATTTGAGATTAACCCTTAGAGGACCGACATACCTACCCCCTTTGGCGTAAGATCATTAACTTACCAAAATTTGACTTTGGATCATTTTTCTTTACAAGAAAAGATTTTTACAAATTCTTCGTTGAGCCGGGAATCCTTCGACGACTTTTTCGTCGATCGAGACGCACGTAACGCGTACTGCAAGTGATTAGCTATTTATTAGGGCCTAAGTGCCGCGGGCGGCTCCCTACCGAAATCGGCCTCTTGCCTCGGTGAAAAGGGACGCTATCTCAAAATTATTAATCATATTGTAACGCGTCGGGGACCGGGCGACCGCTCTATAGACTTATCTGACACCTTAATCAATCCCAAGTTATTAATTACGACGCCCTTCGCTCTTCGCCCTTCGCCTTTTGGCACGCGCACCTCTGCCGCGAACTTGCCATTGTCCGCCTGATACAATGCTGTGTCAACAAGGATGGGACTCGTATTTTCAACCACGGGAAACCTGACCCGCCAATTATTCATTCACTACGTTCTATGCTCGGAATTGAGTCTTCTTCAATAATTCTGCCAAGAAACGGCGTCTATCAAACCCACGCGGTTTTTGCATCATCAATCTGATGATTCAAGATCTGCACTGAACTGCAGGTTTCTTTTTATTTACCCTTATTTTTAACAGTCCAGTATTCTTCTAAATAAGAATTTTTACCACGATCAGGAACTTGTTTTTTTTTTTTTGTTTTTGTTTTTCTTTAATTCGGTCACATCTCCTGTCTGGTCGTTTCGTCGCAACTATATTTCGGAGAGAAATTCACAAAAGTGTTAAATCAATTGCAAAAACCATTTGAAACGCAAGAGCAGCCTGCACCGAGAGAAATTTCTAGTTCCAGTTACTTTACCGTCTTTAACTATATTATCATTTTTTTACCATACTCGAAAAATATAGTTATATGTAAGTAGGTTAATTATTAAATTGTGTGAAAATTAGTTTGGTAGCTGTAACCAAGAAAATGTGATAATTCGACGTTAACGTAACACTAAATTGATTTTTATGCGTTATTCAACTAAACGAAATGTGGTGAAATAAAAAAGCAGATTTAATCTTGTAATAAATGAAAAATGCACAGCTGTGAAAAGTATAGTTACACGAAATGATTAGTTGTTTATTTGAATCCCGTATTTAACCAACATAAGTATAATTTTCTATAATACCTATAAAAAATAAAATATAACAACACAATTTTTAATGTATTGAAAATCCCAGCATTATTCTTCAAGTTCGTTACGATTAATATTGCCTAACCGTGAAAAAATCGACGCAGTCGCGAATAATTTGCACTCATTTGGCAAGATCGCGTCGTCGTCGTCTGCGTAGTCGTCGAGGTTTTTCAGGGCTGAACGGGGGCGGCTAGACCAGAAGTACGATAAATCATTCCTCGAACCCGGTCGCGGGGAAAGTCCCCGTGCATCGACTCGCGAAATCCAACTACCCTTAAATAAGTTGATTCATTGCGTTGGGGGAGGGCAGAGCAGTTGTTGATATTTTGCTAATTCCTGGGAGATCGGGACTCCTTTGCCTTTCCTTCTTCTCTCTCTTTCCTCTCTTGCGTTTCTTCCTCTTTTCCTGATCCCCGAAACCTTAAGTAAAAAACTACACCCCGTGTTCGTAAGAAAGATAAATAAATTAACTTATACGATCTGTAACGCCAACTTTAACATGCATAATTTGAGGAAATTTCTTTTCCTCCATAAAAAGTATAAAAATAGAGAAAAAATAAATAAAATAAATAAACTAATTTCCGTTAACATATCTTCCAATGGAAAAATTCCACAAATACGACTGAAGAAATCGAGAACGATAGGTGATTTGAAAAATTTATTCGTCGCGTGCAAAAAATTACAATTTTCGGCACAAAAAAAAAAAAGAACACAGTTGATCTGGTTTTGAAAATTAAAATCCTCGTAAATATTGGACAAAAAACAAAACCTACTTTCAACAAATTTTCCGGAAATTTAACGAGATATTCCAATTTCAAACGATTTTAAGAGCTGATGATTGAACATGATTTATAGGTGTACACGTGTAACCGTACATACATACGTACATATATGTATATATCACATATATATGATGTATATGTGTATAGAGATAGCGAAGTATAAAGGCGGCATAGAAAGGTATATCGTAGGAATTCTTCTCCGAGATTCCGGCCATCCGCGTGTCTCGCTCTGCAGAGGGCGGCCAGTGTCTCGGGGGCGGCCATATATCATCCACCCCCGGTTCGCGGGAGGGGTGGAGGGTGGGTGCCGGGCGGCGGACTGGGTGGTGGCAAAAAATCTTGCGCGGCAAAAACTATCATCAGTGCTTCGCGGGGCGAGCTCGCCGCGGCAGAATTTGCGAAAGGGAGGAAGCTGCTCAGAGAATTCTGAACTGAAATCCTGGTGGAATTCCGGGATTCGACCAGGATTCGCGGACGAGCGAATCTTCCGCGACGTTTTATAACGTTTATGTACAACCGTATAAGGCTAGACTCGCGGGTTAACTTTCAAATTAGATGATGAGAATGTTGTTCAGGAGAGATTCTTCTCGAATTGTGTCTGCTAGCAGGTAATATGATCAGTCAAGGTAAAGCTAGACGCTTAAAAGTCGGGATAAATGCGTTCGATTTTTTTGAATATATGCTAAAGAAAATTCATACCGAAAATCCCAAACGGCAGATTTTGTCAAATACTTGTTTGGTTGTGTTTGAAAATATTCACGAGATCAGTATACATAAATAGTCGCGAAATAAATAGTGATTTTGAAAATATTCAATTTCTTTCAGAAGTTAGATACTGAATATTTAAATATTTGTCACCATATTCGTCGATGCATTTGCAACAATCGCTGGATTCGGATTTTCGATACAAGTTTCTTATTTTTTTTTTTTTTTTTGGCAAGCTTATACAAAGCTTGGAACTCTCCTGTTCGATGAGAATGAAATTTCTTCCGATGACATGGTCAGCCAGGAGTTTTGAGCAAGTCTCGAAGTCTCTACATTCCCAAATTTCCTGTGAAATAAAATTTCAATGTGAAAAAATGCACCGAAGCGAATTAGCGATAAATCGATTTACAGAAGTGTATAATAACACAGCAAGAATCTGAAACGAGGTAAAAGAACATTTTCAACTATTTTACACTCATAAATACTTGAGCAGTAAACAAGTTTTTTGATAATCTTTTACTCGGAGACTAAAAAGTGGCTTACCTACGACCATAATTCAAAGGGTCTTGGTAATTTCAACGCTCTCATTGTCGAACAATTACGGTAACGATCGAAGATATTTCTCTCGAGTAACCATATCGCCCTCAGCCACGAAAGGCGTTGTAGCATTTATATATATATATATATTTATATATACGTACAACACACCATTGAATCCATCTTGAACGAGATGCGAGAAATAGGATTGCGTAGTTCATTGACGTTTTAAATACTAAGTCTCATTGCGGCCGAACAAACCGCCCTTGGCTGAAAATAATAAAGTTCGCTTCAACGACGCGCAATATTTTACAGATCACCCGATCGTTGCTGTGATACTTTCACGCCTGCACGGAATCGGAGAGACTTGAGGCGAGTGATAAAATTGGTATAATTTTACGATTCATTTTAATTTACTAAAATTACAGGTCTATACACACACACACACATGGCCTGCTGTATCAACCTGCCGCGACGCTACTTCCGTTGACACTTTAGTCCGTAGGATATGATTATTTAGTGGATAATTTATCTGCGAAGTTGATTCAGTGCTGATCCTATATATTTATTGCTTTCGCATCGTATGAAAAAAACTATCGCCATTCAGCCACAAATTACACAATATATATATATACTTTTCAACTTGGAATTTCACGTTGGCAGTGTGAACTTGCGCCAACGTAACAACCGCCACGAACATCAGTCTAAAATGAGTTTTGAAAAGCTTTTCTTATCCTTGGTCTAAGAAGTTCGGTTTATCCGTAAACCAATTATCACTATCTGACTGAATCTGTACATTTTTTATATTCGTCAAAGTTGACTAACTTTCTCGGTTCCGTCACATGAATTCATTCCAAGTATCGCGTGTTCAACTTTATCGCAAGTCGACTATGGCTTTCAGCATAACAGTTCGATAATCTTTCACCGATACGCCGTATATCAATGTATAGGAATACCAATATGTATATTATGCCAAACCGCAACTCAAAACGGTTAGTCAAATTTCTTGGCTAGTTCTTTGCAACGTCGTCGTCTAAGAAGAGAGTAACCGTCTCAACTGACAAGGAGCGTGTGTTGCGTGACCAGCGTGACCTCAAGAGCCGGAGGTATCCATTTCACATCTTCACATCTGTTTCCCGACAATATCCATATTATAAATAGATATATATATATCTATCTATCTATATACGCCTATGTATTGGTTTACACTCACCGCTCTCCCAATTACACTAGCGTTCGTAAAATAAGTAAAAAAGTTATTTAATACACATACGTATTAAGGAAGACGGTAGCAGCGGCGTAAAAGGAAAACATGGAATAGAACTAGTATTGGAATAGATGTGTGTGTTATACATAACGATGGAAATAAATGAAACACGTCGCGTGTTAAATGTGCTTGTATTCATCATCTTCTCCGATCGGACCTCGTGGTCGGGAACTCCGTATCTCTATTACATCCATCCACAGCAATACAGGTATACCTAGAGTACGACGAGGATCAACAGGAAGGCGGGTACAAGTGAAGACATTCCTATCCGCGGTATTATACACACAAAATCACGGTGCACACTATTCCAAACTGAGTTAGCACCGAAGTTGTGCCGTGTCGGTGTGCCTGTACGGCAAACCGGAGAGTCAGCCACCTCAGTATCCCGGCTACAGGCATGGCATGGCATGGCATGGGATTGCACGGCATGGTATGGCATGGCGTGGCCGTAATATCCATGCATCTGGATGATTGTCAAGTCAGAATAAGAGGAGGCAAACTCCTCGAGACAAGCTCGCCCGGAAGAGGGGGCTGATGCTGGTGTTGCTGCCGATCCTGACCATCCGACTCTTGTATGTGCCTCCGATCTACACCCGAGGGTCCGGCTCTCTGACGGCGAAGCATTCGACCGTATAGCGACGGTCATTACGCGAGAGGGAAGCAGCTACGTGTAGCCGTGAAATAAAACGATATAGAGAAAGAGAGAGAGAGAAAAAAAAAATAAAGAAGAAAAGTTTGGAATGAGGAGGAGAAAAAAGACGGGAGAAAGAGGTGCAAAGGACCAGAAAAATAAAAAGGGCGGGGGGGGGGGGGGGCATTGCCAGAAAAGGAAGCAAAAATTGGAGAATAGTTACTCGGGCGCAAAGAGAGGGCCAAAAAAAAAAAAACAAAAACAAAAAGAAAGAAAAAAACTGGCGCATTGTATAAACCATGGCATCCGCGCGGGACACGGAAAATAAGAGGAGTTATCCATGGCTAACAATAAGCGAGAAGAGCGAGACGCGCTGTCGGCTGTGTAAAAGCCGGGTATCGGAGATGAACGATCATCGCGAGGATCGAGAGCGTATCATACCTACCTATACCTACTCGAGGATCATGCGGCGGGTGTCAGGGAAACAGAGGGGAGACGTGAATGAACGACGGTTAATCGTATTCCCGGAATAGGTTTGCCGCTCGCCGTTTGTCGCTGCGGGTAGATACTTTTATGACTGCGGTGCCATTCCTTGCGGAGGTTGGTAAGCACAAGGTGCCTTCCTCCTCCTCACCCTCCTCCGCTTCTTCTTCTTCTTCGTACTCTTCTTGCGACACTTAACTGCTCGCCTCGTCCGCGGTAATTATTCTCCGTTGATGCTTCCTACTCGCGCATCTCGAATCGGCTGCCCATTGTCACCTGCGGCTCACTTCGTCGCGCATTCCGGAATCGTGGACTCACTGTGCAGCAAGTCGAAGGCGCACCTTGCGTAAACCGAAAGCGCCGATCACGATGCCCAGGAGATGATATGATTTGTCCACGACGCAAAAAAGGAAACAGAAACGCGGCTTCATTGTCGGATTGACTCGCTCTTGGTGAAACGGTAATTGCTGAACGCGACGAGGAGTCGACTAATTAAGGATACCCATTACGGTGATTTTAATCTGCGTCGCTAACCTCGAAATCTGGTTCGACAAGCTCAGCGCTATGTCCTCTCTCTCTCTCTCTCTCTCTCTCTCTCTTGGCTGCTCGATACCGCGTATACGTGCTTCTGTTATCACACATGAGAATCGGCATGAATGGTGAAGTACCGAAGACACGTGTTGGGGCCCACACTTACTTCTAACGTCAAATCGACGCCCCCCCCCCCGTTCGTATATCAGAACTGTATAAAGCGCTTGTGGGATGATGCTGCATACACGTGTACCTACCTACGAACCAATGCAAAGAGTGCAGTTAAATTGGCGTCCGTCGTACATGCATAGAATACAAGACGCTGACGAAAGAGACGAGAGGCAACTGCACTCGGAGACTTGTATGGCCGCTCGCTGTTGCAGCAGCTTCTCCCGAGCGGCGGTGCACTTGTCCGCGAACGGAAGCTGCAGCCAGACCAGGGCGTGCTAGAACAACGAAAGCTAATTATGCGCTCGGGGAAAAACGAAATCGGAGCAAAAACCATCGATAATCGACATCCTGTCGGTCAATACTTTTTCAACCGAGTTATACCCACACACCATAGATCGGCGTTACATCTCGACACTGACTGGGCCTTGCGCCTCGCGAACCGATCGTTGGCTACCTGTTGTCCTCGACGATTCGAAAATTACCTCGTGTACTTTTGCGGTGACAGTTCTTTAAACAAATAGCCAATGTAAAAACTACGTAATGTAATCGCGTATCGGCTCGACTATTAGGGGCGATTCAACCATGACGTTTGCGTATTAGGGTAAGGCAGGAGGATGGGAATCGAAGCGATATATATCTTCACGAAATTTCACTCGTACATACTTCATCGATATTACGTCACCGAATATTTAAAGACTAAATGATAGTCTCAATTATTTACTTCTTCAGTATTCAGTATAGATATTTCTCTATGAAATTCAAACATTGTCGAAATATTTTTCGTGGGACAGGAAAAGAGTTCTTAAGAACGCGAGTTTTTCAGTTTCAACAAACGAATGTCGAATCCGGATTACAGAATTTTGCAGTTCTAATTTCAAGCTTTGAAAATAACGAGAATACCTCCGATAAGAGATAAGATCGATTTGCTACATCAGGTTTCTTTAAATTCTTTTTATTGAATGTTCTTTCTCCGTTTAAACATACATGCCTATCGAATGAGTAAACTTTCGTGTCGCACTAGTTTTTTCCATTCAATTCATCGGCTAGCCTTGAATCCTGTGATCCTCTTAATTACATTCGTTTAACCGATAATTGGACGTAATATATTTTTTCACGGTACAGTTAACTTTCACAATCATCCAAACCATCGTAATTGAAACCCATACCAACGATCGTCGGCTCGCCTGATCGAATTTTCGGCAAATTGGCAAGTGCCCAGGGTCACCCTAAGCGAACGAATTACATACTTATACACCGTATACGTCAGACTAACGTTTCTCGTCTACAGACCTTGAGCTGGCCATCATCTGCCTCAGGTTCTTCACACTGCAGGCCTCGAGGCAAACTCGCGAGTCAGCGATGCGCCTCTCGGTTTTTCTCCATTTTTCGAAACCGATCTCGGCTGATCTATACCTACGGATGAAACGTAGGAGCCACGCGGTGCGGCCGGCATGACCACTGACCACTGACTACTACCTCCTCACCGCTACTGAGATACGCGTGAAAAACATGTCTCTCGCTATGCTTCGACGCACGTCTACCAGTCTGTGTACCTCTTGGTGGGTACCTGCTACATGATTTAAGTGACGCAATGTTGCCTCCGAGCGCCCAACTATCCGTTCCTCTATAACTACACCCGGGTATTACGCCTGAACTCGATGTCCGTACTTTCATCATCACTCCCATCCATGGCTCCGTGGTAATTCTTTGCCGAACGAACCCATCACTCGTTCGAAGCTTGTTAAGCACAGTCAAGATAAGTTACCGCAAATTTGCATCGAGTATCAAGCAGATACCCCGAAGAACATTTCAACCACGTGACTACTGAAGACTCGCAATTAAAATTGATAAATCACACCGACTCGTAGCGGCGAGCTCGACGATCAGCCCCATTCGTTCATCTGTAAAATAATAATCTTGCGTATGAGATGAGTTGGTAGATCTGAAAAAGTATTTAAAAAAAATAAAAATAAATAAATAAGGAAAAAAAAATAACCGGGAGTATTAGACAGCTTGGATATAGTTGTTCGCCCGGCTTTTACGCGTGTACTTACCTACCTATGCCCACTTATATCGGTATAACTGGTGATATTTTCTCCGTGGCGATATAATCCCGGAGAGTGGTGAACGATTGAAACCAATCGAAGGAGGAGTCGGACATTTCCTGTCGTACACGCGACGAGCGGTAGCAGTCGGTTGGGTATATAGCATAGCTGGTATGGTCGACGCCGAAGCTGCTATGAGCTTACAGAGTATCTTGGGAGGGCAAAAAACGGGAGTGATCCAGTCATTGCGGTTGAGATCTTATTATTTGAAGCTGGGCCATAATATCCTGTTCTATGCACGAACGGCGACGGTGACAGCCCTTAACTAACCGCGACGAGTCGCGCGCGTATATAGGCTTCGGTTATTGGATATGAAGAAACGAAAATAAAAACCAAAACTACGGAGCACAACGACGGTCTAATAAGCTTGATACTCGTTCCGCGACTCATCTGACCGCTCGGGTTCACATGCACTCGAAAATATCGAAAAATCTGTATGAAGGTATTTTTTATACAACGTTGAGCTTCAAACTATGTATAAACTTCACTTTTACTCACAGGCAAAATTAGTCTTCTTCGTTTTCTGACCAAAATCTGATTCACCGTTTCGCAGAAGTTTACTAACGATTACGTTTCGGTTAATTGTGATCGGTATTACAGTGATTAAAGAATTTGCTTGCTGCATGATCTGCGAAACGTATACGATTTTTTATTCAAATTACAAGCCAGCTGCTGTTTGGATACGTTAGCGAGAAATTTTTCTGAATTTGCAAAACTGACAAGTAAATCTTCGCTTCCACTCTCTGAAATTTACTCTTCACAATGAATCACTACGCCCAAATAAACATTTCATACACTTTGACGAGTAACTTTCGTGTATTTCGTCGAGAAGTTCGTGGTTTTGATACCGAATATCTTATAAGCTTTTAACCAGGGTGGTGACAGGCTGATGCGAAAACCAAGAATAGTTAGGGAATTTCGTTTATCAGGAAAAGTCAGGAAATTACGACTGACCGTAGAAAAAAAGTACTTTTTTGATAAATCGTTTTCGAATTTCAGCTCGAAGCAATGCTACGTTGTCTTTTTTTTTTTTCTTTTGGATCCAAATCTATACAATCAAGGTGCACAACTTCTGGATTTTTAAAGTTGCCCAACGTAACCTAAGTTTCGTGGGAAAAAGTCTGGGAATTTTATTTGAGCAAAATTGTTAACTTTTATAAAGCCTTTCGAACCATTGGCGTAATATTAAAATTTTCATAAAAATATATATTTTTCTTCTCTCTACGAAGCACGTACCTATTTCTCGCACTGCGTAGCTAATATATTTCTCCCTGATCTTTTTTTCGCGGCTCGATATTAGCAGGAACAAACCGCCCTACAAACGACACGATTATTTGACCGTAGGGGTTCGCCGATGTTTCTCCCTCCGCTCTAGCCGTCTCTCTTCGCCTCTCCCTTCTCTCTCGCTCACGGCTTCGGCCCTCTAGGCCGTGCAGAAATAAATCTTATGTTTTCGCGTATAAGCGACCTTTTAATATCACCACCGCTGATTTACGAGGCTGGGATATACACGAGCCATGCATCTATGCGCGCCGACTGCCCTCTTCAGCGCTTTCCTGACCGGGACCGGGATCCCTATACACCAACACCGTGCATGCCGTCGCTGCCCTCTTGACTATATTCGTCTTATACCGAGGACAGAATTACTCCCCCGACGTTATATCATTCTGCACCTCCTAAGCGCGTCTTCGCCTCTGATTTACCGATTCTTACTCCCCCCCCCTCCCCAGTATCGCGCGTGTCTTTCATCCGATTTGCCTACAAAGTCATTGGCTTACAATTAGTATTGCATACGACAGTCAAATGAGGTCAGGACTTATTTATCATCCGACTTTTTTCTTACGAGACTCAATTCCCTGGGACACTGATTTTCATTTTCATACTGGAAAAAGTGTGTAAATCTTCACTGACTGTTCAAACATTGAAGGAAAAAATATCTATTGTGCGATGCATGATTTGAAATTTAATCATTTTTTCAGCACTCGTTTTAAAATAATTTTATCAGTACTTGCACTGGCGGTTTGGATTAAGACTCACGGATGTTCATCGATTGTTCATCATTATGAGAATGAATAACTTTAGACAGTTTCAGAAATGTATAATCTGGTTTTTTTTTAACACCTTCACGTTACGAGACGGATATTTGAAACGCTGTATTCAATACCCATTCCTCGTGAAAAATGACACAGAAATGAACTTCTACACATACATACACCTGCCTCGAACATAAACTTGTCAAAAGTCGTAATCGCCTGGGATAATGCAGTGCGCGGCGTTGACGCAGAGCCGTACCCTTGCGCGAAGGACTAGCTAAGGACCAGGACGAGGACGGGGCTGGAGGGAGGGTAGAACCTTCCTCGAGGCTTCAGCCTCCGGCTGGTCGACCGCCCCGATCTCTCCCTCCCCGGGGAAGGAGGAGAAGGATGAAGAGGAGGAGGAGGAGGAGGAGGAGGAGGAGGAGGAGGAGGAGAGAGCCAGGGATTGGGGCTGTGCATCATTTTTCACGCACCGCGGGGGTGGACGTTTTTGCTACCCCTGCCGCTGAGTATCCAGATAATGTCCTTAAAGACAGATATCTCTTACAACTACGCATTTACCCGGCGACGCACGGCTAATAGGCCGAATCCGTTTCGACTCCTTTTCCTTGTCTCCCGGGGAACACGCCAGCCGCAAGATATACCTGGAGGACCGTTATATGTCGCGACCTTGCCGGGGAAAATTGAGAGCGAGAGAGAGGGAGGAGAAGCAGGGGGCGAGATCTCGTCCGTGTGTCTCCGCACCCCCACACCCTCGCAACGTTCGACCTATCCTTGGTTATCCAACGTCGAATTATTGTATTATCCCTGTTTATGTGGCAACCTTTTACGCAAATCCATTGTGGAACACACGATTCGATCTCGCTTTGCACGAACGAGCCTTCGTACCTTGACGTGACGACGGTAACGGCGGGCAAACGTACGTGCATCGCCGCTGTTCGTGAAATCGGTACAAACCCTGACGTGTTTTTTTAAGGTTCAGCTTTGCGTCACACGTGCCTACTTTCTCTAAAAACAGTCGCGGTTACAGTTTTTATTTAAATTCATATGCGTGCGGGAACTGCAGTTTTTTTCAAGCGTGTACTTTTCACCCTAATACGACCCGCAAACCTTTTTAAACGTTACCCGATGTATTGTGTGTTCCTTTAAGCCTTGCCAAGATAATAATTCTTAGATATCTTCAAACTGAAACGAACAGTGTAAAAAATCTGACGTTCAAATCAAACGATATGGAATACTGTAGAATCATTTTTTCGTCATCAATCTGGAAATTTATTGTCGCATACTGTTAAGGTTGAGGCAAAATTATCGCATGTAGAAGTCCATACCGATATTTTTCTTAGAGGTAATTATATTCTTTTGCTGCAACGCCATACTCCTCGATCCGCAGGTTGTGAACGACTAGATACCAGTACTTGAAGACGTGCGTTTATGCCCTGACTTTATACCCAACTTCTCACCTAATCGAAAGTGCGAATATTCCATTACATGGATGATGTATTCACGATACTTCATAAATTGAAAGAAAATGTATAAAAGTGAAAAATCAACTGAGCGCGATCTTCCATATAACGTAGAACGCTGGACTTTTGACAGAACCTTTTTTTTAACCTGAAAAAACTTTTTAAGTGGTGCTATGGTGGAAAATCGCGAATTACTTTTTATATACATATATATGTTTTATGTATTAGGGTAGCGCAAAAAAACCGACTATTTTTTTTTTTTTTCGAGTCTCCTGTGCCATAATGTTAGTTTTTGATGTTTTAAGAGCCCACTCCAAAGGACAGATCAAAAAAAAAATTTTAAAAGATCGCTCCACATTTTTTAAAACGACAAATCGTCAAAAATCTATTTTTTTTTTTTAATTTTCACTCTGGTTACGGTATAATTTTATAGACGAAAAAAAATAAGTTTCCGAAAGTTTCAGTTCAAAATTTGAATTTTGAAAGGTCGCTCATAATTTTTTTTCAATTTTTTGGTGCATTTCTTTAGATCTTTTCGAGCGACCTTTTAATATTCATATTAAAATTTCATAAATTTTTTTTCTTTAATTTGGTAAGAAAGAATCCATAACAATACACCACGATATAAATTAAAAATCAAACAAAATACTGAAAATATAATTTTTTTAATTTAATTTTTTGACGATTTTTGAGATTTTTAAAAATTTGGAGTAACCTCTTAAATTTTTTTTTTTGCGCTGTCCTTTGGAGTCGCCTCTTAAAACATCAAAAACTAACATTTTGTCACACGAGACTAAAAGAAAAAAAAAAAATTGTCGGTTCTTCTGCGCCACCCTAATATATAGATATTTAATATATATACCTTCTTTATTGTTTATCTATACTGTAACAACAATTGCAAATCGAAGGTTCATCGAAGGTTGACGAGTGAACTCGAAAACTCGGCGAGGGTGGATTGGGGCGCGATTGACACGCGTATGTGTGTACCTACAACTGGCGAAGAGTCGGCATGTTTGTCGTCGGAGGTTCTCCCGGCCGTCGCGCGTCGACGAAAACGGTGCTCCGCGTTGTTGAAGCAGATAGGTATTAATTATACGAGGCTTGTTCAAACACACGAACAGCCGGGGACGGAGCCCGTCCGCAACCCCTTATTACAGACAACCTCCCCTTCTGGCACCCTGCCGCCCTTTACGTTTTTTCGATGCTTTGTTCAACTTTTGTCGCGAAATTTTTCCGCTCGTAACGGAATTATACCCCAGAGATATCCCCGGCAGTAGGCTTCGGTATGCGTAAACATTGTTCTCCACCTGACAACGCAACGGCCCGATCCTGCATGGTACTCCAAATTACTCGAACGAGGGACGGAAGATGTTTCATGCTACACCGAAAACTGAGTCTCTCATAAGGGAGCTTCAGCTTCGACAACCGGGAATGGATGAATATTTATCAGACTAACTGCTTTCGCGGTTTATCCAACTTGAGTGATGTTGAAATTAATTGTAAGCCTGATCAATTTTTAGTTCTTCAAAGAACTTTTAATTTGAAGGATTAATCGTTATTCTTAAAATTCTTGAAAATAGCTGAAGACACTTTTCTTTTTTTTTGTTATGAACTTGAAACTGTTTCGAATTATTACAAGTTCGCGAATTAAGAAACAAATTTCACGCATCGCTGAAGTATTTTATCATTGAAGAGTTTTGTAAGACATTTGTATCCAATAATGATGGTAAATTGTTGAATGAAAGAAGGAAAGAAAAAAGAAAATTACGAAGTGAGAAAATGTTTAGCTGTATATCGGTGAAAAATAATTTTACCGATGCAACGTTCTTTTGTGATTGGCAAGTGAACGTATTAAGGAGCTCGGCTGCGGTTTATGGAGTGTATAAGAAGTCGCTGCGGGGAACGTTCTTTCTCTTCTTCTTTCACACTTCAATCTTCCGTCGTAGATAATTTTCTTTGTTTTTCAAATTCCATCCGTTGATTAAATGTTTCTTCAAATAATTTTTCTTACCACACTGTTTCAGCTACGCGGAAATCTACGCTCGAACGCCACCGCCGGGAATTCAAAACTCGATACTTCTCTGCGAACCGCACAAGGGACTCCTCTACCATCCAAGCGGCGTTAACGAACAGTAAGTGTTTGTGGTTTAATTCAGTAAGACTCGGTCTGATCGAGGTCGACGTGAGATGCGAGTCCGCACTTGATCCGCGTTACCATTTAACGCAAAAAATTAATGCCCACCATATTTGACCGTATGTTTATACATTTTTACTCAACTTGCTTTGGGAATCCCGTCACTAGCGTTTAAAATCTTTCAATAACTCAGAACAAATTAACTACAGTCTTCTTAACGATCTTTGTTTCCAAAAATTAGACACGCTACGTAAAATGGTCAAAAAATCCAATTCAAGAACTATGTATATGCAATGTTTGTAAAAAATAACGCAAATCAATCATCGTCAAATGCAGACGATTCAGTCAGACGCGGTATTCCGATGTTCCTCTGAAAGAGAGAAAGAAGAAAAGGAAGCAAGAAAAATTTCACCGAGAAGTTGACTCTTCCTTCCCTCGTTCCCGTCGCGTATTACCCAACGACTAGAAACACTTTGCATGCCGCGGATTTTCTTGAGAGAGACACACGCGCTGTATTATAAAGTGAAAGGACCAAGTTTCCACCCCAACGAAACGCTTCCCAGTGATGGATACGCACTGGTGTCACCCGCACGCCCTCGGGGGCAACCCCTGACCATTATGCCAAGCCATTGTCCACTATCGGACTAAGATAGCGGCGACGATGCCGAGGCCAAGTCGCGGGCTCGCCAACTTCGCTGAACACCGTTAAAAAATCATTTTTCCTCCCCCCCCCCCCCCTCCCCCCTCCCCCCGCGCCCCTCATATGCATCTATATTGGTGTATATAATGTTATACGTGCGTTATACAGGCAGGGATTTATTATGCATGTGTACGTATTGCACGGCTCGTGTATATTGTCCAAGGATCGTATAATACAGACGGTTCGTTTCTGCACCGCCGCCTTCTCGATTCTTGCACGCGGTGATGCTTAATTTAACAACTTTTTTCAACGCTTCGTTCGCCTTCGAATCCGGAATTTTCTACCCATAACTATTGGACGAAAAAGGTCCTCTCACTCTCTTTGTATAACGTGAAACGTACTGCGACTAGCAAGTAGACCGAGAATTTCACCTCCGCACATTTTCGCAAAATTTTTCGATTCAGTTGTTTGCTGTGTCTGTGTTTAAATTTTTTTTTACAAGCGATAGAAACGGGACAAACTTTTATGTAAATTTTTTCTAATCTTTAAAAGTACTACAATATTTTTAAGGTTATACATTGTTGACAATTTTTCTTTATACATTAAATTTTGCACTCAAGTTTTGCATTTTGAATACTGCCAACTCGTACGTATTTCTTTTTTTTTTCAATACAATTCCTGCAATTTTCATGTATAAATAAAAAAGAAGAAAATCATTTGACTAAAGCAAGTTCCGTATTTTCGTGTGATGAAATTATTTTCTCATTTCGTTAAACTAATTGTTTTTTCTTATCACCCAAACGCTGTAAGAAAGGTAAATTTCGTAAAATACTTGCATGATTTATAAAAACGAGAATCTTTGCAAGCGTACGATATGCTATAAGGTAGAGATAGGTAATATCCGTCGATCGGGGTATGCATAATGTGAATTTTATTTTCCTCGAGTGCATTTAAACGGAGATCGATAATGTTTAAATTAACAAGTTTTTGCCACTCATCATTCAACCGTTAGGCAAATATGCGGCAATATGCTCGTCAACTGTTTTTGTCAAGGGAAAATTCAAATGAGACCGCGCGCGGCGCGACGGCATATTGCGCTGAATGAAAATTAATGCCGCATAGCTAATTACGAAACGAAATATATTGTATATATATATGTACAAAAGATTCATATGTAATACCTATATAACGTATATAAATCCACAAAGATACACACGACTATCATTAACCTGTGTCGAACTGATCGCGAACCTGTTGGAAAGTAAGAACAGACCTTACGGGATTTCGCGTATATCGTATGGATTGTTTCAAACGACGAACTCAACCAGAGAGCCTAAAACCTTTTAACCTTCACCGGTTCGTTTGGTGGAAATAATTCAGCGAATTCAAAGTTAAAACCCACGCTTCCACGGGCAGATGGTTTCGATCTGCGCAGCAAAAAGCCAGGACTCTGCGTCCGTCTCTGGGTCTGCAAGAAATTTCTAATTTGCGGTATAATTAAGGACGGGGTATGGCAAAAACCGTTCCTAGCCTCGATCTAAACTGTAAACTAGGAAAATTGAGAATTCCTTAGCAGGGCGAGAATTCCGCAGGTTCATTTATCGCCAGCCAGCTGCACCTGCAGCCTACCGTCGATTGATCCAGCATCTGCAACGCGACTTTTCTTTGTTACAGATTCAGCATCGTCAATACCGAGGAGTGGGTCAAACTGACCCAGCATTACGAGGTCGATCACGCCATCACCCTCAGGAGGAACAGCGAGCGCCAGATAATCTCGGTCCCCGGTGAGTTGAATGGACTAATTTTCGCCAGTCGCGTTGTACCTAAGCTTCGAATTCCGCACGATCAGTCACCGAAACTTCTTGCAGAAATTAATCTAATTGCTTTCCAATAATATCGAGAACGGTGCTCTGATATTCGCCATTTGATTTTGGCCCCTTTCGTCGATAAATCTGACACGACGTTCATCGTCTATGGTTGATTATACGTTTCTTGTCAGACGTTGAAGTCGTTGGTACACAGCTTTCCATCGCTGGGTGTGTAGAAGAAAATCTCGGGCAAATTATGGTGGATTTCTTTCGTCGCAAATAATCGAGTTTATAACCGTAATGATTCAGGATTTTGATAAGCTTTGGTAGGTCGTATAAATTGCTTTGTTTCTTCTTGAAGAAGCAAAAACAAAATGTATGTACGTATGTTTTGAAGAGACGGGAAGAAAGAAAACGCGAAAAGTTAGGGAATAGAAAAAATAGTTGAAATACATGTTCAAGCTAGGAATTAACATATCAGTTCGAACGAACGTTGGAGTATATTCCAGGGTAAAATTAACATATCAATTTGTCTAATCGTAAGGTTTCGGCTGGGATAACTAATGACTTTTGTATTCCGGGCATTTCGATCTTATCGGCAATTAATTTCAGCCTAATTCAAGTGTCATTATGTAAATACTCGTCTAGATTGTTACGTAGCCACCATCTCCTCCTCCTCCTCTTTCGAGCATTTACTAAAGTGCATGCTAAGTATGTACGTACGTATGTATCGAGTACACGCCGAGGGCCCCGGCATACCCTACACAAGATGACGTAGCTGCAGGGATAATGCCAGAAGACATTAAGCATCATTTCCATAAAGTCCTCGTCAGACACGGTGACAATTTAGGCGGTTCCTCCCTTCAAAGTGTCTCGTTATAATTAAGAAGTATCTCCTGAAAATTAACCGAGAGAAAAACTTCTCGAAGCATGAAGTCGGTGGTAGCGAACCCGGAAATAAACTCCCGGTTCTCCTGCACTTCCTCCTTCCTCCTTCCTCCTTCCTCCCGCGTATCGCGCCTCTGCCAAGCCTCTCAAGATCTGTACCTACTTGCCGTCGGCCGACAGACCATTGAACCAATCAGGAGATTATAGGCGTATTTATCTTGCGGGAAAAGGATCCCTCATATCTGCCCAGAGTGTGGCGGTCAGGTGCTTGTGAGCTGCCCATTGTGCGAATAAGTATAATGCACCACGCGTCGTTAATACGATCCGCATACACTGGAGAGCAGATAGCGAACGAAGGATCGAGCCAGTGGGACCCTTTCGTTGAAGCAAATGTACATAATAACCCGGTCATTTGTAATTTTCGAGGACAAAACACGGAGAGTTAATTCAACGCGACAGTCTCGACGGTACTGATAAATATGTCGTCCTCTTGCCTTGCGCGAGTGTCTTCCTACTATCATTTTTGCTACTTTAGTCAGCAAATGTAGAGTTGGAACGGAGGGTTGGCGGGGTGTTTTCTACCCTTTGACTCTGGTCGTCCGTTATTGTCAAACACCAGCTAGCAGTGAGCGGCATGGGTTGGTCAGTCTTCATGGTATAACGAAGGTATAACGCGTCTACGGGAAATCACGCGTCTTCGATCAAAATCGAATTCACGTTAGCAAAAATGAGCCCGGGGATATATTAAAAGGAGGCACAAGTTTCATTCATAACTCCGAAGTCACCCCATGAATGAAAGATTAATGTTCGATCCTGATATCAGCTTCGAGCAATAGTGGCCCCGACAGATTTCCTCCTTCGACTTCTTTTTTTTACCACCTCTTCTTTCAGCCCCAGGTCGGCACATCTCCAAGCTTTCGCTATGCAGTAGTGGAATCAGTCTTTGGGGTGAATTACAGGCTGATACGTCGCGTCGGCCAAAGTTTGAACTTTCGATAGTGGAATTTGAAGACACGCATATCGAAGTCTAATCGAAAAATTTGGTTTTTATTTGGCCGATTATAAGAATTTGAAAATATTACGGTGACTTCGCGTATAGCTGTTGAGTTCAGGAAAGCCAATTACGCGAATCTGACGACGCGTTAATCAAAGTCAGCTTTACTGTTCATCTTAACTAGCGTCGAACACGAAGGGACTCAAACTTGTCTAATGCTCACAATCAGTTTTAAAGCTAATTCACTAAGAAGCGGTTAACATCTAAGGGAATTCTAGAAATACGTTGTCGTCGTTACTACGGCACAAACGTAAATAAGATCATTTTAGAATAATTATTTCAGTAACGAACGTCTTGATATACCACAACAAAGTCTATACGTAATCCTCTTACCTGCAAACTTAGTTGGGAACACACCCCTTTACCTTTCGTTACCTTATCGTTACGAAGAAAATGCCCCTCGTTTATGAATCTCTGCGGAAGTTCCAATTAACGGCCCGATCTTGCCTCTCAAACAATTTTCTATCTTTCCTCGGTCAAGTAGTTCATTTTATTGAAACAGGGATGTTATTCGATCCTCGAAACTTCTTTGTATTACTTCCAAAAATAGCGCATATCATTCCTAAAATCACCTCGCGCTCCGTTCGGACTCTCTAATCTAAATTGAGCTGTGAAGCGATACCGCGAACACTTCGAAAGTCAAACGTACGGAATAAGGCTGCAGCGTATTTAGGGGAGGAAAGCCTCGGGCCGGAAGGCGATAGATATAAACGTTGCAGGACAATTTCACAGGAGCAAATTAGTGCCTTTTCCGCCGGCCCCTTATCCCGTCCGAGAGAAATCTCCCGCTCTCCTCACTCCTTCATCCTCTCTCCCTCTGCCTCGCGGGGTTGACGGCTTCCTAGCTCGGTCAGCGGGGGGTGGCTTTCGGTTGGGATTAAATGGTGCGTTCGGATGACCGATGCTCGACTTGGGGTGCGCGCTGCGTGTGTCAGACCGGCCTGTGGGGCGGAGAGAATAAGATAAAACAAGGATAAAACGTGCTTAAGGGACTTTCAAAAGACAAGTTATTCCACGCGCCTTAACGGTTTTCGGAGTGGAAGACTTCGTAGCGATCTGCATCATTCGATTTATGCCGGCTACGCGTGTTCTAGCTGTTCCAAAAAAAAAAAAAAAACAGTCCGACCTCAGCCATGTTATCAGTATATTTATTACAACGATACTTTCAGCGTGTCTTTCAACAACGGCAGATGCACCTCCGTCGAAGACGGTGTAACTCTATCGTTGACGCATTGTTGCCGATCGTTTTTTCCCTCTGTCTCTTGCTCTCGACCATTCCTTTAGAAAAATTCAGCAGCAATCAAAAGTTATGGGGATATAGGCACGCCGCGCTAGCTGCATTACTATTTAGAAAAGCAGTTAAACCCTTTCTGGGTATCCGATCTTAACTCGTTGGCGAAATCGGTTGCTCGAATGGTTATAACTCGGGATAAAAACGGGGAAGGAAGCGTGGATCGAAACAATTCGATGACCGTACGCGTTTCCTGGAAATCATACTCCCCGAACAAGATTTCATTTGGATATATTTAATCCGGCCCGGAAATCCCCTGGAAATTTCTCCCCCAGATGCTCGAGGTAATTTTCAGGCGAGATGACAGGGCGGTTAAGAAGTACGTCTCGAAGTGTCGCGTCGTCAGGGCTGAAACACTGTGTAAAGATAATACTGCTTCGGTTTAAACATCCCATTGTCTTGTCCATCTTTGCGTTCCAATTTTTTGCAGTATTTGTCAAATGCGGCGTTGGCCTATCGCGTTCACATTTGAATTGCAAAGCGGCAGCTTCAGCTCGATCCGTTCCGTCCTCCTTCGCAGAGCCTTCGTCCGACGGTCCGGAGTTTCGGACGCTCTCTTCACTACCGCCGACGAGTGTCTTTGTCGGTTGTCAGAAAATGGAGACGTTTGCCAAGGGTCAAGTGTAAGATCTATGATCAGATATTAGAGATGATCCGAATCGCTACTCGTTGGCGAAGTCCATTTTCGTTTGAAGTCATTGGAAACGTTCTCCCGCTTTAAACATGCATTTGTATTGCTAACGTCGCGCGTATACATCGGACGAAATCACTAGGGACAACGGGAGATGCCGAGAGCAAACAGACAATTTGGCTTATTTTAAGGGCAACCTAACCTTACTTAACCAAAGCCGGGATGCCCCGTGCCACAAAAAATTAGGGGCTGCGTTTTGGTGACTGATACGGACCTGCTAACGAGTCTGTGGGCTTAGAGGGTGGTCCTCGTCCACTCACGGATACGTTACTCATCTCGTCGTACGTTGCACTTTGACGGTACAAAAGTTACGGAATTCAACTCAAGCCTTGCCGTCACCTTTTGTATGGAAACAACTATGACTACTCGAAGGAAAAAGTTTCACGACGAAAGGAAAAGGAAGTGGGCACCAGAAATGCAGTTAAAGACTAGTTATCGAGCTGATTATTGTCTCGTCAAATAAATCCTGAAAATAATTTTTATACATAACCATACATTGGAGGGAGTTAGCAAATCATTAGTGTTGCGATCAGTTTTCGTCATAGTTTCGATGTACGAATTACTATGACAATGAGTATAAAATTTTTTAAATTATAGTTATGAATTATCATCGAGTTCAATTATTAATGTTACTACAATACTCTCTATACTACAAACATACGTCAATTTTCGTCAAGATGAAAAATACGATTCAAATTATTGTATTTTGGTAAATTAATTTTACATAAAAATTGCTGGAAAGTTTATAATTTTCCTTAGCAATATTTTGACCAAATCCTTCAGTTTCATCCTCACCTTTCAAGAGCTGGTATCGATATTGGAAAAATCGTTTGCAGGACACTAAACGAATTGGACGTCATTGCTCTAATCGTAAGACTTCTTCTACCCACACGTTTGTCGAATTAATGACGCGGTCAGTCGCGAGGGCGCGATATTACGCCGATCAATTTAGCAAGTCTGTTGAGAATCAAGAGGGAAGTTATGGAAGCGGTACACTTAGCTAATGCATAAATTGATACTTGTCCGTAACACTTGTGGCGGTAACAAATATCGTCGACTGACCACCCCATTCCGTACCGTCGCTTCGCTTCGCGTCGCGGCGATGGCACCACCTTCTCGTGGCAGAGCTACATGCGGAGAAGGCTAAATCTCGCCTGACCACACTTCCTAGAGGAAACTAATCTGCAAATTTGTGTTCTAAATCTAAACGCCATCCGAATATTAATCCTTTGTCGAGATATGTTTTGCGATACAGGAAGGACACTACGCTCCGCCTTCCGAGGCCCCGCTGGAATTGCCAGTTTGATTTGTGCCCCAGGCTTGCAGGATATGCTCGCATTGCGCGATACAGTTTAAGACCACACTTAGAATAATCTCATTCGTTGTAATATACTTGCTAGAAAATTCGGGTGAAATGCAGATGTTTAGTGTAATTATAATAGTTGTTGATACTATTACGTTTTATGGTTATTGCAACATTTAAATTATTTCTTTATCGTATAATACTAGATTGTTTCAATTGAATAAGGCCTATGCAAATATCGATTCATTGTTGCACCAACATCAGTTTATCACATCATAATGAAAAAGAATAGTAACACGAATTGGATTCTCTGGATATGGTTACAAAAGTGCTTTTCATTTTCCACCCGAAACTGTATCTTTTTGAGTCAATGACTGTATAATTACCAAAAATGAATGAAAACTGTGTTTCGGCACTTTTAACAGGGTTACTCCAAAATTTTCACATCTCATACAAAATTTCGGTCCGGTCTCGAGAGTTCTTCGACGGATCTGCAGCGGCTTTTTATGATCCATACACAAGTTGTATAGTTACACACACTTGAAATACCATCTTTCTAAGTCTGAACTGGACTCGTCATCCCAGCCTCGAGGCATTCGGAGACAATTCCGTGCGTCTACCCATGACGCGATCCTTTTTTGTTTTACCGTTTTCTCCCCCTTCTCGACTTCTTTTTCTCCCTCCAAGCCCTTACCCGCCTCTCTCTCCCTCTCTCTTTCTCTCTCTCTCGTTTGTCTCTTCCCCCGAAACACCCCTCACTAATTCTCCCGAGGATTTTCTCAGTCGCGCGGTTCTCCCGTCCGTTCGTCTGTCTGTCTGTCTGCCTGTCTCAGCTCCGTGTCTGTCCACATTTTGATTTATTATACCTAATTAGTCTTTAAGATTGTATGTGAAAATCTGGATGCATCGACTCGCCCCCCCCCCCCCCCCCCCCCCCCCCTGGAGGCCACGCACGATGGCCATGGCTTAGCTCTCGCGATCGATTCGATCTCAATTTCGAACCCGTCATTTTATGTATAAAAATTTTCAACCGTTCGCCGTAGGATTGTCCGAATTTTTCCTCAACTTTTGCAGTTTCGACTTCGCTTATTGTCGGCAAATTTCCCTCCGGCTGTTCGGCGTGTAACCTATACGCAATATTTATATATACGTCTCACAGTATAACGGACTTGCAGAATACAGACGCGGGACGGCTGGAATGAAAACCAAGACCGCCGAAACGCTTTGGGCAAACTTTGTCCCGTCAAAGTTTTTGCACTTCCCTTTTATGGTTTGACTGCCTTCCAATGGCACTTTAGGGAAATACGTCGAGCGCCGGGCCTATTGTACGTGTATCCTTCGACGCTTTCCTAGCGAAACTCCTTGTGCGCCTATAACCGCTGTTTAGATTGCCCACATAGCGTAGCCTAGCCGCGTAACGCTTTTCAAGTATGCGAAAACGATTCGCGTACGAATGAGACGTAGCCAGCGATGGAAACACAGGCGAGAACAGACGACGCATGTAGACGCCGCGACGGAGGGAAGCTGTTTGTTTATTTTCAAGTGTCTATCCTTCCAGGATACATTTCCTAGCATAACACTTCCAAGTGCCATGGCTCCGTTTATACAACCCTTACGTTGTGCGAATGGGGTGGAACGGTTCGTTTACCACGTTCCCTGTACCTTAAACCCATACGCGGTGGCGGTCATAGATATATTATCTCTCTGTCGAATGGATATTATATTTAAGTGCGTCAACTACTCGCCCTCTTCGCACGAGGAGGCGAACTCGATTTTATTACTATTATCACAGGAGACATCTCGTTACGACGCGATAACAGTAAATAGTGATAATTGAGTGGTCCTTGAATTCAACGTTTCGGGATTCAGAATTGCTTCTCCCTTCGTTATTGCGAATGTAACATCTATAACATACTATTGCGAATTGCAATTTACCAAGGTGGGGAAAATTGACATGGCAATTGAATTTTACTCTGAATAAAGAAGTTAAAGAATCTGAACTCTTTATGGGCCTTCAATTTTCACGACGATCTAACAAAGTTGCACGTGGATTGATTGTCGATGTCCAACTTTGATGTTTAGAGAAAGCTTTCGCCCAATGCGAAGCCAAATAATTCGATTTACAATTATACAGGTATAGGTATGGTGCGATTAATATGCAAGGGTGGAAAAAGGAATACGGTAGAGGAGGGCAGGGACGGGTGGAGATCGGGAAAGGTGAAATCAGGGGAAACCCCTTATTAGCTTAGATTCGCCGTATTTCTCAGGCGCGTGATTCTGCTCGCTCTATCTGGTTGTCCTATCCGATATCGCAGGGTGGCATAGTAATTAGGCGAGGGAGGAGGTGGGCGTTGGGAGAAGGCGGCGGACATTCGAATGCGTCAGGTTAGCCCGAACCCCTTCCAACCGCGATCCAATTTCACCCCATTTCCCATTTTCCCAACCCCCATCGGGCGCCCCCCGCCTGGTAAACTGTCTGAACATGACGTAACACTCGAGGCTCGCTAGCGTAGCCAAAGTTGAAGCGGTTTTTGTCGTGTCCAGCCGGTAACAATGGTCGCTTCTTACTCCCTGGTCACCCTATATTATTAATTACCGTATTAATCACCACCATAAGCAATCTATTATACATGGATAAGAGCTCCGGCAACGGGGAGTAGTCGATGCGGTCGTCGCTGGCCTTAACGCTCCTCAGGGTGGAGGCTTCGCTGATGAAATCTGGGATATACGAAACTAGGTGTAGGGAAGGGTCCATCCTCTTGCCGAGGGTGCGAACGGGTCAGCCAGGCTTCCCGAGGGTGATTACTGTACTTTATATCGTTTACCGCCTAGGAAATAGTGCTCTTTGTCACCCCGATCGGAAGAGCTTCAACCATACTGAAAAGAAACGAAATTTTACAACAAAAACACACATGCCTTAACAATAAGGTTACTAATAGCCAGTTTTTGTAGGATTTCACTGAAAGTGACTGTTCTATTGAGAATATTATTAATTTTCAATATTTTCATTTGATTTTTCGTCGTTATTCACGACTAGACAAAATTTCACTCTGATTGTTTAACCTTAGAAAGTGGTAAAGTAGGTACATATTTTTTTATTATTTAAAAAGGTTGATTAGTCGGATCGGCGATAAAATCTGGAAGCTTGAGATTTTTAAAACTTACAAAAATCCTAAGAGGAATATTTAAAAATTCTGCAACGGCTCAACTCTCAACTACACAAAATTTTTAATATCCACCAAGGTGACGAGTGCTTAATTGGAAGTTGATGCTCATTCTTACGTTAAAATGTGACATTTTGAACAGAAATATTGATAACAAATCTTGAAACCCCTGATTTCTGAAAAATCGTATTATCGACATTTTTTTAAATCCAGAAAAATGGAATTTTTATACTAGAAAAAGCATAGTATTTTATTCTGTCATTGTTTTTTTACTCGGAATGGTATAGTTGGTGAATAATTTCTTGGAACGAAAAAGCATTGAAGCCCTGAAAACATCGCGATGCTTCTTTAATGTCTGTCCGAGAATAGATAGGAGTCAATTGATGAATTTTTAACCGGATATAGCGATGAATATAAATGAACGTAGAGGAGTTTTGAAAAGTTTTCAAGAAGTAGGTATATAGAATGCCTACCTGTTGCTCCCTCAGCGACAAGTTAATAAAACGAAAACAGATTGATTCCTTGATTGCAATTATCTGTAATGGCCCTTGCTAGATGTCAGTATTCATCATTCGCTGATCAATTTTAACGGGAAAGAATTTATCTATTTTTCAGAACCCTGTGCTGTCTGTATGCTGGCGAGGGTGGAACAGGAACGGTTGGAGAGCTTGAAATACGAAAGGGCGACGATATACGTCAAGTGCGTCGACGATAGCGAGGATGGGAAAACGGAAGACGATACCGAGGTGAGTTCTTCGTTGTCTAGATTATCGTGATTTACCTTATTCACAGAATATTGTCTCGATACGTATGTACATATCTGTCATTCTTGCTCATGGCCAACTCTCTAATCGTTCGATACGACTTCGATACGCTAGGTTAGAACAGAATATTACTTTGAATGTGTACGTGCAACGAAAATTACTTGGTCTTTTCTATATAAGCGTACGAAACATGTAAAGTTGATTGACTACGTTGGAAGAAATATTTTGTTGAACACACGATATTTGATCTAAAAACGTTAATTGAAAACCAAGAGAGCAAGCTCATATATTTAGAAGGACTCTGTTACTCAGTAATCGGCGTTATACCATGAAAATTCAATTACATTACGTTGTCTGAGAATTTGATAAATCATATTCAGCTGCAAAGTAACCTCATATCGCTATGCACTCGTTTCACAACTGAAAATCGTCGTGTAGATCGAAAATTAACGTTATCGAAGGATGAATTGAACAAATTTTATCTTGAGAAAAACAGATGATTAATCCTTGAAGATAATGTCCTGATACGGTCGTTGAAATCTCAAGCCACAGCGAATCTCAGGGTTCTTGAGAACCGAAAGAAGTCCAATAATCGTTTCTGAAAATGAAAATGAAGAAGTCTAAATCGACGGCAAGAATTGATTATTGTATTGGCAAGACTGCTCCGCATTGGTATATATATGTATATATGTTGAAATAACGATTCCTATATTCACAGCAATGTATATAATGAAATGCTCTGTGCGTGCCGTGGTGTTTAAACATATTTGATGCGTGCGATGAATTTTAATGGCAAAATGTCGAGTCATGGGAGTGCAGGACGAACGGAGGAACAGAGAGCACATCCATAGGAATGAAGGAACGGCAGTGAAGAGACAGAAACCAGAGCGAACCATCAGATTGATGGCGGGTGATAAGGAAATTGGTTCCATCTCTTTCACAATAATAATTGTTATTACATCTCTGAGTGCCCGTCGACTCGCAGTCGTCCTGGGACACCTGCTTCGAGATACAAGATCACTCCTTAAGTATCAACGACTGCAGCCTTCCTCCGTTCTCTCTAGCCTCGCCATGGACACACTGCTAAGAAACTGCAACGAATCTATAGCTGATCGTGTCGCACGAGAAGGAACTTGTCGGGCTACGATGCGAAATATTTATCAAGGTGACTGTGGTCAGGGAGTACAAAGTCGTCAAGGAAGTATATTCGAAGATTTCGTTACTGTCGCCAAGGAAATGAAAACGTATTTCCACGATTTAAAAACCATGTTACAGGGTCAAATTTTATAGGAATAAAAATAACAATACGCGGTGTCGATTTATTGCTGGGTTTTCTTAGTCGATTCTCTGTAATTATCTCGGTAACAATTTTATTGTGTATCCGCATTCTGTATTTAATTGTGATTGTAGTCAGGAAACAGCTGGTTGAGCAATCTTTATTCACGTTTGCCGTTTCACTCTATTTATCATAATTCTGAAAACTATAATGTTTCTCCAGATATCCGCTAAGAGGCCAAAGATCCAGTGCCAACGACCCTCGAGGACGCGGAGAAAAATCAAAGGTTCGCACGAATTGAAGGTTTCCTCGGAAGTAACGCTGAAGGAGTTGAAAATCATGGTTAGTGTTTTTTTTTTCACGTTTACACTGGCATAAACGATTTCGAATCGAAGCGTTATTATAGCACTAATTCTTGCAAATATCAGCGATGAAGATTCTCTACATAGGCATGGAGTCTGTAATATTGCGAGAAATCTAGGCCCAAGTTATATTCCTCTTTCTTCTCCGTGGCACCAGGCATGTTTGATCCATCTGACGATAACAGCTTCCTTACGGCAAGTTCGCAGTCTTCGCGCCATTATATTTTTATATCCTAACCGGTGGTTGGCTCACTGAGGCAAAAGTAGTTAAATATATTATAGTTCGGGCTGGTTAGCATATACGCGAGCCTCTCGAAGTGTGCTTAAACTATTAAGAGTATTATTTATATTACGAGGTCGGGACCATCTCGCGGGGCCTACAGCAAAAAACCAAAGAAGCATAAACCTTGCGCTAATAACAGGCCTCGCGGAGTCCACCAACCACTCCACCTCGCTTCACTTCACTTCACTTCACTTGGGATCTTCGGGGTTATGCTTCCCTTCCTCCTACTTCGCCTGCTCGGTCCGCCCGTTCGCAATTCTACTATACCTTTTCTTTCCTTTATTCTTTACCCTTCTATCTTTCCATTTATTTGTTTGCGTCCCAGGTTTACTTTTATCTCCTTCGGAGCTGAACTAAAGATCCGCACACGTCTCGTCGTAGATGGAAGTTGAAACTAATGTTTTATGTGTTTTTTTTTTTTTTTTTTTTTTCCCCTCTTCTGTTGTTGGAACGATGATATTTTTGTTTTGTTACAATTATCTCCCGAACGACATGATACACTAATTTTCCATTTCAACGTCCTGCGAGCGAATCAAGTTTTCTCACAGATTCTCACATGACGCTGGTAGGTAGACTGATGCGTTCCGTGTGAAAGAAGCTTAAAAGTTTCGCCTGTACTGTGTGCACATCTCATCACTAGGTACTTACTGCTCTTGGCGTGTTTCGCTCGTAAAACGAAACTGAATATGCTTACACCAACACAGCCCCAAGTCACACTTAAAAGTAGTTACACTGACGAGCGTTCACGAATTAAGCAATTACTCACGTGCGTGTTCACCAGCAACTAGAAGTCAAAATTGTTTTTTAACTGTTGCTCGTAAAAATTTCGAACTCCGAGACACAACTGCTCCTCTTATCCTTTAACACGCACGTGTGCTGTCAATCCGTACCTTCTTTTAACCTGAAGTAGACGGCACACTATCCGACAAGTTTCAAACCACCTGAATTGCGTAACCTCTTCTTCGCAAGGTACAAGTACTCGCGAATTATTTAACGTATATTCAAAAGTACGAATTTCGCCCTTAAACTGATTTCATGTTGGAAAAATCGATCAGATTCAATGTAAGATAGCTTATCCCTTCCTTTCTTCGCCTCTTTCACACTCACAATCAGTCGCGGCAAGTCGAAAGAGCTTCGCGATCTCGCGTGAAGTTGTACGCGGATTACGCGCATCGTCAAGGGGAAGCGTGTCTGTCGAGTGCGACGCAGAGGATGATCGCGTGCTCTCAAAAACGAAATCTCGCATTCAAGATTCTTGGTATCCCGTTACAGATGATGCAGATATGCGGAGCTGGTCCGTACGATCAACACCTGATGTTGGGTGAACACGAGCTAACGGAACACGACCAGAGTCTCGCATCCCTTGGAATTTATCCCGGCGCACTTTTGACTTTGAAGGTAAGGAGGGTCCATCACTCTTTTAACCTACGATATCATCGTTGATACACTTTAAGGGTGTGTGGGGGTGTTTCAACGCTTTCGAATAGTAACGCGGTTACTCCCGTCTAATTAACGAAGCTCTAATCTCGAGGCGTTCCGAGTAATCCTCGGGAAATGGTTAGATGTTCGTTCTCTTCTCGCCGCCGCCTGCGTCGTCTTATCTTAAAACGACAAGCGTAACTTATCCATTGTTGGCCTCGCGAAAGGGCTGCGAAACAGATCTTAAATCTAAATTGCAACTATCTGTCACCACGTACCAAACCACAGGCTAGCGTTTATAGTTACCAACCACTCGTCGTCTCCTCGCGGCTTCATACTACAGCCGTAGCAAGTGAGTGAACGTTGTAGGTGGTAGAACAATTATCCCTAGATGCCTATTACGATGATAATAATTCTGCACGCGGTTTGCCTCCGGATAGTTTGGCCTTTACAGTGTGAAGTCAGTCAGTTGGTAGGTAGGCACAATACCACTGTGTCTGAGCTCGAGGCGTTATTGTGCGAAGAGTTTTTTTTTTTTTTTTTTTTCTCACTCCTATTACCTTACTCGGTGGCGGTTTTTGCTCTAAGACACTGCACCGAGTGTGACTAAGCCGTCGAGATATGTCGGAGTTTCTACAATTTATGTAACTACTGCTTAGCTGCACTGTTTGTAGACAGATCTGATTTCATACTATGGAATATCATTTCAATTTATTATTATACTATACGCCTCTGCGCGTTAGGTGGTATAAATGACTTTGGAGTCCAATACTCATGCACTTATTCATCGAGGACTCAGGAGCTGTGTGTGTGTGTGTGTGTAAGACTTTTGTGTAGGAAAGGCGTCAATGGACAAAGTGCCTTGAATGATCTTTTGTAACGCGTATCATATACGAAACTAGATCAGCATCCGTCCGTTTTGCTGATGGCGAAGCGTTGAAGGAATCGGTATAACGGTCGATATACCTCTCTTACTGAGGTCTCGACTAGTTTCATAAAATCAGTCAACTGTGAACCGGAGGAATGTGTCGGAATGCTGAACTGTCCGCGTCTAGTCTGAGCACCGCGCGCGTCCCTTCGCAACGGCCAACTGATCTTTTTCTAACTTTCTTGCTCGAAAATTCTATATTCCGTTAAAACACACCGCGATACTCAAACGGTGAAACGGTGAAACGTTCACCGGTAGCTACAGGCACAGACACTATTTTCACAAAATCGCGGACCGCGAATAATTCCAGTTGACAGACACGAGCCGTGCACCAAATCTCCAACGATTTCAACGGGATACCCAAGCATGACTTGCAGCCCAACTCCGAAACGTCTAACCACGAGCACCCGGAATTTGTTGGCCTTTGCCGACTTACTTTTCGAGTAGGTACCATCGCGCGACGTTCCAGCACTTCTTCATCGAGTTACAAAAACAAATCAAATAGATCGAATTTGCATGTAACTAGATCGATGACGAGCATTTCGCGTCGTGTTTCCTGACTCGTGATCGCATGGTAGCTCCTTTGACTTCTGCAGCGTAGTATTTTCACTCAATTTCGACCCAGTCTGCTTCGCGTGGGTTGGGTAACGACTCGAGGATACATTTTCTGATCAAAAATGTATAAAATTGGCCGATGCTTTTTTGGTCTACGAGACTTCATGGCTGATCGAGCCGAGACTTTAGTATGGGCACAGCGGGCGGCTTCCCCCTTTTGATGTTGTGTGACGAATGTCCACCTTGGACGCGCATCTCCTCCAGTCTCCGACCCATCGTCGGTCCACATCTTGACCACCGTCCCAGCATCCATCTCATCCCGATCGCCCTCGCCTTCTGACAATCAAGAATCTCATACTGCTACCGAGTTCCTCTCAAATGTGCCGCACCGAACCGCTCCGCGCTCCTCAGACCTTAGCGTCTAGCCTTTTCAGGCTTGACAGAAAATTGGAAACATCCTGCATTCTGTATACACCAGCCTCACGCAGGAGAGGAGCACGCGTGTGTACGTGTGAGCGTACCTTATGGTATGGTGAAACGCAGCAAAGGATCGTGTCGAAAATAATTTAGACACGGTCGCGAGATTTGAACGGCGCGACGACGTTAAGAAAACTCAATTTTTCCATCCGATTCCGTATAGCTGTTATAAATATAATACCTACACACGTATAACGGAATAAATGAATCTCTCTCGAACCATTGCGAAATCCCCGAATTATATAGCTTTTAATATTTACGATTTTGTTTCTCTTACGTTTGAGAAAAATCAACCAAAGTTTATCCTGGACCGGATAGAGACCCCGGGAGCGTCTCGGACGTAACCACGCTCTCTCGTGCAGGTAATGGAGACAATTACGTGGGCTGTTGACCTCGACATTAAAATCAAATCACTCTAATGCGTAGGCGCGCCTGAAAACTCTATCTGTATCGGCCCATATAATTTTCTTTAGTCTCTGTTTATTATCGAAATAAACAAGTTCCTTTTGAAATTGAAAAAAAAATAAATTAACAAAAAATAGGGGAAGAGATTCAAATAATTTTTTTTTTTTTTTTAGAAGAACCAACCGTCGTTGCTTCGTAAATTTGACACAGCGTGCTCCGATCTTAACTCTCGGCTGGCCAAACTAATGAAATATTATCGCTATTCCTCTGGCTGCTCAATTTTCCAGTCTGCCACGCTTACTTCACACCGTTCTACAGCTATTCCGTAGGTATGTAAGGTGGACTTGTAATTTGGGTTGCTCATCTCGTTCATGGGATGCAGAAGAGTCCCCTGCCTCTCTCAGAAATAAATCAATTAAGACGCTGCACATCGCCCTGTTGTGCATCGTCATCCTTCTCTCCATCTCGCCTCTCCTCCCCCCTGCTATCCCTTTCTCGCCCTATATCGAACCAACCAACCAACGAACGAACGAACGAACGAACGAACTCGTCTACTAACAAATAATCCAACAAAAATTACTCATCGGCGATACGTGCCACGGATTCTAATAAAACTGAATAAAACGTGACGCACGACAGCCTGCGACCTTCGAAATTCGAGCTCCGTTCACCGATCGGCCAAGAGATCATCCGGCACCTTGGCATCGGTCTCTGGTAGTTTCCGATTGCTTGAAAAATAGTTCCAACTCAAGTTTTCAACAAACGATTGTTAGTAGTCCCGAAGTTTGTCGTCGCCGTTCGAACGGGATGAAAATTCGTTTCTCCATGATTGCCATACTTCCGCAGCTCATCTCAATTCCCAGCTGTGCCGCGATATATGAGTTTCGTCGTGGGCATACGAGATTCTTCTCGACTTTTTTCTGCTTTTTTCCTCGTATTCAAAAATTCTTACTCCGTGGCAGCCACACGTAGATATACACGTAGACACGCGCGCGTTCTGACGGGCGCGAAACCTCCTAAGTTAATATTAATAGCGATATTTATGACCAAGGGTCAGTACCGGTGGGGGCACCCTAGTAGGCGACTTCTGATAAAAGGAAATCTGAAAATGCTTTGATTTACGAGCGTTTTCCGCAAGTCCTAAACGGTGAATAAGTTATGGGCAGGAATTGGTATTTATGTTTTGCCACTGGGAAATTTTTTTTCTACTTTTTCCCAATCCCTCTGTTTTTTTTTTTTTTTTTTTTTTTTTTTTACATATATATAACTTCGCTAGGTATGCGTATATCGGAACAGTTGCCACTCGACTTACCCTCAGACGAGCGACAAGTGAAGAGGCCAATATCTGGACCCGGGGTCTTATCGGTAACCAGGCCTCTCCTTGCTCGAGGGCCTGTCACTTACGTGTCAATTTACGTACATGCGATCGAGAAGCTACGCCGAATAATATTCATTCATCGAAATGCAAGGAAATGTTGATCTTGGTGAGAATTATTGAGTCTAATCGTAAATTGCGATGCCCGAAGGTGACGGAGGCCACAAAGTCATAACTGATCGTGGGAGGTTGGGATGCAGCTCGAAGGGTTACAGAGGGAATCGAGTATGGTCGAGCACTTAGCTATCTCGGCAACGACATCCGCCGTATTCTTCTGCGCGTTATACAACCAAGCTTCTGTTTGTTGATGCTAACCTCAGAAACCAAGGCGCGACCACCGTAAGATTACACGGACTTAACTGTCGCGCGATCCTTATTGCTCTCAAGTCCTCTCCCTCGTCGCTCCTTCTCGGTCCGTTCGATCGCACACATGACGTTGGTAAGTCAGAACGACATGTGGCGTCGCGCCTCGTTCGTCCCGGCATCCGACCCCCGAAAATCTCTTAGGGACGAATGTCGCACTTATTTATATCCAAACGACACACCGCGGAAGCATTAGCCGACTTGTGTAGACGCTTTGCCTGTGCTCGTCGCCTCTACAGGTTGCCTCTTCGAACAAGTGGTCGTCAGTGCTAATTTTGGAATCAGGTTGAAAAATAACCACCGACGTCCCCGTCGACGACGACGCCTCGTACTTCATCGCCTACTCGAGTTGGCACGCAGAGTCTCAGCATCTCCTGAACACTTCGAAATCCACAATATCGATGACGAGGTTAATACGGATCGTGAGAAGTGGAGATCGGCATTACCAAGCCAGCACGGATTATCCGCTTCCGGTCGTTCCTCGCGAGGGAGTGTCGAGAAAGAATCGACTCTCACGGTGGATCCGAGCACCTTGAAATTCCACCCTTTGGCGTGTGAAAGACCGTGGCAAATTGAAGAACATAAGCGGAGGGCTGCGGCGATTTCGAGAGCCGGGAACCCTCCGACGACTGTCTTAGCCTTAGTGTGTCGCTTAGCACCCTATCTGTGGGGATCTTCGCGAACGCCCCCGCTGGGGGCTGCGTTTGTCGTGAGCATTACTCACTTTCGGGACGTCCCCTGGAGGAGAAGAACCCACCCTCCACCCGCTCCAGGAAGAGCCAACCCTCGCCTCGCCTCACACCCCGCGAGTCCACTGACTACATTAGAGAACGAATCTTCGCCTCTCGCTTCACTTTCTCTCTTTCTCTTTTTCGTTCTCGGACCGATGCGGAATACGTGCTGCAAAATTCCTCTGGGAGCAGACCAAGGTGTCCGTGACTTTTCCTTCTCGTGCGTGCACGAGCCTCGGTCCGTGCTTTTTTTCCCTTAAATTAAGCTCGCTCAAAGTTCCGTGAAATTAATACCGATCTATCAATATCTTCCTCGATTCCTACGATCGACTACGCTATGCATCACGCTATATCCGAGAGGAATCATATCAACCCGTTAGTGAACGACGATGTTCTCAACCAAAACCAATCCTGGTACATGGAAATTTATATAGGAACCACAGCCATGGGGCACAATAAAGATGAATTCTTGCCAATGTTATATGTCTACTTTTGGCAACTGTCACTGTCGTGCTGGCATTTACGGTGCAGTGCAGTGCAGTACAGCAACACCATATACATTATAAGAACACCTTATAATTTGCGCTGCAGTAATTGATCCTTGTTGGGTCCGTTGCTAGCTTACAACACAAAATGCTGTATTTTGTTGAGGAAGCTTTCATTTTTATTTATTCTGTTTGCACTTACAACCTAAATTCATCGCAACCGTTTCAAATCCAACTTTTAACGAATCAGAATTTACTTGTAACTATACTCAGAACAAGACACGAGTCTCCATACGGCACACCAACGTATGGATTTTGAGTCACGGTGTGACGATCGGTTCTATACTGTCCACTTACATCGTATTACAAACTCTAGATAATAGAAATTCTGCCCTGTAACAAAAACGCTCATCCATTACTAATACTATGCAAAAATTTCCGGTGTACCCGTTTTTCTTGGTGACCCGATACGTAACGCGTCATCATGCAACAGAGTTCCTGCGCCAATTTATCGCCGCGTCATCGCAACTCATTTTTTCTTCCCTCACAATTAGCCTAAGCCTCATATTATCTTCTCCCGGCATCGAATTCGAGCGTTGCCGAAAGGCTCTTCGTAACCTCGAAGGTTTTCAGAATTCGGTAGATACTCCGTGGCGGACTCGATGGTACGAGGCACTGACTCGAGGCTTCATGGGGAGGCGGGGAGGCGGACGGGTGGGCAAGAATCCCGCGCGATGACGGTGTAAGATTTCCACGCCCTAGACCCTTGCATTTGGAACGCACGCCGCAGGATCGTTGGCCACGGCGTGTCGTTCCTTAGGGTATAGTCCGACGATGCTGGGGCGCTATGACGTCGCAAAGAAGTCGCGGGTCCCCTCGTTTCGATACTGTAGAAGAACGGCATCAGAGACGAACCATGCTTCCGCCGGGTACAAAGACCGCGTTCATGGGGCACCATGGATGTACAAAATTATCGAGTGACTCAAACGTATCTTTACGCTTCGATTTATCAACGCGTTTATAGACGGAATCGTTTAGGAACGCTGCTACTCCGTCTATGTATCTACATTATACATATACCGATTTATATGTATATATATATATATATTACACGTCTACCGTGTCCCCCAGAATGCTCCTTCTGCCAGTTGCACAAGTAGGATTCACGGATCACTGATTCACCGTTAAGACCATTCGCCATCGCACGAGTAACCTTCTCTCGCGCCAAATACCAAATATATTCGGCTATTTCCAAATTGTTAGTTGATCGGTTAATGTCGAATAGGATTGTTACACTACAAGTTGGGAAAAAACCTGTTACATCAAGGAATTTTATTATGTCTTGCAAATTATTGCACAAGTATTCCGTGGAAATAATCCCCGATACTATCGCCGGAACATTTTTGTCAATTAATGTTGCAAATTGAATTTATAGTTGAAAAAATTTTCAACTGTTTTCGAAGTAGCTTCTTTCTGTCGACACCCAGCTCTACGTTTATAATTGATGGTTCAAATTAGTCGTGGACCATTGCTTCGCCGAATAGTTAATTAGCAATTCGTTATCAACAAACAGCGGGTTTTTCTCGAATCTCGTGAAGCCACCCCGCGCCATGCGGTAGCTGATCTCTCGTCGGATTCATTGAGCATATCGCGTTAGGTTCTTGGATCGGTATGAAAAAGCCAGGAACCATTGTGTACAGCGAGATACAACGCGCATTGACGCGAGTTGCGATCACGGGCCGCGTGTCTTACTCGATCAAGCGGAAAACTCATCAAGTCTTGACCACCTTCGAGGGCCCATAATGCCTCTGACAAACTCGGTCATCGACCGTCAAAAGATCCACCTCATCTCTTTGCTTTTATAACCCATCTTTTTCCCGGCTGGTCTTCTTTTTTTTTTCTTCTATTCCCTCTTCTTCTTCTTCTTCGTCGTCAACTTTTGCTATCCTCTATGCTGTGCCTACGGATGAATGTGTCTGGTGTTAAATTTATTTTTACAATTAATGATCGAGTAAACCATTCTCGTTCACCCGATACTTTCACACCTTCGACATTAAGGGATCTCTATCGATACCTGCCGCATGAATCACAAGCAGAAGCGAAGAGTACAAAATGACTTTAAGGAAAAGAAACTTGAATCAAAATTCAACCGTTTCACGGAATTCTCGTCCATCTTGAAACCGTGTTTAATTTGATCTTGTACAATATTTGTACAGATTTATTTCTCCAGGACAAGATGAAATTCGAATATTTCGTATATGAATACGACGGAATGTTTATCCGGTTCTCATTGATAGTTGAATGAAACTCCTCGGCGAATCATTATTTTTCTACCGCATGGTTTTCCGGTCTCCTCTCCTTCTCGCCCTCTTGAAAATAATTTGAATAATTACCTCCCGGTATTATATTAAGGATGCTAAACAGCTGCCGGCTGTCTTCTGGGCTTCTCGTACGTATGGCGTACGCGTCTTTGTCGTAACACCGCGTCGCCGTTGCGTTGGGTGGTGGACTCGTAATTCCGAGTCACATGGAACGGAATACTCTAATCTTATTAAACGCGGTATAGTTTGCCTAAAGCAAAACACAAGTATTTCATGACGGTGAAGTCTCAACCCCCGCGGAGTAATAATTTCTCCAGTGAATTGGCTCCATAAGTTTCACCCTGAGACAGTGCAGGGAGTATATTAATTTACTTTGAATTTACCACGGTTCACGTTCTTCTCAGCTGCCCCGCCGTTCTACATGCGCGACCACGTTTGGCACAGCTGAAAGCTTTACATTTTTTACCAACCCCCGTCAACCACGTGCAGCTTTTAACCGTGGCTACGTTGCGATCGATTTCTTTTTTCATTCTTACGCGTCGTTATTCTTTTTTCCCCATACCCGTATCATTTTACAGATAAACCCACAGCGATTTTCGGCGGTCCAACGTTATCTTACGTACGTACATATATATATATATATATATATATATATGTATGTATGTATGTATGTATGTATATATAAATTACTGACGGAATTAGAAACCTGCCGGTTTATTAACTGCTGTGGTTTTGGGTATTAAGACGGTGCTCGAGGGGTGAATTTCACCCCACCGCGAATAAATAACCCCAGACAGGTTGGGAATAACTTAAGATACCCACCTTCCTACCTACCTACCTACGTACCTTCGTATCTACGTGTGTTTGCTGCTCCGAGCGGGCGGGCATTCGAGTGTGTGGTATTCGTGTGTACGAAATCGTTGTAATACGGAGAGCGCACTTAAAACGTGTAAGGAACTTGAAGAGTGGAAAAAATGAGCGGTAAGGTAAGAGGATCGAAGCAGCAGCAGCAGCACCACCACCACCACCACCACCACCACCAGCAGCGACTGCTCCGCGCTGAGGATTAAGACATTTGCGAACTAATAATTTTCAGCTGCAACTTGAAATGTTTTGTCCATCTCGTGTGAAATTTCACCGAAGGGAGATCGGGGTTTCGGGCCTAGTTTTTCGTCTCGTTTTTGAACCGCGAATATTTCCGCATCTCCCCTTATTCGATGACCGGTAATTCGACGTTCGGTGATTTACCGTTCGATATTGGGGCCGAAATCTTTGCAAACTTTTCACAGGACAATAGGTGTTAGCCTGAGAAGATGCACTGCCTCGAGGTACTCTGTTCGAGAGCTTACTCTACAATTATGAGCCATACCCACGTCCGAGCGAAGCTCATAACGAACCCAGTATATTACCGCGTTCACTCCGAGGCCTCAATTCGCTATTTTGTAGTCCTCTCCTCTCGGCAACTCGACCGAGACTTATAAATATATATACATATATGTTCCCATATATACACGTCCCTCTTTAGTCCTGGGGAAATATTCCATATACGGCATCGTATCACCTTCGCTCAGGTTGGAGACGAGGCTGACCGCGTGTTGCACGGGGTGGCGATATTGAAACCGTCCCTCGCGAAACATTGCGATTTCATTTCGAGGGATAAGAAACACTCGCTTTTCATCATCGTCCTTTTTCTCGTCGTCGACGAACCCCTTATGGTTTTTCAATTCCATCTTGTAATTATGGGCATGATATAATGCTAGAAATCGAACGATTACTGCGGGGCAAGTGCCCGACGACTGTGTTAAGCTGTGGTGGAGGTAATTAGGAAACACAACGACGATCCTTAACTGCGGAGATGCTCGCCCGTTTCTGTGTCATCGAGCTGAAAACCCTTTTCCCATAGGTCTAATTATAGCAGTCTCGTATAGCCTGAACGGGTGGATATGTGTCCTCACTTCTCACACATGTCGCGTACTGTTCACATCTGGCTACTAGAAGCTAAACCACGCTGCCTATCTTTCGATGTGATTTATTTTCAAAGAGTGAAAAAAATTGTAATCTAAAAAAATAACTACACCAAAAACACGAGATATATCACGAGGCTCATCCTCTGTTCGTTGGACATTCTCTACTCTCGATTCGCATACAGATTTCGCCGCACAATATACCGCGAAACGAGGAGCAAAAGATTTCGAAGATGAAAGGGTTGACGTAATTAAAATTTTATACTTGAGCTGAAACCGCGCGTGCACGGATTTAATATTTCGTATATTAAACCGCAACAGCTCGATACGGTAAACACCTGTTCTCTTTTTCAATTCCTCTTTCGACGGAGAAGTTGAAAAAAAAAAAATACGCACACGATACTTCAATATCACTATTTGTCCGGTCGTGCAGTGTCAGCTCTCTACGTGTAATGCAGTTTCCGATCAAAATTTATACCCTAATAAATCGTCGAACAATAAATTGAAGTCAACATTAAATTCACAAGCTGAAGATCCACCCAAAAGTCGTGTGATATTCTAAAGATTAATTGATCTATTTGTCAATCTTGTCGACGATTTATCAGTAAACCAAAATATTGAGAAATGATTTTTCTACCTCCTGCAGCATTCGAAAAATTGTAAACCAATAAAAAATTATGCACTTTTTATTGCAAATTTCATTCAGAACGTTGGAAAATCGTTTCACCACCACCGGTGGAGTTTTAACATTCGAACGTTATATCGTTCTCGTAGCGAGCGAAGCGTTCAACCAGGACAAAATCGTACGAGAAAAATATCTGAATCTGTCAACTATGAACTCGAATATTCACACCCCGAGGGTTTCTTCGTTTGGTTTTTAATTCACTTTTTCCATCAACGGTTTCGTTTTTTCGTCGTCTTTTTACACGTTATTTTTCTCTCTTTCTCCCTCTCTTTCTCTCTCAAGTTATGGTTAGTGTTTTTGCGCTAGCTCGACTAAATTTTTTCTCAACACCAGGTCAGGGATCATTAAGAGTAGGGTGAAGAAGGTCTGCAGACGCATTCTTCAGGGTGCCTCAAAGTGTCATCAACCCCTTTTTACACTTTTTACCCCGATTCAAGTTCTATGAGCCTCATATGGTCGATACACAAAATCCTTACGCGAGTGTGTGTCGTCGGTGTTCGGTTCGTTACACGTCGTCCCGGCTTCTTCGTGTGTGTTGCGTTTAGTTGCGTACAACGTATATAGCTCACTAACGCTGCGCTGCGCTACGCCTTGCGTAGATAGGAAGATGCGTGGGAAGAGGCTGCCTCTCTATACCAGCCGTCGGCAGCTGTTCACACATGTCGTGTATAACCGCGTAACTAAAACTGACTTACACCTTCAACAAAAACAAATACGAAGAATCGCCTCCCCTTTTCCAATAGACAATTCCGCCTTCGCAGCTCTTCAGGCCACGTATTCTTTTACGTAATCCGCTTTACACGATTTGTTATTACATTTTGTAGATACGCAGCACGCTAACTGCACGATGGAAATACGGTTTTGGTTTAATATCACGTAATCGTTTTTCGATTTTTATCGAATATTAAAATCGCTATTCCGATATTATCAGTGAAACGAATCAAAGAAATTTCATTACATACATTACAGCCCTACGGAATTAGATTCAATCAGCAACTGAATACAGTTGTGTGAACTCATACTACACAATCTTATAATTAACTCGTTCAAATTTTTTTGTTTAGTTGAAAATTTGTTTGTTGAAAATTTGTTTAGTTATCTTGGTGACGAATTTATCAATTCGACAAGTTCAGAATAAAAAATTTTAAGCGAAGAGTAATGTGAGAATAGAAAAGAAAAATATTTGATATGATGTGATAAACGTCGAATGTGGAGCAATGTGCTAAAATTTTCAAATTCGAGGGTTGTCATTGATTCGAATAACTTCGGAAACGTGCAATTGTTATATTCATACAGAATAAAGAAAAGAAATTTGTGATACATGAACAATGCATTAGTCGTATAATCAGTAATTTTAAAAGGCAAAAACGGCTGCTGAACAAATTATCAACTTCATCATATTTCCAAAAATATATTCCACATTCCGAAGCGTGTGAGAAACCGTCGGTATATCTGCGTTGCAGCAGCCTGGATTCTCATTCAAGGGGTGATTAAAGTGAGAAAACAAGTCGATTTGATCTCTTTCTCCAAACCCAACCCCCCACGTTTCAGGTTTCACCCTCAACGATGTGTGATAAAATTTCCCCGCATATTTATGCAACACGTAGAAATGCGAGAGACAGCGCCATCGAGAATAGAGTATATTCTCCAACGGGTTAGTTGAAAATGAAAATCTACGCGCCTCTTTATTTTCCTCGATCTTATTCACGTTCCAAAATCATCCACGCTTTCTTCTTTCATGTCACTGTTCCACGTAAAATTCTATTTATTTTTCATAAATTTTCTGTGCAGACGGACACGCCGATCGACAGCGAGGCGGACGTGGAGGCCGCCGTGATCAACCACCAGCAACCATCCCCGGAAAAAGGCTTTAAGGGTAAGTAAATGCAGTGCCCGATGTACCGGGAGTCCGGGGCTAGCCGACGTCTTAAGCGAAGTTCAATGTTAAGTCGACGTTAAGTCATCCTCCACCCGCTTCCCTCCCTCCTTCCCTCATCCCCCTTCACTCCCTTGTGCACCGCCGAACAGGAAACCAATCCACTTAGTCTCATAGGAGGGGGCAGTTTTGTTCTCAAACAAGAATCTGACAAATATGCCACGATTTGCCGAAGAAAGGAACTAAAGTGATCCGACCTACAGTAGCAGTCGAGCCCTTTCCCCCTTGTGCAGGGGCGATCTAGGGATGGGCTGACTCTTGAATTACTTAGATCCCGAACAAAACGTAACAAATGACCCCGAATCAAGCCACTTATGCGTTATTGGCCATTTCGGCCCGTTTCCAACGTCCGACTGTCTCTGCATGCGTGTATATTGATACGTCGCATTATCGCCACCAAGTGTCAGCAGTGGAGGAGAAATCCCTCCAGGACACGGCCTCGGGATAAGCCCAGCTTTTCCCTGCTTTCTATTTCGAGACGCAAAACGGTTCGTCGAAATATTTCATCTTTTTCTTCTTCTATAATTTTTACAACAGTTTTACATTCACTCAAACATGTTTTCTATTGTTCTGTTTTTATTATTTTATGTTTATCGCTAACTGACCAGCCTAAACTTTGTGGGGGAGGGTGAAAAAGTTGAAAAAATATCAGCCGATGCCATTAAAAAATCACTCTTGCTATTCAATCATTATAAAAAAAACCTTAAACAGATTAGTGGGAGAAAAAAAAACATGCATGCTTAACTATCGATGTGTGGTTATATTTTGGTTTAAATATTACTTGACGAATAGCACACTCTTGTTCTTCGGATAGCTTTATTTCATCGTGACTTCTAAATTTCTTACTGTAACAAAGGTGATTTTTTAATGGCGCTGACTGATATCTTCAAGTAATCGCTTTTGAGGTTCACGCCAGATGCATTTGATATTGGTACTCGAGACAGTTTTGGTATAAATCAATATAGGTATGAAATGCATTTGAAAATAGAATTAAACCGATTAAGCTTAACGATTGTAGAATAATAACACACCGCAGCTTTACAGCTGCATCTCATTCCACTAATTCTCATGTCCGCACTTATTTTACTCTCCATTTTTATGAAACAATCCGTTTCAATTACGGATGATGCTTTATTCCGGCGAAATGCAGTAATCCGGTAATTTTTCTCAACATCTGCACGTTTGCTGCAGTTTAACAGACCATCAGCATTAAAGATTTTCACTCACACTTAACTTCATGATGAAATATTGTAGTTCAACTATTATACTTTTAATAAATGTATAATATGTAATAGTATTTTCGAACTGACCTCGACGATTTGTTTTCTTATTTAAATAGCACCAAAATCAACTACCAGATGGCAAATCGTCAGGGTTGTTCTACCAATATCGTAGAGCGAGGATAACTGAAGTTTTATTAGGTACATATTTTATATTACAGAGTCTTTGGACTCACCATAAATACATTGTCTCTGTTTAAAATTTGAAAACAGCTGAAACTTTAGATGTCTGAAAGCTTAAAAAATATGAAACAAAACTTTATTCTTGATATGATTGGAAGATAGTCTTTTTTCATAAAATTCATTTCACCAGTTTTCTTCTTCTATTCCGCAGTCGATTCACCTGTTTCGCAAAATTTGAAAACGACGCGGTCGCGTGATTTTCGCTCTTGCCTCGTCAAGCCGTGAAATGAGATACCCGTTTTTATTCTCATTTATTCATTTTTTCCATCGGCTGTCGACGCAGGGTTTGGTAAGGATAATAAACTCGCTACCTATACACACGCACACATATACAATCGCGTATTACACCAGCCTAAACGCGTCGGCGGTGTATCGGCGAGGATCGGTGAAGGTAAAAAATGAACCTTGAAGAATTTGTCTTGAGGACTTTAGCCGGTGTAGTATAGAAGTTAGTATCCGAATCCTTAGTCAAAGGGGCTTCTCTGTAAGACCGAAGGTGGGATCTCTCTTCGCCTCTTCCAAAAGTTTCAACGCCTCGGCCCCAAGTGTCTCGCTCTCTCCCATCTATCCCCCCTTTCTCTTTCTCTCCTCGCCGTTATTATTAATGGTTTTGCGAACTGAGTTCATTAGAACCGGCGGTTCAAACTTCCCGGCGTTTAGGAACGCGTCTCTGACACTTTGCGCTAGGCTCTCGCTAGCATTACGTCATGCGTCATGTGCAGTTCACGCTCTATAACTCGTTCAAACTAGGCAGTTGTGCTCAGCTGTAATAAGCTTCCGAAAAATCCTCTTCCTTTTATTCTCTTCATCTATTACCAAACGAGGCTCACGCCTTATGACGCGAACTCGCATTTAGCCATATAGGATTTCGTTATTACTTAACTTTGGCACAAAAACTCGCCTCGAATAACCGTCCGCGATTTGCTTTCGCGTATATGTATATAAGATTCGGGCGAAATGCCCACGTCTTTTTCGCCAAAAATCGTTTCCTTCAACGTACCTCGTGTGCTCAATTTCAGAACAGGCGTCCACATGTACCGCATGTTTCTTCTTCTTTTTAACTTGGCCTTGGTAGATACGTAGCGTTTCGGTTTATGACTGACGAGTATAAACCGGGTCAAAACTCGAAACAGGAGAAACAGATACTCTCAAATCAGCCCTCGATTTAACCGAATCACCCACACAACTTTTGAGCTCTGGTCAAAGGACAAATCGAGTAGATGCCTCAAAGGACAAACCATTAAAAAAAAAAAATTTTTGTTTTTTTATTACACCCACAGTTCGAGCCTCGAATACACGGATTCAGCTTCTCAACATCCTTGGACATGGGGAATTATCTGAGTAATGACTGTAACAATGTGGTAAAAAAAGAGAAAGAAAAAAAAAAATCCCCAGCTATTCGCAAAACTAGCGATTTGATTTTCGTGGAGGGAGGAAGAGGCGGGGGCGGGGCGGGGAGGGGGAGGGGGAGGGGGGGGGCGGTGAAACCGTTGCGTCGTACGTATACGTGTACACATACGAAAATGCTCGAAGGCCTCAAAACGACATAATAGTTGGCCAACGTTGAGATTGCTGCACGGCTTCACCTAACTTATATTTATTATTACATTACCAGACTGGCAGAGATGTGTATAGTGTATAGTATAATTCACGGGGAGGTTACACAGCGACTTACGAACACGCGTGCCTTTTACTCGGATTTACACACACACACACACACACACACATACACACACACGCGCGCGCGTCGGCATGGATAAACGAATTTACAATCCTTTGTCGGTGTTACAGTTCGGTTTCGAGTGCAGAGTGCATGCGTGCATTTATTCGGCTCTACGTAGCACTTTGGAACTTTGCTGCGCGTGTGCTGCGATGCCCTGTGCGATGGTGTTACGTGGTAGGTACACTCGCTAAGGCGAGTCAGGCGGTTTTTTGCGTCAAGGTAGCGCACCGGTTAAATTACGAAATTTTCTCGCGCGGTAAAAAATGAAGCGAAACAAACAAGAGCGGCATATTATACAGGTAAAACGAAGTAGAAAATCAAAACCCTCTCTCTTCACATATTATACGTATATACACGCTGCAATCTTCGCCAAATTAAGGGAACTAAGAATTAGAGCAGCTTAAGTCGTCGATTCCTCAATCCGGGGAAAGGAAACCAACCCGCGAATCTACCCTTGCGGACAGGTTTTCCTCGCGTTAGCCCCCCTCCCCCTCCCCCTGACGAGCTTGACGTTTTCATTATTTTCGAACCCATCCATTACTGCCACTGAAATTCAAGCTGGTCCTGTGCAGGTGCGAATTCAGTTTTTCACCTACATGATCGTCGACGTGTTGTTCCAACGGTGCAAATTTTTTTTTTTTTTTTTTTACTTTCTCGTTTTTGTTTTTCTCAAATACCCAAAACGTTTTATAAGGCACTGTAATTTCTATCAGGAGTTCGTCGCCTTCTGAAAAAACTGAAATTTATTTGAAGGATAGAAAACACATGCTTGTTATTTTTATGAAATTAGTAGAAATATAGAAATTAGAAATTGGTATTCCGGTGTAAAAAAAAAAAATGCCAAATACGTATATTTTAGATAATTTTGTTGCTCCTGACAAATTTCACATCGAATCTTAGCGGTGAAATAATCGATTGTAGTAAACTGGATCGACCGAATTGATCTGAATTCGTCGTTTTCTAAACTCAGAATATGCTGGCGCGTTATAATTTTCCCGTTTTCGCCTATGAGGGCGAATTGTTCATCCGTTTTTTATTCCCCTGCAAGCTCTGATGCAAATGTATCGAAAATAAGGCATCTCGAACCTTAAGGTCTCCGTTGGATCGCGGCCAGACTGGGGATGTTCCTATCTGTATAACGTCCCGCAGGGGGGATGGAGGGGTGGCAGAGAAGAGCGAGAACCTGAGGGAAGAGAAGGGAGGGAAAGGAAAGGGAGGAAGAAGGAAATTTTTTGCTATTAGCTAAGTATACGGCTCTGGCTTATGTTAAGCTTTAGCAATTATTTATCATAGTCAACTAACACAAAGCGAAACAAAAGAATAATGAAGCAATGAACAAGATACCCGGCATATATACCCAACCTTATTCAACGCGACATCGTTAATTATATCCTTATACCTTTCGACCCGGAACAAAATATCCTTAAAAAAAAAACAAAAAAAAAAAACGATTTTTTCTATAATTCCCGCGTAATGAAATTTAATCGAGCTGCCATTCCCGTCTGCAGTCAGCAATGCGAAGGACGTAGTTGACTTGGGTTTTTGACTTCCAAAGCGTCAAACTATCCTTAATTGAAAACGGAAGTCGTCGCGGACAAACGAGTTAAAAATTACCGGGCATACCCTCGATTTCCGCCGGGTAGCTTCTTTCGAAATTACCTTTCACCGTCACGAAACTCTGCTAAACATTTTCTCACCTAGTTTAGAACGCTACTGTCATTTCCACGAGTCCTTTTTCCTCGGCTGATGTATTTTTAACCGGCGTGGAAACACACCCGCTCTACAATTTTAGCCAAGGATAACCTGTCTCGAATCTCATTTTCTTAGAGGGTTGAACTTGAATCCTTTTTATACTTTCGTCCATTTTTATCCAGAACTCGTTCCTACAATCACTCGACTGCAATCTGTGCCCTAAATTTTTTTTGCGCTCTCTAAATATCGGTCATTTTTCGTACATGCATTGGGTCGCGTGAAAGTATCAAGTTTTACTTTATGCGATATACTTTCATTCTCACTTCATGATCAGCACGCTTCATTATTCCACCTTTTACTCCCGACATGCTTATACTTCGTCGCTTGTCGCGAGAGAAAAGTTTTCACTTATACGCCGTACATGTTACGTTATAAGTATACACTCCGTTATTGTGTGACGACGGACCTATTATATTTCGGCTTTTAGCGATTAGAAAGGCCGGCTGAATCGTTTTATCCACTTTTTGTTGGGAAAACATATTCGGCGAAAGAGTTATTCGAGCAGAAACCTCGGATGAAGCAACCTAATGAACTGACAGACCGATGGCTCTTTTATGTCGATACGTGCACGCGTCTATAGACACCCCAAAACTATCTCAAACTTTCATTTTCTTCCCCGGGGAAGCTGTCTGACGCCACTCGCCACTCCTAGACACAAAAGCTCGTAGGGAAGTTTTCCTCCTTGGAAAAGCCTCGCTTCGTTCTGTAATCTGGCTCCAATGTTCACGCGAGGAAAGCTCATTCTCGTTGTAGCCGCGGTAAGACACAGAAATATAGAGACCAGGGTGTCCAGTATTCATGGAAATTGTGGATTGGTGAATTCTCAGGGAATTTGATATCTCCTGGAAAAAACCTGGAAATTTCATGTCGTATCTACTAATATACTAGTTTTCATCCTAGGTTCATAAAGATTTAGCCATTTGGTGAGAAGAAAAATTTTCTTTCAACTTTCAGGCAATGAAAATAAAAATATAAAATTTTCTTGACCGTATGACTATTTTATTTTTCACTTATTGTTTATATGAGAACAAACTGTATAAATAATGATTCTTGTCTTGAAAACTTAGAATTCTCAGGGAATTACGTTTTCACGACTCGCTTTATTCGAACTACTGTTTTCCACAGAGTCACTGAAACGGATTTTGCTCTTCATTAGTCAACTCAGTGTTGCCATTAGTAGACGACAATAAATATCTGTACACTGTTATAAAAAAAAAAATTATCTAACAAGTCCATTTTTTTGACAATTAACTTCTTTAAACGCGATGCAGATGTTACACACTGAAAAATTTATATTTATAAAATTTCCAAGATAACGATAACATGGTTGCAGTAGGTATGTACCTAGTTGTTTAGCTATTATAATAATAATATGACTGGTTTCACGCAAAATGGCAAATGTGTGTAATTTTTGTTTTGTTTTCAGGAACCGAGTTGATTCCGAGTTGATCTGGATGGACGCACTTAAATAGAATTTTAATAATAATGATAACATTCACTATTGTCAATCCACATTATATATTTTTATACATGATCTAGAATTTATCTATTACTATAGTAAGTAATATGTCGTACCGTAAAAATCGACTTAATCTTACACTTTTCTTTTCTCTTCCGTTTTTTACTTTTCGCCCCCCTTTCTCGTTATTTATAAAACCTGCATTACTACTCATTATATATAATATACATTTACATATGTATATATGTATATACGTACAGATACACGGATCAACACTATACATATGCGTATACATACATGCATACATAGTCTCAAGATCATCACTTTACACTATCTCTGTATATTTTTTTTCTCGTTACGTCGCGCCTTCAACTTTGATTTATTTATCATCAATCGATCGAATTTTTCCACCTTTGCTTCAGAGATGCAGCGTAACACACCACACTTATACGGTGTATTTTTCTCTTATTTTTGCATCTCTGTCTCTCTCCCTCTCGCTTTTCCGTTTTACATCGATTACAGATAGTCGAAATTTGTAAATAAATAAGCTAATCTAAATATATATATATATATATATATATATATATATATATGTAACGTACGCATATATAAATAGTTATAGAGTAGAATGCAGGGTGAAAACGCAGCTACGTATATATATATATATATATATATATATATATATATATACTGGAACTCCGGTCAATCATGGGACTGAAACATCACAGTTTTTAGATTGAAAAAAAAATTCATTGAAGCTGAATAAATGAATTGTTCGTGGTGTAAATAACCTCGGAAATATACGCATATATACCAATATATGTATATGTATATATATATATATACATACATACGTATATACATATACATATGTATCTACACAGTTGTTCGCAGATTAATCATCAAACTGAGGCAAAAGCATCGGCAGATGGTCCATATGTACATACCTATAAGGGATCAGTTTTATATCGAATATACTTGCATATAATGATTACGAATTTAGAGACATATATGTGTGTATGGATGATTCCACATCAAACCAGCGGATCATTGACCTGAACCCTTGGGGTTCTGATGCTCAATGGATTTTTTGATTTTTTTCGGTCAAAAATGATATCTCTAATTTTTCGAAATTTTTCCGCTATTTTGTAAAAGTGTAGCCACTCGGAATATCCTTGAGACAAAGATGGACATTTTTAAAATCCATGAAACTTTTTTGTAAAACCAAGGACTTGAAAACACATCTCTGTGGCGTGATTCAAAAATATGATAAAAATGCTGAATATATATGTATATATATATATATATATATATATATATATATACATATCTATTTTTTTTTTTTTTTTTTTAATTTTTGTTTGTAAAGAAAAAAATACATATTCTTGGAATTTATTTTTAATGATGGTTTCGTGTAGTACAAAATAAAATGAAATGAAACTCCGTCTTGGTAAAATTCTTTTCTTTTCGAGTCAAGAGTAAAACGAAGAAAACAAATTTTTTTTCGAATTAAGCATAATTTCCTTCGTTTTGTTCAAAAAAATAAAAGATAAAAAAAAATCCAATTTCACCTGGATGAAGGTTCTGTTTATTTTATTTTCTACTACAACCATAATTAAAAATAAATTCCAATCAAACAAAAATTTTCAAACTCAATAAAAAAAAATATATATATATATATAAATATTTAAGTTTTCAAGTCCCTGATTTTAGTAAAAAATTGTTACCGATTTTAATAATGTCCATCTTCGTGTCAACAATATTTCAGGTCACCACACTTTTACAAAATGGCGGAAAAATATGGTAAAATTAGATTCATCATTTTTCACCTAAGCAGGTCAAAAAATTCGTTGCACATCAGAATTTTGTCACTAGTTTGACGTGGAATACCCCATATATGTATATATTTATTATATGTATAAAATTCCGTGTACGTGTGTATTATCCATATATTTATGTATATACGTTTATAATCTGAAATACGAAACTACTATTTCGCTAAGTTTGTAATACACCAACGTTGTAACGATGAATTGAAATTTGGTATGATGTATTTCAGTTTCTTCTATTTTTTCTCGTCAACTACGATTCCTGATTCAATTATCACAGTCATGCTACACGTGCCTCTTTACCTTCCCGGCCTTTGGTCCCTCTTCCGGTTCTCTTCGTATCCAACGCAGCTATCTGTGAATTCAAAGATGCGGAATGTAGCCTCATCCTAAGTTTGGACGGATTCGAAATGGTCTGCAATTTGATGGAAACAGAAAAGATTCGCACCGCAAGTATAAGTATAACATAACAATTTATTATCATGATATCGTCAAATTTATTTACAATGTTAGACTAGATTGACTAAACATCACACTCAGATATCGTATATCATTTGAATCGACATTTTTTCTACTAGTTTAGATGATTTCTCGTTAAGGAAAAAACAATCGATATACACGAAAGACCGAATGACACGATACCCCGCCAACTTTTGTCAATCGAAACGAATTATTCTCGTCAGCTGATTTGAATTCCGATGAAAATCGTCGTTTCCTATCATCCTCATTCGTCGTAATTTTACTATCTATAAAAATCAGCAAGATGAATTACATCCTATTTGCAAATCGGTGCGTGGGTCAAAGTTTGTGCCTCCGATCCAGACAGCGCATATTTTGCCAAAGTAGCAGTGCAACCGCATACCGTATGTAGCTACCTACATAATATAAACCCCTGACAAAGTTTAATTACACGATGCCAAGTTTAATATGGTTAGGCGCATTGAACTGCTCGAAGATTGTTTTAGCGTTAAATGAGGCAATGATGACTCGAGTCTTCTGGACCACCTTGCAGCATCCAGAGTCCTGAAACTAATTAATACGTGCACAGGACGTCCACGTGGACGTACGCCGCGGCTTGACTCCACGCTGCACACTCCCAAGGGATGAATGGTCGGTGTAAACGTCGCCTCGTTACCCAGCAGGCTCACGCATCGCCTGAGGTTGCATGAAGAGGAATATTCAAAGGTGAAAAATGAGAAGGAAAATAGCTGCAGGGATATTTATGTCGCGAGGGGAGGGGTAGAGGGGGGGGGGGGGGGGGTGAGAAGAATTAGGTGGAGGGCTTTGGCGCGAGATTTTCCTCCTCGTCGGTCTCTTTTTACTTGTTTCACCTTAACCTAATCCTTACAAATGCGACACCAGTTTAGTTTTTCCCTAATTTGTCCGCCCGACCGAGACCCGCATGCGGCGAAGCTTAGCTTTGACTGAACGTCGCGTCGCTCCGCAAGCCGCCAATCCGCGTTATACGACTCCCTAAGTAAACACAATTAATTTATATAATTCAAAAATTTGTTAAAACCAACGCTCACCCCTCCCCCCTCCCCCCCCCCCCCCCCTCCTTCGTTTAAATCTAAGGAAATTCCACCATTGAAGGAAAGAAAGAAATCTTTTCTTCCCTTGTCACCCTCGGGATTCTCTTGCTCTCGACACTTCGAGCCGAATGCCATGTCCATATGCAGAAGTAAATCTGTTTTTCGTCTGCAGAGGATATCGTGCTCCCGTATACATATAACATTTCACCGGGATAATAATATGGCGTCCGGGTAGGTACACGAGCCACTCTCTCTCTCTGGAACGTATAATGTAATATCTAGGATACAAATGAAACAGTATATTACGATACCTACCTCCATAGACCGCGCGCAACTCCTTTCATTTGTCATCTCCGTTTTGCGTTTGACTTGCCAGTTTCCCCTATTGTCTTGCCGGCGTCGAAAGTATTGTCGCGTCGCCGCAGCTTGGGTGGGTGATTTTGGGCCTCGCCGGGCCCCGATGGGCCCTAAAATTGGCCACGTCGGACGGCCGACGCGTGTGACGACGTTGGAAAAATTTGGAATCGATAAGTGACCGGGTTTCCCGACGCCGAGCGTCTTCCGAAACTCTGTAAGGGTCGACGGCTGCGCCGCTTTTCCCGCTTCTATGACGCCTCCCTCGTGTTCCGGTTTTTTGCCTTCCAGTTTCTGTTTTCTTCACGGGCAAAACTTGAGGCGGTTTTTGCTCGACCGCAACTCCCTCTCACGATCTAAGCTTAAATCCGGCCTAAGACTGCCCTAACTTGACTCAACTTCGCTTCTAAGTCTTGCTTTTCATATCTCCTCAGCGTCTCAGCCGTTCGCTACATTCACATCTGCGTATTCTTCGTACTTTCATGTATCTACGATACTCGTCCGTGATTTTTGATCCCTGGAATTAACAGTCTTCGAACGATGTTGATCGAGATTCGAAAAATTATTTCCCGCCTTATTTCGAAATTTGATAATCCTCAATCAGTTATAAACCGTACATGTAAAACCGAGTGTTATATATACAGACGATCCTGTCTCCCTGATCATCAATAAGCCTAGAAACAGACCCGGGCGATTATCGAATTGCAGATATAAAATAATTAAAAAATTCATTCCCAGAATGACGTTTCCAATTCGCATCAAAATTTTTTGTAATTAATCTTTAGACTGCACACGAGACCAGTCTGCTTCGGCTTCTGCTCCTGCTGCTGCTGCTGCTGCTGGAGCGTATCTACTTTTTGCCCGACCGTCAGATGACAGTCGCTTATTTACAGGGCGCGGCCATCTTGCAACGAGTCGAGAAGTTGAATATATATGTACACGCTATGTTGCATGTGAAAATAGAATAAAATAAAATAAATAAATAAATACAATCTGCACCCTTATGGCCGGCTATTACATATATCCGCTGATATGAGTTGAAACAAATATTTATCAATTATTCATGAAGATCGGCAATGCCTGATCCTGCTACTCGCACACGTATCCTCGCGTCACGAGTCACATCCTGCCGCGGGTCGATGCTCAGGACGTCATAACGTGTGTATAGAGGATATGTTACAAATGAACGGAGGAATCTCGAGGGTCGCCGGTTCTTGCACCATGCACGCGGTAAAAATGTCTCCTATTCCTGCGAAGCGATAACGCATTTATACGGAACTGGGTCCGGGCCCAAATGCTCTCCGCTCCTTTGGGGACCGAGCCCTTCCTTTTTGGTAATCGTGGTACAAATAACAGGCGGTTTGGCTCGGTGGTCAATTATAATGACATTACGGGTCCTTCTCGTGTAAGTACACGGTGTCCAAAAAGCACTGACGACCAAGGGTTCGCGCATTTTCAAGATTTTTAACAATCGAAGACGTGGCCAGACGGATTCGTCGCGTAAAAATACATCGCCGGAATTAATCTATCGTAATCTAACAGCAATTAATTCATCCTCATCCGAACGATTGTCCCAGGACAATTATTCTAGATACTCGTCAGCGCAGGCGACATGACCAAATGACAGCCGCGCTGGGCGATAAATTCACCAATTAATCGTAAACTGTAATTATCGCGTTAACTCGAACTTGAAACTTGTCTTACGTGTGCAACGTTGAAACATTGTGGGAAAAATAGATCTACAAAATTGATGCTCGGCTAATTAGATTAATCGTCGGTATAATTGATAATTGTAGTCTACTGTATATACACCAGTTGCGTAATTGCACCCGGTCATCATCCACGTTGGAACGGTGGGGAAGGGCTCGACGAAAGTACGATATCGGTTCGATGACGCCGAGAATTTGGACGACCTTTTGTCCCCCTGTGTTTACGCGTTTTTTAACGTTTTTTACAATATCACTCCCAGAGATGCAGGCATATAGTCTCCGTTCTGTTAAGGTATCCTAACACATCTTCCGAGGCACAATGCGGTATTCCTGGAAAGCCTTTGACCGTCCGAAGCCGCTCTTGAATCCAAAACGTCCTTTAAACGAATCACCTTCGTACCTTCCAAGCGTTGCTGAGCCGCAGCGATTCGCGGTCCTCAGTCTTCTGCGAGAATCTCTCATCTAGGATCGAGGATACGCGATGATCGTTAGAAAAAAGGGCGCAATTGCATACGCACAGTGGCTGGAAAGACGAAATCGGCGTCTCTCCTCGAGTCGATTTTCGGTAGCTGAGTGCTTTGACAGCGGGGTCGAGGAGAATGTAGGATACAGGAGGGTGGGAGGTGAAACAAAACAAATACCTACACCGGAGGGATCGGGGATCGAGCGAAGGAGTAAAAGGGCTTTGTGAGGCAGCGGGAGGACCGCCAACCTGCAGAGGCAAACGGTAGCTGCCTCGCGCCGATGCGCTTTGGTTTTTGCCTCAGTCCTGCGCTTTTGTTTTAGGCAGGTTCCGTGCGTCCTCCATGGGCTCGTCCTTTTATTTTCAAACTTCCAGCGAGCAGCGAGGAACTAATTTAGAAACGAGCGCGAGTCTGCCGTGCGGCAATGCAGCAGCAACAGCAGCAGCAGCAGCGGCGCGCGTGCTCGCAAAAACTAATCTCCGCGATATTAGCATTTCTAATTTTTCTATCTGGAATTAAAGCATCAGCTCCTATGGTTCCCTCGATCCTTGCGCCCCGAATCCTCGGGCCGAAGGTTCGTCCTGTCGTGCCGCGTCCGTGAGTCCCGACCGTCAACTTTGAGAAGTGAGATTTTTATTAACGCTTTTCTTTACATCGCTGACGGACCGCGTTCATGAACGTCATCGGGATGAACGCTGGGTATAGAAAAAGACCAGGTCCTTCCTTCCAGAAATTCTTTTATATTATTTTTCAAGAATACGTAAATAGAAGAGTATACTTAATTCCAATTTAACGTCAGGCACAGCAGGTACCTATAAGGGAATTCAATTGCGGCAAAACTGGGTACATCGTCAAGAGTCGTACGTATAACGAGTTTACGCGGTAGTAATAATTCAAGTTTTTCACCAAAGGGATGTAGGTATTATAGGTATAAGGTATAAGGTATAAGGTATAAGGTATAAAGTATATGAAGTAGGTATAAGGTATACGCCGTGACGTGTTCTTTGAAAACTCATTACGCGTTATACAGGAATATTAAACTCACACACGTTCTTAATTGGGAATTGTTAATAAGTGGGATTCGGAAGGTAAAAAGGGAATGGATAATACCACGGATGTGGCGTAAGTCGCGCTCGTACTTGCTCAACTCGGACCCCTTTCTTAATCCACGGTTTAGCGAATACAGAAAATGAAAATCCGACCAACTCGGTCATCAACTTTGTACGGTGGCACCGCTTCCGGATAATTTCTCCCGAAGTGATACAAACTTGTTAAATAATTCACGCACGCGTGGCAAGAATATCATGATATTAAATAAGACACAACAGGGGGTTACATGGAATGAAAACTGTAGCAACACATCGCTGCTGCATTACGCGAGATTTGTTTCTACTTTATTATTTTCATATATATTTACCTTGTTTATTTTCGTTTGCCGCTTTCTTTTTTCTTATTTATGTTTTACATTCATTTCGACGGTTGTAAAAGAGAGTTTTACGAGTGTGAATAGACGCCGTCCAATTATACGGCTTAATTTAAATGGGATAATTACCTGGCAGCATTATACATACGTCTAATTGGGTTGCTTAAAATATTCATTTGTTTTACCACCAACCCCCTCCCCCCGCCCCCTTCGAACCCCCGAGAAAACTAACGATTCTTTTATTATTTCACCATTTATAATTCCCATACCGTCGATGCGGCGTGATATTACGGTAGCTCGGATTCCATCGACAAAGGCTTCGACGATGCGACGTTTCTCAACAGGATCATAAGCATCCGTGCACTCTGCGTACACCGTTGTAAATAAAGAATCGACGCGAATCGGTTATCCCAGTTGACCGGAACCGTGAACCGGCCTTAAGAATTCCCCTTTTTTCATCCGGGTTCACGAACCCGATGCATATCAAACGAAACTGATCTCTCGGCACCCAATCAAAGTTTGCTTTTTTAAGTACAATTACTATGCTATAGACATGCTGTAAGATTTTCTTATATTTTTTGTAAATATTGTGTACCCTGAAGTTTTTTGTAGTCAAAAAATCATCATATGAGGATCAGGTTTTACTTGTTACGTGTAGTTTCAATATGCTCATGATTATAAAAAAAGATGAAGGAAAAAACAAATTTCAAACGTTGTACAGCTGACCGTGTTGAATTCTATTTTAAACTTTTTCTTTCTCAACAACTTGGGTAGGTGGGTAGGTATAATATATAAGTTATAGTGAACGATGAAAAAAATTTTTTGATTAATATTAAAGCTGAGCCAAACGTAAATCCGGAAGTCTTTGGCACCTGCTGTGCTGCCTACCCAAATTTTCACGCGGTTTTTTACCGCCTATAAATCCCCTGGTTGGTAGAAAAAAATATAAGTAAAAAAGAACAAAAAATTGAAGGCACAAAAACCAGTAACACCATGCATATAACCATGTCGTTAACGATGCAGGCATATTTCGACAACGTTTTAACACAATCAATTATTCAAACTGTTGATTCTCATCTGTCGTTTACAAGTGGAAATAAAAAAAAATTCAACAGCGTATTATAGATTCTTTGCGAATTTATTGATTACAGCGGAAAAGATGTTTGCAATCATTCCGATGATGAACGTCGTCGCGTGATACATATTTAGGGACGCGAATGCCAGAAGCAATTATCTAGTGTGCAAAGGAGGGGCCACGGAGTAAAGATTACGTTGCATAATCCGCAAATGGCTGAACTTAGTTCGTGTTCTAATTGCAAATATGACTTTGCTCAATTTCTCCCCTGTGCTTCGACTCCCAACGTACGATGCTGCACGTTACCCATGGTGTTTAAGGTCGTGACGAAACGTGTTCCCTGCGGTATCGAATTTAAGGAGACGTTTTACTGCCGCCTAATTTCTATTGTGTGTGATCAAAGTATTCGGAATACATCTTGGTGTATTTTTATAATTTTTTTTCTCTGAGACAAGACCTGTTTAATTTTTTTAATAAAGCATTTCTTTCTTCTTTTAAGGATATTAATTTATAGAAATACTGGAATATACGATTGCTTATTTCATCTTTAGCGTAGAAAACAGAGCTAGATTTATATAAGTATTGTCAGTTTTCACAATCTAATTTCTGTACAATTTTCAATTCTGCAAAAAAGATTCGATACCGCGTTGGATAAGTTATTATGAGTGATGGTTTTAATTGAAATTTCCTCAATTCTATCGTATCGCGGGTAGAGATTAGCTCTGAGTCTATTCAATTCGTTACGTCGAGCAACAAAACGTTCTATACAACTTCATGGAGTCAGGCTTAATACCGTTCGTGTTGCAACACCTAGAAATATCAGTCGATTGTGAGTGAATCGAAAGGACGAGATAATTTCTCGAAAATTTCTTACAGGCGTTACCGATGCAACGGCTGTCTTATACCTCGGTGTGGTTGTAGGCACTTTTTGCCTGAAATATCATGAGGTAAAGAATTTCAACTTGAATGTGTAGAGAACACCGTCCGTGTCACGATCACGTCTCTCGTTTAACTGTAACGGAAATTGAGCAAAGCCCCGTGCCCCGATAGTGACTAATTGCAAGATCAAGTCAACCCGTGCCAATCGAACGCCCCGAAACAAATAACGAGCTTCTTTTCCTTCCATCCATTCATCCATTCATCCATCCATCCATCCATCCCGCGTTTATTCCTTACAACGCCATCGGATCAAACGAAACGCAACGATGCTCGGATCCTCTTCTAACTGTTCCGCAGCTCCTAATCTCTTCGACACGGCATTCGATTAGCCATGGTGAAGCTACGTAGACCTATACAGACACGGTTCCAGTTATTCGCTCGTCACCGTTGCAGCCGGAAATAGTTTACAATAGTTAGTAAAAAAGAAATGCAAATACCTGTGTCAATACTGTTTAAAAGAACTGTCAAATTCGTAGGAAACAGTTCTTGATATTTTCTTCAAATAAACCTGTTCGTCCTTTTTTATTCGTTGAACACTTTGGTGGAAAAAAAGATTATCTTTTTGAATTCGCAGCGAAAATTTAAAAACGAAGCGAGAACCGATCGCGGATCGTGAATTTCTCGGAAGAGAAGATGCGCTGGATGGAGGTGCTGGAGGTGCTTAATTGAACCCTGAGGAACCTTTGCACGGTTGAGTGGATGGCGATGAGAAACGTGTATCCACCATCCATCCACCTATATGATCCAGTCCTTGCCCTGAACGAATCGGAAGCGTTCGTGCAGTGCAGGAAAAGGAGAAGCTGAAATTCTCTGTTCATATTTTTATAGATATAAGAGTTCAGATTTCATGATATCTAACGATATAATAATGAGTTTTTTTTTTCAGACGTTTGTTTTCATTCTTCTCGCTGCTTATTATAACCGTCGACAATTTTTAAACTTGTTTTTTTTTCCTTCTATCTCTGTCTCATATAGCTTCTCTACAAAGCTACACGAAGACTCGTTAGAGAGTCGGAGAACGGTGAAAGGAATGAGAGGGAGGAAAAGGGAGAGGAAAAAAAAATTGAATTAGGTACGACAAGATCGACACAAATTGCTGAAAATTGTTTTAACGACAGTGGTCGACCGCGGTTTATTATATTGTACGCGCGGACGTGTCTTCGAAACGAGTTAATAATCGTGGTAATATTATGTCTCCCAGACGTCACCGAGGTCTTGCAATTAAGCTATTTTTGCGCCGGGTCAATGTGTCCCGGCTCTCTTCCCATATCAATATAATTATATCTGAAGAACAAACCGCCGGATTTACTACCGAATGTAATACTAACAAAATAATTCGTGACGAATACTGTAAGCTACCGCATCTCGAGCATCAAGTAGACTTATCGCAGCCTCCTAAGTACGCTTTTACCGCAGGTGTGATTTTCCTTCTATAATTAGTAAAGGATCAAACAGTAAGGTGTGATGCCGGTTACTCGTTTTCTGCTCGGAAAAAGCGTAACGAGACTAGACGATGAGACTCGTGTACAGCTAAACCGATGAGCTTGGATTATAAAAGTTTAGAAGCCGACGCGACGCGACGCGACGCTGAAATGCAAAATAATTCTGCACAAGTCCGATAATCCTTACAAGTTTTGCGACGATGAACATTCTATTTATACCCGCAATTGAAAGTATGTAAAACACGCTCGTCGCGAGTGCTGCTCGATACTTGAGGCGTATCGCAAGAAGATACTCACTTCTCTTTGCGAGCGCGGTGCAATTACGGCTCTAGTCTCGCCGACCATCGGTCGAAGGAAAATAGGCAGCATAGCAGGGCGTGTTTTTCTTTTTTTTCCTTTTTTTTTTTATATGTAAAATCTTTTTGCGACGTTTTAAAGACACGAGAAACTAAACTCCAGGTTACCGTCAAGTGAAAAAACGTCCGGGAAAAAGCGTGACTTCAGTGTCCGAGATCGTAAAAGCAATTTTTCTTTCAATTTAATAGACGGGTAAGTTTTACAGGATTAATTCAAAAATTTTACGAGCAGTGAGGAGAGTGGAAAGTTTGAAGAAGTCGTTATTCTGTATACCTACCATGGAAAAATAATTAATCATCAAACCTCAGCTCGAATTTCTCACAGATTTGTGTCGCGATTCTCCTTCCTTACTTGCAGCCACTATCTTGGCAAAATTTTTGGCACTGAGTAAGGATCGAATCGTACCGACGTGAGAGCAAATCATCGACCGACCCCGAAGCAAGCGGCTTGTCTCCGTCTATATAAAATAAATATGACGATTGCTGGCAGACTGTAGAGTCGAATCATTAGTGCCATGCACGAATAACGAAAGAACTGGACAAAGTTGCAGTGTAAAAAACGGTTAAACAGTCCAATGTGACGCTGATTTATACATCGGAATATTCTACGGGGAGAAATGTAGAAAAAAAAAAAAAGAAGAAGAAGAAGTACACGAGTGGAAGGAAAAAAGAAAAAATACGCAGTGAAAACGACGGAGAACGTCGACGAATCGTAAATAATTGTAGCGATCCATATGCTCTTCGAAGCGTTATAAAAATGGTGAATATCGCATTCTCATTTAACTGTTTAATATCGCATGTACGGCGACGATTTTACGGAAGGTGTAAATTTACTAAATTTTTCCTCGAATTTTTAGTCCAACATTTTTCTTTTCCTGTATCTCGCCAACTTCGTTGACACGCTGTATTATACGACTTTTACCTAACGGAGTATTTTCACGTCTAGTCACGTGTACTTGAAACTGTGACACACACACCCGACGTCGGTCGGTTGGATCCGTTTTTCTCTATGGCTGACCTGGTCCCCCGCAGCTCCGCGGGTCTACCGAATGGTTTGTGGAACCGCGTGAAGGCGTGAAACCGCGATTGGAAACATTCTGGCGCGGGCTGACCCGGCCTCGGGCCATCGACGAGAAAGATTTAGAAAGTAAGAAAAAACACGAGCAAATAAATGCAGGATAAAGAAATTTAGAAATAGAAAGAAAACGAGATGGTATGATAATAAGAAAAGAAAAGAAAACTAGACTCGAGCAAAAACTTCACGGTTCTGCGACGTCCAAATCCGCGGCTCGTGCGACGCGGAAAAACCGTTAGGTGCACAGTACTTGGTTCGTCGTTGTGGTTACTTTGTTGGATTACCCCGCATGAATTTGCGAAAAAATTAGAAACAGAACGTCGAAGTTTGTGGCGGTAATTAGGTAAACCTGTGACGATTGATATGGTATAAATGAATAGATTCTTCGTTTATGGAGTCTTTGGTTTAAATGAAACCTTTTTGGCAGTTTATTGCCATCTCGCCGATTGATAATAAAATTTTTTATTCCTTTGAAATTGATTCGGGCTTGAACTTTCCTCGGTAGCGATTCGAATAGGTTTCATAGAATGATCAGAGAAAGGTGATTTGATTTTTTTCTCTCGTCGTCGTGGGTGGCGCATCAATTTCTGTGGTCGATACAACTTTACGGACCCTTTGTTCTCTGCTACTGAAGTATAAAACGAAATCAGGTGAAAATCGTGCAGAAAAAATTGATTGACAGATACCTAACGAGTAAGTTTTTATAAGTAAGTAGAAAAGTTTTTTTTTTTTTTTCAAATACTTGATTCTGCCGATGGCGTGAAAATACAGTTCTTGTTTACACGACGAAAAATTCGCCCATTGTAGTCAATGTAGTACTGCCACGTGATATACGAAACTTTTCGCAAGGCTGAAAAAAAAGTAGGTACTTAATAATCACTTACACAGTTCGTTTAAGCCGCAGGTTTAATTTCTAGCAAGGTCGAACAATTTTTACACGATTTGACACGGTTCGGTTCATATAAAATGTAAGGTAAGATTTCTGCGTAACCGTGAATCGCCGAATTTCATCAGAACGGAATGTAAGATTCATTTTCTTCTCGCCAACTAGAGACTCGCACAAAATGATAAGTAGGTGTACACGGTTACAGAATTTCTCTGTAAAAATCATACGTCCGTCAAAAATTCTGTCCAGAGTCTAAATACGGTTTGTAGTACATGTATTCGATGAAAAATCGCACAGGGTTCTACTCAATAAAACGAAAGCGACCTCGATGTGTAATAGATTATACCTATATATATATATATATATATAAGTCTGCAATGCATACATACAAATTTGCGTAAAAAGGGTGTGACAAAATATTCGTGTGGCATTCGTCGCACGGTATTTTCCGTCAATAACGTTCATGTTTTTATCTTCAATTATATTTTACATCAAAGATATAAAATCGTACTTCTACTATTATACCTATATAACAATCAGTAAGCGTGCGAATATGAACTGTAAGGTATAAACTCAATTTAACTCGTGCGAACTCGTTTTGCAGATACAGACCATTAGGGTATACACTTGGTTTATAACGCACAATCATCTTCCAAGTATATGGTATATTCCTGTACATCATTTGACACATTGTGACTTTTGACGTGAAATTTCTGAGCTTTTATTGATTGACGCATACGTCGCAGTCGACTTTGAATCCGGTGAACTACTCTGGATCAAGGAACAACTGAACTAAAGCTAAATCTGCTGGATTTTTTCGTCCGAAAATACTCGGCCAAGTTTTTATTCACGCTATGATCAGGTTTATAAAAGTGTTGAAAAACGGGAAATAAATGTGAATGATTAGGATAATCACCTCAATCTGCCATGTTTAGAAAATTGCAATTCCTCAATTTCAGAATGAGATTTGAAACAGGATAAATTAATAGATCTCATGATAGCTGGAATCTATTGCAAAATCTAACTCTCTACTCAGCAGTATGTCAGAATGATTATAAAAAATAAAAATTACAATCATTTGTTTATTGTCTTAGCTTCAAATTAGATAGCGTAGAATTTCTACTGGTCAAAATTAGAATCTCCGTCAAATTTTAAGATACTCATTTCTGTCAAATATAGATCGAATGAAACAAGACTATACACTCTCGTAACTAATCGTACGTTTGACCAAATTCTTGACGCACCTAAAAATATTTCTACGCCTGCAATCGTCTATTTTGGTAACCGCAACATATTCAATTTTCCATTAAAACCTACACATAAGGTATCCTTTTGCAATATGCGCAATAAAAGCAGACACCTACCTTACCTTGCCTTATTGTAATATATGAAAATTAAATTACTGTCATTAGCATCGATATACCTAGACAGCATTTATCGCTACATGTAAACAGCATCAGAGTGGATCTAAGTACCAAGATCGTTGTCCAAAAGCGCAGTTACACATCATGCAACAAATCAAACGCGAGAAGTTATCCGGGGTCGAAAAACGAAGTATACAAAAGAGAGTAAAACCAAGAATATAGGAGGACAAGATACGGCTCTCGCTAACCAAGCCAAATAAACAGACAAATAAATAAGTAAATAAGTAAAAAACGAGTATATACTAGCTGAAAAAAACGAAGAGACAATGACACAGCTAAGATCGAAGGAGAGAGAGAGAAAAAAAAAAGGGAAACAGGCTCACACACGGATGAGACAGGCGCACACGTCGGGAGAGGGGAAGAGGAAAAAGGGGAAAAAAAGAAGCAAAAAAAGAAAATTAGGAAAATCAACCGAGTCAAGGGCGGGGCGCGAGCTGTCATGGCGGCGATGCCTGTCCTCTCGCGCATCCCCCCTTCCCCCCGTTTTCCCCTCTCGGAGTCACCCCGACACCCTCCCTCCCTCCTCTCGCAACCCTCTGATCCGCTCCAGCCGCTGCTTCGCTCCTGCAAGCCGATGCACTCAGCTCATTTCGCTACCCGAGCTGGATCTTTTGTTTTCCGTCACTACAGTCCGCGGCGGCTGGCTGGCCGTTTTTTATCATTCATGCGCCTGCGATGGGAGGCACCCGGTCCGGAGGCCCTGGCCAATCGGCGAGAGGGATACGCCTCCGCCGGAGGGACCCTCTTCAAGCCGGTATTGAACCTCCGCACTGAGTGAGGGTGTCCGCCGGAGGCGCATGAGCAGAACCACGTCTCGAGGTCGACGCCGCGGCCCTCGGACCTCCGGAGGTCGACCCTCCCAGGTGAACCGACGCCCGGCGCCCCGACCTCTGCGTCGACGTCGACGAACCTCCTCGCTGATCAGCCTTGGATGCCGCGCGTCTCTCCTGCGTGTGGAGAGTGTCTATACCCAACCGATATTATCCCACACACACATACACACACACACACACACACACACACACACGGTCTCTTATGCATTTATTTTACACGATCGTAATTTCGCTGCGGGTAGGTAATTTACTCCACTCCTTACGAGAGGCTATTCACTTTCTGCTGGAACTCGAGTCCTCGTGTGGTGCACTTGGTGCTGTTTTGCAATCTGGTATTTTACTTTAACGTTTGAATTAGAGTCACTTGGCGAATATCGTCGATATCGTATAGAACTAATATGGCAGATGTACTATACCGTTTGACGCAATAGTTATTGTTGGCAATACTACGTTTTCTAGTTATTGCATCCTTAAATATGATTATACAATTAGTTGAATACTACAATTTTTTCAGTTGAACAAGGATTACTGTTCCACTTTTAACGTCAAATTATCGTAATACATTTTCTGGTTACAGTTCATACAAACCTGATTTTCATTTTTTATCCAGAACTAGTATATTTTTTTTATCAATTACGCCTGCTCGAAATTGAGCATCGTTGACTGTACAGTATAACTAAGTATAAATTTCATCTCTCGGTGTTCAAATCCCGATTCGAATTATGCGTGCAGGCTGGTATAGGTGAGCTATTTTTAAGAAGTTAAGAAACACATTCAGTTATGTCTGCAGCAAAAATGTTAATACATTGCCTTGTAAAGCGAGTGTATTACAGCCGCCTTCATGTTGCATATCGAATCTCAGAAACTTGAAAATAGTTCTAAAAATAGCCGACATTTGGTTGGTAGAAGATGATATCGCCGAATCCTTTTCTACATCTCCTTCTTATTCCTTCCTTTCGTTGGCTATAATCTGGGTCCCAATTAGTGTCACGGTTTCGCAGTTTTTCGCGGTATTTGACAGCAACTTAATTGAATCGTCTATTATAGAATACACTTTGACTGTAATGCCTAGCGATATCACGATCTCCGTAATTAATCGTGTAACGAACCTGCTCCTGCAGTGAAGAGTAGACGATGCACTTACGAGTCAAGTGCAGTTTAATAATCAAGTTTGCGGAAACCAACGACGCGTAACCGCCGTGTCGACTACATCTATGTACCACTTGCACCTGTATTTTGTCAGTGTATAGGTTAATTTAGGCGTTACTTCTATATACGTAATCGCTTCTACGTCGATGGAAATCCGGTCTCACGCGTGAGGATCACACTCGAGGATTTCCCCGAGCTCGAGTTGAGTAGACGCCATTGAGATGTGCGTAACCACTGCAGGAAATACGAGTGTCTAGCGTGCAGGATTTGTTTGCAGACGGCTCTATTATCACTCGACTTAATTGCAAGAATTCGATGATTATACAGAGCTCGATGAACATCCAATTCCTGTCTTGGAGTTATAATGAGCAGTGATCTTGGCCAACTTTGATTTCTACTGAACTGTGTTACAATTTCCGCATCAGGCAGTGGAATATAAGCAATCATTTTCATTCGGTCATATCCTAGAAATTATTTTTAAAGCAAAGAAATGGAGAAACGAATTTCTCCCCCCCCGATCGACACTAACAATTCCGTGAACTTACTGCTTTAATCCTGCACCTATATCGGTTGAACTGTAGTAAAATCGGTGAAATAGAATGAGAATGAAGAACTGCAATATCTATAAAATCATTGTGAGAATTGGAGTCTTCTGAAAGATTCTCGTAACGTCGTTACATCCGTCAGACATGGATTGCCGATCAGAATCGTATCGCTCGATAGTCGTGATCTTCAGCGATTAATTCCGCATGAAACTGCTGCGATCGAGTAGCGATATATAATAAGACGAAGGTCAGATGCGTTCCAAAGGAGAAAGAAGATGGCGGCGGATGCTGCGAGCAGTCCTCAAGTACGAGTCTCGTCACGGTTTGTTTATAACAAGTAGGTAGTTATGTACTACAGCACCTGCATCGCACGTATAATGATATCAGAACTGCTTGCGAAATCTGCATTACAGGCGTGCGTATGTATATATATAGAAATGATACGCAAGTACATAAGTATCGCGTAATCATAGAAACGACGTAATTGGAACGCCGTAGGTATATATGATACGGCGTGAAAGCGGAAAAACCGCAGCACGTTACGCTGTGGGGCGGCGGGGCGCGTATTAAAAAATCATGCCTCGTTTGCGAATGCTTATGGGTCCATACACATGGCCACGATACGTGTGACCTCGTGGTTTTTGATAGGCGATGTATATGTGCATATATATGTATATACAAAGCGTATCCCGCACCGGGTAAAAACCACAAACATTGGAGTTCAGCGGCGCGCGGTCCTCGAGGCTCTTGCCCGCGGGTACCAAAAAATTATGAAGAATTGCACGCGAGATTTTCTTACTCAGAAAACTTTCGGTCATTAACCGTGACCTAGCCCATCCGCAAAGATGGTCTCCACGTTCCTATTCCTCTTATATAGAGATATGCATGGGTATAAATATGTAGCATCTTTATCGCGATTATTGCGAATCGATGTGTCGAGTTTTGGATGACGTTTAATTATAACAGGTAGTGTTACGGCTATTCGATTGCTGGTGAAGTAGGTTCTCATGTCACGGGGAAGAAACCTGTTGGATTTACATGACGCTGATTTATACATGGACAGGATTTTTTTTCTTCTACCTTTTTATCCGTTTTTTGGAGTAAAAATTACGACGAATGCGGTATTTTCGACAAGTTCAAAGAACATGCATTCACGAACGCGATATTAACGTTTTACTAATGAGTAATTCTCGCTGCAATACCTGTTATTTTTACTCCAAAAAAGTCAAGTCCATATAATTACCGTCACGCATGTAAATTCGACAGGTTTTTTAACCGTGTAGCAAAAGTCACTGCGGAAATCTTAATCTGCAGATTTATATGTCATATATATGAAGAATTATATATATATATATGTGGGTTTGAAATGGGTACGAGTGTATAAGGGTGGTCCTTATTTCAGTGATATTCGAAATAAATGTTAAGCGCCCCCCCCCTGGATACTTTGAAAATTTGGGCTCTTCATTTCGAGATCAACGCGTGTCTCAAAGCTCTGATAGTTTTTAATTAATACATTGAAAATTCATATAATTTTTCCAACCGGTTACTGTTTTTTTTTTCTACAACTTCGATAAAAATTGAAGGAGTGATTCGGAACTTGGCAGAGTTGTTGCTTATAATGATAGGAATAAATTCTGAAAATTGAAATTAAGAAGTCGAATTTGGTTAGAATTAAAAAAAACAAAAAACTATATAAATATATATATATATATATATTTCAAAAGTCATTAAAATCCACGATGGCAAAGAATAGAGAATGAACTCTGGAAGGTCGACTCGGACCGAGATCGACGTCACGGTGCAGTCGAAAAACGCGAGCCGGTGGGTTTGTAGGAAAAAGTGCCGTAGCGAAACCGCGCGAAAAAATGGTCTGGTATGCCGGGGAAAAGGCAGCGCTGCGACGGCGGAGGAGTCTGAAGCCAGGGGGTAAAAAAAGCCCCGTCAACGACCTTGAACTTTGGGGGATGCCCCGGCGTTCGAAAAACGGTGTCATAGTTTTTCCGCAGCCGCGTGTCGAGGGCGAACTCCGCTCGCGCGGCGCCGTTTCTTATTGGCTACTTGTTAGGATACGCTTAAGCTGCACACTGCTTTTATACCCCCGCGGCGATAAGATTTGTGGTTATGGCTCGTTTTTGGCCCTCGATCCGGCTGCAGGGGGATGCAATCGTGTCGGATGGGGTGGGCCGCGTCTTGGGGACTTTCGTAGGTACATACGTAGGTGCAAGCTGTGTTGAATGTAGGACACGCAGAAGTGGGTTATCGCCTTTGGGACAAGAGGCGAAAAATCTTATCCGGATGACGTAAAAGACGCCGCATGCGGCAGGGATGGTGTCATTTTACTTGCGACATATCGATACGAGTGTGTTAACCTCCGGTGGTTTCACGAAGCCTCCAGGGGTGACTTTTTACCAAAGTTTTTTTCGTCGCTGCTACCGAATTACGAATATCGATTCTCGCGAGGTTATTATACAGCCATAAATGGCTTGTGCAATACTTTTTCACTCAACACCTCCCGCAGCGTGTACAATTGTACTTTTCAAAACCTCAGCCATTGTTTTCAGCAGCTTATTAACTATATACCCGTCATGGTGGTGCGGTATATGTATGCAGGTACATAAAACGCTTTTAGAATTTGATCTTGTTCCACAGATTCACCGTTAGGCTCACTCCGACAAAGTATCAGGCCTTCAATACTCATACACGACGTTTCAATCATCTCAAAGGATGCACTGGATTAATTGTAATGTGTTAAGAAAATGTACCAGAATTCGACACTGACTTGTAGGACAGTGGCTGCTATTTTCTCGTAAGTTATCGTTCAATATATAACCATTCATAATAAGTTGCATAATTTCTGGATTGCCAGATTCTGACCAATTGTCCATCGGTAAATTCAAAACCAGAATAGTGAAGACTCGTAATTTTATGATACAGAGTATACTTTACAAGCTTACAATTAACTTGACTTCCACCGCACAATTAATTCTTCAAATATTATACCTCATCTCAAAAGTGAAATCGTTCATAAAAATCCGCCCTCACGTAATACAAATTATTTCATAAATTATACTATACTTCGTTATCTATATAATCTGTGTACGATGTTCACAGTTCCGAAAGTATTGTAAAACGATCCGTAGGTCCAAGTATAATTCATCACAAAATTCTAAACCATTCGAATAACGTTCGAAGAGATATAAAACGCAAGCCCGCATGCGATTAAAAACAATAATTCCCTAAAACCACATATCAAGAATCAACCCCTCTTAAAAGAGTAAAAAAAATAGAAACCATCTCATTAATACACACCAGCTATACCTAGATCGGAAAATGTAACATTTCATTATTTTCTTACAGCATCAATTTTTAATCCACATCCACGCGTAGATATAACATATAAGATATACGTATATAAGTACGTCGTGTTAATCCTCCCCCCTCCCCCTCCAATGCCCCCCCCCCCCCCCTCCCCCGCGTTCTGGACGCCGCGCCGCGCCGCGACGCCTTGGCCACACCGCACCGGCGTCTTTGCCTCCTCCCGCGGTGCGGCCTCAGCCCTGCGCGCCAGTGGTAGAGGACTGTCAAAGCCAGACGCGAGGCGAGCCGAGGCGAGCCGAAGCCGGCCGAATGTGCGTTCGAATCGTGGTGCCCGCTTCAGTGTATCTACCGCGTTCGCGGCCCACGGTCGAATTTCCGGGCGATGCACGCATTTTTTGCTACCTGGGTTGCCCCGAAGTGATTTTCGGCGTGTCAGGGAGAAAGAGAGAGAGAGAGAGAGAGAGAGACAGAGAGAAAGTGGGAGAGAGGAGAAGGAAAGGAGAGGGACACTACGACCGCGAGAAGGAACCAAAAAAATAAAAATAAAATAATAAAAACAAAAAACCCCACGGAAGGGAAAAAAACTGCGTCCCAGGGTGGATATAAAAAAAAATATATATATATATATATTCGAGAAACGCGCTGGATAGATAAAAAAAAAACGCAAAAACAAAAAAAAAAAAAACAAACCCCTACCGTCGCCAAAAAAATAAAGAAGAAATCGACGCACGCACGCGGTGCATAAAAACCTAACCTAACCCAACCGGCGTGGGTTAACGAAAAGCTTGGAAAAAAAAAATTCCAAAAAACAGAACACTCTTCACAAACCCCCGCGACTTTTAACCCGCGTTGTTTAATACGACCCGACAACCAATGACGTCACGCGTTGATCAGGTGTTGGCGCTACAATGAATTCCCGGATCATATTAGAATACGGGACTATTTATCCCGAGAAAATTCTGGGATCGGTGCCTTGAGTGTATCGTCAGATTTTATGCACACCCAATTTGGACAATTTGGAGCGGGTTGGTTTTTCTGAAAAATATTTAACGCGTTGTTAATATTTATTTTTATTTAATTATTAATTTGTTTTTTTCTTTTTTTAACTTTTTTATTCTTGGTTTTGGTCAGCTTTCACTTCACGTATTGTGCATTGTTGTTGAATGTAACAAGGATCGGAACGCCTGGTGTACAAAAATGTGATTCGAAAAACGTTGATGTTATATTATAACTAATATAAATAACATATTGAAATATAACAATTAATCGTCGAATTCTACGGCCGCAGCAACGATCAATTCTTTGTTAACCCGATTGATTTTTGCTCTAAACTTTGTGAGAAACTCGTAATGTGAATCTAACGCTCGAGGATCATGAAGGAGATCTCGATCGGCTGCAAATAAACGGGGATTAAATAAACATCGCTACGCAATTACAGTGCTGTAAAAATTGTTTCGGAATAAATAAATACAACAAAAAAAAGTAAACATTATAAATCACGTGATAATTTGACGACACAAAAAACTCGTGATACAACAATCGTTGATAACTCTTTGATAACTGCATAATATCACTAATGATAACGTTGAAACAACAGGTGGTTATTGAACGAATAAATAATTTCTTGTAACGAATGTGTATATAATACTAAACACGAGGTGATAAAGTTGACAGGAAACAATTTCGACGCCATCAATTGGAGATCACCTAAGCGGGTATAACAACTGACGAATATGCGTGGCCGTTTGTTTATCCTGAGGACTGTCGAGTGAGGAAGTACAATATAAGGTTGTAAGCCGTTATAAGCTGTGCAACGGGGTCTAACACTCGTTAACCCCATATATTATTATTCTCTTTGTGTAATACCCGCGGTCGTTTTTCGGACGAAGGAGATTATTTTCCAGGCGGTTGACGATCGGAGCACGCGCGGGCGAAACTGATAATCGCGTAAACAAAAATCGGACCCTCGGAGAGAAGAGAGAGAAAGAACGAGAAAGAGAGAGAGCGAGAGAGTGAGAGAGCGAGCGAGGGGGTGGGGGAGAGAGAAACAGCGTCGGGGATTCCGAGGCTCGCAATCGGTGCAATACATCTTGGAATAATCGGCCTCGCGTCAAAGTCTAGTCAAATTCAAGCACCAGACTGGCATACGTATAAATATTCTAAATCCCGAGACCTGTTTGAAAGAAAAGAGAAAATCTTTCCGCGTACAATTGCGTAGGAAAACACGCGGAGGGAGTTCAAATGTCTCGGAGAGAAACAGACGGAGCTTGCGACCTCTGCGGTGAAGATCACCGAAACTGGCTTCCGTCTTACGGGCTGTAAACAGTGCGGAGATAAATTTTACGCGTAAAAATCGTAAGTGAACGAGGACGGAGTAGGTTCGAAGATTCTTGAACATCAAAACCGGAACCGCCACGCCTGCTTGAAAGCTCGAGTCGCTGCTGTCCGGCGTCTAACCAAGTACAGGCCGCTTCTACTGCCGGCGAACAAAGTCGCGTGTCGTGGGCTCTTCGCCAATTCGCTTGCAGATCGAAATCTGATCGAACCTCAACGGTTTTTCCATTTTTTTTTTTTTTCTCTTCACAACGTACTATTTACTGTGTTAAATCTATATGAATATATACATATAAAAAATACCTAAGTAGGTATAGATACCGTGTGTGAAAATAAATATTATACGTGTAAATATATAGTGTGAAGTGAGTTATATACATACATTTCACGTTAATAATTTTTCATGAAAAAAAAAAAAAATTTCCAACAATTGATATTAATTATCAGTTAAATAATAATTCTCAACACAGTTACATACATATAAATAAATAATTGAATAATATTTATTTCGTTGTTAAAACAGTGTGTACAATTATAAGCGTGGCATGGAGGGGGGGAGGAGGGGGAGGGAAAAAAATTTTATTTGATACTCAAGTTCGCTGAAATATAAACAAAAAATAGTAAATATATAATATACATGCATATATGTCTATATACATATATATATATATATATATATATAGTGAAACACTCAAAGTGTATAAAAATTTGTGCAAGAACGTAAAAGAAATAAAAAAAAAAAAAACAATTCGTGCAATATTAAAATTATACACGCGGTAGAATACTTTTATTATTATATTTGAAGAAATATATACGATTTAAACTAAATAAATAAACATATTAGCGTGGTTTATGTAACAATTCGAGTGTGATTTTCTTTGGATAATAAAATAGAAGAGAGAGAAAAAAGATAATCGTTTCGTGCAATATTATAAATAATATTAAAAATTAGTGGAGCATCGGCAGGGGAGAGAATTGTTCGTGAAACCGACAAAATAATATCGAAAAAATTGCACCGACTCTGAGCATGTACCCCTGGTACCGGGAGAGCGTCGCGGCGGCTGCCGCCGCCGGCCTTGGAGGTCCGGTGGGCGTCGTCGGTTCCGGGTTCTGCGCGACAACCCCTGGCCAAGGTGGTACCACCATCAAGACCGAGAGCGGCTATTCAGATTGCATGCTGGCCCTCGACTACGTGCAGAGCAAGGTAAGACTTATTTACATTTCAAGTTTCATTGTTTTATTCAGAGCGATTTTTTTGCTAGTTGTAATCCCTACTTTTCCGACTGAGAAAATGTCGAGGTTACAGATGGTTTTCACCATCCGCGTACCTACTGCCTGTAAATCTTATTCTTGACTTTGTTGAAACGCCCCGTTAGAATTGAAGAAAACGGGAAAAATTGTTTCGACAAAGACGTCAGGTTGACGAAATCATCTGATAAAATGTGCGATAAAAGTTTTACCGATTTTAAAGAATTTTTTGGGTTAAATGAAGCGTTTTTAACGTGTGAAAATGAAAATATGATGTAATTATTGTTTTTTAGAATAAAATAATCGTACTTTAAAAGAATTTATTTCTCTTACGAAATTTTGACGATCGTTTTGCAAATTATCCTGCATACTTTTAGCGAATTGGAATATAATTTTCATTGTATTCGATTTTCATTCAATCGAACAACACCAAGTTTACTTTAAGTCCAGACTGTTATTTCCGCGAAAATTTATCCCTCGTCTTCAGCCCTTTTCGTTCCACCCTATCGAAAACCGTTTCCTTCTCCCTCCCCGTGATTTGCGCGCGAGTGAATTTTGGGCTTTTACACGAAATCCGACGCCGGTTTCCCCCTCGTTTGTATGTAAACGACGAGTGTCGATCAGCTGTGTGTTTAGCACCGAGTTCCGAGTCCCCGTTGTAAATACATAAAAGTAGTAAAACGAGTCGAAAGGGAAAGAAGAGAGCGATTCGCGGACGGGCGACACGTACCTACGACGAGTGCAACTCCGGCGCTGCAATGATGTTGCAGTTGCACTTTCGTGCCTCGTTCTTTTTGCAATGCTGATCCCCGCACCTACTCACTCAGCGCGTTGATGACGCTCATGTTGGTACAACCGTTTGTTCTCTTCTTATTCTTCTTCTTCTTCTTCTTCTTCTTCTTCTTCTTCTCCACTCTAGCAGATTTATTCCTCCCGCTGATGGCTGCCGAAGCAACAATTATCGGTTCTGTACATGTGTAATCACCTCGTGGACAGTTGCAGGGTGATTTACGAGTACGTTATACGAGCTACCGCCGGAGGTTTATTATATTGGCGCTCGTGCAAATCAGGCGCGGTAATTCGATGTTGATATCCAATTTTTGCTCTCAACCTTCCTTTCGTTGTGATTTTTTTTTCTCGGTCATTTTACCCTACCCCTGAAAATTCTGCAATATATAATGCATCTTCATAAATTAACTTTCCTCGAATTCACGAGCAACCAACTCGGGTGACGAAAAAAATAAAACTGTCGAATTTTCCGAATCGTCGCGTGCAACGACAGCGTGATAGCAGTAGAATTGCAGATTTATCTGATAATCATTTTTCAATAACGTCTGTGTCACGTAGCGTTTTGTAATCATTTATTCACATCCGAATGACAGAGTTTTAATGTATGGTATGATTATTGGGATATCAATATTCCCTGTAATATATATATATATATATATATATATATATATATACAATACACTGCAGTGCAGTGAGTAGTCGATTGTCATGCAGAATTATGCAATGTTTACCATGATATGTGTTAAAATTACAAACCAGCTATTAATAGCGCGTTTGCAGTTACGGCAAACTACAGACTGTCCGCAGTTTTTGCATCGCTTTGTAAATACGATCGCGTTCTTATTATGTCTCTATGATATCATGTTTCAACGCAGATTTGTTCTTTATCCTTTTTTTTTTTTTTTTTTTTCTTTAATTTTGTTTTTTTATACTTTTACTTTTTATCTTCTTTCACCTGCGTCTCATTCTCTCACCTCTCTCAGTGCCTGACTCGCTCGTTGTGTAAATCATAACTGTGATTTCGCAATCGTTGATTACATGCATATAGGTACATATTATATTTGTTCTTTAGGCTATATACACATAATTTTTATATAACAAACGGTATATATGTCTTAACTATACAACAGGAGAAAAAATCATTATCGAGCAATTTTAGGATGACTTTTAAGGAATTGACTTTTCAGAATCAGTGTATATTTTATTTATGATGATTTAATATTTGATGATTTTCCCTAAAATTGGATCGTTGCAGTAACGTTACTAGAATAAAAGTATTTTCCAGTAACGTTATTAAACCTGACATAACACTGAGAAATTGGAGGTACGAAGGTTAATGAAAATAAGGAAGATTCAGGTACTCCGAAACTCATTTTGGTTTATCGAGGATTGTTGGAAGGTAGAAAAAACTGAAAAATTTGACAGATATAAAGATTCTTATATACCCGAATAGTTAGATAGTTCACAAACTAATTACTCGAGTGCAGTTTACATATTCTCACGTTTAAAAAATGTGATGATGCCAAATTATGCAAACGTTAAGGGCGTGTTGGGAGAAAAATTATGAACAATTCTTCGCTGTGAAAATAAAAATATCCAACAGCTGAAACAAGCTTAACGCGACCTACACCCATGCAGTGTTCACCGAAAGTATCTCAACCAAAGTTCCTGTCTGGTGTTACAACCACTGCAGGCGTGTTCGCGCCTACATCGCCCAAACTCGGCAGACAATATCCTCTTTCTGTATTCGAAAGTAGCGGAGGCCCAGAAAAGAAGGAGAACAGATAGTCGATTGTCGGGAGGAGTTTGAGCTCGAGACTGAATCGTTGAAAGCGTCAAATTAAGCATCGCGGAAATCCCAATGACCCTCGTTCAAACGTCCTGCAGGATGAATATAGCGACGCGGTTGAAAACTTGTCACACCTGTACCTACAACAATCGTGTGTCATTGCATAGATCATTGGATCAATTTTTGTGCGTACAGTGCAGGTGATGAGCGAAACGTTAGCCGTTCGAATCGATTAAATTGTATAAAACGATAAACTTGACGGTAGAATGATTGCAAATTGTCCTTTCACATCGTAAGTTTAATTTTTATGTTTTGTAAATTTAAAGTCAGTGTTGATTTTGACAATTTAATGTCCACTTAACGCTTTCATGTCGTGTTTATTATTTGCGAGTATTGATTGTATTATTAATCGACATTAATAATGATAGCAATAATGGTCGGTTCTCGGAGCGTTTAAGTCCAGTGTTAAATATATATACCGTTCCTTGAAAATTTACCGAAACCCCGATCGTCGGTGTACGTTTCATATCAGTTTGCATAAATCAGAGTAAAATTAAGAACCCCTGTTGATTTTTCCGCTCCGCGGAGTGATTCCACATCGTGGAGTGTGTCTGCGGTGTATGTACGACTGGCGTTGAAGGTACTTACTTACGAAGCTGCTGTAACACGAGAGTCGGTACGATGATGGTTATAACTCGCCCGTTGATATGCAAGTTCTATAAAAACAACGGAGGAAAAGTATATATACGCTGAAATCTGGAATAATATTCAACGTACGATGCGAAACTAAAACTTAAAATATATATGGCGAAAAATTACGATTCTACAACTCCCGATAGTGACTTCCGAGTTATTCGTTCTGCTTTATCAGGTTTACCCAACTTCAGGGGATATCAATTTTTCCTAAAAATGATAAGCACGTTAGGAACATGAACCTCTCGAATATGCCGCAGTGGAATTTCGTCGAATTGATCTTTCCAAAATTTTGAGATGAATAGAATAAATCGACGGTTTGAAAAATCAATATCGCAGTTAGTCGATGCAGCAGCACTTACGTGATGCGGTAACGTGTCGCTGCGCTTCGGATGTCAAGTTGAAGGCAGCCATTGGCGATTCTATATATATATATGTATATACATACACGATAGTCCGTAAAAGGACCGTGAACGGGTTTCCAAATCTGTCAATACGGCTGTACTACTTTTTGTATACTTTTTCAAAAATGGTCTTAGCTCCACCCTCTTCATACTTATACCGCAGAAGCGTACTGCAACCCAAGGCTAAGATCATCGATGCAAGGTTTGCGTTATACGCTGCAGCTGCATAACACTTGTGTACCTTATCTATACATTAATATACCTCGTTCTTCGTCCAGCATCGCTTCTTCAATCCAGAAGGCATTAGACCGCAGGTATATTAAGTGGATGGATAGACCGTATGTGTGTACATATTGCGCAATCCGTTGGACCGTCGCGTCTAGCTCTTCGTTAGTTATTTTTATTTTTTTCATCCTCTTTCTGCTTTCTCACTCTCGAGGCAAACTCTTGAGATCACGCAACTAAATGAACGCTTGTGCAGGAAAGCAGCTATGATCATCTTACGGGAACAAAAAATATATGTCTCTTGATCTTTCAGTGCGTATAACAAGACTTGACTTTCTTTTCAAAATTTTCGATAGAAACTCTTCGGGTGAAATTTAGAACGATAGTTTCAAGTTATAGATTGTACGAGTTCATTCCTGTAATTTTGGTTGCAAAAAAAAAACAACAAAAAAGAAACGAGCAAATCTGTTTACAGAAAATGATTATACTGTGCTATATACATACAGGAATGACGTAAAAGAATATATAATACTTATGGCCTTAAATTTATTGGCGAAAGATTTTAGAATCGTGTGAAATTTCGCACGAAATCACGCGACATATTCAATAATCACTGCAGGTGCGAATCGCAACGATTTTTAACTATACTATATATATATATATATATTGTGTCTTCTATACATTTTCAGTGTCTATTTTTTTTATGGCTACTTGTGGGTATTTACTAGTGCTGACAATGTAAGAGTTAGAATATAGAAAGTAACGCCCATCGTAAATTTGTTGATAATAACAATGTAGTGAATTTCTAAAATCGAATATTGAAACTGACAGCACGTTAAACGCTCATGAGCAAAGCTGTCGGATAATAATATTCTAAAACCTTTAAACTAATGGATTAAGGGTGCAGTTTGGGTACAGTGGGTGGAAATAACAACACATATAATTGATAAGACACGATGAAACATCGCTTTATTTCCACGATTTCTTATTTCGAACACTACATATATACACGCTACTTCATATCCCGCGGGTTAAAATTTATCAATAAAACATGACGTATCGCATGGGGCTTTCGAGGGGGCGGGAGTCGAGAATAAAGCTCGAGGAACCGGAGAATCAACGCGAGGAAGGCGAGCAATGAAGAAAAGAAGAAGTTTCACGATCGGGGAGTTGGTGGTTCTCATTGGTAGGCGTACCGCAGGTGCGCGTGGGTGGGGAGGCGTGGTCGGCTTCCTCTCATTGGGCCAGCCCCTTCCTAGACCGGAAGTGGGGGCAGCTCACGTGTGCAAAAACAATATCGCATCGCCTCGACGTGCAAAAAGTAGCCAGGTGACATTTCGTAGTGCTCCTGGGTTATACCTACACCACCGCTTGCTCAGCCCTACACAGGCATACATATAGGTATAAGGTGGATATGTATGTGGGCACGTCATGCCTCGAGCCTGCATTGGACTCGCCGAGAGAGAGAGAGAGAGAGATTAGTTAATTCACAAAGTCATGGGGACGCGAATTCTCTCCGTAAACTTTTTTTTTTCGTGTCTCCTTTTGAACTATACCAATTGAACTTATGTCGACTTTAGTTACAATCGGCTCGCGGTTTACTTTTAGTAGTTAGATTTGGAAATTTTCTGATAAACACATTAGACAAATTTATAGTTGAACGAATATTAGCGAATATAGATTGATAAGATGCTATACGTATAAAAGTTTACTCGTTTAGTTTATAGAAGTTTGAATATATGTATGTATATAGATTTATGAGAATTGTATTAGTTTTGCATTCAGTAGTTGTGAGGCGGTTTAATCCACCGAAATAGATTTAACACGCGTATTACATATCTCATATTTGATTCGAATTACAGCCCGTTTACCTCGATAAATCGATTTTAATCGACTTCGAATTTCACTGATTGATAATATGAATTTTCTCCTTTATGTAATATAGTCGCACGAATTGTCAATCATTCCAATCCGTCATTACTTTTACTGTATCGATAAATTAATCCATTCGTGGATTCAGCAAAGATTTATGTCGGTTTGGCGTGAAATTGTTATTTATTGAAACCGACAAGTTTTAGTGTTACGAAAACAAGCCTGATATACAGGGTGTAAGAAAATTGATAATTGTAGAATACGGTATTGAGTTCGTCCCGTAAAAAAATTCTTGTTACACCCTGCATAGTGTAATCGTAATGTTTGCTATTCATTTTGTCAGCGACCTATACATAAATGATTCAGAAATTCGAAAGATATTTTCCATTTTGTTCAATTAAACATGAGCTCGCTAAAATCAACATTTGCTTATAAAATAGACAGGATTTATCGCAAGGCTATTCCGAATCGAAACAGTTTCTGATTTTTTTAGTGTCTCGTTTCTTTCTAAAAACAACCTCGCAAAAGTCTAAACTTGATGGAGTATTTTTGAGACAGGCTGAAGAAAAATTTGATCGTAGAACAGATCGCTTAAAATCGTCGTATCAATATATAATAATATACTGTGCAAGTAGGTAATTCTTGATTATAATAAACTGCGACATGAAATGTTGTATTATTAATAGTCAATTTTCTACAATTTTCTGGAGTTCATGACAGTTTTAAATAAAGATTAACACATTATGCGTTAAATACAGAACAGTCAGATGTCTGTACAGATTGATGTAATCATAATATTCCCATGTACCTACCTATATCGGAATGTTATCCATTACAGTAAAACATTAAGAGAAAGTGTTATGGCACTGTTATAGTTATAGGAAAGGAAATACCAGAAAGTATTTTGCTCTTGTAGAGAGAAGTAAAAAAAATATGTATATACCTGCAAACGGTGATAGAGATGCGATAATAAACGTACTATGACATCTGAAAATATTATGTATCTTCAACTAGAGATAAATATGAAAAGAAATGTTAGTTACAAGAGACGCGTTAGAATAATAAAAAAAGAATTTGTAGTAATCCATTACTCAAAAAAAAGATTATAATTCCGATTGCATGTTCTTTCGCACAACGATTTTCCGAACGGGTCTAAAATGTTTTATAAAAAATCTGAGCTTTCTAACCATAAAAAAAATATATTCGCAATAAAAAGGGATCGGAGGACCAAATCGTTTGAATATTGCTGAGATTATATCGTGTTCCCTTATATTTCTACCTCCGTTATGTTTCGTTGACCCAACTTTTTTTATTTCCTAATTCTAAGCCGATGGGCGGACGAATGACTTGTTTTTTCGGTCACGCGCAATTAGCTTGCACCTTCTGCGGAAGTCTACGTATTATATTATACTTATAATGTATTATGTCAATGATTATTGAAATGAAAGAGATATAGAGAGCTTTCCAATGATACCTCCGTTGCCTCTGCAAAACTATGTACGAACCCCGTTTACCGGCAATCCTTTGCACCTGAGTTATAAGTTTGAGAGCCAACTCGATTAGCCGAGCGTGTATTATATGCCCAGTTACAGCTGTACATGCATGAATGTTCAAAAATAGTTTAGTACACCGCAGGTATATAATAAAGAGAGGCAGACTGCTAGAATATTCCATGCAAATTATTAATTAGCGGTACATACAAGTGACTTATAGCTTGTTAGAAATACAAGATGAATTACAGTGCTCGCAGTTATTATTCATACAGCTCGTTTTAACTGCTCTGCTGCAGTCTATGCTTCTACGTAATTATTCGCACATCAAATTGGTCGCAGTGGTTACTTTGACCTCGCACGTAGGTATAGACGGACCTCGTCATCCACATTCTCATATTTAGGACAAAATCAATTCACCACGATTATCACTATATACTTTTGCGAAATATCGTTGACATTCATTCTTTTTCTGCTACTAGTTTCTCTCGTTTAATTATTATATGATTTCCAAGTAGGAGCAGATATAGGAATAAACTGGATCGTTGATGGCGTAGAATCGATCTCAGTCGAATTTTTTAACACCGATTTACCTGCTTGGCAAAAATGTTCAGTCACGATGCATAAATAGTATTACAAACTTGGTATAAATAAACTGCATTTCTGCGGCATGACTACATCATGGTTTTATAATCCAAGCAAATCTATTAGGTACGAATAGAAATCCAGGAAATATAAGAAAATAGTGAAATTTCACAATTTCAGATTTGATTATTGTTGGAGTAAAATCGGTGGTTTAATTTACGCGAAGCAATGAAATTGTTGTTGTCGTTGTCACTATCATCCTTATCATTATTACACCCGATTCGAGATACGCAATTTAAAATTTGTAAAGTTTGAGGTAAAAATGTATTTCAAACTGCAGGAATCACGAGACGTCGGTAACTTAAATCACGTAACGAAAAGTTTAGAATTACATTCACTCGCTTTTGCGAAAAGTCTTTCGACGCGGTGAGTTCATTAGCTGGACGATATTGGTCGACGGCTTTGCGGACGCAACAACACACACAAACACACACACACGCATAATATGGAGCCAAGAGATAGATGCGCAGGTATACGCGCAGCAAAACTCGGTCCCCGATATAAATTAATTAGATAATTAATCGGGTAATGGGTTTAATTGGGCCGTGTTAAGTGTCAGCGGTAGTCGAACCCGGAGCCGTAATCTCATTGCCAGCATCTCTACGTTGCATCGGTGCGGTGGACGAGGGGCGAGATGCGAGATGCGCCGCAGGGTCTCGACTTCTTCCACACTCCCTGGGCTTCTTACAGCAGCGGGATGACAGTGTGGGTGAAAACCGCTGCGTAAGTGCGCGGCCCCGCCGCCTCACCCCCCGATCTTTCATCCCCGCGTCTCGGCGTGCACCATTCGAGGGCATCGATACGCCTCCGTATACTCGATTAACTCCCTGCATGCCGATGCCTCGGTCACCGTGTTGTTAGATTCGCACGATAAGCCGAGATTTAATCGATCTGATATACGTCTATTAATGCGGCTCTGCGCCGATTTCTCGGCTGCACCCGCCTTGACCCTTTCGAACCGATCCTCGTCCTCTCCTCGATACTCCCTGCTTTCATTCCGATCTTCTGAGTGATGTAATTCTGCTCTCGATAATGTATCTTGCGAATTTTTATTCAACTCTTGCATATAACGAGAACGATTTTCAAAACGATTTTTTCCCTGCCATATACAAGCAGCTTCTAAGAAACATACGTTTTCTTTAAGTTTCATATTGCGATTACTGTGTTACTTACTTGTTACACTGTTGAGTTTCTTTTTTGTTTTTTTGTTTTTTTCTACATCTTAAAAAAATGCTTCATCAGAAATTGAACTGTACAAAAGTCTCTAGGTTGTAAACCTCGGTTAAATTGGCAGATTGTCCGATAGTGAAATTCTCGTATATTTTTGCTAGAGTGATCTTGGGTTTGGATTCTTCATAAAGTTATAAACAGTAGGTACGGAAGAATTGATAAACTTGTACTGTTCTGAGTGCGAATTTGATTCTTTCAGTCTGCGCAGATATACACGTGAAATACAATCATACGAAAACTAATTTGTCATTGACGAACGTAGGCTAAAAACGAATTGAGTTAAATTGATTATTTACGGATCAAAAGTACTAAAGATAATTTATTTCCGGTCATAAGCGCGTATTAAAATCGATTTATTTCAATTTGTTTCGGTCCAGTTTTCCAGTTTTAGTCCTATAATTGGGTTCAAATTCGCATTTGTTTGTGTACTGGGTAGATAGAATTTATTACGTGTATATTATACACAAAATCGAAACACTCGGTATTGCTCATCGGTGGAATTATAACCGCCGTTTAAAATTTTCAAAATTGTTGTCTCTTCCTGAATTTATATAACATCTGATTATAATCTCAGGCGTTCAGGCGTGTTTGTCTTATTTAATTTTTGAAATGTTTTTCGCACATGCGGTAAATATTATTACATCGAGAGCAAACAGTACCTAATATTTCTTTTCACTTCTGACCGTAAAATGATTCAACGCTCTCGCGTACCAACAATAATGCCTACCTCGGCACGATCATTGACACGAAACTTTCCAAGTGTTCGAAGCAATATATATTACCGCCTGCACAGCGGTTAACCGACGTGTTGAAACGACGTTTGACCATAGATCACAGAGACATAGACGTAGAGAGGAAGATGGCGGGAAAAATAGGCGACGACCAAGGATGGAGACAAAAAACGTTGGGAAAAAAAACTCTTGTAAAATGTTTCGAACCGTTGCATTGCCTGAATAATCGTTGCCAGCGCCGCATTGAGAATATTAGCGCACCCTGTACCATCCGCAGACGAGATCTCGACTCTCCGAAGTTGGCCGTTTTCCCAAAGCGTGGCGCTAGCAGCCTCGCGCTTCTCCTCGCTCGTTCGAAGTTCAAAATCCGGCTGCAGGCCAGCGAGGCAACCGTGAGGCGCGCGACGAACGAAACTAAGCATTGAAAACTGATCGTTGGACCGATGTATAATTAGCGATTACTACGTCGATGAAGACAACCTGAAGCCGATATTATATTCTACTTGTTGTCGATGAGAATACGGTTGGTACTCCTGCCTCTGACGCGGAAAAAGGTTGAAAATCGTACCGGGAATCCCCTTTCTGCGAGTGTTACTTCCTTCTCTATCTCCACGTATTAGGTATGCATGCCTATAAAACTGAACGTCTCTTTGTCTTCGCTTAAAACTCCGCAACTAACGAACCGATTTTGATCGTGTTTTTTTCTGCCAAGAACTATGACGTCTGGACTAAATTTAGGCTGTATATTGTTAGAATCGGATCCGTTGTTTTGGAGATGTAACGATAGTTGTAAGTTAAGTCGAACGGGATCAAACACTTGTATGCGGACATTTATTGAACTCTTAGAGATAGAGGGAAGTGATGTTCAAGAGTTTTCAATGCCTCGACGAGCTCTGCAAACAAATCCACGAGATATATGCTGATACTTTCGCCGTAAGAAGGATTTTAAAATATTCGTGGACGAAGCCACGACCTGGATATTGGGATTGTCACTTTGCATTGTGTGATCTGGTAGAAAAAAATAAAACTAATACAACCGGGCTGACAGCTGACCGTTGACCGTGATTTTTAGCGTGTGGATAGTGGAACAGGTATATTATTGATCATGTTTAATTAATTTATGTGACTTGAGTAATTTGAAAGCCCAAGAATTATAATTTGCATCCATTAAAATTAAAAACTTAGGTTATGTGGTGATGAAATGGCGCTGACAACCAGGCTCAGACGTCATGAAGACATTTTCCAATAGACACGCAACTGTTATTTTATGAGCGATTCGTTTCTTCGCTCTTTTCTTACTTCACTGCAGTGTAGCCACTATAATTATACAAGAATTAAACCGTTCTCACAATGTTGCACGACTAAAAGTAAAAGATCTTCTTCTGTTTTTTCACCGTTTCTTTTATATTTTTTCTCGTATTCTTAAGACGCTTTTTCAGAATTCGAGAATATCTTATAACCGACGATGTTTAGATATACGGTTAAACAAAACAAATTTTACACGTTTTTATCCACGGCATCTCCTTGCACCGCTTATGCTATTCCGCATTTTTCGCAACTCGATCGAACTAAGTAAGCTTCCAAGCGACGGCAGCTGATGCCGTTCGGTTCATTTCATTGTCAGTAAAAATCGTACCTTATTGTATTCAAATGTTATATTTTTCTGATAATAATTGATTGATGTGTACTCTCTTAATTTGAATCAGTTATAAGTATACCACAGGAAAAAATCGGTGTACATTCACCGAAATATCAGTGAAAAGTTTCTGATTCGCCAATGTTTGTGTACTGATTTATCCCAATGAGACACTGATTCACATTTAGAGAATACACAATTTTAAACGACCAAATGAAGGATTTGATAATTTTTTTTATTTTCTATTAATCATAAAAGTGCGCAGATGTGATAATGAATTAACTAAAATTATTTATTATAAAACGATCTGCATTAATTGTGTAGTTTTTTCCTGATACTTCTTACACTTATGTAATTATTCAATGATTAATCGATTACGAATAAGTGATAATCTGTAAAGAACTTGAGCGTCTTCCGACGGTTTCGCTCAACGAGCCGACGAACTGCTAAGTATCGTTTATTTAACCTGTAAATGTTGACGTAATCAGCGTCGTAAAATATTATCAGAAGGGGTTAAAACTGCAGCGTGCACGCATGCATGCATACACCGCAGGACGCGAGTTGAGACTTTGATAAGAAGATTTTGTAGTGCCGATACACATGTAAGTCGTGAAGAGAGAATTTTAGGAATGCCAACCTTGTACAACAGCGGGGAGAAATGATCAGAAATTCAAACATACATTTTTAATTGTTGATGAAACAAGACTAAAGAGCAGAACGTTAATGGCTCTTGACTAAACAGAGACTCGCATTGTGATCGTATTATATACTCGCATACACGTTATGAAGTAGAAGTAAGAAGACGGAGGAGGGAAAGTAGACGAAGAAGAAGAAGAAGAAGAAGAAGAAGAAGAAGAAGAAGAAGAAGAAGAAGAAGACGCCGATGATGATGCTGGCCTGCCGCTTCCGTCGCGTTCTGCCTTCGTTTTATCCCGCGCAAAAGTTACGACTCCGTTAAGAAGAGGAGAGCTCCGCTGATTTTTTCGGCTTCATTTCGGCCGCATAAAACAAGCTATTTAAAATGCAGTGGCGCGGTTAAATGCTTGTTCCGAAATTTCGTTTCACAGGATATAATAACCGTCATCGGCAATGCTGCGACATATTTACACTACACGCGCGTTTCCCCGAAACCGGGAAGTTAGGAAGAGACATTCAAAAAATGGCAAGCCACTCGAATATGAAAATTCGCGTCTAAATCCGAAAGTCCAGACTCCCGGAGGAACGATTCGACCTCCATGTAAAGAACGGAGACACTCGCCAACGTCCAATAAATATATAGACGAAGAGCCAAAGGCCAAAATTGGCTGCTTGCTCCTGCTCTCCGCGCCACTGTGGACAGCAAGACAGTTATGACTCTCCCTTCGTTCGTCAGTTGTTTTTTACTCCTCGATTTGCTTTTGTTTCAAGCCCCTGATCCTCTCTCCGTTGTCCGCGCGGCGGTCGGTGTGTAGAGAGAGGATGGCTCTACGTTTTGCTCCTGTTTCCACAGCGAGGAAGAGGATATTCCACTCTGCTCTGTCTCTCTCTTTTCGCTCCTCGCTTTTATTCCCTCATTCTCCTTTCCCCTTTGCTCGAGTTTCTCTTACCTTTTTCTCTACCATTTCTCTTCCCGTTCCTTCTGCTCCCTCATTCTTCTTCTTCATCTTCTTCATCTGCTTCTTCTTCTTCTTCTCTCTTTTTTTCTCTCTCAACTCTTTTTTCACTCCTTTTTTCGTCGGATGAGAAGGCGAGCTTGAAAGGAGCCGACGGTGCGTACAGTAGCGGCTTCGGAATAGTGTACCCAATTATTCCACCGTACTATACTAATGCCACCGCGCATGGTGTCCCATAATGCAACGGTGATGTCGGAACTCTTACAATCCAGTCGCGGCTAACGCCGGTAGCCATCGGATTGCTCGGCGAAATTGATCGATTCGACAAAAAGAAGAAAGAAGGATATTTTGAGGAGAGGTATTATTAAATATATACGATCCTCGGATTAAAGGTCAGGGCTACTTTGTTAGTTATTTAATAATACGTGGGCGAGAGGATTTCCTCTTATTTTAGCTAATCATCAAAGGCTGTCATTATCTTCTATATCTTTTTCGGTTTCATCTCATACTAAAAAGTACTGTCAAAGTAAGTGTCCACCTGTTTCAGCGTTTATCAATCTCAAAATTGACGATTATTTCGAAGATTACTTTTGGGGAAAAATTGTGAAATCGATTGTAGATAGCAACTTTCAACGATCAAGCATGAATCCACTGATAAGGATATATTATATATATATACGTACCTTGTGATTGTGATTATTCATTGCCAACGCTCTTTCGTTGATAATTATAACAAATGTCTATGGTCGTATCAGAATGTCAATAATTTTCTTGATAAATATCGATCCGGATAGATAACTCCTTGGAGCCAATTAGAGATACGCGTATTGGGGTATGTCAATGTATAAGTGAAGTAAACATTTCGTTATTCTACATGTTGTTACACGGTGTACATGAAATCAATCCAGGTGCGAGTTCGCTTGAAAACAAATATACAAGAAAAAAAACCTCTTAATGTTGTCTGAATATCTGCGTATGCCTATTTATTTTTTCTCTTGCAAGCAAAAAAATATATCATGAATCTAATTTTTAGACATTTCGTATCAGTGCCAGATTAAAGCTTCGGAAATCATTGCAATTTATTGTTCTTTCTCTTTTAACTAAACTTTTGCACCTTCCAACGTATCCAAAGCTATGTACGTACTTATAGCTCATTGCGATCGGTTGTTCCATGTAAATAGTGGTTAATGATTAAATTTTCACTCGAACTACAGAGATTATTAACAATATCATTATTTTGAGGAAAAATGTTTATTTTTCAGCTCCTGTAGCGTAATATTTTGCAATTGATAATGACACACGAAAGATGATGATGTAAAGTGTAATGTTTCGATTAGATAAGCTTCACATGTGGATTATCAATTATCAATTAACGAGGAACTGACCATTTCCATTTTGGCGCAAGCTAGTACCTTCCGACCTGGCAAGTAAAGAGATTTCAAAATAATTAAAAATATTTCGCTAAAACTTAAACAATCACGACTCGACTTTTTGCTTTCAACTGATGTATGTATTGGAATAAATATTTAAAAGTCTATGAATCGAGTCTCATCAAGGCTTAACATTTCACCGAAGCTTTTTATGACAACCTTATTGTCATTTGAGAAATTGCTTTTGAAAATAAAAAAAACTCAAAAAATCGAATTACATCAAATTTTTACATAAATTTCAGTTGGAAAAGACATAAATCGACTTTGCAGTTTCGAAAATAACAACTTCGAGGTATTAAAAAACTATCAGATTTTTCTCGGCGTAACACACGATTAAGGACGTACACCTTATATATATATATGTGTGTGTGTGTATATATATCACGCATGTATGTAAACGCGGCGATAGCGTAAGTTGTGACACGATTTTTCCTCGCACTATTATTCTTTCTGTCAGTTGACACAGAAGCGCCTACAGCACATCTCGCGATTCCCCCTCTTAGTCCCGAGTCCCGCACCCTGGAGAGACAAAATCAGGAGACACCGAGTCTGGACGTAATTTTTTTGCGTCATTTTTCGACGTCATTGGCAGATACACCCCCGCGTCTACCCCTCCTAGCAGACAACCACGTTTCTCAAGCCACGAACCCCAGCGCCAAAACGTCATGTCTCCTTCTGGCTCGCTTCCTGGCTTCCCGAACCCTCCTTTGTGTCACCCAGGAGAAGAGAGGATCACTGACAGTTCCTGATTAATACAAACCTTAATGCTGCTTTGCTCGCTCTCCGAGAAAAATATACGACGCTTAGACTTACACTTGCGCCTCACCCACGTTAACTAATCCTTTTTTTTTTTTTTTATTCTTACTTCTGCGGCTTTATCTTCTTCTCGATTCTCTTACCGGCACGTTTATGAACAGTTCACTTCCGGGTGTAAAACAGAAATTAACTGTACGCCGGAAAATAAAAAATCTCATCAAGTGTACTTGTTAATTTTTCTCGCGATGCCTCTAATTCTCATAATAATTTTTATCGTGCCTGAAAAATCATTTTTATCGTATAGTAGAAATATATTTTCACATACAATAAATCAATCGTATAACTATAGCCACCGGGGTAACGGGATGTAAAACCAAGTATAATTTAAGTTATTTATTATTTACAGTAAGGGTAAACTGGATCGCACGATTACCTTTAATGCAAAGTTGCCTTTGGTACAGAGAACATATATTTTTTAGACGATGATCAAAACTAAAAGTTATATTCTTAGAAACTAATCGCAGAGTGCAGATGACAACTAAAATTTATCTCCAACAAATATACGTATGGTTCTCTATTTCATTTTTAATTGAACTTTGTTCATACAGCGTCTTCGCCCATATAATTATCGTGCACATAGTCTTCCCTCTGCAATCGTCAGGCTCACCGTTCAAACCAACACATTGAACTCATCCTGAGAACATCAAACCATGCGAATATTTGCAATATTTTTCTTTCGTGCCTGCAAAGAATACAAAAAATACAATCTTGCATAAGAATTGGAAGGAAGGGGATTGGGAGGTAAAAAATCCTGTAAAATAACCTTACCTAATTTACGGATATACATACATGCGTGTGTGTGTATGTGTGTATCTCGACGAGTGCCGTTCGAACATGGTTAGGATAATGGTGGACGACGGTAGCCGCGATGATCTCTGGCCGCTCGTCTCGCGTCCGCATGCTGTATAATGTATATATATACATATACATACACGAGCTACTGGTCTGATTCGTCTTGTTTGACTGGTCGCGTTGTGGAGTCGATTAACATTGCATGGAAAGAGGGCCCGGGGCTCTAAATAGCTCCATGTACAACATCTCTCGAGTATTTCCAATATCCTGCAGGGCGATAGCCGAGCGTCCCTCCCTCCCTCCCTCCCCCTCTCCATCCCTCCCTCATTCCGCCAGCTCTCTATCACCTCGGCTTTCCCTCTCTGGGAGTTCATTCATGCTGCGCGCGGTGGCGAGGACCTCATTACAGCCGGTGAATGGGCCCCGAAGCCCCGGGCTGGGCCTAACCTAACCGACCAACACCGCACCGACCACCAACAACACAAACTGCCCTTTGCCCATCCCTTCCAACCACCGCAGTATGCTGCGTGATCACCTACACCTCGGATGCTACCACCACCAAATTATCCAAGGTAACCAACCTACCTTTCTATAACCCGGCTTGATTGCGCTCAAAATTCTTGTACCGTTCTCATCCTGCGGGAACCGCTCCGCGATCAATGGGCCTGAAATTTTCCTGAACACGGTTCTCGGGATCGATGCTTACCGATCTAGGTTCTCTCTGCTTTCAGGAGTGACACTAATTTTTTTTTCTTGAATAATTTCATGATTTTTATCGTGATTCTGGATACAATATTGACCTTCTTCAGATATCATTTGGTACTATGACAATAATAAATTTATATATTGAATAAAAAAAATGTATTCTATCGACGTAGGCAAATTGGAGTTTATTTATTTTAAGGGTGACGTCATTTCGTACCTTTTATAACCTGGTGAAAATTTGCTTTAAATTTGTTTGAAACAAAAAAACAAATGACTAAGTTATGATTCTCTAAACACACAATCCCAATATATATTAAATTCGTCAAATTTTCATCCGCAATCTATAAATTTTCACAACAGTCTCGTATCAATCGTTCGACAAGTTAAATTGTTGGTTGTTTTTCGATCACACGTCGTACGTACGATCATGAGGACGGCGTTGGTCAAGCAAGATCCCTATTTTTCGCACAAGAACACTTGTTCGTTCTCTAATTATTCCTAATCGCGATAATAATACAATCGATCGGCGATAAGCGGAGACCGCAATGGTCTATTAGCTATTTTATCGACGCCGCCATGCGAGGCACGAAATAATTGCTTTGAATAATCACCACGCCAGGATTTTTTTCAAAATTTTTCTTAATTTTTTCTCTCAATATTGGATAAATCAATATTTACCCCACAAATCTTACGTTCATCCATTTCGGATGAACAATCATTCGGTTACCGGATTCTCACTCAACTTTCGACGTCGTTATCGTGTAGATTCTCGAGTTGAAAATCGGCGAAAAATTTGCCATTTGATTTTCCTCTCCGTGGCAACAGAACCCAATTCTTCTTCGGCTCTGAGAATGACCTGCGAGTTTCTGAAGCAGCTGCCTTATCGGCATGTGTGACTTGAATTTGTTATCAATGGTACTCGGCTATCGGCAATGACCTGTGACCCCTCTTCTCAGGCCCTTAAAGAACGAACGTTATCTTAAGCCTTACTCAAACTACAGTTAGCTTGTCGGGAAGGAGAGCGCTTATATATACATGCCCGTAAAACCGTAAAATATACGTTTTATCCTTGATGCAAAAGATTTTTTCGTCGCTGCAGAGAATGCAAGAAAAATCAGAAACGCAGTATCGCCATGCCTTTTGTCGTTTCGACAAATCGTAGATTTGTTCATGAATTACGCTTTCTTTAACCAAATTAGCCAATGTATAAGATTGGCATTTTATCGCTGCAATTAACGCAACGTAATTTTAGTCATATTTCAGTCTTAAACATTTTTTTTCTACAGCTATACGTACGTACATTATTGACGCGTACGGTCTAAAGATTAATTTTGTAAATAGTAGTTTTCTATTTTATATCTTTTTTCCACGCTGTACTGTTTATACTTTGCGATAAATGAATTTTAAAAATACATTCCCGCTCTGCACGTGCCGTGCTAATATACCTTGAAGCGTAATTACAGTTAGATAACAATTAAGATTGTATTGATTTTTAGTTGTAACGTAAGCTTCGACGGTCTGCTGATAAGCCAGTCGTAATACACAGCTTGTTTTATGTCGACGCCATTCAAAATCGTTCGCATATCGCGTGTGTTTCCAACGTGTGCAGCGGAAAGTGATACCGTATTGTTGTGTGTTTTTTCTTTTTCTCTTTTTTTTTTCTTCTTGCTCGGTAATTTCCGTTCTCGGATCCACGCCATTCAACCATTCCTATACGAAAAATGTCCATTTACTTGAACTGGACGCACAGAAATGTCAAAAAACAGACATCCACCGTCACGTGATTTTGACTGGGACGGTTCAAATACTCCAAAACTTCTCCTTATCGGTTAACCGTATAATGTTCACACTTTCTATCGATCGGCCGATCTATCCCTCCCTGTTTATCGTGCATCATCGCCGTACCGTGTGAAGAGGAAAAGAAATCACTCGAAATGCAGTGTAATATTCATTGAATAATGACTTTGGCAAAAAATCTGTCGGCCAATGGAAGTGACGGCGAGAGCAGCTGCCAGTCTCCTTCACAGACGCCCGAGGCTCATGAGTTATTTCTTAAAACACTGAAAAACTACTACCACCAAAATGCTCCCTACTACTACTACCACGCAGGATATTACGGACTGGCTTGCAAACCTCGGACTCAGATCGGACAGGCAAAATCGCGGAGTCCAAGTCCGGTAAGGGGTCTATCAGATCAACTGCTATTACGGATCTTTTTTTTTTTTTTTTTAAGAAATCGTTCAAAGCCACGTGACGTAATCACCCGTTGAGTGCAGATTGAACATAAAAAGTTGCGAATACTGCACTAACCGTTACAATATTCCGAGACGAGTGATCCTCTCGTCAGAAAAACTGCTTATGTGTCTACACCATAACGTCCTCCAGTGACATTAAAGTAGTCAAGATATACTTTTTATGAGAAGTGCACGTTTTTACATCAGTTATATTAAGCTCCTTTCCTCTCTCTCTCTTTCTCTCTTTTCATATCTTTTTCGCTCTTGTAAATTAAACCGAGGTGTAATTCGTTGCCGAGTTGAATATTTGGCACAGGTGTACACGAATACCTATATTATCCTTCCATAGTCGTCACGCGTTTCTACAAATTGACCACTAAATTCGGGCCGATCGTTAACGGAATATCATCATGATTTTTGGCCGAATTCCAGAGACGATGATGCGATAGGTGTATGGGTGTAGTACAGGTACAGTTTTTGCTGAAAATCATCCTGCGAACGAACTCAACTCGTTCGTTTCTCGCTGCTGATTGTGAGGCGGAGAAAGTCGAGGGTTATACAAACGAACGTCGTTCGCGATCCTCCTTAAAATACACGACGAGTGGAATACACCTTGTACACTAGGTGCTTTTGGAACTTGCTGTAACATCGCGTGTTTGCTCTGGGCGGGATTTTAACCCCTAAGGCAACTCGGAGGTCCAAGGACTCGCGGCTCTCCGTACCGAGAAAAATCTCACACCAACCAGCGCAGAATCGAATAAAATCAAGACAAAACCTTGGATACTTCAGGAAATGGCATATAGCTACTGTAGTGCAATCACGTGTGGGAGGCGACGCCTCATTCGCGGCTTTTTCTTCTTTTTTATTTTTTTTCTTTTGTTCGCCATAGAAATCTCCAGAGCTGCCCAAAAAATTTCACGAAAGTTATTCTCTGAGTAGATGAAAATGATGTTTTGCTTAAGTACATTATAACAAGTGTTAACACGTTAACGATACCGTAATGTAAGATTTTTGAAAAGTTTTTTTGAAAAAAATTCTTGCAATTCAGTCAAGGAATAAAATCATTTCGAAAACATTAAAATTGAACTTCGAACACCCGCGAGTTTAAACATTTGAACGTTCTATTGTGAAATGCTTTCTCAAATCGTTGATATCTTGGCTCGTGTTTTTGGAATTTGGCGATACTAATTTTTATCACATACTTAGTAGGGATATTAATTCATTCTTAATCGCCGTCATTGGCGCAAATATCATTGCTGAAGATTCTTCGAACGTATTTCTTTTTCTCTCTTTTCCTATTTTTTGATTTCTAATCGAATTCGATTTAGGTATATTTTGAATCTAGCATTAGACGAACGCGTGTCGCAGGCATATTTTAAAACCGAAATTCTTCCGTCTCTGCTATTCGAAGCTTGCCGCTGAAGGCGACGTGCTTAAAGACTCGTTAAGAAGCTTTGCGGCATAACGCGCGCTTCTTCATTTTCATTATTAGTCTTTTTATTTCGTCTCATTTACTCCTTCCATCGCATGCACACAACAATGCGCCCAGCTCCAACAACATATTCTCGGTATCCTTCCATGCGATGAAGTCATGCAACACAGTTCTCGAAGTCATCTCCAGAAGCTTACGGTCCTGAGTCTATTAGTCCCAAGGCGTGATTCAATCCGAGATCCTTGGCTTGGCTCATCGATTCCACACGATCTAAACAAAAAAGAAGACGTCAAAACGAATTTTGAACATCCTTCCGTTGCAACTGCGTTATATACCTACTTCAGTCTGATTGTGAGTCTCGGTTCGAGTCTCTCGCAGCATTAATGCAACGACGATTGTCTTAATCGACTCCAATTTTCCCAAAAGATCTCCTCTCCTCGAGGATGATAATCCTCACATCCCTTTCCCATCTCCTGGCATCGCTCTCTCTCTCTCTCTTTCCTTCTCTTTCTGTCTCTCCTCTTCTCTCCTTCCCCACGACGATGGCCTGAAACGCGAATGTAGCCTTCGTGTTTGTCTGTCTGTATAGGTGTGTGGCGAGGAGGTACTTACTTACAGATACACAAACACACACTTCCCTGCACTTCTATCCGTCCATCCGTCCATCCTTCCATCCTGCCGTCCGCGTGTAACGCGCCAGGCTAATGATGATGACAGTCTTATTTCTCGGGGACGCGGGTCATTTTTCAAAAACCCGTATAGCGGCGGCAACGGCAGCAGCAGCAGCAGCAGGAGCAAAAGCAGCACCAACTACAGCAACTTCTCCGTCGGTCCGTCCGCGAGCGAGCGAGAGCTAATGTCCGGAACGATTCTAACCATTAGAGGCTAGACCTGGGGGAGTCTGTGGTGTCCCCGCGGCCCCGGGAACGAGGAAGACCTTTCTGTGCTATCCTGCGGGACTCTACTCGGTATCTTTTCGGCAGGGGGAACCTCGCGTTGCGATATCTTAATCATCGCCGTCTCGTCAGACGGAGAGAAAGAAAGAGAAAGCGAGAGAGAGAAAGGAAGAGGGGAATCAAGAGCGCCAGGACATCCCTTTTATACGCCAACCGTTTCCCGCGTATAATGTAAGGTACACGCAACGTGATTCGACCATAGTTTTGAGTTATGGTCCTAGAGGTTGACCTATGGACCAGATATTTTATCCAGATTCTCTTTTAGCTTAGATTCTGGAAAATAGAAAATTGCTCATTGTAAAATAGTTTTTTTTTAAAAAGGGAAGATTTTTTCCGCTGCCAAAATGCAATGTTAATACGTTTATCGGTACGTATAAGGGGGTTAGTTTTCTACCGAAATTTTAAAATCTTAAATAATTCCTCTGAACGTGAAGTCGCCTTCGGCGTGACTCCGAGCTTTTTACTCGTTTGACGGTGACGAATCATCCTCAACTAATGAATATTACAATTTAATGTGCGTAAAGGACTTTTTCGATTCTTAGGTTCTTAGGTATGGTAGGTAGGTACGCAAAAATTACACTCACGATACCTACGTACCGTACGACGAAAGCACCTGAGCATTGCAGAAGTTTGGCGATGTTTTCACGATATACGTATACGCGTACCTAAATCTCTGTGTATACGTATAGGTATAGCTAGGTTCCAAGCTTAAGCTCGATAAATTATTCTCCATACGTACCGATTTAACTTAATTCTCATCCCCTTCGTATTTAAACATAGTCAATTATTCAAATGAATTCCGTAGTATACACGCTGTATGTGAAGTGGTCAGCGATCTCGTTAAGAAGTTGGTCGTTGGTTCATTTTATGTGTAATTCGTTGTACACTTAGGTATATGTCGCAGCAGGTTATTATAGCCAAGAACCCCGAATACATGACTCGTCGTCAATATTATTCGCCAAAACGCTGAGGAGATAGAAAGCAAAAAGAAAAAGAAAAAGAAAAAACACCGTAGATCCAAATATTAGAAGGATTGAAGTTCGTGTAATAGCTACACTGATTCCATGCAAAAGTTATATACCTGCTTAAACATAATTTCATTGAAGTAGGTATGCAAGGTACACAATTACACAGACAAATTATTATTATTATTATTATTATTATTATTCTAAGTGCAATTTGCCGGATGAAATTTTTTCAACCCTATTTTGCATCCTGCGTCTTTTACGCTGCAGAAATTGGCTGCATTATAGTTTCCGTGTATGTGTGTGTGTGTCGTTTCTTTTTCTTTTTCTTCTTCTTCTTCTTCTTCTTCTTCTTCTTATATTTATCCGTGATTTTCCTCACTCTCCCCTTCTCTACTTTCCCACCGTATCTATAAGGCACTCTGCGGTGAATTTTCCTTGGATTCTCACAGGACGGAAGTGCACGGCTCAGCTGTAGGATAAGATAGATGTGCGCTACTTCCGGTTGCGACGAGGCATGGCGTCTGCGGGGCGGCAGAACTGACTCTTGGCTGTAAAAAAAAGGGGCATGGAATGAGGAAAGGGGCAACAGCGGGAAAAAGAAGGGTGGAGAAAAAGGGGGGATGGTAGTTTCGCGGAATATAATTACCGGTGACTATACATTGTGTACACCGTGTACACGGCAAGGCTACTCTCACGGCCAGCTGACGATGAGATGAGTCAAGCCTCGGAGATGATTATTCGATCAGTGAGCGTTTATTTATCGAAAATTTCTCTCATTTCTTTTACGAAATTTCCTTAAGCAAGCTCAGGATTGGAATAAAATAATTTGCATCGCAATTGTTTCATTCGTTAAACGCAATAGAATTTTTCTGTTCTCATGAATTTTATATTATGCGTAATGCACAAATACTTACTGTATGGATAAATGATTCTAGAATAAATAATTGGTTTGGACAATGGTACGGAGTGCCGCATATATACATACCTTGTAAAATACACGATGAGGTTTACGTCTACCTGTCGATACCGCGTAATATGAGATGCTCGAGGAAAGGTAAACCTGTGAAAACGATTAAAGATCTCGCCTTACCGTCACAGCTGAAGGCAAATTTCGTTGCTACGCGTGACGATAATATATGTGTTATAATATGTAGATTTAACTGCGTTTCTAACATCTGGACAGAGATGAGGAATGGAAATTGAATTGTTTGGAATAAAGTTTGAGGATTTTGGGTAAAAGACTGTGTAGAAAAAAAATGCCTGAACTTTTAGAAAAAAATCGAAATACAGTGGAAGAATATAATTACACGTCAATTCTCTGGAAACTTTTTCAGGTTGGGTAGAAATTTACAATTTTTTATAATACGCAGCGTTTAAATCTGAACTTTTCACACGGTGATTTTTGTATTCTAACGATTTGAAAAGTATTTTAAATTTTCGTTGAAATTTTCATCGTTAGCAAAGTGTACGAAATAAATGTTTCTTGATTCAAGTGTGATTAATTAAAGACCTCACAATTCATGTGATTCTAATTAACGCAAACTCGACGAGTGGAAGGTTGTCAAATTAAGAGGAAACTAAAGTGAAATTTTTATAATATCGAGTTTTTGATTTTTCAAACGACTAAAAACGATGTGATCAAAATTCCTCCCAACGAAATTTCGATTCAATCTCATGCGATGAAAGTGTATGCGCGCAAGAAACTTTTGATCACATATTTTTTAGTAATTTGATAAACAAAAAACTCGATATCACCGAAATTTCACCACCCAAGTCCCCCCTCCCCCTTAAACATACAATTCAAACATTCCTCGGGGGGTTTAACTGCATTCGATGATTCACGAAGCTTGCAGTCCTGCCTTCTGGAGAATAATTAAGCGTCGTTAGGTATCTCTATTTTTAATCGAACAATAAGAGTAGGTACTTCTTTCAGGGCGTGGTGCGGACAGCTCCACCTTATGGGCGTTCACCTGTTCTATACACTCAGGCACACGTGCCTGCATTGCAAAGGCGTTTTCTATACGCCACACCACACATTTAAAAGACGGAATTTATATTCCAGGCATTGTACTGTATCGCCGAGCTGACGACGCGCGACGGGACTGTAAGTCTCGTATATACGCCGCAACGACGAACATTCGACGTGTAACGTAATATTCCCGCTGTTCACTCTACGGGATACATTATCGGCGATAGCATCGTCGGTATATGGCATGCATACAGGCATGTGTGTGTAATGCAACAATACCAACAATATGTCCATTCTGTATACGTACGTGTACGGCCTGACGAATAAGTCACAGCCACCTGCTGCGACTGATGCGAATTCGAGAGAATCGGGTATATACCGTGCGTTTCAGGCCATCTCGATCTGCCCATGATTCTTAATTATTGAATTTTCGTCGCTTTGTTTTCAGAGGTAAAAGAAAGTTAACTATTGTAATCAGACCAAAAATGAAAAGTTGACTTTGAAGATTTAAAGTTTAGAGAATCATCTTAAATCGTTTGATTTTGGCCTCAATCTATGCCGCTCTTTCAAATTTAGAACTGATTGGATTTTGGCTTTAATTGGTTTAGTATTTTCTGAATTATTTGGATGACAAAATTCTGAAAAATAAAATTAAAATAATGATATCTTGAGAATGGATGAGCCGATTCGAATCAAAATTGATACAGTAAGATTTTTGGTTCGCTCATCAAGAATCTGAAGACAGATTTGCAAAATCCATAATGGCGAATCCGATATGATGGAAAAAATCTAAAATTATTCGGATTTTGGTAGAAATTAGTATTCGGTGAGTTTTTGGGTAATCGATACCGATTCCAAGTTCAGAATTCCAAAATTTGTAATGGTGGACCCATTATAGTGATGCTAACTAAAAAAAATGCTCACATTTTTATGTAATATGCTACCTGACGGCTTTTAAATCGTTGATCACGAATCCGAAGTTTTAGTTCGAAATTTGAATTAAATATTAATATTTTTTCTGTGAATTTGGAACCTGTATTACGAGAATGAGAAGTTCGAGAGCCGCTTGTTTTTAATTTTTTTCGCCTCTCAGTACGATTTAGTGCAACACTAAAAAATTCGATTTGCAAAGTTTGGCATTTAACGAAAATCGCTCTTCTGGTTACTTATCGCTCGATTAACAAAATTACTATATTAGTAGCTATAATCGATTTTCAAAAAAGTCATGCATCAATAAAATTTTCGTAAGAAAACGAGAACTTTTCGTCCAGAACGACAATGGGCGTGAATTTAGCTTCGGAGATACGTGTAAATGTATGAAAGAAAACGAAAGTAGAGGAATTTGATTCGCTAGGTTGAAAGATAAAAATAAGTCAGTGAGAGAAAAAATCTTGCGCTGTACTAAACTTCTTCGTTCATATTTACTCGTAAGTCACAAACTAAATTAACACTCATCTTTGCTTTGAGCTTAAAATACTGATTTCTTTCATAAAAAATCTGCTGTGTAAATTTCATCAAAACTTCTTATGGCTAAGAGTGATTATGCTAGCCGAGCGATTACTAGGAGAGCAATATTTTTGAATGATCTAAAATTTTGTAAATTATGGTCTTTCTTTTTGTAACGCTGTAAATTTAAAATGATGATCGTCATGACCCGCTGGTCGACATGATTTACGATACTCCACATATTCTGCACGTTACAAACTCGTAGAATTTATACCGTGAGGGACGTGACTGCAGAAAATATTTCTACCTCCTTTCCATTTTCCAACATCAATTAGAATTACCTGTCTCGCGATAATTGGAGGAAGCAATTATACACCGGGAGATTTATCAACGCATTTTGCATTTTTCTCAGCTGTAACTGATACTCTTTATGCATTTATATTCCGTAATTCGCTGATCTGCATTATAATCTATTATACTGTGATATTTGATGCGCGTTGTGCAGAATATCCACTTAATATGAACAGGCAACTGCGATAAATATCTAACGATTCGTTATAATTTGAAAAATAGTCAAGTTTATCTCAACTTTGTTTTCATTGAGTTCATATTATTATTCTATCAACGGATTAATAAAAATTAAATGGTGGAATTAAAAAATTTTATTGTTAAAAATTATAGGAAGTCTTTTACATACACAGTATAGTCAAATTTATTATACATCGTTTCAGTAATTTTTAAAACTGATTTTCCAAATTCAATGTAATTAGTTTTCGAGGACTCAAATACGCTAAATGTTTTTTATTTTAATCGTAACCAAGGAAAATAAAAATCATTTTTAGATGTCGTCGAGGTAAAATAAACTTCTAAAAAATTTTTGAAAATTCAAAATAATACTGAATAATGTTAACAGAAGCCATTTTTGCCTATTTAAAAAACGTTTTGAAGAATAGTTTTTTTTTTTTTTTCATCAAATTTTAAGGGTACCCCATTTTGCCACCCCTCCCCTACGTTTATCACATAATATAATAAATTCAAAATACGCTTTTGCGTTTCTCCAACAAAATTAAAGCGAAATTAAAAATTTTTATTGTTCATTTAATGAGATTGCTTAGTAGTAATTCATTTTATAACGCGATATTTTTTCATTCATCTAAACTTAGGAACATTTGTCATTTAGGTGTCAAGAAGTGTAGTAAAAAAAAAAAACAAAATAATAATAACAATAATAATAATAATAAAGGCAATATCATTGCAGCTTCGTTCTCGATGATAAAGTAATAATCTGAGTTATAACGAGGTATAATTATAACGAACGATCGACACTCGCTTGGTATCTGCAATGAATAATAGCGACGATTCTTATTGTAATGTATTCTGAAATTGCAGATTGAAGTGCAGCGGTAAGAGGTAAACGCTGATTAAGCCCACGCGCGGAACTTTTATATCCTATAATATAATACCTTGCGATTAGCGGTGACCCTGATAATTACCTGTTTTATCTCATAGCCGAGGCGTCTGCACCTGCGCCGCATATAACGCGCGTTATTACATACCTGTAATACGCGCACTGCTCCTAAGTCTATTTCAATTTAATATAATTTCAACTCGTTGGTCACGGTGAGCCGCTCGCGTAATTATCATGTCCTCAACGGCTCGTTTTGCCCCCGAAATCACAATCATCATACTACCGGAAACGGTAGGTTGGTAGGTTCTCTTCCTATACGCACGCGTATTTTATCATTTTTTATACATAGTGACCCCGTAAAATAACTCTCACTCTCTTATTCACGGGGATATTTCAGGTGGCAAAATATTTTACAACCGTATACCTTTATAATAATTTTACGTGTATGTATATATGTATACCTCACATATGCGTGTATATGATAATAGAAAATTATTTCAATGCGTTTTCCTGCCTGCAGTGAATGAAATTGTTGAATTTCAATTGTTTTCCTGTGTTGTTCTTCTTCTTATTGTTGTTGTTGTTGTTGTTGTTGTTGTTGTTGTCTTTATTTTCGACATTTTTCTTTTTTTCTATCGAAATTTTTTTTTCTTTCCCCCGGTCATTATTTCATCGTCGAGTAAAAGAACAAGCGTTAATTGTCACAGTCGAAGATAATTACCTTTTCTAACCGTGTGCTTTCGCTTTACGCACACGAGTATAATCCGCGTGCTTGTGTGTTAAGTTCTATTGTATCACGTCGTAAATTTATATTCGTGTGAATTACGTTGTTCTTTTTCACTGGTACTCGAGTATATAATAACGATAAAAAAAATCTAATTATGCGATAACTCGCCTGACTTAAAAGAATATTCTATACGCATTCCGTGTATTGTAATAATGAAAATTCTTTACCATCGCAGTTGCATTGCATGAAACATGAAATCGACTTTATTGCTTGATTCATTATTCTTGAAAGTAATAAAAAGTAACTTTGCAACATGAAATTATCGAGTTATTGTATGTATGTATAACGCGAAACTTAATCGCGGGGTTTGAGAAGCTTTGAATTCTCATGAAGACCACGATTCCATAACGTAAAACAAGATTAATTGATTGCCACAATTGATTTTTTTTATTTTTCTTTTTGTTTGTTTTTTTTTTTTTTTTTTTTTTTTACTCCTTTCCATACCTATGGATCTACGCAATCGAATGATCTTTAGACTGCAATCTGCATGTAGTTGAAGAACTTACTGTTATTTATATCATCATTATTGTAGATCTGCTGCAGATTTGCAGAACTTAACAAAAGTCTGAGTCTGTGAACAGTTCGGCACTGTAAGGTAAAATTATCGTGTATTTCACGAAGGATAAAAAGGTATTAATTAGGTAGGTTATATCCCTCAGCGAAACGAAAGACGAGTTAAATGACGTAATCGATTTCGATTATATTTTTTTAAACCATTATGTCTACATCCATGCAAGCGTTACAAAAGGTTCGTTAACCAGAAAACACCTGCCGTAGTAGGTACGCCCGTTATATACGTAAGTAACTTTACGTCCCCATAAAACATGCCGCGCGACGAATTCTGCATGCCTCGCAGAAGCCGGGCGAACGGTAATCGAACAGCCGACTTAAACCGAGACTTTCAATGTCATCCATATGGACGGTTAATTTATGTACATTATGAAACGGCACGAAATTATGCTAAATAATTGAAATCCTTAACTATGCTTTTAACAAATCGCCCGTGTATTTCGTTTCTGTAAAATGTATATATATATATATATATATATATATATATATATATATATATATATATATGCTTATTAAGAATGTTAGGAAAATTTAGAAATTAAAGTAAATACTGATGATTTTTAAGGGGATTTATGGTGAGCATGAGCACGAATATATTAAATCATATGTTATGTTATGTTATGTTATGGGTGTGTGCAAACGTGTTACGAAAAACCGTTAATTATCGTCAGGAATCACAAACAATGAAATGAGACAGGCGAGAAAGCTTGTACGTATTCAAATGAGGGGAACAGAACTCGGATGACTCTTTGGTCACAATATACGCTTCGGTATTAACACCGTCACGTGTAATCATGGATGCAAAATAAGGTTAGAAGTTACCTATCAATCACCGTCTTAGCTTTGAACCTTTGCCAGCTGTTTACGTCCTGCTCGAAGCAACGGTAATAACTAATAACAATACCATCCTCCTGTATGTATATACATACATAATATATATGCATGTATATATATATATAGTTAGACTCGGTATGTAGCTTTCAATAAGGCTATAAATAATCGATGCCGTCACCTTTGAATGAATTCTGAAATTTTAATTTCTCAAATCACTTCAATATCGTGTAATATTATACGCATAAGTATATTTACACTGTACTCCTGAGTTATCCTTATGAGATTTTTAGTTTCCTTGTAACACGATTCTTACGAATTAGACAGGAAAAATGCAGAAGGACACGGAAACGCAGCCAAGACTGAAATAATTTGCCTATTCGTTGCTTTTATCTTATTGTTCTGAAACATTTGTTTCGCATCTTATTTCGAAGAAGAAATCTTCGAATCCTTAGCAAAAAATGTCTCGTTGGAATTTACTTTAAATTGAAATCAGATCAATGATGGATAGTTTGAATGATCGTTTCATAATTCATATTCAACTACAATTAGTCGGCGATGAATGTTATTATGAATATTTTCATTCGTGTATTAAAAAAGACTTTTCGGATTTTGCCGCGGTCGGTTACGAATCCGCGAATCCTGCGGATTTCGCTTACGTAAGACAATATGAGAATAATAAGAATGATAATAGATAGTGAAATTACGGAAGCGCAGGTATAATGCCAATATGCAATTCGTCATATCTGAGTACAAAGTTGCTGGAATATTTAGGGTCATAAAGTCAGCTAAATATTTTACTGGCTGCGTGACTCTCAGATATATGTTGGCCATTAAAACAATACATAAAAGTATATAAATATTCGCCTTGAATTGTCAAAGACTATAATTTATTCAAAAGGTAATAAATGTTACGCGTGTGTAATACTCGGTTATACGTACACTCGGTTTTTGAAAAATATTTATTACACCTCGTGTACAAGTTTCTCAGCCTCTGATGTATAGCTGCAATGTAACATCATCTTGCCGACTGTTTATCATCGTAAAATTTCGTACGAATTTATAGATCAGCGAACATTTTCCAGTGATAAGTGCCATTCTTTTTATTTTTATTTTTTTTATTTCGCCAAATTTTCCCCAGGACAGAAGGAAAGAACAAAAGAAAGAAATAAAGAAAGTACATCTTTAAGTCGCGTCCGAGTTCCGGATTCCGGAAGAAGTATTTCCCGCGTCCCTGGGGTGTCCTCTGAACCATGCACGCCACGCAAACTGGTTGACTAGTAGTATCCTGGATGCCATCTCTATGGGGAGGATTTAGGGGAATACCAGAATACATTGCCGCGAGCTGGAGGATGTCAACGGGCGACAAATAATTGCTGGCTGTATATACTATACATGTATAAGTATATAATATGTATATGCGTGTGTGTAATTCACTCAGTTGGCGCTTGAAGCTCGGACACTTTGTACTATCGTTTCAATATGACGAGTCGATGTCGTTGTATATATGTATAAAAAGTTATTCGTAAACTTATTCATATTCCAAAAGTTTACCATTTTTCAATTTTGGAAGAGAAATATAAAATTGGAGAATATTTTTGATTTTTTTTTCGGGTGAAAAATTTGTTGAAAAAAAAACAGCAATCGTTGTGTAACCGGTTTACTGCTTATTTTTACCGGAATTAATTTGTTTGACAATAATTCTCTCAACATTTTATAATAGATAGAAAATTTTCTGAGTAAATAATAAATAAAATATAAATAAATAATAATAAATCGGTCCAATTCAGATGGAATAACCTGTGTATATATATATATACGTATGTATAGCTACTGTCTGTCAAAATAGTCACGGAGATATTACCAGCATGATAATAACACGTGATACTTAGGTATGCAACGTACGTGTATTTAAATATGTATACGCATACGTAAACGATATATTATAATTAACAATATCACCCTCGGCCAAATTTTTTTCTACACATTCGTCTTTGTATAAATACTTTGCTATATTCAATTTAGGCATAGGTGAGATTAATTATACGTATATGTACGTTATTATTAAATAGTAGCCACATATCTGATCCGACCGTATCTATACGTGTTAAGTTGCGTCTACACGCTCATTTCCCGTTTAAGAATCGCCCAAGGACGACTAGCTTACACTTTGACGATGTCATTAACACGGTTTCGATTGTAATACCGTACAAATCGTGCAATAATAATTAGATAAGATAAAGTTAAAGTCCGAATTCCGTGACATTCCGCAGCTGTGCAGCAGTTCACGAGATACAATTGGCCAGAGTAATGAATAGTTTAAAAATCGTTCAGTATTCTCGCTGGACTCTGTTACACATGTTATTCATCTGTATAGATATACCATCAGGTTCGGGAAACATGAAGAATGAATAGACAAACGGATAATTAGAATCGTATGCACAAAGTAGGTAAAATAAAAAAAAAATAAAAATAATAATTATGAGATAGAAATCACACACACAAGAAAAATCAAATAAAATTATTCCTCATACCGTGCACGAGAATGGAGGAAATAAAAGGAAGTAAGAGAAAAATAAGAAGAAGAAAATGAAATCACGGGGACATTTCTACGCGCCGGAGAGAGAATCTGCAGTTCTAGTCGCCTCCTTGCAGCAGGCAGGGCGGCGGAGGTTTGACGAGAGATTGATGCTTGATCCACGCCGCGCGCGGACCTCGGATGCTGACAAACAAAAGAAGGAATAACCCCGAGCAGTCAGTCTGCAGGAATAAGGAAAAGAACAAAAAAGATAAGCCGACTCCACGGGGACAAAAGACACCGCCCGGAATTTTGAGCGTCGGCGATCTCCTCAGTTGTTGTGCCCGGATAAAAACCGAAAATATTTCCACCACCCCCTTCCCCCCACGCCTCACGCACGCCGCCGAAGATGCGGAGCCTCCACCACCCCCGGCTCCTCATAAGTACGTGAAATTCTCCAAAGCGATTCATCGGCGTTTGCCGATTTCCGAATCAAGTCAGTTTCTAGTATTTTTTTACTCATCTTTTCTTATTTCACTTATTTTAATTCACTTTCGAATCTATGAAACGTATAATATAACACGCTGTCTGCAAAAAAAAAAAACTTTATTTCTGCGTAACTGCGGGGACTTCGTCTTACACCGAGTATTTACCGAAATTATTATGAATTTTTAACGAATATCGCAGAATGTGAAATTAGACGTTCAACGGGTTCTTTTTGTCAGAAATGGAATGGAAAATCAATTGTTTTGTTCTAACTCACTTGTGCAGGATAAAATTATCGCAAAATTGACGTCATCGATTTTGGGTAGTTTGAAATCACCTGCTATGTTACAATTTTTTCGTTTCTCTGAAAACTCTAGTGTTTCCACTTTAGTCAATCTTACATATTTCGATTCGTATAGTATCGTATTAAGAATCTTGTCTTAGTATTTGGTAGAAAAGAGATGGTATACATTCCGCAAGAATTCGTGGAACGTCATTCGGAATGCCAACGTAATTCTGTGGTGCATTAGTTTTCTACCCGCGCGCGCGCTAAGTTCTGCTAAAGTACCTGTAAAGGAATTTATTCAGGTATACCCACATCCAGAATCACCACCGTGCGTCGGTCTGGAGGAATTTTGCGACCCTACCGAATGTGGTTTCAAGGGCTGAACAGCCTCCTTATCTACCGCTGATAAGATAGAGTCTCAACCTTGCCCCGGCCAAAACTAGGTTCAGCAGAAAGGCGTATTGATTTATCCGAGAGAGCAACCCCTGAAATTCGCACCCCCCCAAAGTGTTGAACATCTTCCTGCAATCAGGCGAAGAAATTTTAATTTCCAAAAAATTTAACTCGAACTTAAATTTTATAGTTATTTTATACTTTGCAGTGTATTTTTCTATTTTTTTTATTTTTTGCTTCTTTTCCTTCTTTTATTATTATATTGGGATTATTTATTGCATGACCTTTTAGTATCCTGTTAAAGAAAAAATGAAAAAGATTTGCGCTGAAAGCTACTGCAGCTTCTTCTTCGCCTGAGTTTTTTCGCAATTTTCCCTACGCATATGTGCCTCCACGCCAATTTATTGCTGATCGCAAGCTCTATGCGCAGGAACTTAAGGGGCAGAGCGCCGCGCGGTGGCGGCGCTTGGAACTACTGTCGTCAGTCAAATCAAAATACGAACGAGAACGGATGCCAATAATACGCGCCCCGCTATAAATTATTTTAAATCTTTATTAATGACTGTTTCAACAGTCGCCGAATACTCGATATCAAAGATTCATGCTGGCGACCTAATAACAAGTGTTAAAAAGGTGTTAAATTACAATGAGCCTCGTTCAACCAGTGTCAAAACAATTTATAACGCCGTTTGGTCAGCTGATTTGACGGCACAACATGCGACTATTATTCGAAATATCTTTCTCGATTCTCCTTATACAATGTTCATCAATTATCGACTGATTCTTCGATCCTGAAAAGTGACGCAGACGATGTTAAGATGCATTTTGACTTTTGTTCGAGGTATAGTATATCACAATTTCAATCTGGTACTCATTTCTCGCATCGATTTATACCCGCGGTGTTAGATCGATTATTCCTCTCAAAATAATCTTTTTTTTTTATACATATAGAATATTCTTTACGTATCTTGCAACGATATAACAGAATTTCACGCTTATAATGAATTTCTAAAAAATATCCAAACACACCTCAGACAAGACGCGAAATTTGATAATTTTTGCGCACCAGATCGAATCACTATGAGTGTGCGAAACGTTGTCACGTTCTATTCAAACCTGGAATTGGTTGCCGTATTTTACGGTTTTATGTACAAACAACCTCGCGAAGGATGAGAATAAAAAAGCAATTGATTGGGTTTGCTATTTTCGTACATCATTCATCCGGACGCCTATCAGACGTAGATGCAAACCTGATACAAGGTAAAAAAGCAATCGCTCCGGTCACTATTCTTTTTCGAGACTCGAGAGAATCTTCATCGTCTTATTCTTGTTATATATTTTTTTCCGTGTCTACCGATACTGTACACCTATACTGTAATTGATTTCGAACACGTGTTACACACACTTTGAAATTTCAGCGAAAAATATGTACATCCTGCGTTGTCAATTGTTTATATTTCCAGTTAAAGATAACATCAATTGTATGAATATTGCAAAAGCAGCATTCTTCGCTGTTCTTTTTTCATTACCGTTTTCGTTATTGTCGCGGTTGTTGTTATGTTTATTATTTCAATACTTGAAAATTATCGAATCCCGGGGATTAAAAAAGGCGTACAGAACCGGTTGGAGATGTGGTGGCGATATTTTTTCAGAAAATACCGTCGGTCCTACGGGCGATGAGATGGATGTCCCAGGAAAGAATGGAAAAACAATATTTTTACAATACGGGTAATATTTTTTTACGCCTTTCGCCGTAGTTTTTCCTCCGAGCTGGAACACGAGCCGTTTAATGGTACCGGGCTTTTCTGTTATCTCAAAACAGCGAGCTTAGCCTGGCACGACTAATCAAATTTTCAAGAACCTCGTCCAATTTCACCGACGACTCCCAAGTTGAGATAATATTAATTGACGTTAAATATTGATATACGAGGTGGTAGGAGGAGGAAAACTCAATCGTTTTGACTACACCTTGCTTTTGGAATTTGAATTTCCGTTTAACCTTTCACGGGTGGATCTACCAACACCCAACACTCATCACCTAGTCAATCTTGGCCACGTCTGACGTCATAACCGCTAAAATAACTACCAGATATATCAAATACATACCCACACTTGGCGGTTCTAATAAATTTATTTCGTTAATTGACACGTGGCCGACGTTGTCTAGGTATAACCAAAGATTATCTCTTTGGTTATAACCTGTCACCGAATGACCCTGACTTTATCCTTCTACGAGACTTAGGTGTACATCGAGTCAACGGCGTTGCGAGTGATCGTTAGAAGCATATTTATCATTCGAAATATAAGGCTTTCATGTGTCGATTATATGTTATTTATTTATTTATTTTTTTTTTACAAATTTAATCAATGATAATTTTTTTTTAAACACACCTCTTTTAGCAGGAATTTTATCGGTATTTATTATTATTCAATACTTGTCACAAGTGCAATAACGAACTGAGATGTTTATCCTGCATGATTTATCCTTACCAAAATTCCCGAATCGCTGTTAAGGAGGTTAATTCCCCGTGCATTAGTGCGTTTGCTCCTTTAATTCAGTAGGTTTAACGATCAAGAGGTTGGTCAATTGATTTGCAGAATGGTTATTCTAAGGGCTGATAAATGATGATAAATCTAATAATCGAAAAATGATTGTCTCTAATCTAAACGCATATACAAGAATATGTCCCTGTCCAAAAAGTACATATTTTCTAGTCGAAAAGATCCATTCTACTGATGAGTTCCTAATTAAAAGAGAAAAAAATCAATAAATTAACACCAAGCATGATCGGTTAATAAAATAACGGCAAAGTCTTTGAAGGAAAAAAAGAAATTAACTAAACTTGTTTCGAAGTTACAAAACATTAGAAATACACCTCGTGTAGTTTTCTGGTAAAAGTAAGAGATTCATCGAATTCGTTAGAAGATGGTTAGAAAATTTGATCTACTTCGGAAGCAAGTTTCATGAAATTCCAAAAACTTTTACATCGATTTTGTCGTTATTCGGACTTTATTGAACGGAAACAGTCGAACAAAATTTACACCATCTTTGCCAAAACGGTGAAAAAAACGATTTTGATAAACGTTCGATCCTCCGTCTCTCCACGAGCAATCGTGTTCCTCTAGGCGGCAGGCGACGGGGTCAGCTTTAACAATGTTTTCGATGCCGTCTGCTTTAAGGGATGGGCCTTTATTTAGGCTGGCGGGGTGGGTGGTTTCGGTGGTACGAAGGGGGCACCGCTATACTCGGGCATATAGCTGTGCCTCCGTTCCCGACCCGTCGACCTCTCCGCCGCCGCCGCCGCCGCCGCCGCCGCCCTCCGCCTCCGGGAGGTGGTTATCGATTAAAAAATGTCTGCCCTTCAAGGCGGCCTAGGTCACGGAGCGTCCATCAACCGTCTGATGCCAAAATTACCCGGCATTTATTTTCAACCCCTGTATAAACCCACTCGCTCATTTCTACCCTCGATGCCTCCAATGCATACTTCATTTTTAGGGAAAAAAAATTTCTATTTCAATGAAACACAACGGGTATCCCAAATGCTTAATTGGTCCTGACATTTTTCTTTGGAGATGATTTGCGCTGTACACATGCTCCTCGATATTACAGAGGGATGATTTTAACGCTAAAATATTCAAGATTATTACAAAATCAATTTCATTCGGATTCATACTCTTATATCGATTTCGTTTTATCGCGTTCTATTCTACAGTCTTTAATATGTATTTATATGTATATTCTGTTCGTTCTTTTTTTACGTTTTTTTTACACAGTTTTAAAATTATTAGTTCACAAAAAATATGCGGGTAAATTTTTGCGGTCTAAAATTATAGGAAAGAAAATAACATTTAGTTTAATTTGAATAATGGAAGCAAAAAATAAGTTTTAAATTACGAGGCTGCTTCTAACGTAAAAAACATTTTGATAGTTTCTTTTCTTATGGTGTTCATACAATCGAGAATCACCGGATATATTTATGTCTGTATTTGACTTGAACATTAATTCTTTCAATATTCATGCAGAAAAGTGGATGTAAATTTATTTCGGAAAAAGTAAATACAATTGCGAACAACCGTATAGAATTTCCATTATGCATAGTTGTTTTCTATTACGAACAGTATCTCTAACCTACTTGTTTCACAAAAACATCTCTATAAATTCAACAAAAAGATCTTTTGCGAGAATTCAAATCAATATATTTGACCTGTTGAATTAACCATTTCCATTTTTTGGTATAAAATTCTGGTTAGTGAAACACCGGCAAAAGATAATGTTGAAAAACATTGATAAATTGATTTTTTCTAAGGTACTTGTTCATCTGGCCAACTGTGGCGCCTAGGCCAGAGCTTAGTCTCCAATTCCATAAGTACAAAGTACATACGACGCGACATTATTTCTGTTTACACACTATAAAAAAGAAAACAATGATAAACAATCAAAGCAGCGATGAATTATTACGATAACATTCCTGGGTGTTGATTTACGGCGATAGCTCTATACGCAAATCATATTTTAGCACGCAAAATGTCACTGTTCGTTTTAAGGTTCAATAATTGGAAGAGGTAAAATCATCGGATCTGCTATCTTCTGAACAACCTCTTTACGCACCGAGTCTCACAATCAGTGTGCAAAGTCGCATACATGTATTATGCTTTGAAGAAAATTCTCACTGTACCGAGCTGCATCCTAGGAATGACGTGGTGTCTGTCCTGCACCTGGATGCTTGTTATCGTACCGCTATAAATATCCATTTCAAACCCTGAGCGGCGGTCCGGTCAATCAATTCGGCAGAAACTTGTTTCGCGAACAGGTGAAGAATGCCGCTTGTAAAAAAAAAAAGTCGTCAACGACTTTGGCTTCTTGTTACTTTTTCATACAGAAAATGGTGGCCCTTACGTCTATTAGAATCGGGATAGCAGCGTGGCTAGGTGTTGCATAGACCTCGGGTGAACAGACATGTACCTACACGTATTCGTACCGAAACAGGGTCAGATTTGGCAGACGATTTCTACGAGCCCAAAACCTCGGGTTCACTTTGCGCAACTTGATCCGCGAGAAGGGTGGAGGTGGCAGAGAGAGAGCGAGAGAGGAGAGAGAGGAGAAGGACGGGAGCGATTCGCGTGGGACGGGGTTGCCTGGCTGGTAACCTTGAAATTCGCCAGCCCTTGGAGACGACACGCTCTGAACGCTCCGCCATCCGAAGGTTGAATTAACCAACCCAGCTGGCAACAGCTGATCGTGACGGGGTTGTTTTAGCGCTGCCTTTTATAAACGGTTCACGTGACATTCAATTTTTTTTAAGGTACGGAAATAAGGACGTTGTTGGAAATTCATCGGTCAAATATTTACTACAAATCTTGACAGTAATTTTTCAATACTAACGTGATTAACAATACGCATGCGTGAATGGATTTTCACGTCGTGATAGAAGTTCGAGCGTCTGTGGCTTTGTTATATACATCGAAACAAGTATAATTCAAATTCCATGTACCTACTGGTACCACGGATAGTCGACTGAATGTTAACCACCGATCACTGACCCCTGAGCGTTTCAAAAAGCAGTTTAGAACTGCGATGACCTCTGATCAGATTTGATCAGGACACTGAGTAGTCTACTGATTACTCAAGAGGTAAAGTGTGACAACGATAATTGTGTAGTTGAGGATGAAAATCAGATACCATGGCTTTGGTAACGACTGCGCATCAATCGTTTGCGAAATAAATGCCACGGTGAAGATCGTTTTAGTAGGTACCGAACTATCTACTGCGTAATACGTACCGCGTCATCGTGATCCTTATACTCCATAACGTCATGCAGATTCGAGATGAAAGAAGTTCATTTGATCGCCTTGAATTTTATGGTACCACTGATGAATTGAGCCGGGCAATCGTAGGTATATATATATATGTAGGTACCTATCGTACATGAAGCGCGTCAGAAACGGTATGACCTTGAAAGTTTCCAGAGGTCCAAAGAGAGAGAGAGAGAGAGAGATAGAGAGAGATGCTGCTATTTCGCGATGGAGCTGCTGCGCATACTTCATACACCATTTCGGTTCGTTTATGTATGTACGTGAGTAAAGTGCGTGGCGAATGCGTGCGTGAACGGGTGAGTTGCGACAGGTCAGGAGCGCCGTTGCGACGGACAAAGCAAAGGGGGCATCGAGAGGAGAGAGGAGAGAGAAGAGAGGACAGGGGGACAAAGAGAGGGAGAAGGATGAAGATGCGTGCCGACGGGGTGGGTGCGCGAGAGAGGAGAGAGAATGAGAGGGCGAGTGACAGAGGGTGGGGGATGGAGGGGAAGCGAGTGCGCGAGATCCTGGGATAGAGACAAAGAGAGAGAGAGACGGCGGGGGAGAGAGAGAGGGAGAATATAATCGATAGACATGGCTAGACGCCGCCCCAGACAACCTTTTGCCTTACCTTAGGGCACCCCCGACCCCGACACCTCCGCGTCGCGACGCCACCCACTCTCTGTGTAGTGCGTGGGCGAGCTTTTCGCCGCGACGCGCCGTGTCAACATACGATATAGCGCACGCACTTGACCTGCGTGAACAATCTGACGCCATGTATGTGTATATACATATATACGCGTTAGGTGTAACGCCGTCCGAATGTTGAATCTGCCGATTGACGAAAGAATTTGTCATTTTAGCGGGTAGTCGAATTCGTTGTTAGATAGAATCGAGATCGTTTTTTTTGTTTTTGGTTTTTTTTTTTATCTTTCTTCAGTTTATTACACTTCGGTGAAATAAATTTAGATTGTTAATGGAGAATCGAATGTAGATATTTACAGGATAATAGGGTGGTTTCTTTCTTTTATTAAATATACTTTTTCCTATACAGTTTTAACAACGCGGTAACGTTTATTCTTCATTGCGTAACTTTGGCGTAATTTTGTTTAATTTATAGATCGTTTACGATCTCACTTATATGGAAGCTACATAGTTACCGTAAATTTTTTTTAATTTATGACAAGCATAGGAGAAATAACTTGTCTATCTTGATTTATGAACCGAATCCATATACGTGTAGATGAAGAAGTAGATATCTAACTTGTGAACAGAATTGCGGATGAATTGAATCCAGATTTTTTTGAGTATAATGTACATTGATGAAAAATGTCTGGAATCAAAGAAACGAATGATTCTTTTATCTTGTTGTTCTACTTTGCGTATCGATACATCCTACCGTAATGTATATAATACCTGTAATATTTTGACATATATATAACGATGCGTGATAGAAGGAGTGGGAGGTCAGACCACCACTGCGGTTCAAGAATCTACGTTATTAGTTATTCATTATAACGTCCTCCCACGCGTAGATCTTCGCTGAGACGATGATTGTCAGAAAAAAAAGGTGAAGAAAAATACAACGGAAAATTAAAAGATAAGAATCGAGAAGCTGGATTATGATAAGAAAGAAAAATATTTATAGATTCAATTTTTTTTTCACTCTTGTATCTACTGGTGATCCTGCGTAGTACAATTTTACACATACATTTTTATACACTAAGTTGATGTAGTTTTTTCATTCATTTTTTATATTCCGCATTCATTATATATATATATATATATATATATATATATATCGGGCACTTTTCTTCTTCTATTTCCTGTTCCAAAAAACCTTTTCTGAAGATCGAAAATAGTGCGAGTAGAGAAACGCAACCAATTAGACAATGAATAAATGGGCGGACGAAAACGGCGCTATGGAGACTGTATTATTCAACATGGCTGTCTTCGAGTAAAGCGGTGAGATTCTCATTATGCGATAAACTTGCAAAGGGGGTTCTCCGACGTCGCAGGATCGGCCAATGAAGTCACTTCACTCCTCTAACGAGATATTATCTTCCTTCGCTTAATTTATTATGCATCATACGGCAGCGTGTAATAGCGATATGTATAACATTACGCGCGGGGTCTGCTTTATATATAATTAATACACACACAAGGCTGGGCATACGTGCGTGTTCGTCCACCTTCGAATGGCCGCCGTCTGCATTATCACACCCTCACGATTTAGTCACAACTGTTAATTTGTTCATTTTCATGCAATTTTTTCGCAATTTTTAACTAATTGCTAATTCCGTTACGGTTGCAACCGGTGGGAAGGTGTGAAGTAGAAAGATGAAAATTAAAAACCACAATGTCGTACGTAGGTACGGTTGGTTGTCCGTTTTTTCGTCGTCTCGATCGTACGAGTTTTATCGAGCTTTCGTGTCTCTTTACTCTCTTTTTTTTTTTTTTTACTTTTTCTCTTTACATAACGAACGTGTTTAAAACTATTTCTTTCATTTTATAATTTTGCAAAGTATTGCATATTCTCACGTAAATCGGCAGTAGTAGATATAGCTACAGAAATGAAATTTCTCAACAAACGCGTTGCATGTTTTTTCAACGAATCTGTAATATCAATTCTACGAAATCACATCATCATACCGTGTGTCGCGTTACAACATAACTTTCGACTCTCTCGATCTGAAAATTAACACTTTCTCGATACAGAGCTCAGAACTCCCGTCTACAACATAAGCCCTTTTAGACTTTATCGAGGATAATATCTCACCGGAGATTGGAATGTACATGTGTGATCTAGCTGTGCCCGTGACGTACAACGTCGGTAGTGAAAAATGCAATATTACATTTGAGGGGTTGAAGGGGTGAACAGGGGGGATAGAAGGGGGGAAGTCCCTCGCTCCCGTGCAATAACCAATAGGGGCGAAGTGGGCCACCCAAGAAAAATGCACGCGGGGATGAACGGCAAAAAGGTGGGTAGAGGGTGGGGGGGGGGGGGGGGGTAAGGGTAGGTGCACGGAAAGGGTTCTGTGCGATTGGGTGTGTTTCTCTCAGTTGTGTGCAGTGCAACGAAGACGGCGACGGTGGTGGCGGTGCTGGGAAGTTGGAGTTTGCGGAAAAACCTACCCCAAGCCGAGTTGCAAAACGAAAATAAAAATGAAAAACGCTTCGAATACTCGCGTATAAGAGACGAGATATCTGGGTCGACGAGACTCGGCGTCGCCGCTGCGTCGCGGAGGCGCCGGTCGTCTCTTCTTAGAAGCCGCCGCCCCCCCCCCCCCCCTCCCCCTACCCTCATCCCCATATCCCGAAAAGAAAGTTTGAAAAATATGCACGAAAAATAACTCCACCAAAAAGAAGGAAGAAACGTAATTTTATATACATGTACATATATATACATACATATTTATTAATAAGAATACACCTAAGAACGTTGAAAAAATATTAGTTAATGATTAAGAAAAAAATTGAACCCAGGGGGGGGCCTCGCCTTATCCGCCCCTATTTAAGCACAACGGTTTCGACTCGTTGTTTAATTGCCTCGTCGTGCCTTAGACCCCCCCACCCCTGCCCTCCCACCCTTCATCCCCTCGAGTAGCAACACTGATTTGGGGCTGCAGATATAGGTATGTAAGAGCGCGAAGGCGCTATGCCGGCGCTACCATCGAGGTATTCGAGTCAAGGTGAGAGAAAAGTGGCTGGCCTCAGGACGCCGCTGAAAGGGGGTTGCGAGGTATATAGCGGGGGAATCTAGAAGTTTAAGTTAAAGTTAGTTACTCGGTGTCCCCTCATCTGCATATCTACACCCCCGTAAAAGCCCCCGACAACCCTCTCCTTGCCCACGCGCTAAACGTTCAACAAGTGGTTCCTCACTTCCCTTTCACGCTCGGCTTAACGCCCGACGTTTAATTTTCCCGCCAAGTTTTTCCAAAGCCTTTTATTATTGATACGCGTTGATACACGCAGCAAGCATATACGTATATGCTATACACCATCTTTTAGAACTGGTTGGTTTTTACGGGGCTTGAATCGAGAATTATGAATACTCGATTTACTTTTTTTTTTTCTTTTCTAAATTTTGTAATTTTTGCAAATACCTCCTCACCCCGTGTTTGGAAAAATATCTTCTTCCCCCTTGTACGGAAAGAAATGGAGAAACGTATGTCGCGGTGGAAATTATTTCTCACGACATGAGAACTCTTTAGTTCTGTCCTGTCGGCTTCGTCTTTCAAGAAATTTAAGAATAAACGATCGGTGTATTAACCGAGATACAGGCCTTGGTGAGAGAAAAAAAATAGAATGAGAGAAAGAAAGAAAAAAAGAAATAAAGAAATAAAGAAAGAAAGAAAGAACGAAGTAGAAATAGAGGAGAGACTGAACGACGCCCTTGAGATCTCGAAATACGGGCAATTGTCGTAAGACGGTGCGTTTCTTCCGGGCGCTTCCGGGCGCCGCCCCGAAAAACCAAAACACAAATAATATCATGTGTACCGTGCAATAAAGGAAACCCATTTGTAGGGCTATTTAGAAGATCCTCACCACCCCGTCCCAAGACCCTGCAGTGTCGAGAGAGTGTGAACCCATCTGCATGCCAATGGAATAATGCCGTTTCGGCAACAAAAAAATTATAATATAATGCGAAGTAAACGGAAATGTGTGTATTATATACTTGGAAAAGAAAGAAACAAAAAAAAAAAAAAAAACGAAACGGAATCACCGCAATATCCACCGTTATGTAGAAAGAATAACACCGCGCGGTGCATTCAAGCAATGATCAAATTACTTCACCTCGTTATCGGGATTTTTGCTCTCTGCGGTGCTGTGATTGCGCCGACGAAAAAAAAAAAAGAAGAAAAAATGTTTCATGCAAAAAAACACATACGAACACGACTGCGTCAATTAAATTCATTATTTTGAAAATGTAATCTATTTTGACTTCTGTTTTTTTTTTTTTTCTTGTTTCTGTTTTTTATTTTATTTTTTTTTTATTAATTTTTCAATCTTCCGTGTGCACGTCGCCGATAAAGTAGGGTTCGTTTTTTTCATTACGGGTTGCACTTACCTTGTCCATATCTGTTGTAAGTGTAGATACCGGCAAAAACGCAATCTACGCGATTCAATATCTTCGCGTGTGCCGGGTAACACACACATTTCTATATACATATAGGATATAAGTTACTGCTATACCTCCGAGGAGTGAGAGGAGGAGGAGGAGGAGGAGGAGGAGGAGGAGAAGGAGGAAGCGGTAAGAAACTATATGTATAATCGAGTTGCACAGGTGGACGTGTCTATATGTGTATAAGTATATACCTACAGGACATCGTATCGATCGAAAAATAACAGTTTCGTATAATATTCTTATTTTTCAAAAGCTCCGTACAGCCCATCTCTTACAATACAGTCCATACATCCGTACATCGCCTTTCTTTCGGATATACCAGTTCTGCCCAGTTGTAATAGGTATATATATATATATATACGTTGAGCGAGGTTAGTGCCAGCTTACACGATGTCCACCATGCCTCGTCGTCGTCGTCGTCGTCGTGAGCAAAAGAAAAATGAGGATCTAAAAAGTGACGTGAGATGATATAGAAATGAAGAAAGAAACAGAAATTAATAAAATTGAATAAAAGGGACATAGAGACGATAAAAAATAGAAACTAAAAAAAAAAAAAATCTGTAGCCGCGGCGAGTAATTTTCAACACACGCGTACCTACACGTCTTTGTACACCTATACGATACGTATACATATGTGTGTGTGTGCGTGCGCGTGTATGTGCGTGTATTTATACACACGGGTTATACAGGAAAGTTATAAGTTGGTCACCGCGCGCGAACAACGATTCTCTCCGCGGAATTCTCGCGGGGGTGCGCGCGGCAGGGGGGCGGGGGGGGGGGGTGGAAGCGGTGCAGCGGCGAAGAGAAAAGAGGGAATCATCCACCCTCGTTCTCTCTACCCCGCTGCCTCCACCTTACCAACCCCTCACCTCTCCCTCTGGCAAAAAGAAGGCGGTTGCACACACGTGCAATCGATGTGTACCCCCTTCAATCCTCTCCCCCCCCTCCCCCTCTCTTCTCTTCTCCCTTTACCAGTGTTACCACCCCCTCGCGCAGACTGCACCGCGCAATGCAACCTCCTCTCTCCCCCAAACCCCGTGCCCTACCCCCATCGCGCTCTGCACTTCGAACCTTCTTCCTCCCTCCCTCTCTCTCTCTCTCTCTCTCTCTCTTTCTGCTCCATACTTCGCCTGAACCGTTGCATCTCTCCTCGCGTAACCCTCGGCATACCCCCCCCCCCCACCAGCCACCCCGTTTCACCCCCTTCCTACCTTCTCTTTTGCCTCCCTCTCAACCGCCCCCGTCTTATTATTTCCATTTTTCCAATTCGCTCGCGCGCCAAGGAAAATATCTATATTTATCTGTTTCTTTGCCGGTCTTTTTCCTCGCTTTTTACTCGGGAGCTCCGACGAAAAAGGAAGGAAAAGATGGACGAAGCGTGCGCCTTCCAGGCGAACCTTCTTTCCGCTTCCTTATACCTCCCGGCCCCGGCGCCGAGTGCACCATCAGTCGCGCGGTTCACCCCGGTCGCGCTCATGTACAAGAAACTGACCCCCCGAAAACAAGTGAACGCAGGTTTTCGATCCCCTGAGACGGAGCCCAAGACGAAGACCAAGACGAGGACGAAGACGAAGACCGACGAGTGACGGAGACCTCGCGGTCGGAATATTTCTGCGAAAACGCATCGTCGCCGAGATATATTTATATATATATATATATACATATATTATATATACATATACGTATACATGTATATACGTATATATACCAACCGTCGGCCGAGCCAATCGCAATAATAACAACAACAACAACACCAACAACAACAATCACGAGCACCATTACCAGGACCACTGATGAGAAGGGAGATAGAGAATTAAATAAAATGGAAATAAAGAAAAAGAGAGAGAGGTGAGAAACGAAAACGGAAGGAATATACGAAGGAAAAAGTTACACTACATCGGGAAAAGGATCGTTCGTGTACGAAGGAAGGAAGGACGACTAGACGGCGAGGGTTGGGAAGGAAAAATATAAGACCGTGCGTGAGGAGGGCTTTTGAAACAGTAGAGGAACACCCCTTGCGGAGATTACTGTTTTGTCTGAGCATGGAAAATATGGATAGGAAATTGAAAAAGTCCGTTTAACGGATATCAACGTTGCGGATCAGTTGTTCCTGGGGATATAAAAATAAAATATTACATCCCAAACAGAATTGTGCATCGTATAAATATATACATACGAATACACACACACACACACACACACACACACACACACACATACACACATATATATATACATACGTTTTATGTATAATGACGAAGAGATCCGAACACCGAATTGGAATGAAAAATCTTCCGCCGAAGATGAAAGGCCAATCCCTAATATTCAGTTTTCATTCGCAGACTCGATAAATTCCGTCGGAATTCGTAAAATCAATCGGCCGTAGCATATACGGATGCATTCACGTACCGTCTCGTTCGAGGGTTGAAAGTATATTTTGAATAGGGGAAGGGGGGGGGGGGGGGGGTAGGGTGGAGTTTGGAGGTTGGGAAAGGGTGCGGGGCGTCGGGGGATGAATTGACGAGAGAAACGGAAAATCTTCGTACAGCCGGGCTAATCAATGTTTGCTGATGTTTTTGTTTTCCATTTATCTTATTTCCGTCTGTTTTAACAGACGAAACTGAAAGCCTGTATAACAAATGTAATAATCGAACCAAAGTTCCTATTTTCCAATGTAGAAAAGTCAAAGTAATATTATATATATATATACATATATATCGTAAAAGGGGGGGAAAAGTTACGGTGATTATTTCGCGTGTTTCTTTCTTATAAGGTTTACCACGTATACGTTAGAAAATAGTCGCACGTTGTAACCTCGTGGCGGGAGAGTTTCCCGCTTTAATTAGTCAACCAATTAGAAACCACCCTGCGTAATGAACTGCGCGCGCAAAGTTCCTAACGCACACTTTGAGTCTTAAACGATGCACACACTCGGAACGCTCATCCTTTTCGCGTCACGACACAATACGTTTTTTTAATTATATATATATATATATATATATCTATACGTTGTGTGTGTTAAATAAAGAAACGAGGAAAAAAAACAACAACAACAAAACAAGTATCAAGAGTAGTGAAACAACTCGAAGCAATTTAAAAGAAATTAAAAGTTTTAATAATAACTGTTTTATTTCTTAAGAAATTGGAATGCAAAAAGAGAAAGAAAAGTAAAACTTACTGTGTCTTACGGCAGTAATATATGTATAGTGAAATATGGTATATATACATAATACACGAGAGAGTTCGTTATTTTAAATATAATATTACAATCAATGAATTGATTAGCATAATCTAGCATCCAACGCGTGATTCGAAGACGAGATAATAATATTCATATATATATATATATATATATATATACATACACATTATTATATAAAATAAATCTACTTGGTAGAGACTCATATTTAACCAACGCTATTCGTTTGTTGTAAAACTTAAAGTATAAAGCATAGGCCTATTAAATACACATACATATGTATAAATGATATGTATAAACATACACACGTACACTTCACGGTATGAAATACAAACGTACGTGTATTATTAATAATAAGCGAGAAAGAGTTTGCCAAAGATAAAGAGACGAGTTTGAGTGAAGAAAAAAAACAACAAAATAAAAAAATAAAAATAACGAGCTTTCAACGTAAAACGTGTAATATTAACCTGCGAAGCAATTTGAACACTTGAAACAAGTATAATAAAATTAAGATAAACAATTTCGATAATCAACGCAACCCGGCTAACCTATCTAAGGTCCCTTAGCTTCCCTTCCTTCGTTCGCACGACAAATCGATCATGTCTACAGTCAGTGTTGTGTCAAATTCGTCGGTGGACGTTGATTCCGATTCATCGAGCGAAATGATGCCTGTGATGACGGACAGCGCTGATAGAGATCAGAAATTTATACTACCGAACGAACTGTACAAGAGTCTGCTCGCCAGTGCGGTACTGGGAAAAACGGTTCTCAACAGAAATCTCAATCTTAAAGATAACCTGGCAAACCTGAAGGACAATCTAAACGCGCTCGGTGCTCTCAAGGAGTTGAAAGATTTGAAAGGATTAACGGTCAGCAGTGTTCCGGCATTCCCGAGAAATTTGGCGCTGCACAGAGAGGATCATGACGAGGTTAAGACCGCGGCAGCGGTTCTTTGATATAATCTTTACTCACGAAAAAACAACAAAAAAACATGTCCTTTTTATTTTTTCACAATATTGTGAATCAATTTTTTTTTCATCAATTTCATCGTTTACTCGGTTACTCCAAACATAATAAGTGGATTAAATTTTACTCGTATATACAAAAGAAAAAATTTACCAATATAATAGGGCGACAGTCTGATGTGTAGAAAAAAATTCAATGATTCGTATGGCAAAGTACACGAGCAATAAAGAAAAAATAATAGATAGATATAGAACAAAAGAAAAAGGCCGTGTGATTTTTCTAAAGGCGGAACTGATTGTGCGGGAAAAATTGCACGAGAGAAGAGAAGGATAAATAAAAATGAGACTAGGAACGTGAAAAAAAAAAAAAAAAAAACCAAATAAATAAATAAAACCATGAAAAAAAAAAAAAACAAATACGTAAGCTTGCATTCTGTCCCGGAGTATGTGAAACGCGATCACACGTATTCCGGATTGAGTAAACTTCTGTGTATGTTCGAAAGTTGGTTTTGAATCTCGTTCAATGGCCTTCTTTTATCCTCCCTGAACGGCGACTCGCACACTCGTTGAGTAACCCAGAAATCGCAGGTGACATTATTACTCATCTCGTCGCCTCCAAGTTCATCCCCTCGTTTCGAGTGCCAGATGTTATACACGAAACCTCGTTCTTTATTGATGCAATTAATAATGCATCATACCGGGACCGAAGATATCTCGCATGATCCCGTCACCCGTGACGCGAGAGTACCGAGTACATTCAGCCGTCACTTTTTAATCTTCCGTGAAATCAAAATCCATTTAATTAAACACGCAGCTAATGGCTCGACGGACTCAATTCCCTAATTACTATAAATAGGAACCGACGAGTTTACGGCTCGGATTCAACTCATTTCCGTATATCTTCTCGTTTTTTTCTACACTTGTAGCGTTGAACTCACGTCGGATACATACGCAAAAGCCGAAAAGAATGATTTTGCACAGACCTGAATTGAGTTGTCTGCAGTTACAGTTGAAAAGAAATTTATTTACCATAATTAGAATACAACATTACACACGTATATGTATAGTATAGTTTTAAATTATATATATATATGTAACACTGTAATATTCACCGAATTACCATTTTCTTTCTATTTTATTGCAGAAAGCTTCCTTCGCATGGTCAGAAGGAGGTGAGGAGGGTGGAGGGGGTGGCGGGGGAGGCGGCGGAACCGGAAGCACCGGGGGTCCAGGAGCCGGGGCCGGCACTGGTGGTGGTGGGCTGGCCCATTGGGTCAGTGTCATGGCGGAGCACATCCACAACCCCCATGGCACGACCGGCGTCGGAGGTGTTCATCATCAGCAGCAGTCGCCACCCCAACCCCCGTATCCCTGGAACAACGGGATCCCAGCGGACGTAAGTTGACAAAAATAAAACCCATTTTTTCTACTCATTGAAACACGAAATTTTCCAGTATAATTTTTTTAAGGAACAAACGGTGTTTGGATAGATTGTCTTCAGTGTGATCCTAAGTATTAGTTCTAATGAAAATATTTCCATAAGTTTTCAATTCAACAGAGTTCGTCGATTTAGAGAAGTAAAAAAAGAAAAGTAAGTAATTGACTCATTTCAAATTCATTCTGCAGATCAGAGTAGCGTAATTCGATGTTTAACAGCCGAATTAAAGACTTTTGATATATTCGTGGTATCAATCGGATGGCTGGTGTGAAATTATTTCAAATTTCATCAGGCACACTGAATGAAATCTATCCAAACAGCCAGAAACTTTACCGACCGCAGTTGAAGTTTCGCGTGTTAACGAAAACGAAACTTGAGGTTTCAGGAACGTTTTCCTTAAGGGTGTCCCGTGACAAAGAAAAGGGGTAAAATTATTTCGAAGACTATATGATTGGTGGCAAAAAATTTTTGTAAAAAAAAAATGAAGAGAAAAAAAAGGAAAACAAATCTTAAACTAAAGGCGTCGTCAGTTGAGACTGAAAAGACGTAAAGAATCTCGCGCGATGGCGATGGTTAACCATACGCCGTTCAGGGTGCGGCGGTTTTTCTTTCCTGCATAACTTATGGGATTAGATGCTCCAGCGAAGTGTATACGGAACAGATTAGTCGCGTTTGTAGGTAAAAAAAAAAATAAGTGAAGGGAGATAGTCAGCGCTCCACCGGCCAAAAGGGTTGCGTGAAACGTTGTTTTGCATATATACTTACACACACTGCAGTCTAGTGCGGGCACAACCGGTATATACATCTGCCGGAAAAAAATTTCCGGAAACTATGAGGTGAGCAAAAAAAAAAGAAAAAGATCCGGGGCAAAAAACATTCGGACGAGGGAAAAAAACTGTCGAGTAGCAAAAAAGTCCGTTGCACAGCGTCGCTGCTGCTCATTTGAATAGATCGGTAATGGGCACCCGTTATATATACTTATACGCTTGTTGTATCGTCGGACTATCGTTCGCGTCATGTCCCTGTATGTACAATTATGTATGCGTTTATAAACCTTAACGCAAAACCGCTTTTTTGTACAGGGATGTTCGCAGCGTTGAACAATCAACATTTCCCTTCGATTGTTCTTTCGCTTTTCTCTCGTTTCGTCTATTCCTCCGTGACCCTTAAGGGTGATATTGAAATTTCAAATTTTTCTTTTGTCACTCGATTTCGATCCTTTTACATTTAATTCGTTTTTACGGTCCGTGTAACGAGTCGGCTTGAATTTTATTTCATTTTTTCTTGCTTCTTTTTTTTCTTGGCTGTATTTTTTTCTGGTCAGATCGTTTTCATTCCTAAATTTTTTTACTCTTCGCTTCTCTCGCCGTATTATACCGTAGGGGAAATTTTTTGGGACTGTATAAAAGTCTTGGATAGATTTGGACCGTTCTTTATTCTTCATCGACCTCTTGTTCTTTCATTTTTTTTCTTTCTGATCTTCAATTTCGCCTAAGTACACGAGCTAGGTACTCGGGCACGTCTTGGACGGCTTGTTCCCATATCAGCAATGCAAAAATTCAAATTTCGAATCATTAATAAAAATTAAAGAGACATCAAGGGCCACCCTTTTTTTACTCTTCTCGCGCTCAGGGGCGCGGATCACGGCACCCCTAGCGATTCTTTTTCGTGCGGGTAAGACCCCTTTATCTTACCTGTGGGGCATAATAGCGTGAGACTATGGGCCCTTTATGCTAGGATTCTTAGGATCATCAGCATAGACCAGTGCGCCGCCACCCTGTCTATAAGAATCTGCATAACGCCCTGTGGCCATTTTTTAAGGGCTCACCTTCTGCTCTTTCTCTATTTTTTTTTTTTTCTTTCTCTTTGACTGATGTCTCTTACCTCTATGGGACCTCTGGGAGTTGTTGCTGAGAAACAACCCAATACGTATTTAATGGTGATGAAACGGGCGCTAATTTCGTGCCTGACAAAACCGGCTACCGTGAACACTTTTACCGTTTTTACATTTACATTAAATTTCGGCAACTGCGGTAGCTGATTCTTGTTCTATTTTTTTTTTTTTTTTTTATCTGTTTTGTCTCTATTGAAGGTAAGATCTTTTTCTCTCTCTCTCCCTCGAAAAAGTGAGATAATTGACTTCTGTGCAATGCTGCATTTTGTTTGTTTTTTTTTTTGTCTTTTTTTTCGGCTTGACACTTTTTTTATTGGTTTTTTTCCCGTCTCTTCTAACCGGTTAAATTTATGAACCGGTAGCAAAGGCACATGTAGATATAAGGAGGGCTGGGTAAGGATGCTACGTGCGCTTGATGCGGGCTTCTATATCGGGCTGCACTGCATGATGCAGGATACATTGGTGCACGAAGATGATCTTGTACGTGGTTACTTACGTATGGGTATATGGGCCTGGGATACGGAGGATGTAATCTCCCATTTTCTTGCCATTTGCCCAGCGGGTGGTCAACCCTTTTAAGCCTTGGCGCGCATTTTTTACGCATCTTTGGTTATAATCCCCTAAAACGCTTAGAGCTCTTTAGGCTAATTTCTTTTCTAACCCCGCTCGATCTCTCTCTCTCTCTCTCTCTCTCTCTCTCACCCTTTATTTTTCTTATTCTTGCACCGTATACCTTTATGTACATATACGTGAGGAGGTGAAATGCAAAATGCTCTTTCGCCCAGCAGCAGCGTTACGTGTGAGAGAATTTTTTTTCTACCGCCATCCAGCTAACCCTCAAAGATTATGTAAAAGAGCCTGCACTCTCTAGAAATTAAAATAATGGTTCCCCCACTCTTCGCGGCTGAGCGTCAACGTTGCAGCAGCCACTCCTCTCCTCTACCACCACCACCACCATCACCACCACCACCACTGCACCATCGCATCGCGAGGAGGAGAGCGAAGGGAAAAAAATCAGAGAGAAAGAAAACCCCGTTCATTTTTTTGATCACGTTTTTTTTGTCTTCGGGCCATGCAAATCGCGTTGCAACGGTATTTGTCTATAGAAAGAAATAAAAAAAACTCTGTCATTGTCTAACTGCAGAGATGATGAAAAAAGGGTCACAGGGTACCGGAATAGCTAATGAATTTTCCTGGGGGTTCCTTCTCTCGTAACGGTGTCGCGATTCCTCGGTACGGGAGGCAGAAGAGAAAAAAAAAAAAAAAAAAGCAAAAAGAAAAGGAGAATCAAAAAAAGAAAAGAGGCGTACAAAAGTGATCTTTCAAACGAATTTCGCGACCGATGATGCGTCGTGTTAGAAAAAAAATTTTGCTCTTTTTTTGTTTTTTTTTTTCTTTTATCGTCGAAAGACACCAAGCGTCATGTTGCAATAGGCATGTGAATTTAATTCTGCGATGCTCGATGACTTGGCTTGAGAATTGTGACTGGAAAGATAGGATCCCGGATCCCGGGCGACTTTCCCCTCCGATGTCTGTGCTTTCGGTTTTCTTTATCTCTTCCTCTTTTTATTTCTCCTTTCTTTCTCTTACCGCGTTATTGTTTTCCGCGGTGATCGGTAAAGATCGGCAAACAAAAGACGATCGGTGCGACAAACAAAAGATGGTGTTGTCACCACGATCCCATCGCCTAACCCGTGTCACAACATTTGTCCCCCAAGAAAGTTTATGGGACTCGACGCCCTTTCTATCCTCCTCCTGCTGCGGACGCCAGATTTTTCGAGGGATCCTCGTAGTCGGGGATGATTGGTGTAAAATAGAAACGGAGGGAAGAAAAGTGTCCCGCCGATCCAGCTTTCGGGGATGAACCTTTTTTAGTATTTTGTTCCTCTTCTCTTTTTTTTTTTCTTACCACCCTGCTCGCCCGTCTTCTCGTTCCTGAAATTCATTGATCACTTTTTTGAAACCTGTACCAGAAAACGTGGTGTGTTATACGTGTCGAAGATGAGCCTCGGGTCAACGGCACTGTGGGCCAAAAAAGGTGAGGGGGAAACAAAAAATGGGGAAAAAAAAGTGAAACCCCTTTTTTTGGCAAAGTCATTGAACTTTCGGTCTAAGCTTCGTCTATCGACTAACCGCTGCTTCCGAAATCCCTTGGCGCGCGCGAGCAAAAACAAAAAAAAAAAAAAAAAAAAGAAGAAAAAAAGGCCGGGATTTCTACGGGGAACAAAAAAGAGCAAATATTTAGTCCGATATTTAAACGAGGTTCGCGGTGAACTCATGAACACACGCACACCTTGCATCGTCTCCGCTTTGGCAAGGTGATCCTTCGCTCGTTCGCTGTCACTGAGAGACCCCCGTCCTTCCCCCTTTCTTATCGCCTCACCGTTGGCTAACCGAAGGAGCGTAGAGGTCGAGGATACTGCCTATTTAATATTCAAGTCTTTTTGTTCAACCCTTTCACCGTGCGGAGAAGATGCTGCGTGGCTGGAATCGTTGTTTTTTTTATCCTCCGTTCTTTTTTCCTCGAAGGGGGTTGGGAAAAAGGTGCTTGGAGAGAGGAGGGGGGAGGGGGGTCGCTGCTAAACGCGGGCCTCGAAGCCTAGAGCGCATATGTAGATTGCGCAATTGTCTTGGGAGGTTTTTTGGTGGGCCCCGGTTTTTATGGTGGGGCGTCCCGTGAGAATCCCATACTCATATAGCCGTTGATTTGCATACAGCACGGATTATTTAAATCGTTTTCTTTGCTATTGTAAGGAGTTCTTGTTTTTGATGGAGATCCTGCGGAAGGAGACAACTGCAGCGGCGCAGCCGCGATGAGCAGGTCCTCCTGTATGAGATTCGCCTTTCGAGAACACGTCGTCGAGTGTTCTCCTTTCAGATTGAAATTTTTATATTTGTGTCTCTTCTCTTCTCTCTCTTTCTCTCTCTCTCTCTCGCCCTTTCGAATCAGCCTTTCGAACGTTCGTCCTTTTCCTTTATTCTTCTCCTTTGTACGAATGTATGTGTGCGCGCGCAGGCATGTGTTTGTTTTCTTTGGATCCGTATGTGTATGCTCGGTATACGGACACTGGGTAATTTAACTTTTGAAAAAACAAACGATGACTCGAACCCGCATATCGCTTCAGACAAAGTGACCCGCCGTCTTATACATACACGGATGCATAAACGATCCTTTCACAATAATTTATTACCGTTACATTCAAAGTTCGCGGCCTCATTAAAATTCTGTTGCAATTTCGATGGAGTCTCATCACCGTCGTCGGCACTGTTCAGAAATACTTGGATGTCGCACAGCACTCTGGTTATGTACCTACATGTATTTGTCTTTGAGCATATGAGCCCGAGTCAATAAATGCAGTGAATAAAATCAGCTGGATGAACAAAAAAAACAAAACAAACACAAAAACCTTGTGTTTCCGCGCGAGGCTCGAACTAACCAAGCATTGAAAAAGTTGATAATCTATCCAAATCACTTTATTTCTCGGGATGAGGAATATTATTTTTTGTTTAGACACGAATCGTTGAGAATTTGAAACCGAAGAATTTGAAGTGACAAGGGCTGTCTGAACAATTTTACCACACATTCTCGCATGGTTTAATAAAACTTGGTCCACTCTTTGAAAATGTGTAAAAATTGTGAAACCAAATGAACATTTTTTTTCTCATCGGTTTGAACTTTCGTAAAATTTTGTTATATCACTTTTCACACTGAGGTCGAGAATCGAGCACAAGCTAAGACGCGTCTCTGCTTCATGTCACAAAACGAACACGTGGCCTGGGAATAATGAGCCTCACTGTCTTATGACACACTCTAAAACGTAGAGCGTATGGCGCGGCGCTGCGTGCCGGTGCCGTGACGTGAGAGAGATACGGTGAACACCGAGCGCATAATATCACCGAACGGAAATTAATAAATACAGTAAGTAAACCGTTTCAAGACTCTGGCCTGCGGACGAGCCTCGTTGAAATTAAAAAACCGTGGATCAAACTGCGGCTGTGGTCCTAACTTTAATTCCTTCGCCATCTTTGTCGGGAGAAGAGATCCTCGACTGTGGTGATTATATTCAGGACGATTTCCTCAATCGGTTGTCGAGGCCACATAATATGCTTCATTGGGGGATGAACGAACGAGGGCAAAGCCAAACGTTTATGGCGATCCTGTGGTGGCCGAAAAGCAAGAAGGATGGACTGGGCACAATGGAGTCGATATCTCGTGCTTAAATGGTCCGCGTGACCCAGCAGGGGACCCACTTCCCCCGAGGACAACCCTTGAATTAACCCATCTCCATTCCACCCCATTAACCGAGGGTAGGTACGTAGTATCGCGGCCGGCTTGCCTAGGTACCGGAGAAAATCAGGCTTGAATATACCAGATCTAGGAGTGTGTTTGACCGCCTTGATTACCAATTAGCGTTTACACTGGCCTGCAGGAGCACGGGGGTTGGGCTGAGAGAGATGCGGTCCTCGACAACCACTTGCCAGTGGTTTATTTCCAATTTTATGGCCCTGAGGCTGCTTCTTACTAGACCGTTTATTCACGCGAGTGCCACGGGTATTCGAATAGTAGACGAATTTCCGTACGAGTATATAGCTACATATCAAGCCCATTCGTATGTGTGGGCACTTGACAGTGCAGCCTACTGGGTAGAAAAACAGTGTTGAAATCATCGGTTACACAGACGATTCATTTATTATTTGAAGAATTTTTAGTGCCTGTTTGGTGGCAGACATTTGAAATTATACAAGTACTGCGCGTCGTAGAGACAGCGAGAGAGAGGGAGAGATATAGACTTGCCGAGTCTCAAGTGGCAATGAAAGATTTGTTGAGAATCGAAGTGTCAAGACACGGTAATCTGGATATCGTAATGGGGGCGTCGACAGTTTTATAAAATTTCACTGCTGACGTTGTGCGCGCGTGGTAGGTGGCACAATATGCCCACTCTTCAAAGGTGCCTGCAGTTTATCCTTTACAGTCCAACAGAGATTGCCTCATCCTCGTATTTTACCCAGATGAAGAAGTAGCCCTCCTTTCAACGTTCACTCGTTACTCATATATACATATATATATATATATATATATATATACAATCGGTCGGCTTCACTTCAAGTAGTTACATCTTCCAGGAACAACTTGCTTAGTCTCTGGTCGGCGTGGGTAAATGTCTGTATATCACTTCGCAAGTACCGATCAATCACCTTCTACATCCATCGAGAGAACAAGAAATTTCAACTTCGGTTAGATGAATCTGAACCCTTTTGCCAGACATTTTTCCACGGCTTATATATCCCATTGAAATTATTGTTAGGTTAGGTGTGGTTTGTCAGGATCTGGTCAGGATTTGAGATAAGTTAGCGAAATAAATATATACTGTAAATAAAACCCACTTGGCGTTCGTCGCACTCGATATCGTGATCTTGTTGCGAATCACGTGTACGGCCCTACGTTGCCTGCCAATGCTCGTGCCAACTTTTGTCGAAATCAGTCCATATATCGGCTGAATACCTATCGTGTACTGGGAAACTATCCTTGAACTTCGTATCTGGAAAATTGGATCAATCGATGGTCAACTCAACGCCAGTATAACATTCACAAACACTATCTCGTCATGATTTTTCGCGCAGATCGTTTTGCTCACGCATCGCAGTACATATTCAGTTTATAGTTGCATTTGAAAGCTTTCAGCTATGCAGCTACCCTGTCCATTGCTCATGATCAAATAATACTGATACTGATTTTCTTCTTCCACCACCGAGTCTCTACCTTCTCCGAGTGGACACATATTTCCTGTACATTCTCTTACCCCAAAGTCGAGGAGGTATAGGCTTAAACCAGAACAGGACACCCTTGGATCCCGGACCGAGTTGGTTCGCGCGCGTATTTAAGGGACGCTTGTGCTGTGCCAGGTTCGAGGGAGTGGGGAGGAGGGGTAGGAAAAGGGAAAAGGGTGAAGTGGGGGAAACGGGGAAATGCAGGGGTTGGGGTGAGTAGGTCAAACTTTACGGCCGAAGCGTCTAGACGTCGTTGCGCCCCGTTCAGAGCAGTAAAACAGTTTTAAGGGGCTGTTTTACTCGCGAACGAGCCAGACGAAGACGGACGCATTCACCCGGCTATACGCTAAACGAGGAGGAAGGAATCGCTGCACCGACTGGGATGAAATTTCGTAATTTCGTCAGAGATGGTATATCGTTTACCCAGCCACCCGTGCCGAACGGGTTGCCACGGACAAGCTCAGCCTTGTTTTCAACCCCATAATCGACGGTGTTGTACAGATGCAGGCGCGTTCAGCAACGAATAGGTGTAAAAATTGTTTAAGAATAAAAAGACTCAACCGCGACTCAAAGTTGAGTCATTCGTCATTTCAGGGTAAATTTGTCATGCCGTATAGTTGCAAGAGATAAAAACAAACAAATACTTCTTATTTGCAAACAAGTCCGTTGATCGAACGTAACTGCTTGACTTTTTCTGATGATCATCTTTCGAAAAACAGTTGTCGGTATTTTCTGTTTTTTTGTTCGAGTTCGTTTTTTCTTTCGTGTTACGTTCATTACATTTTTTACTATGTTATGAGTGCAATTTTTTATCCAGTGAGTCAGATATTTGTAAACCAATCGATGATTACTAGAGCCTGTCTGTTACTTTAAAAATCCTTTATAGATTGATTTGCCTTTTTTTCTACGCTATTTTTCTGAACGGTGGCAGATTTATATCTAGTTATACGTGACGTGTACATCTAGTTACCTAAAAATTAACAGTCATGACTCTAAGCTATCTTTCACCGCTTTCGAAGCTGCAATTCAGAATTCAATGTTTTTTCAATACCGTCTAATCGGGGGAAATTTAACCTGTGACAAATTTCGCTCGGTTTCGACCCTTTTTATTATGCCAACCCCCCTTAAATAAGCATTCCATTGAGTAAGCGAGTGCCGGAGAGAGTGAGAGAAAGAGAGGCACTTCACGACAGCTGAAGAGTACCACACGTGGCTTGGTAAAGGGTCACGCTAAATGGGTGTAAACTTGAAGTATTGTGATTAAGAAAAGAAGAGCATACAGAAGTAGCTGAGGAACTGTAACCTTCTCGCCTGACTGTATTTCCACAGTGATTTTTGGGCTTTTCTGATAGATGAAATTCAAAATGGTGGAACAAATGTACGGTAAACTTCATTTTCACAGTAAAAGTGATTATAAGAGTTTATTTAGTCGTACAGCATTGCCCGAAAAAATGTGGACTCGGTGTAACATAGTAGCTATTTTTTAAACCGAATATAGTATCACCAAGGCACGTGCTATCTGGGCCAAGCATATAACCTCCGTGCCCTCATCCAGATTCTCGTTTGCCTGACCATTTCTAATGTCATTAAGTCCATGCCCCTAGCACTGATACGTAAATAATCGATATGAGAAATGGTGCGATGTGCTGACAAAGTGTCGAGACCAAGTTCGGTGCTGTGGTTCGAAATTGAAGCATCATTGGAAAGAGCGTGGAAAAATGTCGATGGAACCTTGAAGAAGTGTATAAAAAAAAGTCAGTTCGAGAAAATAAATTCGTGAGGTTTAATTAAGCAATAACTGCTGCCAATGACTAGGAAGCTCAATAGTATTTTGTGTGCAGCTTGAATCAAGCTTCAAACTACAGCAGACCTTATGAATGTTAAATGATGGAAAAGAATTTGGCAGATATTTGAACAACGGCTTGTCTCATTTCACAATTCCATTTTGAATTAAAAAAAAAAAATAACGCCTACCAACATGTAAAAATTCTAAGTTATCGAAGAGTTATCTGGTAGTATAGTGCAGAGTTTTCGGAGAGTTCTAGAACGACATATGTGTTATCTGGGCCAAGTGTAACCTCCGTGCCCTCTCCCACACTCCTTGTCTCAAATGAATCTCTCTCTCTCTCTCTCTCTCTCTCTCTCCTCCCCCTCGCACTGACACTCGGTCAGTTAGTCCCCTCGAAGGGAGTAATCTGTCTCCGTCTCGCCTCGTCTCGGTTCGTTCCTTCCCTCGCATTCGGTATCATCGGCTCGCTTGTCTAGGCGACGACTAAGCAACACGTGGTGACCGTTCTAAGCCTGCAGTCAAGTGTCTGGAGCATATACACAAACGCGTACCTTAGACCTTAGACGCCGTGCACCGCACTAACACTAACACTAACACTAAAGCAAACCTAGTCTAACCCGAGCAACTCTCTCGAGTGTTACGACTGCGTTTGTGTGTTGGTATAAAAGATAGTGTTACAGTAGTTAGCAGCTGAGCGCATACACGATGTAGGGAATTTCTAAGCGGACACATCCTTTTCGCTTCGCACCATCCTCAGTTTCTTTCTCAGCCTTCGTTGGAAGTGGGGAAGCGTTGAATGAAATCATTCGTGATTCAGATTACAGCCTTGGCTTTTCGAGCGAGTGTAGTAGGATTGGCAAACGGTACTTATTTTTGACCGCTTGGATCCTTTCGCTCAAGAGGTAAAATTTACTCGATACTCGAAAACTGCATCATAGAATCTCGTCGAAGAGCCGATCGATAGACAGACCGCTGGGATTAGAATTAAACTGATTTCAGGTGTACTCAATACGTATATATGTTATCCGGGAGCTTATACGATAAAACGAGAAACTAGGTATGGTATACCTGTGTATAACCATCAGTTTATGGACTTTCCCGTCTAGCCCGTCAGGCAGCAGCCTGCAGCCGTGGCTGGTGGAGACTGTAAAATTTTTACTGCGAATTGTCTGCAGACCTAGACTGTCGGTATTATGAGTGTGAAAATAAAGAAAAAACGAAGATTATAGCGGGGGAAAAGAGAGAGAACATGTCTAGGTCAGGCGTTTTATTATTTGGGCCAAGCGATTCGATGTCCGCGAGTATGCGTTAGAATTTTCACGAATGAAAAAATGTTTTCACCACCTCTAAAGCGATAGTTTGACGCGCGACAAGTTTCGAGGCCTCGAATATTATCCTCGGGACAATCTTGGCCGCGCGCGGGGCGAGCAAAGATCAACCAACCCCACGATCCGAGGCCAACTGTTGAGTTTTATCACCCCAAGAGCATGAGATAGGCCACATGTGTCTCCTTCCCGCACCCTTCGCGCAGTCTTTACTCCTCTCGTCTGGTGTTGACAAAAAATACCGAAAATGATAGCGCGGCCATCTTTAAGGCCATGACGTCTGTGTGGGAACACATGTGTTATGGATATATATTCCTAGCTTTCCGAGTTTGTTACGCTGCTGAGGGGAATTCGGAGCGAACCCGGCTCCTCGTGTCTTCTTCTCCTTTGCCTTCACGCTCCAGCCTTTTAGCTCCGTCACAAACCGACTATCCGGGATCCTCTGATACCAGAAGTCAAAATTAAACTTAACGACTCTACGTTTCGTGTTCGAAAATTTTATTGCACGTTCACATTTTTATCTTCATTTTTTTTTTTTAGCCGTCGGTTATTAGAGTTCAACTGTATAGAAATTCTTGTGTGTGTTTTTTTTTTTTTTTTTTTTTGTTTTGCTTCTTCATATTTTGGAGTAATTATTGCTTCGTCGTTGCACAAATCTGTATTCGGGAAAGGTGGTGAAAAAATAGAATAGCAAAGAATAAACGCAGGATTAGCGAAGCATCTCGTTTTACGTGCGGGGAAGAAGGCGAGCAAAGGAAAGACCGAGTCGTCGTGTCGCGCGTAAGCACGTCTCCAGAATCTGTTAGGGAACCTGAGAAATTTAAATCTTAGAAAACAATTTGTGGAATCTTTGCCCGTTTCAAAAATCCCGACCGCTCCTCCTTAGGAGTCGGATTTCGTGTCGGGACACTTTGAAAAATTGCTTGGTGGATAGGGTTTTCGACATTTGAGTCAAAATCTTAAAAGAGTGAGTGATAAATTGAACGCAGCTGCCCCAGCCAGCGTTTAAGGGTTACCTACTGGCTGCACGTGGGCTGGACAACCCGTGGCAGAGGCAAAAGAAAAGAGAAGAAAAAACGAGACTTTTAGAAAACATATTTTGACTGCAAAATGATACGCGATAAATCCTGCCTGAGCGTGTGACTGTGTTTTTCGGTGTATAATGTGTATTTATATACACATGTATATATATGTATACACGATTCGGCGAAAAAATTAGCATACTCGGTGAAATTTTTCAAAAATCTACGAATCGCGTGTGTTCGATTTTTATTCTGTTCTAATTGTGAATCATCTTGTAATTCACAAATCGATATCTGTCCTCGTGGCTCTATTTTTTCTTTCTTTACATTCTTTTCTGGCTTCTTCTCTTCCAAGGTTAGAAACAGGTTATAGATATACCCACCACACAAAATTAAACATCTCATGCATACGATCCGGTATGAGTCAAATTACCGAACAGTCAAGAAGTTATTTTTCTTATTACAACTACACTAGTCTCATTTTTAATTATACAAGTTGTGTGATGAGTCCAGACGCGTTAACGATCAACGATCGACTTTGGACGAAAATATGTCGTAAATCCGGTTTCTGAACACCTGAGCAACCTTATCGGGGCACACGATTTATGCCACGAATTTCACACACGTTTACACCCGCATATCACAGCACGTATACTTATACCTATAGAAGTGTAGGTAAGTAAGAATGGATATTTATTTAGATATTGTGTAAACGGGGTTGATATATAGCGGCGGCGGCGGCGGCGGCGGCGGCGTCGCCGATGACGTAATCGCGTCCGTTGGGCTAGGTCGCGGCGCCCTCAGTCCGCCTCCACCCCCACCTTCACCGCGCCGGCGAGGCATCCAACCTCCCCCCATCCTCGGCCCCCTCCTCAGCCCCATCGCCTCTCTTTCGTGCCGAAAAAAAAGAAAGGCTCGCAGAAAGGACGCCGGGCGTCGTGGCGCTCTTTGGCTGATCAATACACCGCCTCGTACGCCGACGGACACGCATGTGCAGGGCACTTCCTTCGTCGTTGACTATTTTTTCCTAATTTTCTCCTTTTTCTTTTTTCATTTATTTATCTTTTTTCCACTCTGTGTGTGTGTGTTTTTTTTTTTTTTTTTTTTGTTTGTTTTTTATCTTACTTTTTTCACGTTTTATTCTCCTTTACTCGATCTCTTTCTCTCTTTCTCGCTCGTTCGCCCGTGCTTATTTCTTTATCTATTCTGTTCTGTTCTCCTCTCCTCTCGTCTCTTCTCTTCTCTTCTCTTCTCTTCTCTTCTATGTTACTGCATTTTTTTCCCATTTCTTTATGCTTTTTGGATTTTTTTCACCCTCCACCCCCGACGTAGCCGCCGGCGGCGGCAGCCACCTCGACCCCGACGCTCGTCCACCTTCCACCTTCCACCTACCGTGTTCTTTTGTGTACGCCGTTTTCTCTGTACGTGTATTAACGTGTCGTACTGTATCATACCATACCTATGCGTACTCCGACCAACGTCGATACACGCGTATGTACACGCTCACATACCTACATACATACATACATCCATGGTCTACTCTCGGTTCTTTCTGCATGGCCATGCAAGTTGCAGCTCTCATGCCTAGACCATGCAAGGCTATAAGCTATACCGGCTCTCTGGTCTGCGAGACCTTCTTGCATACTTGGAACTCCCTGACACAACCGACCAATCAAATTCTTTAAGTTATTAATATTGCGGAATATATAGAGTTTCTCATTGTGGCGCAAACCTGGTTCGCCGAATTAAATTTTAAAGAAAAAAATATGAAAATAAAATTCAAAACGATGTGCAGATGTATAGTTTTAGTATAATATCTTACTCAAATGTCATTTGGCACGTAGAAGCGTTATCAAAGGGCTTTCTTTTCTAATTACCGTTGCGAGTGATAGAATTAGTTTTGGTATACGCCTAACGCGAATTATTTGAAATGAAATGAAAAGCCTTATCAGGTCATGCGGTGAACCAACCCTTACCGAGAGAAACGGCCGACTGTCGAAGAGTTTGGCTATTAGCGATTCATCGTCGTGGAAAGGTTGAACAACGAGATGAAATTTTCAGAATTTTTGTTCAAAGCTCCATTTCAGTTACCGTGAAAATTCCGAAGGAATCCTAACCTACTCGCTACGCTAATTCCAACTTTGTTGGAATCTGGTTGGATTCCATAAAATTTTGAAGCTATTTTTAGGGATACTCTGTTTCCTTTTTCTACTTATTCTACTTTTACACTACACTGTAAGAGCTGACCAAGTTCTTTTATTGCACTTTTTTAATCCTCTTTGATTTCGCTTGATTGTATAATTCGTCTAAATCATAAATCATGCACCGTCTATCCGGTGGACGATCCGGTATTATGACAAACTGAGAATAAAAAGTGCAGGATGTACCGCACCGACGCGATCAAACCGCATTCAATCGCGATTCTCCTCCTCGTGCCTACAATGTGTTGAATCACGATGTACCTGTACGCTTGCAGCTGTACGGCTGACAAAGGGAACATTCACTCCGTGGGCCCCTCGCAACCACCGTATGCCGTCATCTTGACCCCCTTTCTGCGGATTGGATGGAGAAAAAAAATCTGATACACCTTTACACCACGCGTTCGAGGGTTAAGATTCGAGGGTACGCGAAACGGAGTTTCGTCACGTTTCGTGCGATTTTTAAACCCGGCGCACCTGTGCGATACATCCGTCTTGAAGAGAGCGTAACTCTGTTCATTCGTTGTTACATCATCAAGATTTTACCGTATTTCGACGCCAACATTAAATCCGAAAGTAGAGAAGAGACAAGAAACAGGGATATTGTACAGATTTTTTTCACACCCATTGTACGCAGTTCTCTGTCTTTTTCTTTGCCAGCCTTTCTTCATCATCGCGGAAAGTGGAAGTGAATGGAGGAAGGTTAAACAGAGGATACAGGTGGACCGAAGGCTTATAGAAGGTTTCTTCCTCATGAAAGAACCGTACCGCGTGGTGAGATCCTCGTTTTAATCTTAATCCGTAATGGCCTGTTCGGTCATTGTGTTTTTCGCACGTCGAGTTCAGTCAAGTCGACGGAAATGGACACGGTCCGAGTTTCTCGGGCGCGGGGCAGCCACCGGAAGAAAACTTTTTTCACCCCCACCGGCTATCTTTTTACGTCCAATATCTTTTTTCGTCATTCATCCAATTTTCAAAAATCTACACACCGTACTGAAAGGAGGGCTCCATCCCCGGCATTCACCGCCAACGTCCATCCACCCTCCCTCGATTATAAAAAACGATATCCTTCCTAGTTTTTCTTGAAAAGTCCTGCAGCGGGGCGCGTGGGACATCCACTCCTGCATCCGACCAGCCCTCCTCCCTCCCTTCCTCCGTCGACGGCCCGACGGATGGACTCCGCTTTCTCACAAGGATGATCCACCGGACCTACTGCTCTCCTCGTGCACTCGCCACCTGTAGCCCCCGCCGTTTCACCCCTCATCCTTGATCTAAATATAGGACTTTCCCACTGCCCGAGTCCTCCTCGTCATCCCAACCGCGATGTGTACCCACTCGGTCAAGGACCACACTTGCTTAAACACTGGGGTAGCCGCGCTGATGGAGAAAAAATCAAAGGATGACCCCCATTTCCCTTCCCAGGACCCCTCCGCACGTATGTCTGTCTGTCTGTCTGTCTGTCTGTCTGTCTGTCCGTTCGTCCATCCGTCTGTTTGTATGCCAGCCGGGAGGCGACCTCCCTTCTGTCTTCTCCTGGCCAACAAGTCCTCCCTCTTCGACATGTTGACTGACTATTCACCCAACCTGGTGTCTCCGAGTGCACGGAAATGTAGGTGCAGACATGCTCGCCTCGCTCCCCCGCGTCGATTTACTGCTTCCGAATTTTTCAAAACACCGCGTATATATTTAGGTCACGCGTGTGGTCTAGCATGTTTGCCCATGGGATCGAATGGGCCGTGGGGTGGCCGACGTTCGCCTATGGGAACAGCGTGTACAGGTCATTTTTCAAAAGACCACATATCGGATGGAAATTACCAGGCGTCAGATTTCTTAACGCGTATTGGGATTTTATCGTTCATGTTGCGCGATTACTTGGATTTATCCTACAATCGGAAAAATTCAACAATATCTAGTTGATACTTTTGTCGCAGAGGATTTGGACACGTTCCTAAAGGTCCAACGATTTATTAGGGTGGAGACAAGCTAATGAAGACTTTCTTTATCTCGACTTTCAAGACTTTCCAAACTTATCGCTTTTCTGGGATTTTTGTCCTTGGACTGATCTTTTCTAATCAACTAGGGAATACAGGGGCAAGATATGTGAAAGATCGATTAACTGCGTTTACTTGTTTCGCTAATGATAGAAATTTTCGTATGATTATGTCTGTACAAACGAAACTATTTTCATTCATCTGCTTTCCTATCGACCCCTCAAACAAGTATCTCTAAATTTGGCTCTGAACAATATTCTTTGCCTTCTTGAAACTCGCTCGATGAGATTAAACTACTGTCGACGATGACGTAAATTCCTGTTATATGTATATATATATATAAATAAAATGTACACCCGTGTCCGTTTTCACTCCGTCAGTGCAGACGTCGAATAAACTAGGTCTGAGGGAGAGAGAATATAATATATATATATATATATATATATAACGAGAGAAGAAATACTTGAGAAAAGATTTTGTAATCTGAAACTTATTCGGTCGAACCGAACGAAGCACAGGCTGTGTCGGCGCGCGTTCATCACCATAGAAACATTGGGATGAGATGCTCAAGGTCACACCCTCGCCGCCCCGACACCCCCGCCAACGCCACCCCAGCCTCTGCTCCCTCCTCTTCCCCACCCTCTCCTCCCTTTCCCTCGCGTCCCACCCGCTGACACCCTGACGCGCACGTCTGTGTTTTGTCTAGACCATCCTGCACCCACCCCTGAAACCTGGGGGGTAACGTCCCTCTCGTTTATACGTGGAAACAATTATTCAGCTGGTTACTTCCAAGGTGCCGGAATCTCGAATCAATTTTTAGTCTCCTGTTCTTACGTTTCTTCGTTTTTCTACCGAGAAAGGATTTTTTTTTTTTGGGGGGGGTTTTTTCAAGCTAGTTATGAGAGAAACAATCTTCCTCTTTTCTCATCATCGATCATGGCTTTAACACCTCGTTACCACCTGACAAGTTTCTACCAGATCTTACCTCAACACTGCGGCACGCCCATTTTCCCCGATAAGCTTTTCTCTCTTTACCGCAATTCCGCTTCGCGGGTGAAAGGTGACATTGCTCACTATATACATAAGGATGTTTTTGTTACACGCGTATCATGCCAATTATCGATCATTACGATTCATTCGCTGCGTATCGCTTCGATTAGCCACTTGGTTTTGCTGAATAACCGCGATAATTGCATCTTTACATGATTTGCGATTATTTTTCTTCACGGGCATACAGCTATTATCGTAATAACTTCGTTCGTGAAGAAATATATCGAACATTTCCGTTTATACTGCAAGCACTGGGACAACATGCAAACGCAGTTCTTAAATATTCTGATTTCCCATCATCTCAATCCGATTACAATTGTACATTTTTTTTTTCAGCAATGCAATCCTCACGAAAAGGATGGAGATTACTGGGGCGGTGGACGCACCGCGAAACAAGGCTACGAGGTAAGCTGAATCGTACCAAAATTCAATCAATGTCCCGCCCAGTTAGTCGTAAGCTCATATCTGTTCATTCTACTTGGTCAATCCCAGCACTTTTTGTTACAGGCCAAGATGAACGCCGATCATAATCAGCTGCAGAAAGGTGAGTCCGGAAAATTTGACGTTTCTATTATGTAGCCTAGCCACTTGTTATCATAGAAATAAAATGTATTCAGTGAACGTATGAGGAAACGTGTGCGAGACAAATCACCATAAATGTGAAAAAATGAAACGAGGAAACTTACTTTGTTTCCCTCAACTTTATTCCTGCTAATTCTTCTTCGGTCTGTTGAATTAATTCGCATTCTACTGGGCAGTGTGCGTTCGTATATGTGTTTAATGAGCACCGAGTGATAGTGATATAATGAATCGTGTGTTTTCACATGTTTTTGTCGTCTGTACGCCTAATCGTGGTAGCCGTGGGATGACGTCACAAATGCAAAATCAGAACCGGTTCTTTTAACAGCCGTATGTATATAGACGCTCGAACAGACGCGTGTATGTATGCATATTCATGTGTTCATGTACCACGGATAGGTACGTCACGGGCCTGCATACCTAATCTCGAACCGCCTTCACCAGCCGAGGTTTGATTATAAAATATGGTTCGCATCTCGGATGACCGTCTACTTTTTAGTCGGTAGGTCGGTTGGTTGAGTCCCGTCGCCAAGAATTGGCGAATGGACACTTGAGAGCGTGCTTCTACAAATTTTTGCTTCAGACGGTGTGAAATTTGTCTGCGTTTTATAACTTCAAGGTTGTCTAGATGCTGCAGTGCACCTTGTTTGTTTTTATGCAGTCTCCGCGCGTGACAGGACCAAATATAATTAGTCATCCTTAATTAGGATATTTAATTCAGGAAGTAATCGAAGGACTAATCCAGCCACAAAGGTTCCCTGTTTACTGATGGGCAACATACCAGCGAAATTCTGATTGTACAAAATACAAAACGTTTTCAAATATTTGACATCCTGATATAGAAAGGTTTTCAAAAGACGGCCAACTGATACAGAGAAAAGTAAAAAATATCGCAGGGTCCCCACAAACGGTCCTCGTACATAGAACGAAAATTTCCAAATGTTTAAATTCCATCGCCATACAGGCATTTTGTACTATTTGGTAGACGATTATAATAATAGAGGCAAAACAGCCCAGGGCATAGAGTCGAGATGGGACGTAGATTTGGGCATCATGCGATCTGTGCATTAAGGGGGCTCCCCCCAATCTTCATCCTCTCGCTCTTTCCCTCTCTCTCTCTCTCTCTCTCTCTCTCTCTCCCCCCCTCTTGCTCTTTATTCTCTTCGTCTCGTGCTCGCGCTAGTCCGAGGTCTTGCGCAACAGGGAATGAACTCAGATGCCTTGAAGCGCCTTCGGCTATTCATGCTAGCCACGAACGAAATAGGAGTCCAAAATTATAATTTTAATAAATAGTAAGACCTGCGAGATGCCCATACGATACCCGAAATGGCACTCGCGGTCACAGTTAGCCGTTCCAGGCTTGTCCGTTTCTTAGATTTGCCAATTGACTTGGCGGTGAATGAATTCTAATTTCAATTTCGATTCGATCGCGGCTACGCTAGACAGAGTAATATATACAGTCGATTGTTTGACTGTAAAATAAAAACAAAAAGGTGAAATTTCGCCACTCTTCAGACGATCGATCATAAACTCTGAGGATTGCATCGGTAGTTCGAGTCGTCATGTTTTCGTGGGGTTATCTGCAGGGTTATTATACTCGTAACAGTGGCAGTGAATAGTAGTGGTTGTGCTAACGGTATCGAACTTTAAGAGTAGAACACCTCGAAGCGAATGGTCCAAATGTCCAAACAGTATTATGTACTATTCACTTAGCATTACCGTAAACCGCGTTGATTCTATCTACGTCAACCTTAGGATACCAATCATCGTTTCCTTCGACTAACTGGCGTCACACTTGACGGTTATACCTTTTCAACCTCGACTCTCAACGTCTCTTATTCTATTATTATATTATACAGAAGGAAGTCGAAGGGATATTCCAATAAGATCAGATTTTGAAACGACGCAAATCCATTCCTTCCTTCTTTATTACCTTGAGTTTCCATGTACACGTATAATACCTAGGTAATCGATGTTGCAAAAAATGGGACGATGAACTGAGCAACAAGTGTAAGGGTCTGGTGTAAGTCGGTGAATTGAAAGTTTGCAATTGCAACGCTAATAATTTGCAAAGTTGATCTAATGGTGTTTAGTACGGACATGTGCAGACCTGCGGCCACACAGCCTTGGGTTACGTAAGGGGTAAAAAGAAGTGTGCGCGGTAGCATTGGCAGTGAAAACGGTTATGGAAACATGATTCTCCTTTTATGATCCTAGACTCTGATTACTCAATTTCTCTCTTAGGCGCGTAAGAAAAAATGGCGGGCAGTATACCTGCCTGCCTGCTTGCCTGCTTGCCTGGCTGCCTGACGTGCAGTGCCTAGGTCAATGCTAATGCGCACATACAGGCTCGGCTTGTTGGGCCCTGATTTTTATCCAGAGTAGGTACCTACACGCTTCGCCATTACACACACCGATACTTCGCCTGACGCCGGACAGCTGCAATTGGACAATTCCATCATCAATTGGAGAATGACGAAATTGATCCTGGAACCGTCGCTTCCCAGTCAGTCCCTCTTCTTCCATATCCTCGTTAACCATTCTCTCTCTCTTTCTTCCTCTCCGTCTTTTTCGTATAAAGGACTGTTTTATTCTTCGATGGTAATTACTTAACTTAACTCGGTACCTCAGGCCTGGGCTTGCTTAATTGACGTACGAACGGTTCGTTCGTTCCACGCACGCGGTTTATAAGGCTTGTAATTTTGAAACGCTGAAAGGCGGAAGAAGTCTTAACGCGCCGCGGCGTTACCCAGACGCTGAACAAGTTCACCCGACTTATGGCAGAGGTTTCCCCTTGGCAGTCTACGTTCCCGAGGTTAAAAAATATTCCATTACGAATAGGTATAGGAGATAACTATTCCCCGCGTTTAGCTCTACCGAAGCCGAATCCATTATCGAGATGAGTATTAAGACTGGAATTTTCATCTACCTGCCCTGCCTGCCTGCGTTGCATGTCAAAGTTGGAAAAGTCGAGAAGCGACTATAAGCGAATACATCAACGATCTCGAAAGGCTGATTAGATAAATTATTCCGTTACTCGGAGAGCGGCGTAATCAGGATTTAGGCAGAAAGGTGGAAAATCCATTCCAACATCCCGAGTCGCGGACACGAATGAGAAAGAGAGCGAAAATGAAAGAGGTAAGAAGAAGAAAAATAGGGAGAGAGAGAGAGAGAGAGAGAGAGAGAGAGAGAGAGAGAGACGCGTTGTATAAAATCCGGTTGAAATATCGCAGAGTAACGTATGCATATTCCATCTGGTTAATTAGCCACGTCATACGTATAAATATATATAAATATACGGTAACACGAGTAGTTAAATATTGAAAAATAGTCTGCAGCCAGTCGGGCGCCAAAGGCCAAGGGAATGCCTCTGAAAGTTCCTCGACTACCCGGGACAACTCACCTTTTATCTCGAAGGTTGCGATTCGCGAAGGGAATGACCCGCCTCGCGACGCGACTTACGAAACGGGGAGGAAAGAGGGGGGACGTTAAAACGCTCGAATCCGTATCAAAGGACACCGCGTCTCTCCTATGATGATGGCCGGTGCATTAAAGTCATGCACCTGTTATGCCGAGACGTTGCAGGACAGGAGCAGCCGAGAAGAAAACCGGCAACACTCCGAAAGAGAACCGGCCAACGCGGCACGAACGAGATTCGTCCGCCAAGTCCACACTACCCAAGGAATATGGCTACCGTCTCGGCTACCACCAGTCACGGGACACAAGAATGGTGGTGCTCCTCTCATACTCTCCAGCTGACCATGCAATGCAATGCCATGCCATGCCATGCCATGCCGGTCGAGACGCGGAGTCACTCTCTTGGGCTGTAGCAGTATTTCATGTTTTTGCGTCTACTGCAAAGTTTACTGCCAATTAAAACTGTCTGTGGGTCCCCTGATGATGCGAAGGTCCCCTTTGCTCCCGGGACCCTAACCTCTATCGCTACCCCGCAACCGCTTGGCAAATATGGAAATTCAATATTATCGGCACTTTTCTGGTTTCTTTTGGTTTTTTTTTCTTTTCTTTTTCGTTTTTGTTCTTCCCTTGGCTCAACCATTTTTTCTAATCTTGTTTTTTTTTTTTTGCCATATTTGTTTCGACTCTCGCGTTCGTCAGATTCAATTCAAACGGAACTTACCACTTCCTGGTGACGTGAATTTGACTAAAACGAAAAAAAAATAAATAAAATAAAATAAATAAAACAGAAAGAAGAAGAAGAAATTCGAGTGTAGTCGTAAACTTGTTCAAACTAATTTTAACTACTTTAGCCACACAACTACATATTTTTTATTTTTATTTTTTGCATCGAATCAGGATATAGCTCGACTTCGTTCCGTTTTTCAAACACCGTCCCGCGTGTTTCGTAGATTAAAAAAATTCTCATATTTATGTAATAATTGCTAAGACAAATGGCTCAATCGATCTATTAATTACTTATAACAATTGAGGTGAAATGACGGGAAAAAACAGACTCGTTTGACTCTTTTATACATGCGTAAATAATTGCGAAGAGAATCAATCGAGTGGCATACTTTATTGTCGATTGTCTGAGATCGTTTGGTTCGTAATACGCTGTATCCACCCAGTGCCCGTGTACTCACTATAATATGCCACGATAAATTCGATACCGAAAATCGTTACGTAAAAGGCAATCGACGGGTGTATGACGTGTACACGTATACGTGGATGTATAATGTATATACATATACGCTGTGTCATGTGTTCGATGATTTTGCCCGATTGCCAAGGTCAGTTGTTGATTTTTGAAAGTATCTGCATGCAGCTGTGTAGGACCGGTTTTAGAGGCTCGTTATACGCATACACACGTTCGAATAGATTAATTTGACGTGTTAACGTGTCTGGTACGTGCGACAACTTATATAACGTACCTACTGCGACCTCCAAATTTAAAATTGCAGCCGGTTTGGTATTGACCAAATTCTTGATTTTTTTTTATTTTATTTTTTTATCAGTAAAGTGACTCTTCTTCGCTGTTTTCGAGTAATTTTGAAAAAGCTACGCTTTCAAACGTTGCTAACGTAATATATAGGTAATACGACTAGTTCTACACAATTATGAATTATAATTGCGGAATATAATTTAATAGCCGTCTTTGTAAATCGCGCTTTGTAGGTATTAGATGTGATAAATCGTTTTTCGTTTTTCTTTTTCGCAATATCATAGCACACAGCAATCCCGGAATCCAATCAATTCCTTAACACTTATACGAATTTACCTGTTTCACCATTGAAACACGTAAACACATGTTTATTTATTACACAGGGATTGGAAGAATATTTGTTTCATTTCTTTTTTCTTTTCCTTTTTTTTTTTTTTTCTTTCTTACTCAAGAACTACGACAAAAAGTCATCGCGTATACTACGCAAAATCGGGATAGGTCATGGTTTTAAAATTATAACTGTTTACCGTGCCGCAAACTTGTATGCATATGTGTGATTCTTTTTTGCAAATGACCGACCGCACAAATTTCCGAATCCTGACTCGGGGAAAAAAAAGTTTCTATGTAAAATAAATTGCACACTTCATCACTCCGTTTAGTAAAGTTGATAGAAAAAAATCACGTTCCGTCTGTTGTGATATTGGGGTAAAGAGAAAAAAATTCGATTAAATTAAATAAGACATAAGAATGTTAATTCGTCAGTCATTACAGATATATACAAGTTTTTGTCTGATTGCGACGAGTTTTGAAACAAAATATAAATTGAAAATTACAATAATAAAAAAAAAAAAAGTATCAGCTCACTATACACACTTAACTGATATTCTTTTATGCAATTTTAATCCGGGTTGAACTGCATATATACGTGGATTTAGTCATCAGTCTGTGATCGTTGTTAAGATAGTTCGGTTGAAATTTTTCGTCTTTCCGTCATCATTTTTTTTAAATATTACACCTGTATCAATGATTTAATTTTTGGACAATTTCACGACTGAAACAAAAATCGCGACTATTTTTGCCTTTTTCTTTTCTTTTTTTTTTTCAATCCGTTTCGTTCGTCGCTATACATTAAATCATACACAACTGACTGAAAAAAGTCTGGCATAATTGACCCCGGGAATAAATTTGAAAAAAGTTAACAGTCAAAAAACAGGCAAACTGTAAGGTTTGAAGTGCGGTGGTTTTTTTTTTTTTTATTCACCGTCATGTTGCTGGAATTTCAACTTGATTATGCAGGTTATTATTTACGATTTAATCGTTTACTTTTTTAATATTATATACGTACACGTATATTCGTTTTATTACTTGCTATAAATATATCGAGTAAGAGTGAACCAGTGATAATTATTAATCAAGTACGATTACCGACTTTTTATTTTTATCATATTTTTTTTTTTTTTTTTCCTTACTAAATATACGCTGAATTTTTTTAAACCAAATCTGTGCCTGAATGCATCGTCGGTTTATCTTATATCCAGTTTTCAGCCAACTTTATATCCTCGTTATAATTTACGTTACGTCAAATTTTCAAACGGCCGGAACAAATAGAAAATAGAACGAGCATCAACGAGTCGTGACGGTCAACTCGCTCGTGTCAAACCAGAGAGTTTGTCGGCTTTAGTTATTATCTCCGTTGCATGGTGTGTACATTGAATATAATATAATACAACGCTGTAAGCGTTAACGCGTGACAGAGTAGAAAAACAATTTCATGTGTACAATGAAAATAATTGTCGGGTTCCCACGTTCATCAGTGCAATGATAATTTTCAACTATGTATGTATGCAATACGTATAAAACTTACCAGGCCTAACAATATACCCGCGTAAACTTGACACAAAATTTAAATTTATAACCACCGCAGCTTTACCGGGAAAAACCAATTTATTCGTAATGGACATTTTTAATCTTACTTTCTTCCGATCGTATGACGGTAAACACAATTTTTATTACATTTATTTTTTCTTATTCTCTCTCTCGAGTCATTCGGTTGAAAGATTATAGATCCATATCCACGTATATTTGTGATTTGAATCGAAGAATCGGTGATTAAAAAAATCACTCGTATCGCCGAATTATTCGCTGTCTCTTATTTCAACCAAACAAAATTTCATTTGATATAACAAATGATAATAATTTTAATCAATTTCTTCCCTCCTGGTCATCATGTGTTTACGCAGTGTATAATAAATGGTTCGCGCTATAGATTGTTGGGAAAAATTGAAAAGGAGAAGGATAAGTAAGGAAAAAAAAACTACAAAGTATCAACAATAAATAGTAATAGTAATAAACGAACACCATCCACCAAGACTTTCAAACTTCGTTACGAAGCCGCGGGCGGTGGGCTATGACGTCATATGTCACTGCGGCACTGGTCTTCGGAGCATGGCATGTGTGGCCCACGCACCTTACAATCCATCTATGACCGACTTGGACAGTGGGTTACTATTTTATATCAGTTCGAACCAAGTCCGCGAACGGCGATTACGAGCACTGAAACGATGAATTACAATTTTCCGATACCTCAGAGCGTCCCGAGTCGCAAATGAGATTCTCAACTGAGTAGGTATTCGAGGCTGCATAGCAATATAGGTACGCGACTTTAACCACGAATTATGCATTCGTTGGTAAACCGCAAAAAAAAAATTTGCATGATATTAGAGGAAAAAAGAAAACATTTATTAATTAAAAATTCTGCAAACGCGTTTACGCCTTCGGGTATTATATGTGTATTTATTATACACGTGAGTGGATTTGCAACGCGGTTTGGACTTACTGGTTGTAGAGGCTTTCTAAACACGGCTGCGGATTCAAGAAGAAATAAGTACATAGTGAAGTATCCACGGATAACACCGTAGCGTAAATATTTGCCAGGACTGTAAAATGTATAAATGTTTGCAAACTTTAAAATTTGTTTGAACGAAAAATGCACGTCTCACGTGTACTGATTTGCGCTTTAAAAAAAATTCATCTCTTTTCTTTACGCTCATCTATTCGCTAATATAATAAGTAGGTATTGTATAAGTTTTAACGTGTGGTTAAATACAAGTGAGATTGATTCATCGCTTATCGTCAAGCATTACATTGTCGAGAACACACACAATTTACGTAACTTGTAGGAATTGCAAATTTACGATAACCATCAAGTTTCTTCTGTCATTCTGTTTTCAAACTCCCGGACCTTTTTCATCCTGCTGGATATTTATTCTCGAACTAGCGCAAGACAAATTCAGCTTTTCATTATCTGTCATTGGGCAATGAAACATAGCGATAAACTATTATAGATAATACTTGACTGTCATTTGCACATTTCAAGTCTGATATTTGCTTTCCCATCGATTGCTCAAGGGTTCCATTATTTCGGCAAATGAGTTTACAGATTTTTGTACTTGTTTTTTTTTTTTTTTTTTTTTTTTTTTTTTTTTTTTTTTTTTGTCAAACTGTCTTTTGAAAAGTGTGATTTTTGTTTATTATTTCTATAAGTTACGCCTAAAAAAAAAAATAAAAAAAAAATAAATAATTTTTTCTCCGTTCCTCTTGACGCGAAAACGAAACCGAGGCAAGCACGTTAGGTAAATCTGACGAGAAGTAGTAATTATTAAACGAACGGATGTCCGACCTATATTTGCCTTTCAGCGCGAAGAGAGATATTTTTTATCGTCCATGCACCGTGGATCACCTTTATAGCTTGCAGTTTGTTGTGGAAATACCTATGCACAAATGCACACACACACAGGTGGAAACAACTGTTGCAGTGTAGTGTGGCTTGAAAAAATGTGTATAATCTCGTTTGAACGCAATGCGGTTATTAACACAAGTGGTAATGAGGAGCGGAAAGTCGCGTATAAGGTTTTCTTGAGAAAAGATCAGCTTATGTCGTTAGCGTTAGCGTTAGCGAGACAGAAGAGATCGCAGCCAGCCAGCATGCATTGAGCATTAAACCTAGAATGTTTAATGACACAGGTTTGTGCACAGGTTCAAGCGGCCTTGCAACCGTAAAGATCCTTGCCCCTTGCACGCTGCTTGCATATTGCGTCAGTAAAGTGACGGGAGGTCGTCTCTCCACATATGTGCAATAAATCGAGAGAGATCTCTCGCATCCATGAACCATCGTATATACTATAGACTTGTGTTTCTCCCTCTGTCTCTCGGCGTTTCAGGCATTCTACCGACATAACGCATAACACAACGTAACTAATTGATCTTTCTAGCGAGCTTGAACCTGATAATTATCATTTACATACGTGATTACGTAGCCACCTGAATCCTATTCAGATCTGCTCTCTCTCTCTCTCTCTCTCTCTCTCTCTCTCTCTCTCTCTCGACGCCTCAAACCTCACCACGGAATACATCACTCGCGATATACCTACGTATTGATCGAGATGTATATTTAACCGCACACCTTGCTCCCTGCAAATAACCTTTGATCATCCCACCTCCTCGCCACCTCTTCATCCTCATCCTTCTCCTTCACAATGTCGTCGCCTTACCCAGAAACACTGCAACTGCCGAGATCATTACTATTTAATCACTGCATCGAATAAACAAAATACAATTTTATCGCCAATATAACGATATGTATCGTTTTAAAGACGAACAAAATCCTGTTTCTTTGATGAGCGTTCTTCTGCAACACATGTTGTATGTTAATATAATATATTAGATCGCTTGAGAAAGTTACCACGCGAATTTATTGTCATTCCAACTATATATATTAGGGTGGCGCAAAAAAATCGACTATTTTTTTTTTTTTTTTGAGTCTCGTGTGTCAAAATGTTAGTTTTTTGTGTTTTAAGAGACCACTCCAAACGACAGTGCAAAAAAAAAAATTTTAAGAAGTGGCTCCACATTTTTTAAAACGTCAGAAATCGTTAACAATCGATTTTTTTTCTAATTCTTTTCCTCGTTACGGTATAATTTTATAGACAAAAAAAAAAAAAATAAGTTTCCGAAAGTTTCAGTTCAAAATTTTAATTTTGAGAGGTTGCTCATAATTTTTTTTTTAATTTTTTGGTGCATTTCTTTAGATCTTTTCGAGCGACCTTTTAATATTCATATTAAAATTTCATACATTTTTTTTCTTCAATTTAGTGAGAAAGAATCAATAACAATATACACCACGACATGAATTAAAAATCAAACAAAATACTGAAAATATAATATTTTTAATTTAAATTTTTGACGATTTCTGACATTTTAAAAAATTTGAAGCGACCTCTTAAAAATTTTTTTTTGAGCTGTCCTTTGGAGTGGGCTCTTAAAACATCAAAAACCAACATTTCTCCCACGAGACTCAAAAAAAAAATTAGCCGGTTTTTTTGCGCCACCCTAATATACATGTATATATATATAGATACATATATGGTTAAATAAATAAATTTTCTTCTTCTGATTTAACAGCAGATGATCAGTACCGAGGAGCGGGCGGAAGCAGCAGCGGAAGTCCGCCTGCGAGTCTGCTGGTTGTGCCGCAGCCTCTGACAGTCAAACCGTCTCATCCGTCTCATTTGAATCCGCACCTCGGAGGTCCGCACTCGCATCCCCCGCGAAAATATCAGTGCAAAATGTGCCCGCAGGTGAGTGTCCGCAAATTTGTTGTTGTCGTAACGGTGAACGGTAGACACTTCTAAATTGGTGAAAAAACGGCTTTAAGATGAGGGGTAACGCCGCAATCGAACGACCACGCTGCTTATCCACGATACTTACTACGTATGCTTATGTACCCGGCCCGGGGTCAGTGGACCCCCTTCGGCTCCGACGGAAACTGCGTCCCTGACGATCTTACCGCCGCCTAGCCCATATCGAATGGGCCCCGCGTCTATCGGGGCCCGGTTATATAAACGAGATGATCGCGGATATACGCGTTTTTATTATTCTAACACTTTATCCCGGTATGGAAACCGACTTACCATGCAGAACTTGATCAAGTCACACATCAAACGATCGAAAACTGCGGCTCGTACAACGCCGATGGATTAGATACACTGTGTGTGCTTTTTTTATTTCTCCATCGCTTTCCCCAGTCCACTGAATTCTCGTTTATAACTATCGCTCTTGTATTTTGTAGACATTTTTTTTTCTCTCTCTTTTCTTATTCTATCGTTGATTATTTTCTACTTCTTTTACCCAGACGTTGTGAAAGGGTCGTAAAATATCGTTATGGGTATGGGTATGGGTATGGATATACCTACCTATACATAATGCTGACCGTTATACCCTACGCGTGCGCTAAAAGCTAATCAGTTTTTGTTAATTACCTAATTAACCGTCTGTTATAATTAGTTGCCGGAGTGGTGGAGCTACTGGTGCTCCGGCGAATAATACCTTGCTTTGATTTTACACCGTGCGGCAGCATTGTTTGCCACACACAAAACCTGCGTCGCTATTCTATAACGTTCGTTCGCTGTCGCTTATTCTTCATTCGTACCTGTAAATGAGCTACGTTTTACACCTCTACAAATTACCTTCATGAAACGTACTTAATTTTACACGCGTTAAGACGTGTACACACGGCGAAACGGTTGTGTACAATATCCCAATAGAGGGATAAAGAAAAGCGGATTATAGATACTTGGCCCTTTTGTCGAGATGAAAAGGAGTCGGGAAAATGCGAAACCAGTCACCTTACATCGAATTACCAACATGATTTTGATCAATCAAGTCTTCTTCATCAACGATTTACGAAATTGTTTATATTATAGGAATACATGGCTAGTTTTGTTTTAATAAGCTGACCCTCGTCGATTGCTGGGAATAAAGAGACTAGAATGAATTTCGATAAGCCTGAAATTTCATCCAGTATATCACACGAAGGGAAACGATTATCTGAGTCAAGTGATATATTCGTTTGATTACAACATGACCAGCTTCAACAAAATACTTTTGGTATGAAAATTTCTTTTGTCGTTCGAAAATGGCGAGTATTCCAAAACATATCTAGCAACGAAGGGGTTAAAAGTTGTAGTAAATAATTAGGGTCAATAAAACGGCACCTAACTGTACAAATTTTCCTCTTTCCCTGCTTCCGGCATTTTTATTTCTTGCTTTTTTTACTCTTACTTAATCTGAATAAATGGCTTGTTTTACAGTACGTTAACCCTTTACGACGATCTCCTCGGTAGATCCGTCGACAAAAGGCAGAAGGGAGAGGTGTTGGGGTTAGTGCCACTGTTGTAAAACACCGACCATTCACGGGACACCAGTCCTTGTGGTGTAATATACCATGGGCCTTGGCTACGGGCCCGACCATAAGCAGGTAGCTAAAAGGGTTGAAGCGATTTTAGAAAATTGAGTTGTTGGACAAATATTTTCCACTTTACGACGGGATTTCAAAGGTTAGGATAGGTCAGGCCAGCCGAACCGTAGCCGGCTATACATAAGTACTTTGAGCTAATCCCGCAAGTAAGTATGGGTCCGAGGTTTCCTTCATTCTCGCGTAACACATTTATCCCCCGCATTTGTACGATCTACCCCTTAAAACAATCGAGCTCTCGAAGCCGCAGGTTTATACCTAATTCAGAATGACTTGTACCTTCGTAGGGAGAAAGAACACGATTTAATTTTCACCGCATTTCCTCATTTGTTTATTTGCTTATTTATTTATTTATTTACTTATTCAACGTCTGGGCGATTGAATAGTCACCCGATACATATCCAGGGGGGATATTGTGGTCGGTATCAAACGAGAATCGGTTCATTTTGACTGACATTTATTTCTATCAAGCTATATTCATTACACGTTTCAAGTAAATATTTAATCTTGACTAATCCCGAACGAATGTTTAGCTAATTCAATCATTTCTCCACCCTCGGTCTTCTTCGCGTATCCGTCTATGTGTCGTTTCATCAAATTCGACGCGTCTTATTCGAGCTTATTTTTATCGCTGTAGAAATAATTCTTCTCGGAAGTTTCAACAGTCTCAGCCATTGGATAAAATTTCATTTCCGTATATATTATTCCCACTCCGAAAATCTTCTCATCACAAATATCTCCCGTCATCGAGTCAAAATCACTAAAGTACACGCGCGTCTGTTTTTTTTTTTTTCTTTTTCAAACACTGTTTTTCGTTTCAAAAAATTCTTCCCTCTATATACAATCCGTATTTGCAAAGTCCGAACTTAAGCTCTGACAGAAACTGTACCAGGGCTTAAAATTTTTGAACACACTCTATTAAAAATGAACATCAACGGATCTTAATATCAAACGTATAAGATTTTTCAATAATTCTGTAAAGCAGAATAGAATAAAGAACAGAAGTAGGGAAAAAAATAAAATAAAATCTATTCACACCGAAATGTGGACGCTTTTTAAGCGTGTGTAAATTCTAACAAGGGAGCATATAGACTCGGTTTATTTCTGTATATTTACCCATACATTATCGAAGGCGCGTAATACCGACGCCGCGAAGGAGCAGCGGACGCATGTAAGTGTCGAGCGAGGCAAGTCTGGACGAACATATGTGTGTGTGTGTGTATATATATATATATATATATTCACGTACGTGGATCTTGTAGAAATACGAAGGCTTCGGCAAGGCGAGGCGAGGCGCGGCGAAGGGAGGCGAGGGGAGGGGAGGGGAGGCAAGGCTATATGCCTTCTTTGCCGGAGGGCCGGGATTCAAGTCCGGGGGCTAGTGTACCGTGACGGCACAGCATCCTGTCTCCCCTCTGTACCCTCGTCCCGGGCTGAGTCCCCCCACCGCCGTGCAGCGTTCCCTCTCCTTTTTCTTCTTCTTGGTCCTCATCTTTCTCATCTTTCTCAATTGATCTTCTTTATTCGTCCCTCTCGACTCCTGATCGAGGTGTTCTTCCCTCGCCACTTCGCATCTCGAAATTGACACCTTTCGGTTATCGAAGTAATCGGTGATTTTACGCCGGGAGGACTTTTTGTCTTTTACTTTCTTTTTTTTTTTTTTTTTTTTTTGCTACTCTATCGTTTACTCATTTCCCAAGGAAAAATTACTCGCGATCGGTACGGCACGCAGGCGGGGATGCAGAATATTTTATTATCAAGTCAGGGGCGCGAATGTGCGATAGAACGAAAGCGAATAAAATAAGGAATTTCATTACGCAGAAAGTTAAGGACACACATACCGCGGATTGTGTGTATATGTACAGAGTGAATGTAATTAACCGGATGCTCTATGAACCCGAAGCGGTTATATATCTCTGCCTATATCTGTGAAAGGCAATGTAGAAACTCCAGATTGTGTAAGAGTATATATGCATGTGCGTATAGAAGAGGAATGCACACGAGTTTAGCTGTGTAACGTTAAATAGAAAATGAAAAAAATCAACCCACCTACAAAATACACACCGCTGATGCACCGTCGTAACCCAGATTTGTACAAATACACTTCCTACTTTTCTCTCCGCTTTTTTTACGCTTATATATATGTAATATTATAACGTGCAATACGTGCAGAAGGGGGAATTTCTTATGGGATGATTCGAGTCATTTTTTCTGAAGAGTTATAAGTGACGTTGAAAATTTATTACGGATCAATCGCTCTTCCAAAGAACAAAAAAAAAAAAAAAATTCACAACTTTGTCCGAGAACGAAATTTTCGGATCTTAACGTTGCTACCGCGACGAATTTGCAGATCGAAAACGCGCGCGCGAGTCACCGCAAAATTCTCTACCTCGATTCGTGTAAGAGAGAAATAAGGGGAGTTAAAAAAAAGTAGAGAAAGAAAGAAAAAAAGAAAGAAAAACAAAAATTGTATTCATAAATAAAACTCTAGGCCTTATTTGATGAGCTGGCAAGTTGCGTGAGGCCCGATTATTCTCTGCCAGCCTCTCCTTATTCCCTAGCCCCGGCTAGGTACTCGGGTTGGCTGGGCCTCGCTGGGCCCTCGTCTATTTTGACCGTGGATTGTAATGGGAGATGAAGATGAAAGAAGATACGTAAGCTGCGGATTCGATAGCCGATACTAAACTATCGCGATGGATTCGATCGTTTCTTTTTCTCTGTTCCCGTTGTTTGTTTACTCCTCTTACTCACCTCCCTAGTATATTCCACGTCATAATTACGAAAAATCATCGAAGACCGTCGTGTCGTCGACAATCCGCATAAAATAGGAACGAATATTCCACTTCCGAGGGTCATTTCGAAAATCTGGAATACTATGGTGTAGGCTGACAAGTGGTGAGAGAAGGAAACGAGAGGGGGGGGGGGGGGGGGAAGGAAAGAGAAAAAACGCTCGAGATCTTATTCGATGCGCTGGCGAGTTGCGTGAGGCCCCATTGAGAGCCCCGATGCCGCGGCGGGTATACGAGCCGGGGCCTCATCGGGCCTCATCTGGCCTCATCACGCACGGTAGCGAGAGGCCTGTCATTTTTTCCACCCAATTTTTTTTCCTCTCTCTCTCTCGCTCTCTTTCTCTTTTTTTTAGCCCTTTTGTGGGCAGCATCCCCTCTCGGACGGGCCCCGGGCCCATACTCTATTCTAAAAACATCGGCTCAGATCTAATTCTAATCGAATGCAGCTCGTCTCACTTTGATCCTAGGTTGGGTTGTGTACTTGTTGTGTATCTACGCCTATAACACATGTTTGATTCGTCTCACTTTTCAATAGTAACGCTATCTCACTTGAAATTTTTTTCTTTTTGATCTGAATTTGTCCTCTTCTTTTTTATTATGAACTAATCTGTGGTAGTAGTTTGTCGCTTATTCTTTTTTTTCGTTTTCTTCTTCTTCTTCTTCTACGTCTTTTGCAAAGCACAGAATTTGATCGTGCAAAAATAATAAATTCTACATTGTGATGTGTAAGAATTAATGTTGGGAAAATATCGATTTTAGATCAAGAAGATCGGAATCAATCGACTTGGGAAAATAAATCGTTAGGACAATTATTCAAGACTTACGCGTTTAGAAACTCATTTCAGTTTATTGATAGTTATGAGCAATTAATTATAGTTGAACAGTTTAGTATGAGTTCAGAGTCTATTATTAATCTGAGTTTAATTGTCAGGGTTTGTAAATTTCTCAGAAAATAAAATTCCATCCTATTCGATTTGAGCTAATGAACAGTTTAAAAATATCGCTGAAAATCGTATTTTCATTGAATTAGTCGACGAAACTGTTTACGCAACTTTTTTCTGCTGCTACGATTACCTATTTTTTTTTTTTTTTTTCTTTTCATAACAGTTTATAACCAAATAATTTTGCCGAAAAAATAGGCATTCAATTTTATTCAGGTAAATATAATAATAAATTATTGATTATAAATCTCAAATAGAATCAACTTTAATGATCCTCAAGTTTACCTATATACCTCTGATTTTTCATAACGAAGTAAAAAAAAAAAATTTACTCATGAATAATCTGTATCTTTCTTTCACTTATCAAAAACGTGACCAGAAGATAAATTTCTCTTTCGGAATAGGATTACCGAGTGAAATATTGAATACAGAAGCTCGTATCCTATGGTGTTAAAACGACAACAAGGCGAAGATATATCCTTATAGCCGAATAGATGAGCGATCGCCGATCATTGCAGCAGCATCGTATATATATATATAATATATATACCTGTATATATATATATAAAACGAATACCATAGATTCGATCTAATCGAGGACAAGTTCACACCGCTCCTCGGAAAGTTATCGAGATTTTCGATCATGTATACAACGTGGTATTGAAAAGCTAGTCTCCCCCCCCCCCCAAATCTCTCTTTCTCTTTCTATTTCTATCCACCTATCTCTTCGTGTGTGTGTGTGTGTGTGTATATAATGTGCATAGGTATATATCTTTGTGAGGCATTCAGGGTTACATAATTCCGCGTATTGTGTAGCCGCACGATGGTGTACGTATAGGATCGCGTGTGTGCCCACACCTATGACGTTATGTGGCATATAGGACTTAGAAATTTAGTATATAGGGAGTAAATAGGGTATCATGTTCAGTCTAAGGCTTAAAGACTATTGTCTGGCGTGGGAGGCTAGCTGCTGCTGCTGCGCTGCTGCTGCTGCTGTTGCACTGCTCGGGCACCCGGGCACCTGATCCAAAAGCTATTCACTTCGCATCTCGTTTCTTCCTCGTAGCCGACGTTGTCGTCACGTGAGTCGCGTGGATGTACTTTATAGGTGTATACTGCACAGGAGACTCGATGCGTAGGTACTCGCGTGAACCCGAAACCCGTAGGTTTCTCGTATTTTAAATATCTCACGCAATCCACACACACGCCGAACGAACGCCAAAGATTTTTGTGAAAAAATAATTAATCAAACCCGAGTCCGAGCCGGTTGATTAAAACGTCTCCGGGATGGAAACATGCGTTGAATCTGAAATCCGTAGCGAAAAAAAACTGGAAAAACAAATTAAGGAATAAATTGAAAAATAATATACGGAAAACAGAGGTGAGAGAATTTTGAATTCTTCATTTGAAAAAAAAAAAAATTACGCGCGATTTCTTTCCGCAAACTGTTAAACACCTCGAAGCAATTTATGGGTGGATTTTTCCTTATGTGTCCGCTCATTAGTGTTTTTTCCTCTTCGTGTTATTTCATTTTTTCTTCTCGTTTTTGACCCTTTTTTTCCTCGTCCTTTTTTCATTTGACTTTACGCAGAGAGACTCGGAGTCGCGTGGCATTTTTTGGGGTTAAAAACCTGAATAGGTTAAAATAGTAAATGACGTAAAGCGTCGTCGAATTCAGCTTGCAGGTAAAGTTATATAATGGTACGAATGTTGGGCTTCAAGGGGGGAATTTGGTAAAGGAAAACTAAAAGTGAACGGATCGGGTCGTAAACTCGCGTGGCGGCGGGCCTCATCACGAAATGCCCCTTTTGCCGGGTCCCGGGGCCCAGTGATGCTGGTTTTATCTCCTTCTTTATTGGCGGGACTAACGAAAATGGGCCTTGCTGCCGCGTCCGTGTGCGATCACACAAGCCCGTGATTCGGTAGCCGATTCTCTTGAGAATTGAAGTGTAATAAAATTAATTATCGTCATGCTTTATCACTTCTATAATATACCTATATGTATATGCGCAGTGAACATACACAATATATGTGGAGTTTATTGCAGCGGCTTGCTCGTAATCACCGTTGTGCGTATGTAAGGGTTCACCTTCGCGATGTCTATGGTACAATGAAAGCAAGGTTTATATCATTTTTAACAAAAATTATCAACAAACGTTATCGTATCGGTATGCATGCATAGTCAACAAGGAGTCCGATATGAAATGGAACTCCAAGTTACACTGTAAAAAAAAAAAAAGAAAAATAATAATAACAAAAAAAAAACATAAATGTTTATTATAATTACGACCCTTTTTTCTCTATCTGTAATCAAAAACCGCCAACCTGCATTCGTAAAAATCTTACCACTGCGTATATAGAGGCAAAGCATGTTATATAGCTAAACCAGAATTGACTCGGGGTTGATCATTATGTAATCAAATTTATTTCGAGGGTGGTTTTTCCCACACTCGATGCCCCAGAAGTGAGAGAGAGAGAGAGAGAGAGAGAGACCCGAAAAGTCTACGATGCAGCAGTCTATATTTGATAAGCCGATGGATTTTTTTGTGAAACAAAATCTGACCAGATGGCTGGGCTCAGGTAAAAAATACCTTTACGAGAACCCCGAGCCTTAATTCGTGCGTGTGGGTGGGGTGGAGAGGATCGGGGATCGAGGATCGAGGATCGAGACAGGCAGAGCACGGCGGGGGGAAAGGTGGCGGTTCATCATTAGCCCACTAAATCAATCTCTGGGGTTAGAAGAATGAGAGGAAGGAATAAAATAAAATAAAATGGACCAAAAATTTTATAGGAAGTTAGAAGTCAATGCCTCGGGCCTTTTTTTCAAGAGGAAGTTACCATGCACTTAATGTATAATATACCCACATACGTACCGCGTATTATACACGGCATATATATAACACACATGCAGACACAACTTTGCGCGTGTTTGGTACAATTAATTATCAACAGCTACACGCCCGTGTATAATTATAATTCTTTTGGGTTCGACCTTTTTTTCCTCTTCTTTTCTCTTCTCTTCATCCTCCTCGCTCTTTCCTTCCCTTATTTTTTTCCCACGACTTGTCCTTCATCCTGTACTCATATCATTGTTCTTCCCTGAATGGTTACACGCCTAATTCTTTGATTCATACGGAATCGCGATTATTGCTACCGTTTAATATACATAGGTATATACTTTAATTCTTGTGCTGCACACCGGGGTCAAATTGACCCCACGGCATCTTCACTGTAAATACTTTTTTTCATCACTCGGTCAATTTTCAATTAAAAATATTGACGATACAGTGAGTCATGATTTCTTGAGTAAAATAATCCATTTCCGGTATTTTTTTTGATTTATGACATTTCTTTTGATATTCGAAATTTCATTCTGCTCAAGATAACTAATTTGCCTTAAAGCATAACAGTTTAAGATCATCCACCAGGATTTTTTCAAGTTATTTAAATCGACATCTCCGTTTCTACGCAATGATTTTTGATGCGGGGTCTCCAACGACTCTGATCTGACACCAGTGTTATACACAGAAGGTGTGCAGCATAAGGGTTAAGAGACATTATCCCTACGCAATCAAGTTTAAATCAAAAGAAATCCTAGGGTTTTCGAGACGCGGAGAACAGAGTGAAGAAAACTTATCAATCTTACAAATTAGAAACAAAAATAAGATAAAAAAAAAAACTCCACGGTCACCCAACTATTTGTTTCGTGTTGATTTTCACTGTGTCGTACCGGTCAGTTCCGAGTTGGTTTAAAAAAACAAAAACCTAAAATCATAATAATAAAATAGTAATAAGAGAGAGAAAGAGATAAGAAAAAAAAACACGAAACGTCGGTTGAAAAACCTGCAATCAAGAGACAATGGGCCCTCCGGGTTGTTCTACATGTAGGAAGACATCGCATAGGGTCCAGACGCAGGGACAGGTGGCAGACTGGGCCTTAGACGGCGGGGGGATTCGAGGGGCCGACGGAGAGCAGGACGGGAGATACAGGGGGCATGGGAACCTGACTTGAAGGGGCAGCATCCCTAGGAAGTGAAGCGAGCTCCCCTCGACTGCATCGCGCTCCAGGACGGGGAGAAAATGAGAAATAGAAGAGGACGGAGAGCCAGTCGAGAGGAGCGGAGATGAGAGGAAAGGGGATTCCGTTCACGAGGAAGATTCGGAGCCGCAACAGCTCCGCAGGCGATCCGAGATTCCGTATTTTTTCACCCAAAAATCTGCGCGGTCATCAGGGCATGTGATACGCGCGCAAACAGACGCGAAATCCACCCCTCGACGGCGCAACTCGAGAAACCGTTGACCGAAATCATTCGAAGACTTGTAATTTCGACGCGTCGACTCCCTCTTTTTCCTCTTCCGTGTCCGGTGCGCCGGGTCCGAGGACTACCCGAAGCCCAGGATCAGACGCCCTGCGTGCGCTAAGGCGGACGGAAGGGCAATTTTCAAATTCTCCACATTTCCGGACGAATTAAGTAATTAGTACGACGATTTTTTGACCGATTGGTCACGAAATATATATGTATATGTATATATATATATACACACCCCTGCAACGCTGAAACATTCTGACAAATGACCCGTGTTTTTTTTTCTCCCTCCCTTCTAGGTTCTTTTTTCATCTTTATCGATTCTTGCGACGTCAAAGATTCTTCGTCAATTTTCCGCCCTGCTTCTTTTTCCGAGAGGTCCGTTCGGAGCCTCTGATAATCGAAATCAGACCAGATTTTTAATTCGGAAGATGCGCTGTTGATCTCGTAAATAACTAAGCTACGATTTATAACTAAAATACGATTTTCGATAAGTTTAGGACACAATTTTTTACTACCTGTTACACTTTGTTCGTTGAAAATCAGTCTTTATGTAAATCAAAGCATCTTAACGTACCATTTGCAGCATCAATCCAAAATTACGCGTAATCAACTTGACCACTTAACTGGGTACCAAAGCGATCAGAATCGTATAAACTCTTCTAGAAATCTGCGACGTCTTATTCCTGTCAATGAATGAAAATGAATGAACCGATCCCGAGTCCCGAAAAGTTTTGAAAAAGTTCGAATGACCAGTTTTTCCCCATTTACAGTCGAAGTTGACTCAACAGGCCCGGTTGGCGGAAAAGGATGAATTGAGCGATCCAGAATCCACTTTTGAATACGCTGCGCATCCGTTGCCGCGTAAGTTGTACGGTCTTAAACGGCTCCTGGCACGGACGGCTAAGTATTCGATCTTGCAAACAAACAGAGGGAACAGGGTAGAAAATAGAGGGAGGAAAAGGGAACGACGATGAGAAAGAACACTGGAGGGAAAAGGAAGGGAGCAGACGAAGAAGAAAATGAAAAAAAAAGAATAAAAAAAAAACACACAAAATTTTCGGCACTTTTGATCTCGGTGTGTTTCTGAGGATGGGCCAAGGAGATAGACGAACTACCAGAGAGCGGACGGACGTTCCCAAGTGGCTCGAACAAGTGCCTCCCGGTCACTTTTCGGCTACGCCGAGACGCCGTAAGACGTATATATGCATATACACGGCGTCTTTCCCCGGGACTTGGAAACGGTCATACCGAGACTAACCGGGAGCGATTTAGTGTGGGTGGCGGAAAGCCCTGCTGTTTGGACAGGTCGGATTTGTCTGTCATGGATATTCGGCAAACAATGAAATTCCACGTCGAGCCCCCCTCGAACAGCGGCTGGTTCGGTATAACTTTGCGTCTCGCAGAATCGAGTGACACGTATAAAATTGTGCCTTTATTCTTGCCACTTTGGATTCGCGGTTCCTCGAATTTTTCCCCCAATTTTTCTTCCACTATTTCTTCTCTGCTCCTTTTTTCCTAATTTTACCACGCTAGGATCTCGGCCTCAAAGTTGACGACGAAATATACGAAATTTCCTCTCGAGACCGTTCGGTTTGTTGTTTTTCAATTCCACGGGATGAGGTTGAGGAAAGGTATCGGATGAATTTATACGGGTGTGTCGGAGGAGCTGCTGGCGCGACAGACGCGAGACTGCAAAGGCGACGATCAACGGAATGGCTGTATAAGCTGGCAGCAGCAACAATCGCAAATCGTCGCTCTGCCTCTCAGAGATTATACAAAATTTCTTACCTAAGCGTCGGGATTCGATGCTGTCACTCAGAAGGCTTCTCCCGTGGCATTATTGCCTTGACAGAGAAATCGAGAAATCGGTTTCCGAGCATTGTAAACACCCGCAAACATCTGTAATCCGTTTAAGTGTGCAAATTTTCTCATATTTTCAAGCCGCATCAACGAACGCCGGCATATAACCGTCGAAAATTTTTCACCCGGGTTTTTCCTTTCAAAGAAAAATATGAGGAAGCGTGCCCCGGAACGTTTTTCTCCTCTTTCTCGCTTTTTCGATCCTTCTTCATTCCTCCGGTACCCGAAAATCCATTGTGTACCGGACAGGGCAACGCGCGTTTTGTGTATCCAAACGCATACGCCAGCATCACGGTTAGGCAAATTTTTGAATAAGTTTTTTTTCACCCCCCCCCCCCCCCCCCCCGATCGTACCCCATATATGGTAGAAAAAAATTAAGGGTCCAGGCCGGACGCTGGGCAGGGCTGCCCGGCAGGGGGAAACCGAGGCCATATTCATTTTGGTATGAAATTCTTAGCGTGCTAAAAAAATGGCGAAAAAACAAACAAAGCTGGCCACGCTGCCATGTGGCGCGTGGTACACGCGTTGCCGAGAGGAGCATTTTTTCTCCCCTTCTCTCTCTCTCTCACTTACACTTCTCCGCTATGCGTTTTGTTTTTTTCTTTTTCCTTTTTTTCCCTCACTATTCGTTTTTGGGGTGAAAACGCACGAAACGCGCCCAAACGAGAAGAAAGAAGAAAAAACTCCCCTAATCGTAAGCGTATGCAGTATACCAGGGGTGCCAACTATAACGGGAAACGTTTTTTCCTACTTCCCCTCTTCCCCCCATCTCATTCCCCTCGAATTTTCAAAAATCCAGCACATAAATCGCAACGTATAAAAACCGGGAAGGCGTTCCTTCGCTCGTGGCCACCTCGTGTATCAGTGTCTGAAAAAATCGGTTACATGGCACACCCGTGCGGTGGTTCGTTCGCTCGTTGGGTTCGCAGGTTTTCCGTAATTTGAAAACTATTGTTAAAAAACGTCGAGAGCGCGTGCTTGCGCGTGGCTTACATGGTAGAAAAAAAAAGTACGGTTTAAACCGTTTGGGGTAAATTCAAGACGATGACGATAAGGAACAAAGTCCAACAAGTCAATGGGACTCGTGTGCGAGGCTCGTGCAGCGTAATGCCACTATTTATCGAGACAAAAAAATACCGTTTTTTTCCCTCCAAAGTATATTGTTGAAACCCTTATTCAGTTTTTGCTAACGTAATTGCTGAAGGAATATAGGCAATTCACTCGATAGAATTCGAAAATACTTGGCGTATAATTATTTAATAGTGCTGGAATATCGATGATTTACAGGATACGTGTAATGCGATAAGCGATCACTTTTTTTTTCTTCTAATCTATTGTAAACGGGTTGACTTTGCACCTCAAACAATGCGGTTACAATAGAGATATGATGTTCTATTGAAACGCGTACGTATAAAAGAAAAATCGAAATCAACATCCCTCCAAAGAAGAGAGTGAAATGAAATGAAATGAAATGAAATGAAATGAAAAAAAAAAAATAACAGATTTGAACAATAGAGAACGAGAAAAAAACGTGCCGGCAAACCGATCGCGTGCTGTTGAAAAAGGAATAATCGGGTGTTACTGCAGAAAGGTTCAGTGTATACGTGTATAAAGATCAGTGCGAGAAAGATCGGCGTCAACCCCTTTTTGAACGGAGAGGGGGGAGGGGGGTATACGACCAATAAGTCCCTTTTTTGCCGATCTAGTTCTTTGAGGATGAAAATCCTTTGATATTCCCCGATCTGTAACACCTTCCCTCAGGAGCGGCCACGGCCACGGCCACGGCCATGGCGGCGGCGGCGGCGGCTCTGCAATGTAAGCCGAACGTCGAACGGGGCACACGCCCTTTTCTAAAGGGGTTACACCACGAGCCCGTCATTGTGCACGAACCAATTTGGGTATTGAACTGCAATTGAAAGGGTATAGCTCCCGTATAGATTCTTCGATAGCATTGTGCCCCGCGCATTGAGCTATCAAAATATTAAGGGGTCCGCCCTTCGCAGGTACATTGATTCCCCGGTTAGACTCCTCTTTATTGTGGTTTCTGTCTCCTGTCCTCCTGTCAATGGGTTAACACCCTAGTTAGCCTGTTTCATTGATTGCCCGCCACCTATACCTCGGCCCTTATACCTCGTACCCAAGCACAAAGCGGGATCGGCTTACGTTTTTAACAAGTGGCAAGTAATGAATTATATTATAATCTAAATGCTAATTTTCGTACTCAACGAGCCTTGTTTCGCTGAAAACTGATACTTTTTATTAATTTTTATACGAAACAAACGTACACTGCGTTTTTAAAACGTTATTTTACTCGTGAGCTATGAAAATGTCATACCTTTGAGAAATGGAAAATATCGAAATTTGAAAAACAAAACTTGGGTATCGATACTTGATTTTCAATCGGTTCAAAATCGTTGAAAATCTAGTAAATTCCTTCGACTTCGCTCTGCGTTACGTTCACTGACGTTTTTTTTTCATCGAAGATAGAAATCGAATGGGTATATCAGATTCTTGACAATTTTACAAGAGATTCGAAATAAAGTCTTGACATTTCAGCTTTTGTTCGCCATTCAAGTAATTTGCGGTTGTTTTTTTTTTTTTTTTTTTTCCTTCTATTATTGCAGAGATTTCTGTCATTCACGAATATAATAATTCGATGAATAGTCGATGCTCGACTGTCTCGCAATGAAATTATTAAAAAGAATCGGTTTTCAACCAAATTATCGCTTCTACCACCTGCTGGAGACGGTATTTTCTCCCATATATCACACCGTGGCTCAAATTGATCCCAAGCCCCCCTGCTTTGGTGGTTTTAAAATAGGCGCAGATTTGCAACCGAAATTTTTCTGTTTTCTTCAAAACTATCCCCCACTCCTTTCCGCTTCTCTCGATTCCCTTCGAAGCGCACATCTACAATACCCTTAGCTGGTTTTTCTCATTTCTGGCTATTTTGCGTAAGGCAACGGCTAAGACCATATGCGTGACCTATGACCGGCTCGAACTCCAGTCTCCCCCTCGGACCGAACACCTTCACCGGGGTCAGTGGAGGTCATGGGAACCCATGGGGGTCCAGACGCCGAACTTGGCCACTCGGGATGACGTAGTGGCTCGTTGGTGCCGTGACGTCACACGGCACCAGGTGACTCCGCATACCTAAACCCGAGCCTATCTATATCTACTCTTTTTTTCGTAAACGTGGCAAATGATGAATCCGCGCTCGTTTTTCCTTGTAGTTGTGCTCGCACGTGACTCTCGGCGGTTGATGAGGGGAGGAAAAAACACCCGCAACTTGTTCAAGGTGGGAAAATTTAAGTGAATTACTGATTTCGACCAAGTGATTATAGGTGGACACGATACTGGGTGCATCTGCAGCCGGCAGCAGTTGCGCTTCTTCTCTAGTAAGAGCTGTGCCATATTTCTCGAAACTGCAGGAAGCTTTAATACAAATGATATTTAGGGTACCGTGAAGCGTGAAGAAATACGGTGGAAAAAAAAATTGTTTCCTCCACTAAACGAGTCGAGACCCACGAGGACGAATTGACCTACGGTATTGCCCCAGAAAAAAAAGGGTTTTCAGTACTCGGAGGTTACCTTGCTAAGTGCACTCTTCCGAGTTTTGGCGACGAAAGAAGTGGCGATGGATAGAGATAGATGGGTTTACAGGAAAAAAAGGGAATGAAAAAATCGCCCGACAAATCCCTAAAGCCGAAAGGGTTGGGATAGAGAAATAAACAAATGAATATATTGAAGCAGTTTGGCGTTTGCAAAGGTTGCATCTTTTATTGCTCAATTTTCACTGTGGAATATGCAGGCAAGGGTTAAGCTCATTTTCTTCTTCTTCGTTTTTTTTTTTTTCGTATCCTTTCCCTCGAGGCGTGCGAGCCAGAAACACCGAGAGTAAGCGTGGTAGCCATGGCTTAAGGGAGTAATAAGCCGGTAAGCCAGAGGTAAGGATTTTAAGAATGTTTCCAAAATAATAAACTTTTATTGTTCGAGGGTCATTCTTCGGCTCGCCCACCTAACGTAACTGCATTGTCAAAGCCAAAACGGCATCCGTGGTCAAATTAAGGAAAGTAATTTTTTCTTTCCTCCTTCTTTCTCCTCCTTATCTTTATATCTCATTCTTTCTTCCAATAGCTTAAAATTTCAAATTTTTAATCAAATTACAACTCTTGACTAAAGAAAATTCGCACGACGAAGCGTTGCAAACAGCAGTTATCGCCTAATTATATAGGCGACAATTAAACCCGCAGTGACTTCACCAACTCGACGTATAAATATATTCAATAATTTTCTTATCTAAAAGTTTATTCGTTATTCGCTTTTTTTTTTTTTAATTCCGATGCCGTTTCGCACTCTTCTTGAACTATATGAAAAAAAAAAAACGCAAAGTAATTCAACTATTCAAAATGCCCGACGTTGTACAGAATGTGCGAAATTCTAATCACGGGATATTTTTAACACCCGTCGATTAATCACGCGATCTACAATACAATATCATTTATTAAACCCGTACTTAGACTTGTCAAAAGAAGACTTCAGCGAAAGCGATGAGGAAGAAAAGCGAAACTCTCTCACGGCTCGGGGCGGAAAAAAAATGGAAAATTAAATCTAATCGCGGGGAAATTGAAAGGCTATAAAGAAGAGGACGAAACGAATGAAGGTTTGGCAAATCGTCAAGTGTCGAGGCGTCGAATGCCGCGTCATTTATCTAACACGAATATATGGCTAAGTAGGCAAAATATTTGCATATCGGGTTGCGCAAAGACTTCTTCCGGGTCATTTTTCGGGGCTTTGATCGATCATTGCCCGATCTCCTTAGGCTCGACCCCGCATTTCTGGATCATTGTCATTCAAACGAGTTCCTGCACTCCGGTGTCGCCGCTGCAGCAGCGGCAGCCAGCAGCCGTGGACGGTTGAAATTAGGGCGCTACGAACGGAGGGGGACAGAATTAAACAAAAAACGATCTAGCAAGGGATGCTGTGACCTGGACCATATGCATATTAGGTACACAGATGCCTGCGAGGGGCTCATAGAGTGCAGGGTAACGTCCAAAAAGCCGGTTTTTTTCTTACGCCAAGTATAACAAAACGTAAAATACACAGAAGGAAACAGAAAAGGACGAGAAGATTGTGTGGAGAAAAAATTGCGGTGATGACCACTATTGTCCACTTCGATTTTCGCCGAGAGGAGGGAAAATTTGATCGACCCCTACAGCGTAACGTCTGAAGAAGGTCAGGAAATAAAGGTTTCAAATTTCTCTTGTCTCTATCGCATCGCTGCGTCTAGCGAAAAGAAGAAAAAAAGCCAAAAAAAAAAAGGAAATCAAATTGGCAGATACTAAGTTTTTCTCTGTCAGCGGTGAATACGCAAAAGTAGAATTTCACTGTCATATGTACGGAAAATTAAAAACATCCGAATTAGAAGGGAGAGAAGAAAGTGTTTAAAAAATTTGAGTGAAAAATACTGTTCATTGTGTATATTTTCCAATAATCTGTTGCATCGAAGGCGAGTTACGAGGCTACTGGGTGTCTTGGTTTGAAAAGAGGCGATCTCGGCACGGTCTAACGCGCGTCTCTAATTCGTCCGGGGGAAGATGGAAAAAAGAGGCCCCGATGAATCGGAGTGGGTGTGCGTGAGCCAGACTCGGTTACTCGCCCACGGTCTGAGGGGGTGTCAAGCCGTGACCGTAGCCGAGTTCATGCGAGACCAAAAATCTAACTTTCAGACTATCCTAGACGCGGCTGAGGCCCCTCGACCCAGTTGCGCGGTTTCGTCGCGCGTACGTGTATCTCCTGAATTTCGTGCCTCTCTTTCTCCCTTTCTCTCCTTCTCTTTTGGTGAGAAAATAAAAATATCTCCGGGTGTTTTTGTCAGAGGAAATGGGTTCCTGGGGATTATTTTTTTTTTATTTTTTTTTTTTTACTCTTCTATTCCGTCCTTTTTTTCGCTACGAAATCACGTTTCAATTAAACAACCTTCTCTCGCTCGCTCGCCAGTCATCGACATGGTTTCGTCTCTGGTTCAATTTACTGATCGTGGAACATCGTACACAATATATCATACATGTGTCGAGGAGCCGAGTAGCGTGGCTTGGCTGTGTTTTGGTTACGGATTTCTCCAAATTCTTCTTCTGGCCATGATTATACGGATAGCACGGGACGCATTTGCGTATGATGTCTGAGTCCAAACAAACGGTCCTAGAATCCATCAATCCGAGACGATACGAAATTCGTGTTTACTAAATCTGTCCTTCAACGATAACTAAGTAGACGGTCGGCAGGTTCGACATATTTGTTTTCTCAGTCTCACCACTAGCCTCGTGTTTCTATCAATTGATGCCTGCGTCTGTTAAACGCACAATACACAGCCTCCCAATACGCGTATAAACGGTAATGACGGTTGTCTCGACCGTTATAAACTCGTGAAGAATTTTCCCATACGGCAATTATAATATACATACCCGTCACCGATGCCGGGGAGGATGAAAATAGCCCCGATATAATTCGTCGATCGTTTTTGTTGAGACTTTATAAATAATCTCGCCATCCTATAATGTGTAAACTATACATCGCGCGGCAACGGCATGTTGGGCATTTAGTGTCCGAATTTTGAAAATACTCTTTCCGGAAATGAAGGATCGACGATGAAAAATTGATCATTTTGGTGCCGGTGACCATATGCCGATTTCTATCTAGAAATACATCCCGCAGGAAAGCCTGCTGTTTGCAAACTGCGTGGCTAATTTTCACACCATCGAACGCGAAAGTCCATTCAGCTATTCTCCGCCACGTGGTTCGGTCTCCGTAATCCATCGTGAAGATCTCGAGAGGCAAAAGTGTTCAGAGATCCATGAAAATGGAATGAAATAAGAAAATCGGTAATCGAGTATGTTCAAAGAGGGAGAAAATTATGCTTCGTCGAGCGAAATTACCCGAAACTTTATCTCAGCGCGGAAATCTTTTCCCGCTCTATTCCAGCTTTGCCGAAAGAAGAAAAAAATCGTAAGAGCCATCCAATCTAAGGAGTGTAAAAAAAAACAGAAGAAAGAAACGGTATCGGTATGTAAGCATGGTACGGAACAACCGTAAACGGCGAAGATGAACAAGAAAGTGTATCGTCGTGGCTGATCAGCCCGATTCCTAGGATACGAAGCTAGCATAAAAGCTTGTGTACGTGGGTCACGCGCGATCTGCGTGAAAATCGGCGTGCAGAGAAGGAAAAAAATAGACAGATCGTCAGATCGTGGTGACCCAATTCGGTGCTGAGCGGGCGATCTTTGTTCCGAGGTATCGCGCCGTGTGCTATCGGTAGCTCGGCTGTTTTTAGAGCAGAAATCGGCAAGAAATCCGCAAGAAATCGGTTTTAGGTATAATAAGATACGCGCAAACAGCCACCTTGGCACCTTTATTATCATTGCAACCGGCCAAGCGTGACCTGCCCGCCACGCCGATCGGGCCCTGAGCACCAGCACACCGTCGCAAAATTCACTCGAGCGTGATTACCCACCAATGGTGCGAAGCAGAGCGGTGTTTATGCCTCCGCTGCCCACGCCACGCCGCCGGTGCACGCATACGTACATTCGCCTTCGGCTAAGCTGCATGTGCGCACACAAACGCCGATCGGTAGAGGCGACCATTTTCTTGGTCAACTCTCGGTGTCCCTGCAGCAACCGATCTCGAATCGGCGGTAGAAAGCGTTTTGCGTAATTTAGTAAAATTGCTCCACTTTTTCCACGTCCGCGTGCGCATGCCCATATCAACACCGCTGCAAGTGAGGCGAGACAAAACGCGGGAGACGAAAAACCGAAAATTCGTTACCGATCTGACGCGCATTCCGTCGGATCGGCCGGGAATCGCCTCGGCCTACCAGGAAATCGAAACAGGATGTCTCGGGGTGGATCCTCTTGACTCCTGAGTTTCACCCACCGAGAAACTGCATCATCATACACCCGAGGGCCCAATATCCTCCTGCGGGGCCTCCTGCATAGGGTCCCGCGCGGACGTCCTTCAGCGATAGATGAAAATCGTTTTCAACACCCTCGGCAACCAGGAATAAGAGAAGTGACGCATCGTTTTCTTACAAAAATCGCGGCGCCCTTTACCGATCTCCGGATGATGCCGATGCTGCTGCTGCTGCACCTACCCCTGCATACATATCCTTCGCACAAAACACTCGCCCTTTCTCGCTCCAGCCGGTTCATGCGCAATCTATCATTTCTATAACTCGGCGAATATAATGCGCGAGTGAAAGAAAAAAATTTGTCAAAAATGCCCACATCGTTGCTTGTACCGGCGCATAACGTCTCCATAAAAATATGTCTCGTGTCCTGGTCCTTTCAAATTTGAACACACTATATCTGGTTTTTTTTTTCTTCCTTTTTTTCCCGGCCCAGTGCCGATTTTTGCGGTCTACGACGTGTTTACACACACACACACACACACAGATACATACTAACTAATACATAACCGTAGCAAGTAGTCAAGGTACCCGTACACATTGCGTTCTTGTACAAACCGCGGGCCCAAAAGCCGCGCGCGTCGACCGTGTGCCGTTTTTTGCGCAGGCGCGCCCGCGCGCCTAAGTTTTTGCCGATGGCGCACGCGTTTCAGGGGTTTTGTAAAAGAGAGCGAGAAAGAGAGAGAGAGAGAAAGAGAGGAAGAGGGAGAAATATAGACAGAAGGAAAAAAAACATAAAGAAACAGCACAAAAAGTATACGAGTAAAAAAGACACGCTGGAAAAGTTTACAGGCGCCAGTGAGAAAAAGTCAAACGTGGAAAAATAGGGTGCTGTGTGGGGGGCAGGGGGGGGGGATGAAGAAATTTTCTTGTACGAACATAATATGTTCTTTATAGTGCGGTTAACTAACTTTGTCAGTTTTTTTTTTCCTTTTTTTTCCTCTACAAGTTCACGTTTCTTTGCTTTTTGCGACAGGTATTACTGTTTTTTTTCTCTCTCTTTTTTTTTCTACAACTAATGTTTTCCACACCCCCCCCCCCCCCCCCCCCCTCTCCCTCTATCACCCTCGTATGTATACAAGATCGTTTTTACCGCGTTTTTTCATTATCTGCACTATAATACGCACGGGTTCAATGACACTTTGTCAGCGTAGAGAAGATTTAATACCTATGCTGTACATTACACAAATACATGCACGCATCTGTGTACATATACCTACTTATTGATTCGAAATAGCATATTAGTCAGTGATTTACTTTCACTTGTGTCTATCGTTTTTTATGGACGTGTCCCGTGTACAGGCGTTATGTGTGTGTGAACGCTATATGTGGACGTGAATTTCACTCATGAATAGCGTTCAAAAATGCGTGATACAAGCTGCACTCATCTTCGTTTATGACACCGCCGTTTTAATCTCGCGTTCTAACTAGATTTGGTTATACAAACCGTTCGTTCTCTATAATAATCAGCCGCGGTCTCGGAAAGCGATAACCCAGCTATCCCGCGACTTGGAAACGTAGTAAATATACATACATGAAAAACGAAGATTAGAAGAAAAAAAACAACATCATCACCATCATATCCCTCAGTGTAATACATGTGTATTCAAGCCTGATAAACCAAACCTAAATCATTTAGCATAATTTAACACATTACGTACGACACCTATGTTACGGTAGCCGTTACACGTCCGGAAGTAAATTTCTTTTTCATTCTCTAAAAATCTTTCTCACGCTGAAGTTACGCCCGCTTGGACAAATCTATCATTCTGAATCCGTTCTGTATGATTTAATTCTGACAAAATATCGGCTACTGCGATTGCTGAAAAACCATATACAATTATTGCAATTGATTAGGAAATATTTGATTTGAAACCTGGCGGATATTGCCACAAAATTGAATCTGGTAGAAATCTCTTCGAATATATTCACTGTACGCTAAGTAATTCAAAATAGATTCGTAAATTTATGAAATTTGTTAACGTCTTTAGTTTATGCAAACCACGTTAGCTATAATGTTTGTAAAATCATGAAAAGTACGGAAATTAAAATGTAAAAAAAAAAAAAAAAACGTTTGAAACTAGACATTTTGCGAGAAATTAATCTCCCCAGAAAATGAATGTTCGATTCTCGTACATCGATTCGGAATTAAATTAAAACAAAAATATTCCAATTTCCGTCGAGTGAACGGAAGAATTAAAATAGAAAATAAATTTCATTCCTTCCCTTCTATTTTAACTTTTTCTTCAAAACTTGGATATAAAATTCCTCTGCAACAGTCACGTACCTAGTATCACGTCCCATCAGAAAGTGAAAAAAAAAAAGTACCCCAAACAAAAATCACAAAAATCAGCAAATTAATTAGCATGTGTAAAAAAATTATCATGAGGAGAAAAAAAAAAAAAAAATTTCTATAGTTTCGTACGTTAAATTTTTTTTTTTCTATACTTTTTGCCCCCCTCCCTCCCCCTGCCCTCGGAGAACAATCTCGAGACAGCGGACGACGCACGGTGCACAGTACACTCGGTTAATTATCCCCACTTCGTATGCGCGGGATTCCATACACCCATCTCACTCTTTTAGTAGCTGGGCTCTAGCTCTGTGTAATACACACCTATGGGACATACGAATACAGGGTAGGTAGACATACGTACGTACATGCGGAGGATAGTATCTACGTATATAAGTAGGAGTACGCATACATAGAGAGTAGAACGCGCGCGTCTCCTAGCCGATGCTTGGGGTGTGGGGAAACCGCCGGCGGCTCTTTGTGGGGCGAGAAGCGGGCGGTGAGGGGAAGGGATGGTCGGCGAGGTGGCGGTGGAAAGGGGGAAGGGGGGGTTAGTGGTGGAAGGATCGTAGTTGCGGAGGGGGGCGAGAGACACCCGAATACCCGGAGTGGGGAGAGAAGTTCACGGGGTGGGGGAGCTTCGCGCTCTGTTCGAACGAACGAACCTAGGGCCACGGCGCAAAACATTCAGTCGGCAAAAAGTAGCCAAGGGGTGCGCGTTACCCCAAGGTATATACACAAGGCCTCGTTGAAAAACTGTAAACACCGAGCAAAAACTAATACTTGTAAAACAGATAGTTAAGAATTAGCGGCAAAAGATTATATTATATTTTTCTAAATAATTCGTTTCGTATACGGTTAAATTTTATTATTGAATCAATGTTTGACGTTTGTCGTTTTATTTGAATACTGAGAACCAAAAAAGTAAAAAAAATAAAATAATAATAATAATAACAATAATAATAATAAAAAAAACAGCAAATTTTTTTTTTTTTTCTTAGCTAATTTTTGTTTCAATTAAAAATTAACAATTTGACACTGATATATGAAACAAATCTACGATTTATACTATTGTTGTACCTGTATATAACAATCAACGAGAAGACAGGGACTAAACACTTGTTCCTCCTGCTGGTGTCGCTGTTGCTGTAAATGGACACACTTGTCGTGACTGTTAAAATATATATGTATAATATATATATAGACGTATGTATATATATGTATATATATATATATTTATTCTTCAATTTTAAAACGATAAATTTCGACTAAAATGACGTAAATTAATATAATTATGTGAAACATAACTGAAAACGGAGGTAAAAAAAAAAACGACAAAGAAAAACTTACAAAAAAAAAGTAAATAAATAAATAAACGGAAACGAAAATTATGTGAAGAAATTTTCGTACAAATGTATTATGTGGAAGTAACGTTGATATTGATGATAATAGTATAATATTTATTGTATCATTATTTTTTTAATTCGTTATAATTGTGACGATCTCGTTGTTTTCTCTCTCTCTCTATTTGTATTGTCAGTTATCGTTAACAACGTCGTTGAAATTGTTTTTTTTTCTCTTGTTGGAATAGAAAGGAAAAAAGAATTTTCATATTTAATGCAAGTTTCTTATTATAAACGGGAAATACCAATATCACAAATAAAAGTCGTCTGGAGAACTCGTCTGTGACATATTCCAAAGCTGCCTAACGTAGATTAGGCTTTATTATATATTATACACAATATACAAATGTTATAATAATCTATTTGCACAAATGAACGAACAAATGAAGATAAGTCATAAATCAATGTAAGTCAATCAAACGGGTACAAATAAAACAAAAATAATAATCACAAAGCTAAAGCTGAAACAAAGGTAAAAAACGAACACTGAAAATTCTGTTTAAAAAAAAAAAGAAGCAAAAAATTCAAAAAAAAAAAAAAAAAAAACGAAAAAAAAACAAACAGGAAAACGAAAAGTTAAGAAATTAAATAAAACACCTCGTGCGCGTACAAATTTGTGCAGGAAAATTCGTTTCATTCTCTCCAATCGCTGTTTCAAATTGTTACGTCTGTAAAACCCGCCACGTGGTCCTGCTGATCCACCCTTATAGTGTATAAAAGTTTATCCAACGAGGCGCGAATCGCCGCGTACAAAAATTGGAAGAAAAAAAAAAGACAAAAACGGAAGGGAACCGAAACGAAACACAAGAACTCGTGTCTGATCCGTGAGTGTGCGTAAAGAAGAAACTTAAAAAAAAAAAAAAAAAAAAACAGAAAACAAAAAACAGTTACCGGAAGAAATTTGAGAAAATAAAAAAGAAAGAAAGAAAAAAATACGACGAGCAAGCAAAGTAAAAAAGGAGTAAAGAAAAAAGCCTCAAGCTGGTTTACTCGGGTTTTTCGATCGGGACAAAAATGGAGGTTCGTGCCATGGAATATCGGCCGGTGGTGCCAACGGGTGTCGCCGGTTTGCAGGACTATCACGCGACGATTCCAGACTTGAGTCCTCCCAGGAGCCAAGGGTCCTCAGCTGGTGGCGCGTCTCTTCTCGGAGACTACGCGCCTCGCATGTACACGCCGCCGACGCCGCCAACCCCCCACGAGGACGAAAAGGTAACGAATATCCGACGACGGCTCGTAGGCTGAGAGAATTGGCGAAACGACTCGATAATAATTTCGCCATCCATACCTTATGCGACGGTAATTAAGCGGTTTGCGATTTCATTCAAGTCGCCAAATAACTAGAAGACCGCCGCGCGCCGTTCTTTCGTTTCATTTCATTTCATTTCATTTCATTTCATTTCATTTCATTCACGAATTAAAACGCGGTCTAACGCCGCCGCGGTATGGCTCGTAAATTAAGTAATTTTACGTGGGTACAGTGCAGAAGTAATATGGCGGTGATTTTAAGCGGGATTCGGGAAAGGGCGATGTGAGTAGTTGTTGCAAAATGTCGTCGGGAGGGGGGAGGAGGAGGAGGAGGAGGAGGAGGAGGAGGAGGAGGAGGAGGAGGAGGAGGAGGAAAAAAACCACACACAAACGCTCCTCGTGCTGCGATCACTCACTTCGAAAGTGATGATGATTGCACGATATCTCAACAACATAGATCCGATTCATTCAACCGGCTTTTGGCACGACGTATATGTACACATATATATTATATTATATTCGAATATTAAAACATGTGTGAAGTTGTGATAAACGGTTTGATTAGCTTCGCCGTCGGCGGGTTGTTACTTTAGAGATAATAAATACGCAAGTCTACGATTACGTGATTCCGAAACCCCTCGGAACTCTGAGTTACAATGACCTGATCAGAATCTCTGCCTTCAGAATTTCAGATTCGGTGGATTTATGTCGAAATGTTTTTGGTCGAATTGAGTTCATCGTGTTTAAGGAAAAGAACATTTTTTACAAGGGGGAAGTCGGTGAAGCAACACACGTACGGATGAACGACAATTTGTTCATGTCTATATGTCTATATGTATATATACGCACGCGTATTCATCGCTCAACTTGAGTCATATATTGTCCGTGAAAAGGAATCGGTGTGTTTTTCCGATTTCTCCAAAACCAACCGATTCGGAATAATTCCGATCGTGAATTAATAAACCGCATAAAAGTTCGCCGACGTGTAGAGCGACCTTGCCATTTGATACGTACGCATGGAAAGATCATCGAGAATACAGACTGACGCTATCCTCGAAAATTTTAAATCCGAGGTAACCGCGAGTCTATCCGACTCGAGTCAACGTCTCTATAAGTTAGTTCAGGTAGATCAATCCCACACGTGTTCAAGGCGAGCAATTACGCACGGACATATAATTGGTGGATTGAAAATTTTTACTACACATATCTGACCGTGCGATCTCAGCTGAGAGCCGGATACGCGACTCGCGTTCCTTATACACAAGCGTCAAGGTAATTTTGCCAAAAGAGATTTTTACTCGCTGCAATCTGTTTCGGCGCGCATTTTTTCCTCGTGAGAGGAAAAAAGAAAACGAAAAATGTCGTGAAAAAAAAAGGAAATCGTCGCGACGGAGCGAGAAAGGAAGAAAAAGAGAAAGATGAAGGAAATTTCCTCACAATGGTATATAAATGGCGACAATGAAAGCGATGAAAAATAATCGGCAATCCAGGGTAACAAAATAGAAATGACAATCGTCAGTTGTCAATACAATTGTGAGCTCTGAATGGCTCCCGGGAGGCGCGTGCATTGTAGATCCTACAGGGGTTGCGAGGGAAGGGAAAAAGAAAAAAGAAATCCTCTTCTCGCCCCTGGATATACACGCGGCTCTCGTCTTCAGGTAATGCCTGCTAGGATTTCGGAAACTTGACCTGTTAAAAAGTCCTTTCGTCCTTATTATTTCTCCTTATCGTCTCTCCTCCCCGGCCTCGGACAATGTCTGGAGCCCACGAACACAACGAATTCTTCTACAGTGCTCACACCTCATATCCAGGGCTGATTTTTTCAAAGGACATTCTCACGTCTTGCGTTTCGCGTCGCGCGTCCTGTAGGCCGTACGTTGTAGCCAGTCAGGACTGCCTGCTCGTAACACGTGCGTGTTGCCACTGCTGAATCGATTCTAAGGACCTTATTGTCCTCGCTCTGAACAATGATCAACGCTCGAAACTTTTTAGCCTATCCAGCCAGGCACCAACAACTCTCGACATCTCACTTGCTACGGATGAATGACAAAAAGCCACGTACCGTTTGCCGCATGGGGTCCGTTTCGAGTCGCGATATTCTCGACCCTTCGTTCACCAAATTTGTTGGCGCAACTATTTCGGCTGCTTCATTCGATCATTCTCAACAAATAAATTTCATTCGACAGCTGTTATCAGAAGAGCAAGAAAAATTATACATTTAGGCATGTGTAACGATTTATTTTCAAATGTATCGATATGATATTACACGCTGCGTAGAAAGTAATTGAATGAAAAATTTGAGGCAGATCCTGCAACATATCGTAGATACAGCTTCTTCAAATTTCCTACCGTGATCACACAGGGAGACTAATCAAACTTAATTGAAATTTAATATAATTATCCGTTAAACGGTTCCTGCGTCTCCAGAGTCTTGAAGGGAAAACTTTCTACTGTCAGTTTCGACCGTGTCTATCATGTTAACCCACTTCGACAGAATCTGTTGAAACAAAATCCAGGGCTAAATTCTGATTTTATCTCTTTCCTTTTTTTTACTTTTTTTTTTCCTTTTTTTCTCGACTTCCTTGTACTCTCATACCGTGACGATATTTTCTATCGTCGTGAACGCGTTTGACCGGATGGTCCGGAAGCAAAACATGAGGGAAAAAAGTTGTGAGGAGAAAAAATTTGAAAAAAAAGTGTCTACAGTACAATACTACATACGCATCGTCGTTTTATGTATACCGCGTTGTATATATTCGTACGGCTCTCGAATTCATGGAACTTTGCAGAAAAAAATTCTAACGAACTTTGTCAAAGTCTCTCTCGCATCCATTCATTCGTTCGTTCGTTCATTCATTCATTCAATTTGTCGCCTCTCGCTTAGATCGTAAAAACCGGGGAACACGTTGCAAAAAAGCAGCCAACTACTACATTTGTAGACAGTATGTATATGTGCATACCTCACCAATTCGCTAATGTTTCGCGTCTATGGTTATAATTCTGTCTGGTACCTAACGCGATTAGGACTACAGATTAATTCCTTCTAGCTGCGAATCCTTCGTTTTACTATCACGCAGATTCTGATTAACCGAAATTCGAATTTCCTCGTGAGTTTATCCAACTTGCGCGTTCGCCTTGTGAAATTTGCACACGAAACTCAAAACCCTTCGATGAAAACTACGGTAGTCAATGATAATTTGATGATATTGAAAAAATGTCGGTTTCCCCGTCTCTCCGTTTCGTCTTTTATTCTTAATTTTTAATTTTACTCCGATCGGCGAAACGCCCCAAGATGCAAAAGGTCCGAGGGTGACAGGTCGGTTCGATGGCTGGCGGATGGGTGAGCGTCAACTTCCCTTGTGGATGGTAAACACGCGAAGAGATATTACACGAATGTACAAGGTACGAGGACGTACACGCGGCAAGTATAAGGCAATGAGCCTGACGACTTTGGGGACGGGACTTAAAATAAAACAGCAGACATATTAACTGGCTGGAGTAGTACCGTATATATACAGGATACCATATTTCTTCCGTGCAGGATGAAAAAACTTTACCGCCTTGGAAAAAAATCCACCCCCTCCTCCTCCTCTTCACCGTCGTTTCTATTTTTATGTACGCTTTATAGAAAAAATCAAGGAGACACATTCGAAAAAAGTGCCATTTCTTCCTCCGGTTATACCGGTATCACAGCTTAAGACCGCGCCCTCGCTTTTGGGGTGATGGGTGGGTACTAAGTCTGCTCCTTAACCGTCATCTACGTATGTTGGGTGAAAAAATTCTCCCCTCTTTCCCCTGTTGGCTTTCATTAAGGGCTCACTCCCGCGTCCATCCGTTGCCAAGTTCCGCTCGTTTATCCGGAGCACCGACCGCGTGTATTTACTACTCCGTATTTGAATTGTTCTACAAATGTTGACATTTTTTCATCGATCAAACCTACATTTTTTTTTAAATAGGTTTTACTCTGTTTATGTATTGATATATTCAAATCATCGAATTTGAGACGGTATTTTCAACTTGTTGAATTTTTTTACGCATCTGTTTGCGCTATAATTACAAACACAAATATCTTGAAGAAAACACGACCTCTCTGAAAATCGTAAATTAAAATTTGCAACAGCCTGAAATGATCTTATTTTCTTAATGTTTCTCTTTGTTCGTGAACTGCACGAATCATGCGTTCAACAGTCAAGGGGTGATTTTCCTTATGTCGTTCAAATTCGATTCGTAAAATTCTCTGTCCGTGAGTCGGAACCATCCATGACCAACGTTGCGTTCCTCGAGTCGATTGTGTCCGGCGGCGATGGTCTAACTGTGAACATCCGGGGAAGAATAGATCAATTTCGCTGCTGCGGCCGCAGCGAGTTACGGAGGTATCAAGTGTAAATTTCTCGACTAGTAGGTAGTATACAAGGCGTATTACACCTGGTCAGAGATTTTACTCGCGCCACGTCGCCGTGTGGTCAAGAATATCGGTACCCGAAGACTCGACGTCGACATCCGGGCGTGCAATGACGCTGGATGTAATATCTTGTGGAAAACGATCGTCCAGGCGATGGATTTCGGGTCCTTTTTTGTTTTTCCATTGCCTTGCCGTCGCGTCGTCGGTAGCGTAAAGTATAATGCGCGTCAAAACGGATTAGCCCGAGAGAAACGTAATAATGGCTGATCGAGGCGATCAGCGGATGTGTGCAGCTATGAAAGGTCTACTTATCCGAGAAATTTGCGATGCCGGATCACTCGGGCAAAGAATCGCATAGAGATTTGCCTCCTTTCAGTGCGTCCCACCTATCCGGCCCACGGCGAAGGGTCCGGACCGAAAATTCAAAAAGGCACTTAAACCGTACACTAGCTGCGTCTTCACTGACGATCGTCTCCCCCTGTTTCATACCTGTGGCTGAAGCACGAGTGCCGCACTGTGTTCGGCCCATCCGTCATCGGCTTGTTTACCGAAAAACTCGAAAATCCCTGCGCCGCACCAGAGGAGGTGAACTCGAAATCTCCCCTGATTTCCTACCTTTTCTATATAACTTTTCAGCCTTTTTCACCAAACTCGTAAGCCGCGACGTCGATCAAAATGCGTACACGCATGTACCCAGATGGGTGCATGTTATTATACCCTGGGCTCCTGCAGCCGAATGCCTTATAGATCCGCGCTGCGCTTAGGGATAAAGATCACGAGACGCGTGCTCCTCGAATGATGAAGGGTTAAGAATGGTGGAGAAAAGAGAGGAAGAGAGAAAAAAAAACCGTGGAGGAAAGGGTTGCCCGAGTTGAAATAAGGGGTCCCGAGTAAACAATCGACAGAGATCTTTGACGCGATTTTGCGGCACAGTTTTTCTTTGTGTTCATACTTCTTCTTCTCGTCTTGGATCGAAACGGATGATATTTGTTTTGGATCCATTGCCGCCGATCGAAAAATCTCTGTCGCTGCCGATTCGGTTTGACATTTCAAGGTGCGGCACGACTTCGAAAACTTCGCACGCGGGGTTCCTATCACATCTGGAAACTTAGTGCTTCGCTATTTCAAGTCAAATCTGAGATCACAAGATATTTATACTTTATAATAGTGTATAATTTGCACAGGCTTTCAAATTAATTCGAGAATCATAACCGACTATTCGAAATTATTGCCAAGAAATGGGTTTGAGAATTATTTTGACATTTGTTTTCAATGTATTTGATATTTACGAAGGATTGAACAAAATGTCATCCCAAAGACCACCGACAGCAATATTTCCGACGTCTAATTGAAATTCAAATTTCATTCATCAATAACAATAATGGTAATAACAAAAACGAATACACTGAATGAAAACCTGCAACGTGAGAGGCAATAATAAGTGTAAACACGCATAGAATCGGAACGGTTTCGCACGTAAATCAACGAGTAAATTTCATTCTTACACCACTACGTAGGAATAAGAGATTCACTGAGTGACTATCATTCACGTTGCTGAGTTAAAATTCCACGTTCTTTCAAAACGAATGCACAATTTCTCAATACAAAATTTCCATGTTAATAATTAATAAGCTATCAGAGATTATCGCGAATAGTACCGAAATTGTTCAATAACTTTGAAAAATTTTTCAATTTACATATATGTCACCGTATATGAATGATTATATTTCTTATTATACCGAATCCAAGATTAAAACGCGGGATAAAACCGACACTTGAGATTGTCTGTATAATAACCCGCCAGATATTTCGATCCAGGGTCAATAATTTCCCGCTTACCTAATCCTCGAATCTTAAACGAACGTTATGACGTCAATGATCACGTATATATATATATATATATATATATACCTATATATACGGGCGTGATCAAACGATGTTTATATACCGGTAAAGGGCAATAAAGTTTGTCAAAGTGTAAGCAGTTCGATTTGGCGACTTGGCCTCGGGCTAGCACCTTGCGACTAACCGGACTGCACCGCCATTACGATGCGTCGTGATGATAAGAGGAAATAAAAAGAAAACTTACAGGAAATACTCACGGAAATGAGTCTCCGCTGAATATGTTAGGCAATTCGAAAACAAATAAAACCCGGTTAATAAAACGCCCGGTCACTTCAGATCGTTTAGTTTCATTTCGTTTCATCTTGACTGACTGTATCCCCCCTCCTCCCCCCTCATCCTCCCTCATCACTCTCTTGCAGCCGCTATCTCTGCGAGTTAAAACTGGTTTTTTGGTCCTTGATGATCATTTGGTCCTTCGCGCTCGGCTCATCGCCTAGTCCGTCGTTTATCCTTAAATCTTGATACCTGTTTTGATTTATCCTTCTGGGATTTTGCCACCTGTTGGCGCGGTATAGCGGATATTTAAATTTATCACGCATATACCGCTCAACTTGACATTTTTTTTTACTTTTTCCCTTCCTGCTTCTTCGACTCACCGCATATTGATTACGTAATCTCGATAATCTCGACTCTCTACAATTGTGCAAACGAGGCCTTTGACTGATCTTGAAAGATGAGAACGGTTTAAATTTTCACTTCTGATTCTGGACCGGCTGAAAATGTACGGTTGTAATGAAGAAGAGAAAAAAATTCCTAATCGACTATCCGCAGATGAGTTGGTCTTTTTTATTCCGAAATCCGTAGGAGACCAGTCTGAGGTTCCGGTCAAACGTATTCGCTCGTATAATTTATTGAAATTAACCATTTGCATAGTTGGGCTAAAATTCCATCCAAGGCCAGCTTCTGCCCGAGCTATCTCGCCAGGTACCATAGTTATACGTACATATCTACAATGCGTGAAGGCGGATAGTGAAGCTAACTTCTAATTAAAAATTCTCACATCTCGTCCAAAGTTCTGCTGTCCGCACATTGTAGGAAATTAATGACCAATCAAGCGTTAGGCGTTCGCGGTCGCGAAATGCCAGACACGTAATATGAAGCATTCTTACTGCCACGAGGCACGCTCTGTCGTGCCAAATTTCGTTGTTTTTTTTTTCTTTTCATTTCTTTTTATTTTGTTTACTAGCGAGATTTGTTGTTCAACGTTCAGTTTTGTCAAATTAAATACGAGAACTCGGTTGAAATTGATTTTTTTATTACAATCGCAATTTGTAAATCGGCTCTTGACTACCTTCATCTTTGCTCCCAAACTATTCACCACTATAAAGCTATCAACCACTGTCCAACTTATACTTGTGTCCTGTGACGAACACACCGTCACCATCACCATTAAAGACTTAGCCTTGGGCTAGCGTTTACGAATTCAATAAATATTATTCACATTCTCCATTATAATGAGCGAATCCCAAAGAGTTTCGGAGAAGAAAAGAAGAAAGAAAGATAAGAAAAGAAAGGAAATAATTAATTTTAAAGAAGAGAGAAAAAGCCCGCTGATCGGGGACGGAAGGAGGGAGGGGGGGGGGCAGTGATAAAAAAAGAATTTCCACTATATACGTCACATCGATGTTTGATTCCTCAGTGCGCGTTACTTAATGAATTAATCACAAGTGAACCCGAGTTTCGGGTATATTATATGAGAAATATTTAAAGAAATGTTTCAATTCTCAGGAAATGCAATTTTGCAGAAATATCGCGATATGCGTCGCTCGCGCGGTTTTCATGACCGTGACTGAATCTAATAAATTATGAATAGATAGTAATAATAAATGATACTTCGAACCTGTAACTCCGTCTAGAAGTGGAAATGGATATTAGATACCTACGTCGTAATGATCGAAGTGTAATTCCGTGTGAAACATAAAGTAAAATTATCGTGAAAACGGGGAAAAAAAAAAAAATAACAAGATGAAAACAATATACAGGGCAAAAGGCAGGTTGCATCGTAATTGGCTTCCAGATAACAGTCGTTCGGCGAATGAAGAAGAATTAGGAAGTAAGTGCAGGAAAGAGATCACACGCTAGTCCCGGCGGAAGAACTCAACGGGCTTTTCTATCTTGATGTTTCATTTGTCTGAAAGAGAAAAGGGGCAGGAAGATGAAGAATTGTCGGTTGGAGAGGAGGAGTAAGAAAAGTGCGGCTCGGGTGGGGTGAAAAAATAGCGAAAGGAAAAAATTTAATTTTATATTTCAATCTCGGCGGACCGAGGTCCGTTTACGACGGGTAATTGTTGCAGTCGCCGAAGCATTCCATCGAGTTCCTTGAAACCAACGCGAAGTATAATATCCGCCGGGAATGGCTTATACTTATAAAACCAAGTGTCAGTCAGAGCATAGAGACGATAACGCTTATTATACTTGAGCAACAAGTACTATTGCGATTGTTCATCCTCGGGGCATCTATCGGCCGCCGCGTTGCATCCACCCAAGTTTCTTCCTCTTTCCGCAGAACCTCGAGCTTGAAAGCTCGCTTCTTCCTTCACCCTGCAGCTCCGTGGTATCCACTCCGTTCTAACGACGTAATTTTAAAGGTAAGCTTAGTTAGGCGGAAGTTCCGAACGACCCGCCTGCAATTACGACGGTCAGCTCACTGCCGTTTCACCGCAGTGCGGAAATTCGTGGGAAGCAAAAAATGAAAAAAGAGAAAAAAAAAAAAAAAATAGAAGAAGAAGAATCATTTCAACAGGAAGAAAATATTAAAGACTGCACTGGTTTTGCGTTAGTAAATCCAAGGATCGTTAGGACTGCGGAAAGACATGCGATCGAAACGCACCGCACGCGTCTCTTCTTCTGATCCTTGTCTGAACGACCATTAATACTGTAACTGCATCGGTCGATTCGCTAATCGATGGGCGTCATTTATTTATTTATCTATTTTGTTTCTCTCTCCCGTCGCTTCTCAGCTCAGTTTTTTGCTTTTGTTCGCACTTCAGCTGTGTAAATCGAGTCTCGACTAGGCATCAAAGAGTTACGGCTGGTAATTACCTCGGCAACACGGGTGCGCAAAATTATTTGACGCGCAGGTCAGGGCCGGCGAAGATCGGTGATCTGCGATCTCGAACACCAGCACCGCGTGCAGTCCGACTACGGTGGACTTTCCGGAAGATGTTTCTGTTTCTTTTTTTTTTTTTTTTTTTTGCGCCTTCCTTTTTTTCCAAAAGAAAAATATTATACCGCAACTCGACTTCGTCCAAAGCAGCATCGTTAAATATGTACCAAAGGCGATGTCGCGCATCTGGATTTAGGAATAAATTTGTAGCAGGATCACGTGTGAGCGCAAAAGAACTTAGGTACCAACCTAACTATACCGATATACCTACTCGATTCCGTGTTTCAGAACCTACGCGTATTTCTCTCGACTCTGCTTCTCTCTCTTTCTCGCCTTTTTCCTCTCTCCGGCTCCCTCCATCTCGCGCCGAGTCTGATCCAGACTTCTAGGACACGGACTATACTAGGTGTGTGTAATAAGGCATCGTCTCCGGACTATACGGCGTTCTTGTGCGGCCAGAGGCGAGATTACGTGGGCCTTGCGCGAACTTGACTTCTCTGCAAGGACAAATTTCGAAAGGAGGAAATAAAAAATATCACTGCACAGATTGGTGGATTGCTCTCGTGAATATATAGACATCGGTGTGTGTTTGTGTCTCTGTGTGTATACACAATATATGAGACCGCGAAAGGACGTGTGCCGTCAGCTGTTAAATTATATCATTACCTACGTCTATAAACCTACCTACCTACCTACCTACCTGCCTGGCTGCCTGCCTGCGGCCCAGCTTTACAACACACGTGACGGTTTTTTTTTTCTTGATTCTAGTCTTTTTCTTTTTTCTTTTTTTTTATCACCGAGATACATACCTTAGATTATACATAGTTGATAATCGTTTGCGTAAATATTAATGTTCTGGGCTTACACACGTTTTTCAAGCTTACACATTTTAACACATTTCAATCCTTCGAGTTCAAAATTCCGAAGTTCGAGCCAGCCATAGGTGCTTGTACTTCAAATTTGGCCGGAACTAAGTTTGCAACGTGCATTCGCAGAGTTATTATTTTTATTACTAATATAATGATCAGTTATACATTTACTGGCTGTAATGCATAGGTCTAGTTATGTCCCATCTATGGTAAAGCGAAGAATGCTGTATAGGGTCACCAGGCATCAGGCAACACTGTTTTGCCGTCAACTTACTGTGAAGCTTGGAATAACTGCAATGAACAAAATTACGTCCTGCACCCGTTTGGTATTTAATACCCCGTTATACTTTCATCAATAATCCACTCGCTTTGTTTCGGATCGGAATTATGTGTATTTCGGTCATGTTTGTATCGTCGAGTTATAATCGTATATTGTACCTCTCTTTGACAAGCTGGTATGTTTTAATTAAATTTACTTTTTTATTATTAATTTCAATCCCTGAATTTATTCCAATCGTATCGTAAAGCAGTGTCGAAACAAGTTCATATAGATAGATTAAAGATAGGTACATATATAGAGTCCTTTCAGGCTCCGGGATCAAACCCCCTAAGAACCGCAAAAGATTAAAGGGTTCTATGCAATCAGGCAGTAATATAGATATAGCGAATGGTGGGAGAGTACAGAATATCAGATGAACTTAAAAACTGCAGAAGATAAAAGTAGATTGAGTTACAAATTAGTTCAGAGTCTCCGTCTCGCGGTGCGCAACTCCTGTGTCAAATAACGAAATAACCGTTTTTACGCAGATGAATTTATCTTCATACTCGCTATTTCCCAAATGCGGTGCAGTTCGCTAACCCTCCACCTTTCCGGGCTGATGTTCCGATTGCGTTATACGAAATAAAAGCGTGCACGAGACGAGAGGCGGGGAGAGCCTGAAGGATCGGCGTCGCGGCGGCCGGCCGGCCGGCAGACCGGCTCGCGGGTACAAAGCAAAGTAAAGCGGATCCCTAATATCTCTCAGAATCTCGTGACGAAGATGAATTATTTGTGCGTCTGTGGTTTATGAGCGCAGAGGCGTCTCTATGCGGTAGCTGCGCGGCCAGTCAGGTAGCCCCCGGGGCGATTCCATGATAGACAAGGCCAGCCTCTCTCGACGTCTCGTATGTGCTCGCCGCTGCGGCCGCCGCTCGTTCCTCCTTGGAATTTATTTATAACCAGGCAGGTAGCGGGTACGCCCGGACGGTGGGGCTTGCGCCCGATGTCGCCGAATCGACGAGGAGCCGTTGGTACCGCCGGAAAAGCAAAGGCGACGCGTCCTGATTAGGGCGGAAACCACCCTCTTCCTTGAAGCCTCGAATCGCAGCGCCGTTGCAACCGCACAGCGTACAGTGGGTTCCGATTAATCGCAAGAATTGCACGCGTTATAGCTGATCGTGTGTCCTCCTGATGATTTAGGTAGGAATTTACCTGCTGGTCTAATGGTGTCAAAGTCTAAGCACCTGATCGAGTCTCCTCTAGGCAAGCTGCAGCTCGGTAAACAATGCTGGAAACAAGAAAAAATCATCGAACGCGTTAAGGAGGCAAATATTGGCTCGCTGTCTCTTAGAGTAGTAGAGACGGTTTTTCAATTAGATTTAGCGTTCAGGCTTGAAACGACAAACTCGATCTTTTCTCCCGACTCTTAGTGTTTTGGAGTACACGCGGTGTCTTGAAAATTAGCATATACGTGCGCACCTCTTTTCTGCTCCCGGATTCAATGGTTTTGGATGAGAATGCTATCAGTTGGAACATGCAACGAATCGCGGATCGCCGATAATTATAGGTTCACTAGCGATACGGTTGAGCTTGGAGTTGCACTGGACAGGGATTCAAACACACCCTGTCTGTTTGGCATTTGTAGAGAAATATTTCTGTTACGAATCTTGCAAAAATCCTGACACATTGATAACCGTGAAAATGTTTCTTGTTGTTCCAGATATTCGGGAGCAAAGCGGACCTGCAACTTCACACGCAGATACACATGCGAGAGGCAAAACCGTACAAATGCACACAGTGTTCGAAGGCGTTCGCGAACTCGTCGTATCTCTCGCAGCACACGAGGATTCACCTTGGCATAAAACCGTACCGATGTGAGATATGCCAACGAAAATTCACCCAGCTCAGCCACCTTCAGCAGCATATCAGGACGCATACTGGTGACAAACCGTACAAATGCAGGCACCCTGGATGCACGAAGGCGTTTAGCCAACTGAGCAACCTCCAGAGCCACTCGAGGTGTCACCAGACCGATAAACCGTACAAGTGCAACTCGTGCTACAAGTGCTTCTCCGACGAGCCAAGCCTTCTCGAGCACATACCGAAGCACAAGGAGTCGAAGCACCTCAAGACGCACATATGCCAGTACTGCGGCAAGAGCTACACCCAGGAAACTTACCTGGCAAAGCACATGCAGAAGCACGCGGAAAGGACGGACAAACGTCCGCCGATAATCGGCAGCGGCCTCAGGCCCTCCATCCACGCGATGTCCCACCACCAGGACCACTACTGGCCAAAGGTCAGTCCGGACTCGATGATATCCGACCTGCACGAGCGGCTTCCGCATCACCACACGGACTATCACCAGAACCAGAACTCGGACATGATCCTGCCCCACGGACACAGGGAGTCCATCGAGAACGACTCGCGGCAGCAGACTCCGCAGCCCGGAAACCACCCGAACAGCTCATCGGCGTTCACACCGATATCGTCAATATCCATAAACTCCATATCGTCGATGCAGCACCCCCTGAACCCCCTGAACCACCTCCACTACCCCGGAAGCCACCACCCTGCGTCCAGGCCCTACCTCTACGAGGCGTTTAACCCCCAGAAGTCCTCGCCCACCTCGTCGGCCGGCGTGACTTCCGGCACGACGAGTAATCAGAACGCGACTTCCTTCCCGAATCAGCTGATCAGCTTGCACCAGATAAGGAACTACGCCCACCAACCGAATCTTGGCAACCTAAGTAACCTTGGCAATCTTAGCAATCTTAGCAACCTGAGCAATCTTAGCGCAACTATGGAAAATCACACCCTTCTCGGTGGACTCAAGGAGAAACAGTAACTCACAGATTCGACGTAGCTCAAACGACGGGGAAACCGTCTTATAATATAATAACGTGCAGGACGTAACTATGATTTTCATTTATTTTTCATCCCCCTCGTCGAGGGTGAAGAGTAGATGTGTGAGCCGTAATACGTCTTGGACATTCCAGAACGATCGTGGTGGATATTTTTAATTTGTGTTTTTTTTTTTGTTTTTACACCACCCTTTTTTATCGAACCCACGATCATTCATTCACACTAATACACTATACCGATTTAGCAAGAATAATGCAACAGCGTTTATTTTTTGAATTTTTTTTTTTCATTCAATTTTCGTAAACTTTGTTATTTTTTTTTTCTTCAACCTTCGATAAATCTACTTCGTTTCATTCTCACGCGTATACATAATTTAGAGATCTCCGTAGAATTATGAAAACAAGGACGAGCAACAGTACTTACTACCATACCAAGAAAGTATATATATAAGGAGGGCAGGTATCTTCCGGTGTTGATAATGGAAGAAGTATAAATAGGTACCTAAATACTATAGATAGTTGAAAGCGAGGGACATGAGTAATGAGAGTGAAATTCATTGTGTTGCGAAGAAGGGCCAGGGGGAGGGAGAGAATTTCTTGAAATCACGAAAATAAGTGTCCTATCAGGTTGGTTCGGTTCTACCTAGCTCTAAGTCAGCCGAATTATACTGAAACTGCTTTACCAATTTTGATTTTTGGTATACACGTTGGAAAAAAACTAATATCTGAAGGGGGCACAATAAATTCAATTCATGAGCAAGCGAAAGTGCGTTTGAACATCTGTAAAGAGAAGGATGAAGAAGACGTATGTATAGCATAGCATAGGGTTTGACTGCATGCAGGAAGGAAGTAAAATAATTTGGAGAAGAATAGAAGAAAGGGAGGGAGAAAAACTAAGGTGTCGAACACAAAGTGGTACGCGAAACCTCTTGTAAATAGCTATTATATAAATATATAAATAAATATTATATATTATTATTATTATTATTATTAATTAATTAATTATTATATTAATAGGTGTGTAAGGTATATAATATAGACGTATAATACAATTATAAGTACCTACCATTAAAGGGAAAGAATAAGAAACCGTGTCCATTATTACGAATTCCGAAAGACTTAAGATGAATCGGATGAATACATTGCGACGTTGAAAAATCCGGCAGTCAACAATTGGCGATTGAATGTTTCATTTTTTATTTTTCAAACTCTAGGTATATCGTTACCTAATCAATTGTTTGATCAATTCAATGATTATTGTTATTGACTCAACGGTTCTAGTTTCCTTTATTTCGTATCTGTATTTATCAAACTCGGTTTTGTTTATTAAGATTCCCTTCTATTTTCTTCCTTGGTATGAATAATTTGAACAGCTGCGTATATGGTGTGTACCTATAATTTCTCGTCAAAGTTGGCCGCAGGGATGAGTAAACGGTAAACAGTACACAAAACTTGGATAAAACCAAGCAAATGAAGAAGAGAAACCAACACGCGAACATGCAGACACTCGTACACAAGTGTAGATTTTAAGCGAAGAAGACAAAAGAAACAAAAAACACTGTAGATAATTTCTTGTTATGGTGCATATAAAATACGGTGGGTTTTGTTATATACATAATTATACGACGAGGAATCTGAATTATATTTTATAAAAATTAATTCAGTCTCCTCTTCCTCCATTGTATGTCCATCGTTGCGCCTCACCTGTGCTCAAGTTGTTTATTATTAGTTTGTTATTAAGAAAGTATAATATTATCTATACCTATATTATTACGAAATATTATATGTATAATCACTTTTTGGGTTATTTTTTTCCTAATTATTTCGGAAGTATAAAAAAAACACGCACGCATCATCGTTACATATATATATATGTTATATATATAATATATTATATGTTATATATATATGTCTATATATATGTATAATATAGTGCCGCCAGAGCGCGCGCCACAGAACCTCTTTTTTCATATACCTTATTATATGTAAATATATCCAATATTAAAAAAGGAATGCAGTGGACATTTAAAGAAAACGAACAATTACAGAAAAAAGAACAAATGAAATAACACCAAACGTTTTTTTTTTTTTTTTTTTTATTTCCCACAGAGGGAAGTGAGCGAGAAAGGGGCGGCAGGGGGAAGGGAGAAGGGGGGTGGGGGGTGTAAAAGAGACCAGAAACAATCCCTATGCTTTAATTGTGATTTTTTTCTGTCTAATTATTTTTAGTTTAATTAATTATAATGATAATTATTATTTCGTTTAATAAACTATTACGTTAAAAGAAATTTCATTTATATATTTGCCCTGAGTTTGTTTTATTGTTGTGTGTATGTGGTTGCGCAATTTTTTTTTTCATTTTTGTCTTTTTTTTTTCTTCCGATACTCTTCTGGTCGTACATTTTTTTTTGCCTTTACTAGTTGTAATTTTGTTTTTCATAATCGCTACTCTTATCAAAACATACAGATCCAATTACCCACTTGGTTTCACGTTGCAATCTATTACACAACTCATATTGCACATTTTTTTCTCCCTTGAGTCGAAAGATTTAGAATCGGCCCGTTTTTAATGTCACTATTTCCTTCATTCATTTATTGACCGCAAAAAAACCCTTGACTCTTTCACAAGAAGTGCATTATGCAGGCATTAAATCGTCATTAGCTAGGCTCTTGAAATTTGTTTAATCATCGCTTGTATTTATTACAATTTTTCTTCAATTTCCTGTTTTTTGCACTGTTTTTTTAGCATTTACCCCTACCTACTACTCTGTGTACCATCCCTCCACCTGTGGTTCGTACTTTTTTCAATACTCAAAGGAAAAAGATTATATATAATAAATAAATTCCAAGCGACAGTAACGCCAAACGTTCCAAACGTTCAGACATAAGCCGTCCAAACAAATTGAGGTTTTCATCATGGGGAAGTACAGTTTCGGCTATTATTCCGGAACTCGTTGAAATTTAACTAATCCATTTATCTGAATTTTTTCTCCTTTTATTCTCTTGCTCATTCTCGCTTTCCATGAGCGCTGTACCGTTTGTATAAAGATTGAAGCAATCTCTGGATTGAAAAATGAAAAATTTTCATCATTTCTTTTTCAATCTAACATCGAATAAACCTCCTCGTTGCGCCTGCCAATTTGCAACTGAGCTTACACTCGTCTAAACAGTGTAGTGGTTGCCATCTAACGGCCTCCGCGAGGAGTAGAATGAAAAGTTTTCTTGCGAAACGGTAAGGAGCGAAACTTCGCGTGTAAATGTGAAATCGAAATAACATTCAAACATAAACTTAATTCAACTATGTGATTTCCATTTGCATTTTTGTATTTTCGACATTATCGACAGATGACATTGTAGCGTTATACGGCATTATTGTGGGGAGTATAATTGGTATACAAAACTTCGTAGTTAAAAAGTTTTTTTTATTGAATTTCGTTATATTTCACCCTTTATTTCTGTGGAAACAAATTTTACAAATGTTAGCAATACTCGAGCATCTATCTACTATTCGGACTAGATCTAAGAACTAGAAAAAAATATTTCTACCAACTACGATATTTAACGTTTTTAATCGCTTGGAAGTATGAAAAAAAATTTTCAAGGAACCGGATGTTTGCAAAAGTCATTTTAAATGTTTGAATAAATTTTAATAATATATGTATATATATATTATCTATGTATATACATATATACTACTGTACTATCGATAACAATTAGCTGATTGTGAGTAAAAGACCGCATGCATGTATGTCAGCGAGAGATAGAGAGAGAGAGAGAGAAAATCAGAGAGAAGGATTATTATTTATAGACAATGCGATGTAAGCACAATATTGCATGGCGATGGTACGAACAGAACTGTGATATTTTATTGTATAAATCAAAAAAAAAAGAGAAAAAAGAACAAATTAAAACTATGTAGAAATGGATAATGGATGGTTGATGTATTTTACAAAAGTGGATCTTTGGAGTGATTATACGATAATCTCAGAAATGTACAGGCTCTTTGTGAAGGTTTGGGAATTCGATTGACAATTTTGAAGGCACTTTTTTCTTAACTATTTTCCATAAAATTTATCGTAAAAGTGGCTCATACTACGAGTACTTTACTTTTGCCACCGGTGAATCTGACAAGTGGGACATGAGTCGAGGCATCAATAGGCAACCTAACATACAGCGGTGTCAACTCGGGCTCGCCTTTAACGGAGTAGGCATTTCACGAAGAGCCTGTATTTTCCAAATTGATAAAAGCTCAGTGTCTGATCGTTTCCTATTTGTAAAATACTAAATGTTTCACATAAAGAAAGAAAAGAAAATGAAAACAAAATAAATACTGTCTCAATGCAAACATAATATTAAACAATTTTAATTAATAGATAGTAATCAATTATTGTCTGTAACTTTCGACACTCGCCCTCACGATGAAAATAATCACTATTTTCAAGAATAATAAATGCGAACATCACTGTCCCGCATTTCCAATGCGAACTTCAAGTGCAATAGATTAACTATTATAAAAGATTTATTAAATATAGCACAAAATAAAGGTTATTAATATTAGGTATTATTAAACATAAACGTAGCAAAGGTAATAGTATAATATAGAAGCAAACATAGCTCAACAGTTCTATAACGAAACGGTCGAGCACATTTTTATACAATATAACCCAAAAATCTGACATTGTACAATCAATTTTCATACATACAGATTATACTTACTTCTGGTACCATTTCATTTCCGGTTAAATTGAGTTAAATAACAACATCCACTCGCCACGTATCTTTCTGCCAGTTATTCATTGTGCGTAATATCCATTTCGTGCGAGAATGAATTGCGACACTTTATATTGCCCAAGGAATTAGAAGTTTATTACTCGCTGTAGATGAAGCTAAACACCTAAAACTGATTAAGCACACTCTTACAATTAAAATTGATCAAGTATTTCATGTTCACTTGGTACAATAGCAATATATGGTAGATAAACCGTACACTGGACATAAAAATGATATATTAGCAAAGCTGACCATTTCGCGGTAAAATTGAGGGGCTAACAACATTACATCTATCGTAATAGATTATAGACTCGAATCGAATTTGTCTTTGATGTCGTTAGACGTTTTATTGTTTCTATAGACACGCGTAAAATGGATATAACTACCGTATGGATAAATTTGAAAAATTATGTCGGCTCATTCATACACATATACCTTTATATGTAGTACGCATCAACATCAATAAGTGATTATATTTAAATTGCGATACAACGAAATCACGTTATTTAGGAAAAGATAAAGTTAGTCTCTATTAATTTTATAACAAGTTTAATCTCTTTTAACGTGAGCACAACCAACGTACAAAAGTAACAAAGTATTCTTTGACAGAAAATATGATTGAGAATTAATAAAAGAAACAAGTGAGATACTACATCGCAAAGAGTGATACTTTCGTTTGCAGTGAATTAACAATTCGTCGCAGTGTTAGAACGTCACGGAAAAATTGAAACTGAATTACTACTGCGAATACAGATGGTGACTGAATCTCGATGCTCTGGCGTGCATTATACATATATGCATGTGGATACGCAAAATTGGCTTATTGGCACGATGTTACTCCCCGAAAGTGTCACAGAGTATTTTTTATAATACTTATTTCGAATGGTACACAATCACAATTTGTATTCACAGACTTATGATCAAGATAAGATAATTTGAATTCCCAATTACTACTGGTCATATTTCAACCTGTGTAAAGCACCCTACACGCTAACTGTTCGTCCTTTATAACAAATATAGCAGAACTTACCTCTTAATGTCATTTCATCGAGTCTCTCTTAGGAAACCTGCAAGAAATACCAAGCGAAATTTGTATCCGTGTTTCTTGAACGGACGAAATGTCGATCACTACCACGTGCTTATTCGAACTTGCTTTCAGCAGATTTCTAAGGGAGACACGACAAATTATTTATTTCCCTGTACCTCTGATCTGCTTCCCTGAGATTCACCTGTGATAGGTTCTCAGCCATCACTAACATTTCCGAAACTTATGCATAAGATCATGACGCAGTTCGTCGTGGAGTTGATATTCTTGTTTTCGCTGTTCAACTTCAAAATTCCTTGGTACGGTTTGTTTGCATTGTCAGTTTAAAATGTTTATAGACTATTTGTATTGAGCATCCTGTAGAAGTGCAATGATATGTGGTATGCGAGAAGTTGCAAGCAAATACAGGAACATCGATGGAAGTTCAAAATAAAATATTTCACTGCAAAATAGCAAATTCTTGAGCTGGATTTGCAGCTGTCGCCAATGAACGCCGAGTGATAGGAAATATGTCATATTTCAGACATGCGTTCTGAATTTTTCGTCCGGTGATGCCTTTGATGTAGTAAAGTACTGACGAATGTGAAATCACAGAATGAAGTACGCTACGAAAGAACACAGCTGAACTTGTTTAAACAGGTTACAGAAACATGAACGGCCTTGAAAAAACGATTCTTACTTAGTCCTAAGATGGTCGTAGGGGAAATAAGGAGAACTCCCGGGGAACAGAAAAATTTTTGATTTACTTGTCAGTTGATCATACCATATTCCGAATGTATTTTCAATTCACGGTGAACTTAATGAATTTTTGGAGCAGAAGCCTGCAGCCTTGACAATTGGTCCTACGATATTCCAGGAATATTTTGGATTCGTGGTCACACGATCAATTTCAACACAAAAAGTTTGCAGCTCCTAGAATCACTGAAAATTAAGAAGTTCACGCCGCGACCTTTTTTTGAAGATCTTTGCTGAATAATCAAAAAAGCTGAAAGTGATTCGTTCTGGATAAGTTCTGATTCGTTGTAGCCGCATGACTAGATTTTTCTCCGTATTTCGGTTGCATATTGTCAGGTCTTGATTCGCAAATGAAATTATTTCATTGATTCTCTTTAATGACTTTCCTTTACGGATAAAATCAATGCAGCGCGGTATGAATTCGCAGCAAGCAATGAATAAAAGTCCAAGCCAGAAAAGAAAACGCTCTGTTTTCTCATTTTTCTACTGCTCGTCTCTTCATCATGATTTGTCTGCTGCTGTTCCTACGCTATTTTTGATGTGATTTCTGAGTTCCTGATCGTCCGATTAGTGTAGAAAGCATCATAAGGATCGATTGCCAGACAAAAATTTTGCGGTCGAAATAAATCCAAGGCTAACCCCTTTGCATTTTTGGGGGAAAATTTGGAAGATTATTAGAAGTGCGGCAATCAATAATGTAAGGCTGTATTCCAAGGTGATTTTGCACGAACAATCGGTTCAGCATAGTCCGAATACGCTGCAAGCAGCGGATAAAAGTGACAAACAAAAAACAGAGGACGTAATTTCTCAATTTTTCTGCTGGTGGTCTTTGCGTCGTAATTTCTCTGCTGTTGGTTCTACGCTTTTTTTACGGTGTTTTTTTGAGTTCCTGGGGTGCCAATTAGCCAAGGAACGGTCATACAAATCGATTCGGAAACCAGAAATTTTCGGCTACAAAAATCGCAAAAAAAGTAAGGCTAACCCCTTTGTATTTTTGGCGAGAATTTCGACGACATTGTAAAGTGCTGCAATTATTTCTTTGCGGCACTATTCCGACGTAATTTTAACAACACAAACAAAATAATGAAAATAAGTAAGCCGAACCCTTGACACCCTACGCACAAGTTTCCAAACTTATGTGGGGAAGGGCGACGCACTCTACATAGAGGTACACATCGTGGATTATAAGTTAATTTTCACGCAGACAGGAGTGGAAAAAAAAAAAAAACAAAAAAAAACATTGTATAAAATTACAAGTATAACTGTGTAGCGTATTTTTGAAAAATGTATTGTGTTCACCGAAATGGAAGATATCCAATAAACTAAACTAAACTAAACTAAACTAAACTAACCCCTTTGCATTTTTGGTGAAAATTTCGACGACTTTGAAAAGTGCTGCAATTAATTCTGTAGGGCACTATTCCGACGTAATTTTGCGAGAGAAATCGATTAAACGCAGTCCCAATACGCTGCGAGCAACACCTGTAAAGTTACAGCCGAAAAACTCATGATTTTCGTCGTCATTTCTCTGCTGCTGGTCCTACGCTATTTTTTATGTGTTTTCTGAGTTCCTGGGCGTCGAATTGGTCTAGAAAACGTCATACGAATCGATTCCCAGACAAAAGATTTTTCGGCCAAAAAAAATCGAAGGCTAACCCCTTTGCATTTTTGGTGAAAATTTCGACGACTTTGAAAAGTGCTGCAAATAATTCTGTAGGGCACTATTCCGACGTAATTTTGCGAGAGAAATCGATTAAACGCAGTCCCAATACGCTGCGAGCAACACCTGTAAAGTTACAGCCGAAAAACTCATGATTTTCGTCGTCATTTCTCTGCTGCTGGTCCTACGCTATTTTTGATGTGTTTTCTGAGTTCCTGGGCGTCGAATTAGTCTAGGAAACGTCATACGAATCGATTCCCAGACAAAAGATTTTTCGGCCAAAAAAAATCCAAGGCTAACCCCTTTGCATTTTTGGTGAAAATTTCGACGACTTTGAAAAGTGCTGCAATTAATTCTGTAGAGCACTATTCCGACGTAATTTTGCGAGAGAAATCGATTAAACGCAGTCCCAATACGCTGCGAGCAACACCTGTAAAGTTACAGCCGAAAAACTCATGATTTTCGTCGTCATTTCTCTGCTGCTGGTCCTACGCTATTTTTTATGTGTTTTCTGAGTTCCTGGGCGTCGAATTGGTCTAGAAAACGTCATACGAATCGATTCCCAGACAAAAGATTTTTCGGCCAAAAAAAATCCAAGGCTAACCCCTTTGCATTTTTGGTGAAAATTTCGACGACTTTGAAAAGTGCTGCAATTAATTCTGTAGGGCACTATTCCGACGTAATTTTGCGAGAGAAATCGATTAAACGCAGTCCCAATACGCTGCGAGCAACACCTGTAAAGTTACAGCCGAAAAACTCATGATTTTCGTCGTCATTTCTCTGCTGCTGGTCCTACGCTATTTTTGATGTGTTTTCTGAGTTCCTGGGCGTCGAATTAGTCTAGGAAACGTCATACGAATCGATTCCCAGACAAAAGATTTTTCGGCCAAAAAAAATCCAAGGCTAACCCCTTTGCATTTTTGGTGAAAATTTCGACGACTTTGAAAAGTGCTGCAATTAATTCTGTAGAGCACTATTCCGACGTAATTTTGCGAGAGAAATCGATTAAACGCAGTCCCAATACGCTGCGAGCAACACCTGTAAAGTTACAGCCGAAAAACTCATGATTTTCGTCGTCATTTCTCTGCTGCTGGTCCTACGCTATTTTTGATGTGTTTTCTGAGTTCCTGGGCGTCGGATTAGTCTAGAAAACGTCATACGAATCGATTCCCAGACAGAAGATTTTTCGGCCAAAAAAAATCCAAGGCTAACCCCTTTGCATTTTTGGTGAAAATTTCGACGACTTTGAAAAGTGCTGCAATTGATTCTGTAGGGCACTATTCCGACGTAATTTTGCGAGAGAAATCGATTAAACGCAGTCCCAATACGCTGCGAGCAACACCTGTGAAGTTACAGCCGAAAAACTCATGATTTTCGTCGTCATTTCTCTGCTGCTGGTCCTACGCTATTTTTGATGTGTTTTCTGAGTTCCTGGGCGTCGAATTAGTCTAGAAAACGTCATACGAATCGATTCCCAGACAAAAGATTTTTCGGCCAAAAAAAATCGAAGGCTAACCCCTTTGCATTTTTGGTGAAAATTTCGACGACTTTGAAAAGTGCTGCAATAATTTCTGTAGGGCACTATTCCGACGTGATTTTGCGAGAGAAATCGATTAAACGCAGTCCCAATACGCTGCGAGCAACACCTGTGAAGTTACAGCCGAAAAACTCATGATTTTCGTCGTCATTTCTCTGCTGCTGGTCCTACGCTATTTTTGATGTGTTTTCTGAGTTCCTGGGCGTCGAATTAGTCTAGAAAACGTCATACGAATCGATTCCCAGACGAAAGATTTTTCGGCCAAAAAAAATCGAAGGCTAACCCCTTTGCATTTTTGGTGAAAATTTCGACGACTTTGAAAAGTGCTGCAATAATTTCTGTAGGGCACTATTCCGACGTAATTTTGCGAGAGAAATCGATTAAACGCAGTCCCAATACGCTGCGAGCAACACCTGTAAAGTTACAGCCGAAAAACTCATGATTTTCGTCGTCATTTCTCTGCTGCTGGTCCTACGCTATTTTTTATGTGTTTTCTGAGTTCCTGGGCGTCGAATTGGTCTAGCAAACGTCATACGAATCGATTCCCAGACAAAAGATTTTTCGGCCAAAAAAAATCGAAGGCTAACCCCTTTGCATTTTTGGTGAAAATTTCGACGACTTTGAAAAGTGCTGCAAATATTTCTGTAGGGCACTATTCCGACGTAATTTTGCGAGAGAAATCGATTAAACGCAGTCCCAATACGCTGCGAGCAACACCTGTAAAGTTACAGCCGAAAAACTCATGATTTTCGTCGTCATTTCTCTGCTGCTGGTCCTACGCTATTTTTGATGTGTTTTCTGAGTTCCTGGGCGTCGAATTAGTCTAGAAAACGTCATACGAATCGATTCCCAGACAAAAGATTTTTCGGCCAAAAAAAATCCAAGGCTAACCCCTTTGCATTTTTGGTGAAAATTTCGACGACTTTCAAAAGTGCTGCAATAAATTCTGTAGGGCACTATTCCGACGTAATTTTGCGAGAGAAATCGATTGAACGCAGTCCCAATACGCTGCGAGCAACACCTGTGAAGTTACAGCCGAAAAACTCATGATTTTCGTCGTCATTTCTCTGCTGCTGGTCCTACGCTATTTTTGATGTGTTTTCTGAGTTCCTGGGCGTCGAATTAGTCTAGAAAACGTCATACGAATCGATTCCCAGACAAAAGATTTTTCGGCCAAAAAAAATCCAAGGCTAACCCCTTTGCATTTTTGGTGAAAATTTCGACGACTTTGAAAAGTGCTGCAATTAATTCTGATGGGCACTATTCCGACGTAATTTTGCGAGAGAAATCGATTAAACGCAGTCCCAATACGCTGCGAGCAACACCTGTGAAGTTACAGCCGAAAAACTCATGATTTTCGTCGTCATTTCTCTGCTGCTGGTCCTACGCTATTTTTGATGTGTTTTCTGAGTTCCTGGGCGTCGAATTAGTCTAGAAAACGTCATACGAATCGATTCCCAGACAAAAGATTTTTCGGCCAAAAAAAATCCAAGGCTAACCCCTTTGCATTTTTGGTGAAAATTTCGACGACTTTGAAAAGTGCTGCAATTAATTCTGTAGGGCACTATTCCGACGTAATTTTGCGAGAGAAATCGATTAAACGCAGTCCCAATACGCTGCGAGCAACACCTGTAAAGTTACAGCCGAAAAACTCATGATTTTTGTCGTCATTTCTCTGCTGCTGGTCCTACGCTATTTTTTATGTGTTTTCTGAGTTCCTGGGCGTCGAATTGGTCTAGAAAACGTCATACGAATCGATTCCCAGACAAAAGATTTTTCGGCCAAAAAAAATCGAAGGCTAACCCCTTTGCATTTTTGGTGAAAATTTCGACGACTTTGAAAAGTGCTGCAATTAATTCTTTGGGGTACTATTCCGACGTGATTTTGCGAGAGGAATCGATTAATCGCAGTCCCGATACGCTGCGAGCAACACCTGCAAAGTTACAGCCGAAAAACTGCAGATTTTCATCGTCATTTCTCCGCTGCTGGTCCTAGGCTATTTTTCATGTGTTTTCTGAGTTCCTGGGCGTCGAATTAGTCTAAAAAGCGTCATACGGATCGATTCCCAGACAAAAGATTTTTCGGCCAAAAAAAATCGAAGGCTAACCCCTTTGCATTTTTGGTGAAAATTTCGACGACTTTGAAAAGTGCTGCAATAATTTCTGTAGGGCACTATTCCGACGTAATTTTGCGAGAGAAATCGATTAAACGCAGTCCCAATACGCTGCGAGCAACACCTGTAAAGTTACAGCCGAAAAACTCATGATTTTCGTCGTCATTTCTCTGCTGCTGGTCCTACGCTATTTTTTATGTGTTTTCTGAGTTCCTGGGCGTCGAATTGGTCTAGCAAACGTCATACGAATCGATTCCCAGACAAAAGATTTTTCGGCCAAAAAAAATCGAAGGCTAACCCCTTTGCATTTTTGGTGAAAATTTCGACGACTTTGAAAAGTGCTGCAAATATTTCTGTAGGGCACTATTCCGACGTAATTTTGCGAGAGAAATCGATCAAACGCAGTCCCAATACGCTGCGAGCAACACCTGTAAAGTTACAGCCGAAAAACTCATGATTTTCGTCGTCATTTCTCTGCTGCTGGTCCTACGCTATTTTTGGTGTGTTTTCTGAGTTCCTGGGCGTTGAATTAGTCTAGAAAACGTCATACGAATCGATTCCCAGACAAAAGATTTTTCGGCCAAAAAAAAGCCAAGGCTAACCCCTTTGCATTTTTGGTGAAAATTTCGACGACTTTGAAAAGTGCTGCAATTGATTCTGTAGGGCACTATTCCGACGTAATTTTGCGAGAGAAATCGATTAAACGCAGTCCCAATACGCTGCGAGCAACACCTGTGAAGTTACAGCCGAAAAACTCATGATTTTCGTCGTCATTTCTCTGCTGCTGGTCCTACGCTATTTTTGATGTGTTTTCTGAGTTCCTGGGCGTCGAATTAGTCTAGAAAACGTCATACGAATCGATTCCCAGACAAAAGATTTTTCGGCCAAAAAAAATCGGAGGCTAACCCCTTTGCATTTTTGGTGAAAATTTCGACGACTTTGAAAAGTGCTGCAATAATTTCTGTAGGGCACTATTCCGACGTAATTTTGCGAGAGAAATCGATTAATCGCAGTCCCAATACGCTGCGAGCAACACCTGTAAAGTTACAGCCGAAAAACTCATGATTTTCGTCGTCATTTCTCTGCTGCTGGTCCTACGCTATTTTTTATGTGTTTTCTGAGTTCCTGGGCGTCGAATTGGTCTAGCAAACGTCATACGAATCGATTCCCAGACAAAAGATTTTTCGGCCAAAAAAAATCGAAGGCTAACCCCTTTGCATTTTTGGTGAAAATTTCGACGACTTTGAAAAGTGCTGCAAATATTTCTGTAGGGCACTATTCCGACGTAATTTTGCGAGAGAAATCGATCAAACGCAGTCCCAATACGCTGCGAGCAACACCTGTAAAGTTACAGCCGAAAAACTCATGATTTTCGTCGTCATTTCTCTGCTGCTGGTCCTACGCTATTTTTGGTGTGTTTTCTGAGTTCCTGGGCGTTGAATTAGTCTAGAAAACGTCATACGAATCGATTCCCAGACAAAAGATTTTTCGGCCAAAAAAAAGCCAAGGCTAACCCCTTTGCATTTTTGGTGAAAATTTCGACGACTTTGAAAAGTGCTGCAATTGATTCTGTAGGGCACTATTCCGACGTAATTTTGCGAGAGAAATCGATTAAACGCAGTCCCAATACGCTGCGAGCAACACCTGTGAAGTTACAGCCGAAAAACTCATGATTTTCGTCGTCATTTCTCTGCTGCTGGTCCTACGCTATTTTTGATGTGTTTTCTGAGTTCCTGGGCGTCGAATTAGTCTAGAAAACGTCATACGAATCGATTCCCAGACAAAAGATTTTTCGGCCAAAAAAAATCGAAGGCTAACCCCTTTGCATTTTTGGTGTAAATTTCGACGACTTTGAAAAGTGCTGCAATAATTTCTGTAGGGCACTATTCCGACGTGATTTTGCGAGAGGAATCGATTAATCGCAGTCCCGATACGCTGCGAGCAACACCTGCAAAGTTACAGCCGAAAAACTGCAGATTTTCATCGTCATTTCTCCGCTGCTGGTCCTAGGCCATTTTTCATGTGTTTTCTGAGTTCCTGGGCGTCGAATTAGTCTAAAAAGCGTCATACGGATCGATTCCCAGACAAAAGATTTTTCGGCCAAAAAAAATCCAAGGCTAACCCCTTTGCATTTTTGGCGAAAATTTCGACGACTTTGAAAAGTGCTGCAATTAATTCTTTGGGGTACTATTCCGACGTGATTTTGCGAGAGGAATCGATTAATCGCAGTCCCGATACGCTGCGAGCAACACCTGCAAAGTTACAGCCGAAAAACTGCAGATTTTCATCGTCATTTCTCCGCTGCTGGTCCTAGGCTATTTTTCATGTATTTTCTGAGTTCCTGGGCGTCGAATTAGTCTAAAAAGCGTCATACGGATCGATTCCCAGACAAAAGATTTTTCGGCCAAAAAAAATCCAAGGCTAACCCCTTTGCATTTTTGGTGAAAATTTCGACGACTTTGAAAAGTGCTGCAATTAATTCTTTGGGGTACTATTCCGACGTGATTTTGCGAGAGGAATCGATTAATCGCAGTCCCGATACGCTGCGAGCAACACCTGCAAAGTTACAGCCGAAAAACTGCAGATTTTCATCGTCATTCCTCCGCTGCTGGTCCTAGGCTATTTTTCATGTGTTTTCTGAGTTCCTGGGCGTCGAATTAGTCTAAAAAGCGTCATACGGATCGATTCCCAGACAAAAGATTTTTCGGCCAAAAAAAATCCAAGGCTAACCCTTTTGCATTTTTGGCGAAAATTTCGACGACTTTGGAAAGTGCTGCAATTAATTCTTTGGGGTACTATTCCGACGTGATTTTGCGAGAGGAATCGATTAATCGCAGTCCCGATACGCTGCGAGCAACACCTGCAAAGTTACAGCCGAAAAACTGCAGATTTTCATCGTCATTTCTCCGCTGCTGGTCCTAGGCTATTTTTCATGTGTTTTCTGAGTTCCTGGGCGTCGAATTAGTCTGAAAAGCGTCATACGGATCGATTCCCAGACAAAAGATTTTTCGGCCAAAAAAAATCCAAGGCTAACCCCTTTGCATTTTTGGCGAAAATTTCGACGACTTTGAAAAGTGCTGCGATTAATTCTTTGGGGTACTATTCCGACGTGATTTTGCGGGAGGAATCGATTAATCGCAGTCCCGATACGCTGCGAGCAACACCTGCAAAGTTACAGCCGAAAAACTGCAGATTTTCATCGTCATTTCTCCGCTGCTGGTCCTAGGCTATTTTTCATGTGTTTTCTGAGTTCCTGGGCGTCGAATTAGTCTAAAAAGCGTCATACGGATCGATTCCCAGACAAAAGATTTTTCGGCCAAAAAAAATCCAAGGCTAACCCCTTTGCATTTTTGGCGAAAATTTCGACGACTTTGAAAAGTGCTGCAATTATTTCTTTGGGGTACTATTCCGACGTGATTTTGCGAGAGGAATCGATTAATCGCAGTCCCGATACGCTGCGAGCAACACCTGCAAAGTTACAGCCGAAAAACTGCAGATTTTCATCGTCATTCCTCTGCTGCTGGTCCTACGCTATTTTTTATGTGTTTTCTGAGTTCCTGGGCGTCGAATTGGTGCAGAAAACGTCATACGAATCGATTCCCAGACAAAAGATTTTTCGGCCAAAAAAAATCGAAGGCTAACCCCTTTGCATTTTTGTTGAAAATTTCGACGACTTTGAAAAGTGCTGCAATTAATTCTTTGGGGTACTATTCCGACGTGATTTTGCGAGAGGAATCGATTAATCGCAGTCCCGATACGCTGCGAGCAACACCTGCAAAGTGACAGCCAAAAAACTGCAGATTTTCATCGTCATTTCTCCGCTGCTGGTCCTAGGCTATTTTTCATGTGTTTTCTGAGTTCCTGGGCGTCGAATTAGTCTAAAAAGCGTCATACGGATCGATTCCCGGACAAAAGATTTTTCGGCCAAAAAAAATCCAAGGCTAACCCCTTTGCATTTTTGGCGAAAATTTCGACGACTTTGAAAAGTGCTGCAATTAATTCTTTGGGGTACTATTCCGACGTGATTTTGCGAGAGGAACTTAATCGCAGTCGCGATACGCTGCTAGCAACACCTGCAAAGTTACAGCCGAAAAACTGCAGATTTTCATCGTCATTTCTCCGCTGCTGGTCCTAGGCTATTTTTCATGTGTTTTCTGAGTTCCTGGGCGTCGAATTAGTCTAAAAAGCGTCATACGGATCGATTCCCAGACAAAAGATTTTTCGGCCAAAAAAAAACCAAGGCTAACCCCTTTGCATTTTTGGCGAAAATTTCGACGACTTTGAAAAGTGCTGCAATTAATTCTTTGGGGTGCTATTCCGACGTGATTTTGCGAGAGGAATCGATTAATCGCAGTCCCGATACGCTGCGAGCAACACCTGCAAAGTTACAGCCGAAAAACTGCAGATTTTTATCGTCATTTCTCCGCTGCTGGTCCTAGGCTATTTTTCATGTGTTTTCTGAGTTCCTGGGCGTCGAATTAGTCTAAAAAGCGTCATACGGATCGATTCCCAGACAAAAGATTTTTCGGCCAAAAAAAATCCAAGGCTAACCCCTTTGCATTTTTGGCGAAAATTTCGACGACTTTGAAAAGTGCTGCAATTAATTCTTCGGGGTACTATTCCGACGTGATTTTGCGAGAGGAATCGATTAATCGCAGTCCCGATACGCTGCGAGCAACACCTGCAAAGTGACAGCCGAAAAACTGCAGATTTTCATCGTCATTTCTCCGCTGCTGGTCCTAGGCTATTTTTCATGTGTTTTCTGAGTTCCTGGGCGTCGAATTAGTCTAAAAAGCGTCATACGGATCGATTCCCAGACAAAAGATTTTCCGGCCAAAAAAAATCCGAGGCTAACCCCTTTGCATTTTTGGCGAAAATGTCGACGACTTTGAAAAGTGCTGCAATTAATTCTTTGGGGTACTATTCCGACGTGATTTTGCGAGAGGAATCGATTAATCGCAGTCCTGATACGCTGCGAGCAACACCTGCAAAGTTACAGCCGAAAAACTGCAGATTTTCATCGTCATTTCTCCGCTGCTGGTCCTAGGCTATTTTTCATGTGTTTTCTGAGTTCCTGGGCGTCGAATTAGTCTAAAAAGCGTCATACGGATCGATTCCCAGACAAAAGATTTTTCGGCCAAAAAAAAACCAAGGCTAACCCCTTTGCATTTTTGGCGAAAATTTCGACGACTTTGAAAAGTGCTGCAATTAATTCTTTGGGGTACTATTCCGACGTGATTTTGCGAGAGGAATCGATTAATCGCAGTCCCGATACGCTGCGAGCAACACCTGCAAAGTTACAGCCGAAAAACTGCAGATTTTCATCGTCATTTCTCCGCTGCTGGTCCTAGGCTATTTTTCATGTGTTTTCTGAGTTCCTGGGCGTCGAATTAGTCTAAAAAGCGTCATACGGATCGATTCCCAGACAAAAGATTTTTCGGCCAAAAAAAATCCAAGGCTAACCCCTTTGCATTTTTGGCGAAAATTTCGACGACTTTGAAAAGTGCTGCAATTAATTCTTTAGGGTACTATTCCGACGTGATTTTGCGAGAGGAATCGATTAATCGCAGTCCCGATACGCTGCGAGCAACACCTGCAAAGTTACAGCCGAAAAACTGCAGATTTTCATCGTCATTTCTCCGCTGCTGGTCCTAGGCTATTTTTCATGTGTTTTCTGAGTTCCTGGGCGTCGAATTAGTCTAAAAAGCGTCATACGGATCGATTCCCAGACAAAAGATTTTTCGGCCAAAAAAAATCCAAGGCTAACCCCTTTGCATTTTTGGCGAAAATTTCGACGACTTTGAAAAGTGCTGCGATTAATTCTTTGGGGTACTATTCCGACGTGATTTTGCGGGAGGAATCGATTAATCGCAGTCCCGATACGCTGCGAGCAACACCTGCAAAGTTACAGCCGAAAAACTGCAGATTTTCATCGTCATTTCTCCGCTGCTGGTCCTAGGCTATTTTTCATGTGTTTTCTGAGTTCCTGGGCGTCGAATTAGTCTAAAAAGCGTCATACGGATCGATTCCCAGACAAAAGATTTTTCGGCCAAAAAAAATCCAAGGCTAACCCCTTTGCATTTTTGGCGAAAATTTCGACGACTTTGAAAAGTGCTGCAATTAATTCTGTAGGGCACTATTCCGACGTAATTTTGCGAGAGAAATCGATTAAACGCAGTCCCAATACGCTGCGAGCAACACCTGTAAAGTTACAGCCGAAAAACTCATGATTTTTGTCGTCATTTCTCTGCTGCTGGTCCTACGCTATTTTTTATGTGTTTTCTGAGTTCCTGGGCGTCGAATTGGTCTAGAAAACGTCATACGAATCGATTCCCAGACAAAAGATTTTTCGGCCAAAAAAAATCGAAGGCTAACCCCTTTGCATTTTTGGTGAAAATTTCGACGACTTTGAAAAGTGCTGCAATTAATTCTTTGGGGTACTATTCCGACGTGATTTTGCGAGAGGAATCGATTAATCGCAGTCCCGATACGCTGCGAGCAACACCTGCAAAGTTACAGCCGAAAAACTGCAGATTTTCATCGTCATTTCTCCGCTGCTGGTCCTAGGCTATTTTTCATGTGTTTTCTGAGTTCCTGGGCGTCGAATTAGTCTAAAAAGCGTCATACGGATCGATTCCCAGACAAAAGATTTTTCGGCCAAAAAAAATCCAAGGCTAACCCCTTTGCATTTTTGGCGAAAATTTCGACGACTTTGAAAAGTGCTGCAATTAATTCTTTGGGGTACTATTCCGACGTGATTTTGCGAGAGGAATCGATTAATCGCAGTCCCGATACGCTGCGAGCAACACCTGCAAAGTTACAGCCGAAAAACTGCAGATTTTCATCGTCATTTCTCCGCTGCTGGTCCTAGGCTATTTTTCATGTGTTTTCTGAGTTCCTGGGCGTCGAATTAGTCTAAAAAGCGTCATACGGATCGATTCCCAGACAAAAGATTTTTCGGCCAAAAAAAATCCAAGGCTAACCCCTTTGCATTTTTGGCGAAAATTTCGACGACTTTGAAAAGTGCTGCAATTAATTCTTTGGGGTACTATTCCGACGTGATTTTGCGAAAGGAATCGATTAATCGCAGTCCCGATACGCTGCGAGCAACACCTGCAAAGTTACAGCCGAAAAACTGCAGATTTTCATCGTCATTTCTCCGCTGCTGGTCCTAGGCTATTTTTCATGTGTTTTCTGAGTTCCTGGGCGTCGAATTAGTCTTAAAAGCGTCATACGGATTGATTCCCAGACAAAAGATTTTTCGGCCAAAAAAAATCCAAGGCTAACCCCTTTGCATTTTTGGTGAAAATTTCGACGACTTTGAAAAGTGCTGCAATCAATTCTGTAGGGCACTATTCCGACGTAATTTTGCGAGAGAAATCGATTAAACGCAGTCCCAATACGCTGCGAGCAACACCTGTAAAGTTACAGCCGAAAAACTCATGATTTTCGTCGTCATTTCTCTGCTGCTGGTCCTACGCTATTTTTGATGTGTTTTCTGAGTTCCTGGGCGTCGAATTAGTCTAGAAAACGTCATACGAATCGATTCCCAGACAAAAGATTTTTCGGCCAAAAAAAATCCAAGGCTAACCCCTTTGCATTTTTGGTGAAAATTTCGACGACTTTCAAAAGTGCTGCAATAAATTCTGTAGGGCACTATTCCGACGTAATTTTGCGAGAGAAATCGATTGAACGCAGTCCCAATACGCTGCGAGCAACACCTGTGAAGTTACAGCCGAAAAACTCATGATTTTCGTCGTCATTTCTCTGCTGCTGGTCCTACGCTATTTTTGATGTGTTTTCTGAGTTCCTGGGCGTCGAATTAGTCTAGAAAACGTCATACGAATCGATTCCCAGACAAAAGATTTTTCGGCCAAAAAAAATCCAAGGCTAACCCCTTTGCATTTTTGGTGAAAATTTCGACGACTTTGAAAAGTGCTGCAATTAATTCTAATGGGCACTATTCCGACGTAATTTTGCGAGAGAAATCGATTAAACGCAGTCCCAATACGCTGCGAGCAACACCTGTGAAGTTACAGCCGAAAAACTCATGATTTTCGTCGTCATTTCTCTGCTGCTGGTCCTACGCTATTTTTGATGTGTTTTCTGAGTTCCTGGGCGTCGAATTAGTCTAGAAAACGTCATACGAATCGATTCCCAGACAAAAGATTTTTCGGCCAAAAAAAAACCAAGGCTAACCCCTTTGCATTTTTGGTGAAAATTTCGACGACTTTGAAAAGTGCTGCAATTAATTCTGTAGGGCACTATTCCGACGTAATTTTGCGAGAGAAATCGATTAAACGCAGTCCCAATACGCTGCGAGCAACACCTGTAAAGTTACAGCCGAAAAACTCATGATTTTTGTCGTCATTTCTCTGCTGCTGGTCCTACGCTATTTTTTATGTGTTTTCTGAGTTCCTGGGCGTCGAATTGGTCTAGAAAACGTCATACGAATCGATTCCCAGACAAAAGATTTTTCGGCCAAAAAAAATCGAAGGCTAACCCCTTTGCATTTTTGGTGAAAATTTCGACGACTTTGAAAAGTGCTGCAATTAATTCTTTGGGGTACTATTCCGACGTGATTTTGCGAGAGGAATCGATTAATCGCAGTCCCGATACGCTGCGAGCAACACCTGCAAAGTTACAGCCGAAAAACTGCAGATTTTCATCGTCATTTCTCCGCTGCTGGTCATAGGCTATTTTTTATGTGTTTTCTGAGTTCCTGGGCGTCGAATTGGTCTAGAAAACGTCATACGAATCGATTCCCAGACAAAAGATTTTTCGGCCAAAAAAAATCGAAGGCTAACCCCTTTGCATTTTTGGTGAAAATTTCGACGACTTTGAAAAGTGCTGCAATTAATTCTTTGGGGTACTATTCCGACGTGATTTTGCGAGAGGAATCGATTAATCGCAGTCCCGATACGCTGCGAGCAACACCTGCAAAGTTACAGCCGAAAAACTGCAGATTTTCATCGTCATTTCTCCGCTGCTGGTCATAGGCTATTTTTCATGTGTTTTCTGAGTTCCTGGGCGTCGAATTAGTCTAAAAAGCGTCATACGGATCGATTCCCAGACAAAAGATTTTTCGGCCAAAAAAAATCCAAGGCTAACCCCTTTGCATTTTTGGCGAAAATTTCGACGACTTTGAAAAGTGCTGCAATTAATTCTTTGGGGTACTATTCCGACGTGATTTTGCGAGAGGAATCGATTAATCGCAGTCCCGATACGCTGCGAGCAACACCTGCAAAGTTACAGCCGAAAAACTGCAGATTTTCATCGTCATTTCTCCGCTGCTGGTCCTAGGCCATTTTTCATGTGTTTTCTGAGTTCCTGGGCGTCGAATTAGTCTAAAAAGCGTCATACGGATCGATTCCCAGACAAAAGATTTTTCGGCCAAAAAAAATCCAAGGCTAACCCCTTTGCATTTTTGGCGAAAATTTCGACGACTTTGAAAAGTGCTGCAATTAATTCTTTGGGGTACTATTCCGACGTGATTTTGCGAGAGGAATCGATTAATCGCAGTCCCGATACGCTGCGAGCAACACCTGCAAAGTTACAGCCGAAAAACTGCAGATTTTCATCGTCATTTCTCCGCTGCTGGTCCTAGGCTATTTTTCATGTATTTTCTGAGTTCCTGGGCGTCGAATTAGTCTAAAAAGCGTCATACGGATCGATTCCCAGACAAAAGATTTTTCGGCCAAAAAAAATCCAAGGCTAACCCCTTTGCATTTTTGGTGAAAATTTCGACGACTTTGAAAAGTGCTGCAATTAATTCTTTGGGGTACTATTCCGACGTGATTTTGCGAGAGGAATCGATTAATCGCAGTCCCGATACGCTGCGAGCAACACCTGCAAAGTTACAGCCGAAAAACTGCAGATTTTCATCGTCATTCCTCCGCTGCTGGTCCTAGGCTATTTTTCATGTGTTTTCTGAGTTCCTGGGCGTCGAATTAGTCTAAAAAGCGTCATACGGATCGATTCCCAGACAAAAGATTTTTCGGCCAAAAAAAATCCAAGGCTAACCCTTTTGCATTTTTGGCGAAAATTTCGACGACTTTGAAAAGTGCTGCAATTAATTCTTTGGGGTACTATTCCGACGTGATTTTGCGAGAGGAATCGATTAATCGCAGTCCCGATACGCTGCGAGCAACACCTGCAAAGTTACAGCCGAAAAACTGCAGATTTTCATCGTCATTTCTCCGCTGCTGGTCCTAGGCTATTTTTCATGTGTTTTCTGAGTTCCTGGGCGTCGAATTAGTCTGAAAAGCGTCATACGGATCGATTCCCAGACAAAAGATTTTTCGGCCAAAAAAAAGCCAAGGCTAACCCCTTTGCATTTTTGGTGAAAATTTCGACGACTTTGAAAAGTGCTGCAATTAATTCTGTAGGGCACTATTCCGACGTAGTTTTGCGAGAGAAATCGATTAAACGCAGTCCCAATACGCTGCGAGCAACACCTGTAAAGTTACAGCCGAAAAACTCATGATTTTCTTCGTCATTTCTCTGCTACTGGTCCTACGCTATCTTTGATGAGTTCTCTTAGTTCCTGGGCGTCGAATTAGTCTAGAAAACGTCATACGAATCGATTCCCAGACAAAAGATTTTTCGGCCAAAAAAAATCCAAGGCTAACCCCTTTGCATTTTTGGTGAAAATTTCGACGACTTTGAAAAGTGCTGCAATCAATTCTGTAGGGCACTATTCCGACGTAATTTTGCGAGAGAAATCGATTAAACGCAGTCCCAATACGCTGCGAGCAACACCTGTAAAGTTACAGCCGAAAAACTCATGATTTTTGTCGTCATTTCTCTGCTGCTGGTCCTAGGCTATTTTTCATGTGTTTTCTGAGTTCCTGGGCGTCGAATTAGTCTAAAAAGCGTCATACGGATCGATTCCCAGACAAAAGATTTTTCGGCCAAAAAAAATCCAAGGCTAACCCCTTTGCATTTTTGGCGAAAATTTCGACGACTTTGAAAAGTGCTGCAATTAATTCTTTGGGGTACTATTCCGACGTGATTTTGCGAGAGGAATCGATTAATCGCAGTCCCGATACGCTGCGAGCAACACCTGCAAAGTTACAGCCGATAAACTGCAGATTTTCATCGTCATTTCTCCGCTGCTGGTCCTAGGCTATTTTTCATGTGTTTTCTGAGTTCCTGGGCGTCGAATTAGTCTAAAAAGCGTCATACGGATCGATTCCCAGACAAAAGATTTTTCGGCCAAAAAAAATCCAAGGCTAACCCCTTTGCATTTTTGGTGAAAATTTCGACGACTTTGAAAAGTGCTGCAATTAATTCTAATGGGCACTATTCCGACGTAATTTTGCGAGAGAAATCGATTAAACGCAGTCCCAATACGCTGCGAGCAACACCTGTGAAGTTACAGCCGAAAAACTCATGATTTTCGACGTCATTTCTCTGCTGCTGGTCCTACGCTATTTTTGATGTGTTTTCTGAGTTCCTGGGCGTCGAATTAGTCTAGAAAACGTCATACGAATCGATTCCCAGACAAAAGATTTTTCGGCCAAAAAAAATCCAAGGCTAACCCCTTTGCATTTTTGGTGAAAATTTCGACGACTTTGAAAAGTGCTGCAATTAATTCTGTAGGGCACTATTCCGACGTAATTTTGCGAGAGAAATCGATTAAACGCAGTCCCAATACGCTGCGAGCAACACCTGTAAAGTTACAGCCGAAAAACTCATGATTTTTGTCGTCATTTCTCTGCTGCTGGTCCTACGCTATTTTTTATGTGTTTTCTGAGTTCCTGGGCGTCGAATTGGTCTAGAAAACGTCATACGAATCGATTCCCAGACAAAAGATTTTTCGGCCAAAAAAAATCGAAGGCTAACCCCTTTGCATTTTTGGTGAAAATTTCGACGACTTTGAAAAGTGCTGCAATTAATTCTTTGGGGTACTATTCCGACGTGATTTTGCGAGAGGAATCGATTAATCGCAGTCTCGATACGCTGCGAGCAACACCTGCAAAGTTACAGCCGAAAAACTGCAGATTTTCATCGTCATTTCTCCGCTGCTGGTCCTAGGCTATTTTTCATGTGTTTTCTGAGTTCCTGGGCGTCGAATTAGTCTAAAAAGCGTCATACGGATCGATTCCCAGACAAAAGATTTTTCGGCCAAAAAAAATCCAAGGCTAACCCCTTTGCATTTTTGGCGAAAATTTCGACGACTTTGAAAAGTGCTGCAATTAATTCTTTGGGGTACTATTCCGACGTGATTTTGCGAGAGGAATCGATTAATCGCAGTCCCGATACGCTGCGAGCAACACCTGCAAAGTTACAGCCGAAAAACTGCAGATTTTCATCGTCATTTCTCCGCTGCTGGTCCTAGGCTATTTTTCATGTGTTTTCTGAGTTCCTGGGCGTCGAATTAGTCTAAAAAGCGTCATACGGATCGATTCCCAGACAAAAGATTTTTCGGCCAAAAAAAATCCAAGGCTAACCCCTTTGCATTTTTGGCGAAAATTTCGACGACTTTGAAAAGTGCTGCAATTAATTCTTTGGGGTACTATTCCGACGTGATTTTGCGAGAGGAATCGATTAATCGCAGTCCCGATACGCTGCGAGCAACACCTGCAAAGTTACAGCCGAAAAACTGCAGATTTTCATCGTCATTTCTCCGCTGCTGGTCCTAGGCCATTTTTCATGTGTTTTCTGAGTTCCTGGGCGTCGAATTAGTCTAAAAAGCGTCATACGGATCGATTCCCAGACAAAAGATTTTTCGGCCAAAAAAAATCCAAGGCTAACCCCTTTGCATTTTTGGCGAAAATTTCGACGACTTTGAAAAGTGCTGCAATTAATTCTTTGGGGTACTATTCCGACGTGATTTTGCGAGAGGAATCGATTAATCGCAGTCCCGATACGCTGCGAGCAACACCTGCAAAGTTACAGCCGAAAAACTGCAGATTTTCATCGTCATTTCTCCGCTGCTGGTCCTAGGCTATTTTTCATGTGTTTTATGAGTTCCTGGGCGTCGAATTAGTCTAAAAAGCGTCATACGGATCGATTCCCAGACAAAAGATTTTTCGGCCAAAAAAAATCCAAGGCTAACCCCTTTGCATTTTTGGCGAAAATTTCGACGACTTTGAAAAGTGCTGCGATTAATTCTTTGGGGTACTATTCCGACGTGATTTTGCGGGAGGAATCGATTAATCGCAGTCCCGATACGCTGCGAGCAACACCTGCAAAGTTTCAGCCGAAAAACTGCAGATTTTCATCGTCATTTCTCCGCTGCTGGTCCTAGGCTATTTTTCATGTGTTTTCTGAGTTCCTGGGCGTCGAATTAGTCTTAAAAGCGTCATACGGATCGATTTCCAGACAAAAGATTTTTCGGCCAAAAAAAATCCAAGGCTAACCCCTTTGCATTTTTGGTGAAAATTTCGACGACTTTGAAAAGTGCTGCAATCAATTCTGTAGGGCACTATTCCGACGTAATTTTGCGAGAGAAATCGATTAAACGCAGTCCCAATACGCTGCGAGCAACACCTGTAAAGTTACAGCCGAAAAACTCATGATTTTCGTCGTCATTTCTCTGCTGCTGGTCCTACGCTATTTTTGATGTGTTTTCTGAGTTCCTGGGCGTCGAATTAGTCTAGAAAACGTCATACGAATCGATTCCCAGACAAAAGATTTTTCAGCCAAAAAAAATCCAAGGCTAACCCCTTTGCATTTTTGGTGAAAATTTCGACGACTTTCAAAAGTGCTGCAATAAATTCTGTAGGGCACTATTCCGACGTAATTTTGCGAGAGAAATCGATTGAACGCAGTCCCAATACGCTGCGAGCAACACCTGTGAAGTTACAGCCGAAAAACTCATGATTTTCGTCGTCATTTCTCTGCTGCTGGTCCTACGCTATTTTTGATGTGTTTTCTGAGTTCCTGGGCGTCGAATTAGTCTAGAAAACGTCATACGAATCGATTCCCAGACAAAAGATTTTTCGGCCAAAAAAAATCCAAGGCTAACCCCTTTGCATTTTTGGTGAAAATTTCGACGACTTTGAAAAGTGCTGCAATTAATTCTAATGGGCACTATTCCGACGTAATTTTGCGAGTGAAATCGATTAAACGCAGTCCCAATACGCTGCGAGCAACACCTGTGAAGTTACAGCCGAAAAACTCATGATTTTCGTCGTCATTTCTCTGCTGCTGGTCCTACGCTATTTTTGATGTGTTTTCTGAGTTCCTGGGCGTCGAATTAGTCTAGAAAACGTCATACGAATCGATTCCCAGACAAAAGATTTTTCGGCCAAAAAAAAACCAAGGCTAACCCCTTTGCATTTTTGGTGAAAATTTCGACGACTTTGAAAAGTGCTGCAATTAATTCTGTAGGGCACTATTCCGACGTAATTTTGCGAGAGAAATCGATTAAACGCAGTCCCAATACGCTGCGAGCAACACCTGTAAAGTTACAGCCGAAAAACTCATGATTTTTGTCGTCATTTCTCTGCTGCTGGTCCTACGCTATTTTTTATGTGTTTTCTGAGTTCCTGGGCGTCGAATTGGTCTAGAAAACGTCATACGAATCGATTCCCAGACAAAAGATTTTTCGGCCAAAAAAAATCGAAGGCTAACCCCTTTGCATGTTTGGTGAAAATTTCGACGACTTTGAAAAGTGCTGCAATTAATTCTTTGGGGTACTATTCCGACGTGATTTTGCGAGAGAAATCGATTAAACGCAGTCCCAATACGCTGCGAGCAACACCTGTAAAGTTACAGCCGAAAAACTCATGATTTTTGTCGTCATTTCTCTGCTGCTGGTCCTACGCTATTTTTTATGTGTTTTCTGAGTTCCTGGGCGTCGAATTGGTCTAGAAAACGTCATACGAATCGATTCCCAGACAAAAGATTTTTCGGCCAAAAAAAATCGAAGGCTAACCCCTTTGCATTTTTGGTGAAAATTTCGACGACTTTGAAAAGTGCTGCAATTAATTTTTTGGGGTACTATTCCGACGTGATTTTGCGAGAGGAATCGATTAATCGCAGTCCCGATACGCTGCGAGCAACACCTGCAAAGTTACAGCCGAAAAACTGCAGATTTTCATCGTCATTTCTCCGCTGCTGGTCATAGGCTATTTTTCATGTGTTTTCTGAGTTCCTGGGCGTCGAATTAGTCTAAAAAGCGTCATACGGATCGATTCCCAGACAAAAGATTTTTCGGCCAAAAAAAATCCAAGGCTAACCCCTTTGCATTTTTGGCGAAAATTTCGACGACTTTGAAAAGTGCTGCAATTAATTCTTTGGGGTACTATTCCGACGTGATTTTGCGAGAGGAATCGATTAATCGCAGTCCCGATACGCTGCGAGCAACACCTGCAAAGTTACAGCCGAAAAACTGCAGATTTTCATCGTCATTTCTCCGCTGCTGGTCCTAGGCCATTTTTCATGTGTTTTCTGAGTTCCTGGGCGTCGAATTAGTCTAAAAAGCGTCATACGGATCGATTCCCAGACAAAAGATTTTTCGGCCAAAAAAAATCCAAGGCTAACCCCTTTGCATTTTTGGCGAAAATTTCGACGACTTTGAAAAGTGCTGCAATTAATTCTTTGGGGTACTATTCCGACGTGATTTTGCGAGAGGAATCGATTAATCGCAGTCCCGATACGCTGCGAGCAACACCTGCAAAGTTACAGCCGAAAAACTGCAGATTTTCATCGTCATTTCTCCGCTGCTGGTCCTAGGCTATTTTTCATGTATTTTCTGAGTTCCTGGGCGTCGAATTAGTCTAAAAAGCGTCATACGGATCGATTCCCAGACAAAAGATTTTTCGGCCAAAAAAAATCCAAGGCTAACCCCTTTGCATTTTTGGTGAAAATTTCGACGACTTTGAAAAGTGCTGCAATTAATTCTTTGGGGTACTATTCCGACGTGATTTTGCGAGAGGAATCGATTAATCGCAGTCCCGATACGCTGCGAGCAACACCTGCAAAGTTACAGCCGAAAAACTGCAGATTTTCATCGTCATTCCTCCGCTGCTGGTCCTAGGCTATTTTTCATGTGTTTTCTGAGTTCCTGGGCGTCGAATTAGTCTAAAAAGCGTCATACGGATCGATTCCCAGACAAAAGATTTTTCGGCCAAAAAAAATCCAAGGCTAACCCTTTTGCATTTTTGGCGAAAATTTCGACGACTTTGAAAAGTGCTGCAATTAATTCTTTGGGGTACTATTCCGACGTGATTTTGCGAGAGGAATCGATTAATCGCAGTCCCGATACGCTGCGAGCAACACCTGCAAAGTTACAGCCGAAAAACTGCAGATTTTCATCGTCATTTCTCCGCTGCTGGTCCTAGGCTATTTTTCATGTGTTTTCTGAGTTCCTGGGCGTCGAATTAGTCTGAAAAGCGTCATACGGATCGATTCCCAGACAAAAGATTTTTCGGCCAAAAAAAATCCAAGGCTAACCCCTTTGCATTTTTGGCGAAAATTTCGACGACTTTGAAAAGTGCTGCGATTAATTCTTTGGGGTACTATTCCGACGTGATTTTGCGGGAGGAATCGATTAATCGCAGTCCCGATACGCTGCGAGCAACACCTGCAAAGTTACAGCCGAAAAACTGCAGATTTTCATCGTCATTTCTCCGCTGCTGGTCATAGGCTATTTTTTATGTGTTTTCTGAGTTCCTGGGCGTCGAATTGGTCTAGAAAACGTCATACGAATCGATTCCCAGACAAAAGATTTTTCGGCCAAAAAAAATCGAAGGCTAACCCCTTTGCATTTTTGGTGAAAATTTCGACGACTTTGAAAAGTGCTGCAATTAATTCTTTGGGGTACTATTCCGACGTGATTTTGCGAGAGGAATCGATTAATCGCAGTCCCGATACGCTGCGAGCAACACCTGCAAAGTTACAGCCGAAAAACTGCAGATTTTCATCGTCATTTCTCCGCTGCTGGTCCTAGGCTATTTTTCATGTGTTTTCTGAGTTCCTGGGCGTCGAATTAGTCTAAAAAGCGTCATACGGATCGATTCCCAGACAAAAGATTTTTCGGCCAAAAAAAATCCAAGGCTAACCCCTTTGCATTTTTGGCGAAAATTTCGACGACTTTGAAAAGTGCTGCAATTAATTCTTTGGGGTACTATTCCGAAGTGATTTTGCGAGAGGAATCGATTAATCGCAGTCCCGATACGCTGCGAGCAACACCTGCAAAGTTACAGCCGAAAAACTGCAGATTTTCATCGTCATTTCTCCGCTGCTGGTCCTAGGCTATTTTTCATGTGTTTTCTGAGTTCCTGGGCGTCGAATTAGTCTAAAAAGCGTCATACGGATCGATTCTCAGACGAGAGATTTTTCGGCCAAAAAAAATCCAAGGCTAACCCCTTTGCATTTTTGGCGAAAATTTCGACGACTTTGAAAAGTGCTGCAATTAATTCTTTGGGGTACTATTCCGACGTGATTTTGCGAGAGGAATCGATTAATCGCAGTCCCGATACGCTGCGAGCAACACCTGCAAAGTTACAGCCGAAAAACTGCAGATTTTCATCGTCATTTCTCCGCTGCTGGTCCTAGGCTATTTTTCATGTGTTTTCTGAGTTCCTGGGCGTCGAATTAGTCTAAAAAGCGTCATACGGATCGATTCCCAGACAAAAGATTTTTCGGCCAAAAAAAATCCAAGGCTAACCCCTTTGCATTTTTGGCGAAAATTTCGACGACTTTGAAAAGTGCTGCAATTATTTCTTTGGGGTACTATTCCGACGTGATTTTGCGAGAGGAATCGATTAATCGCAGTCCCGATACGCTGCGAGCAACACCTGCAAAGTTACAGCCGAAAAACTGCAGATTTTCATCGTCATTCCTCTGCTGCTGGTCCTACGCTATTTTTTATGTGTTTTCTGAGTTCCTGGGCGTCGAATTGGTCTAGAAAACGTCATACGAATCGATTCCCAGACAAAAGATTTTTCGGCCAAAAAAAATCGAAGGCTAACCCCTTTGCATTTTTGGTGAAAATTTCGACGACTTTGAAAAGTGCTGCAATTAATTCTTTGGGGTACTATTCCGACGTGATTTTGCGAGAGGAATCGATTAATCGCAGTCCCGATACGCTGCGAGCAACACCTGCAAAGTGACAGCCGAAAAACTGCAGATTTTCATCGTCATTTCTCCGCTGCTGGTCCTAGGCTATTTTTCATGTGTTTTCTGAGTTCCTGGGCGTCGAATTAGTCTAAAAAGCGTCATACGGATCGATTCCCGGACAAAAGATTTTTCGGCCAAAAAAAATCCAAGGCTAACCCCTTTGCATTTTTGGCGAAAATTTCGACGACTTTGAAAAGTGCTGCAATTAATTCTTTGGGGTACTATTCCGACGTGATTTTGCGAGAGGAACTTAATCGCAGTCGCGATACGCTGCTAGCAACAATTGCAAAGTTACAGCCGAAAAACTGCAGATTTTCATCGTCATTTCTCCGCTGCTGGTCCTAGGCTATTTTTCATGTGTTTTCTGAGTTCCTGGGCGTCGAATTAGTCTAAAAAGCGTCATACGGATCGATTCCCAGACAAAAGATTTTTCGGCCAAAAAAAAACCAAGGCTAACCCCTTTGCATTTTTGGCGAAAATTTCGACGACTTTGAAAAGTGCTGCAATTAATTCTTTGGGGTACTATTCCGACGTGATTTTGCGAGAGGAATCGATTAATCGCAGTCCCGATACGCTGCGAGCAACACCTGCAAAGTTACAGCCGAAAAACTGCAGATTTTTATCGTCATTTCTCCGCTGCTGGTCCTAGGCTATTTTTCATGTGTTTTCTGAGTTCCTGGGCGTCGATTTAGTCTAAAAAGCGTCATACGGATCGATTCCCAGACAAAAGATTTTTCGGCCAAAAAAAATCCAAGGCTAACCCCTTTGCATTTTTGGCGAAAATTTCGACGACTTTGAAAAGTGCTGCAATTAATTCTTCGGGGTACTATTCCGACGTGATTTTGCGAGAGGAATCGATTAATCGCAGTCCCGATACGCTGCGAGCAACACCTGCAAAGTGACAGCCGAAAAACTGCAGATTTTCATCGTCATTTCTCCGCTGCTGGTCCTAGGCTATTTTTCATGTGTTTTCTGAGTTCCTGGGCGTCGAATTAGTCTAAAAAGCGTCATACGGATCGATTCCCAGACAAAAGATTTTCCGGCCAAAAAAAATCCGAGGCTAACCCCTTTGCATTTTTGGCGAAAATGTCGACGACTTTGAAAAGTGCTGCAATTAATTCTTTGGGGTACTATTCCGACGTGATTTTGCGAGAGGAATCGATTAATCGCAGTCCTGATACGCTGCGAGCAACACCTGCAAAGTTACAGCCGAAAAACTGCAGATTTTCATCGTCATTTCTCCGCTGCTGGTCCTAGGCTATTTTTCATGTGTTTTCTGAGTTCCTGGGCGTCGAATTAGTCTAAAAAGCGTCATACGGATCGATTCCCAGACAAAAGATTTTTCGGCCAAAAAAAAACCAAGGCTAACCCCTTTGCATTTTTGGCGAAAATTTCGACGACTTTGAAAAGTGCTGCAATTAATTCTTTGGGGTACTATTCCGACGTGATTTTGCGAGAGGAATCGATTAATCGCAGTCCCGATACGCTGCGAGCAACACCTGCAAAGTTACAGCCGAAAAACTGCAGATTTTCATCGTCATTTCTCCGCTGCTGGTCCTAGGCTATTTTTCATGTGTTTTCTGAGTTCCTGGGCGTCGAATTAGTCTAAAAAGCGTCATACGGATCGATTCCCAGACAAAAGATTTTTCGGCCAAAAAAAATCCAAGGCTAACCCCTTTGCATTTTTGGCGAAAATTTCGACGACTTTGAAAAGTGCTGCAATTATTTCTTTGGGGTACTATTCCGACGTGATTTTGCGAGAGGAATCGATTAATCGCAGTCCCGATACGCTGCGAGCAACACCTGCAAAGTTACAGCCGAAAAACTGCAGATTTTCATCGTCATTCCTCCGCTGCTGGTCCTAGGCTATTTTTCATGTGTTTTCTGAGTTCCTGGGCGTCGAATTAGTCTAAAAAGCGTCATACGGATCGATTCCCAGACAAAAGATTTTTCGGCCAAAAAAAATCCAAGGCTAACCCCTTTGCATTTTTGGCGAAAATTTCGACGACTTTGAAAAGTGCTGCAATTAATTCTTTAGGGTACTATTCCGACGTGATTTTGCGAGAGGAATCGATTAATCGCAGTCCCGATACGCTGCGAGCAACACCTGCAAAGTTACAGCCGAAAAACTGCAGATTTTCATCGTCATTTCTCCGCTGCTGGTCCTAGGCTATTTTTCATGTGTTTTCTGAGTTCCTGGGCGTCGAATTAGTCTAAAAAGCGTCATACGGATCGATTCCCAGACAAAAGATTTTTCGGCCAAAAAAAATCCAAGGCTAACCCCTTTGCATTTTTGGCGAAAATTTCGACGACTTTGAAAAGTGCTGCGATTAATTCTTTGGGGTACTATTCCGACGTGATTTTGCGGGAGGAATCGATTAATCGCAGTCCCGATACGCTGCGAGCAACACCTGCAAAGTTACAGCCGAAAAACTGCAGATTTTCATCGTCATTTCTCCGCTGCTGGTCCTAGGCTATTTTTCATGTGTTTTCTGAGTTCCTGGGCGTCGAATTAGTCTAAAAAGCGTCATACGGATCGATTCCCAGACAAAAGATTTTTCGGCCAAAAAAAATCCAAGGCTAACCCCTTTGCATTTTTGGCGAAAATTTCGACGACTTTGAAAAGTGGTGCAATTAATTCTTTGGGGTACTATTCCGACGTGATTTTGCGAGAGGAATCGATTAATCGCAGTCCCGATACGCTGCGAGCAACACCTGCAAAGTTACAGCCGAAAAACTGCAGATTTTCATCGTCATTCCTCTGCTGCTGGTCCTACGCTATTTTTTATGTGTTTTCTGAGTTCCTGGGCGTCGAATTGGTCTAGAAAACGTCATACGAATCGATTCCCAGACAAAAGATTTTTCGGCCAAAAAAAATCGAAGGCTAACCCCTTTGCATTTTTGGTGAAAATTTCGACGACTTTGAAAAGTGCTGCAATTAATTCTTTGGGGTACTATTCCGACGTGATTTTGCGAGAGGAATCGATTAATCGCAGTCCCGATACGCTGCGAGCAACACCTGCAAAGTTACAGCCAAAAAACTGCAGATTTTCATCGTCATTTCTCCGCTGCTGGTCCTAGGCTATTTTTCATGTGTTTTCTGAGTTCCTGGGCGTCGAATTAGTCTAAAAAGCGTCATACGGATCGATTCCCGGACAAAAGATTTTTCGGCCAAAAAAAATCCAAGGCTAACCCCTTTGCATTTTTGGCGAAAATTTCGACGACTTTGAAAAGTGCTGCAATTAATTCTTTGGGGTACTATTCCGACGTGATTTTGCGAGAGGAATCGATTAATCGCAGTCGCGATACGCTGCTAGCAACACCTGCAAAGTTACAGCCGAAAAACTGCAGATTTTCATCGTCATTTCTCCGCTGCTGGTCCTAGGCTATTTATCATGTGTTTTCTGAGTTCCTGGGCGTCGAATTAGTCTAAAAAGCGTCATACGGATCGATTCTCAGACGAGAGATTTTTCGGCCAAAAAAAATCCAAGGCTAACCCCTTTGCATTTTTGGCGAAAATTTCGACGACTTTGAAAAGTGCTGCAATTAATTCTTTGGGGTACTATTCCGACGTGATTTTGCGAGAGGAATCGATTAATCGCAGTCCCGATACGCTGCGAGCAACACCTGCAAAGTTACAGCCGAAAAACTGCAGATTTTCATCGTCATTTCTCCGCTGCTGGTCCTAGGCTATTTTTCATGTGTTTTCTGAGTTCCTGGGCGTCGAATTAGTCTAAAAAGCGTCATACGGATCGATTCCCAGGCAAAAGATTTTTCGGCCAAAAAAAATCCAAGGCTAACCCCTTTGCATTTTTGGCGAAAATTTCGACGACTTTGAAAAGTGCTGCAATTAATTCTTTGGGGTACTATTCCGACGTGATTTTGCGAGAGGAATCGATTAATCGCAGTCCCGATACGCTGCGAGCAACACCTGCAAAGTTACAGCCGAAAAACTGCAGATTTTCATCGTCATTTCTCCGCTGCTGGTCCTAGGCTATTTTTCATGTGTTTTCTGAGTTCCTGGGCGTCGAATTAGTCTAAAAAGCGTCATACGGATCGATTCCCAGACAAAAGATTTTTCGGCCAAAAAAAATCCAAGGCTAACCCCTTTGCATTTTTGGCGAAAATTTCGACGACTTTGAAAAGTGCTGCAATTAATTCTTTGGGGTACTATTCCGACGTGATTTTGCGAGAGGAATCGATTAATCGCAGTCCCGATACGCTGCGAGCAACACCTGCAAAGTTACAGCCGAAAAACTGCAGATTTTCATCGTCATTTCTCCGCTGCTGGTCCTAGGCTATTTTTCATGTGTTTTCTGAGTTCCTGGGCGTCGAATTAGTCTAAAAAGCGTCATACGGATCGATTCCCGGACAAAAGATTTTTCGGCCAAAAAAAATCCAGGGCTAACCCCTTTGCAATTTTGGCGGAAATTTCGACGACTTTGAAAAGTGCTGCAATTAATTCTTTGGGGTACTATTCCGACGTGATTTTGCGAGAGGAATCGATTAATCGCAGTCCCGATACGCTGCGAGCAACACCTGCAAAGTTACAGCCGAAAAACTGCAGATTTTCATCGTCATTTCTCCGCTGCTGGTCCTAGGCTATTTTTCATGTGTTTTCTGAGTTCCTGGGCGTCGAATTAGTCCAAAAAGCGTCATACGGATCGATTCCCAGACAAAAGATTTTTCGGCCAAAAAAAATCCAAGGCTAACCCCTTTGCATTTTTGGCGAAAATTTCGACGACTTTGAAAAGTGCTGCAATTAATTCTTTGGGGTACTATTCCGACGTGATTTTGCGAAAGGAATCGATTAATCGCAGTCCCGATACGCTGCGAGCAACACCTGCAAAGTTACAGCCGAAAAACTGCAGATTCTCATCGTCATTTCTCCGCTGCTGGTCCTAGGCTATTTTTCATGTGTTTTCTGAGTTCCTGGGCGTCGAATTAGTCTAAAAAGCGTCATACGGATCGATTCCCAGACAAAAGATTTTTCGGCCAAAAATAATCCAAGGCTAACCCCTTTGCATTTTTGGCGAAAATTTCGACGACTTTGAAAAGTGCTGCAATTAATTCTTTGGGGTACTATTCCGACGTGATTTTGCGAGAGGAATCGATTAATCGCAGTCCCGATACGCTGCGAGCAACACCTGCAAAGTTACAGCCGAAAAACTGCAGATTTTCATCGTCATTTCTCCGCTGCTGGTCCTAGGCTATTTTTCATGTGTTTTCTGAGTTCCTGGGCGTCGAATTAGTCTAAATAGCGTCACACGGATCGATTCCCAGACAAAAGATTTTTCGGCCAAAAAAAATCCAAGGCTAACCCCTTTGCATTTTTGGCGGAAATTTCGACGACTTTGAAAAGTGCTGCAATTAATTCTTTGGGGTACTATTCCGACGTGATTTTGCGAGAGGAATCGATTAATCGCAGTCCCGATACGCTGCGAGCAACACCTGCAAAGTTACAGCCAAAAAACTGCAGATTTTCATCGTCATTTCTCCGCTGCTGGTCCTAGGCTATTTTTCATGTGTTTTCTGAGTTCCTGGGCGTCGAATAAGTCTAAAAAGCGTCATACGGATCGATTCTCAGACGAGAGATTTTTCGGCCAAAAAAAATCCAAGGCTAACCCCTTTGCATTTTTGGCGAAAATTTTGACGACTTTGAAAAGTGCTGCAATTAATTCTTTGGGGTACTATTCCGACGTTATTTTGCGAGAGGAATCGATTAATCGCAGTCCCGATACGCTGCGAGCAACACCTGCAAAGTTACAGCCGAAAAACTGCAGATTTTCATCGTCATTTCTCCGCTGCTGGTCCTAGGCTATTTTTCATGTGTTTTCTGAGTTCCTGGGCGTCGAATTAGTCTAAAAAGCGTCATACGGATCGATTCCCAGACAAAAGATTTTTCGGCCAAAAAAAATCCAAGGCTAACCCCTTTGCATTTTTGGCGAAAATTTCGACGACTTTGAAAAGTGCTGCAATTAATTCTTTGGGGTACTATTCCGACGTGATTTTGCGAAAGGAATCGATTAATCGCAGTCCCGATACGCTGCGAGCAACACCTGCAAAGTTACAGCCGAAAAACTGCAGATTTTCATCGTCATTTCTCCGCTGCTGGTCCTAGGCTATTTTTCATGTGTTTTCTGAGTTTCTGGGCGTCGAATTAGTCTAAAAAGCGTCATACGGATCGATTCACAGACAAAAGATTTTTCGGCCAAAAAAAATCCAAGGCTAACCCCTTTGCATTTTTGGCGAAAATTTCGACGACTTTGAAAAGTGCTGCAATTAATTCTTTGGGGTACTATTCCGACGTGATTTTGCGAGAGGAATCGATTAATCGCAGTCCCGATACGCTGCGAGCAACACCTGCAAAGTTACAGCCGAAAAACTGCAGATTTTCATCGTCATTTCTCCGCTGCTGGTCCTAGGCTATTTTTCATGTGTTTTCTGAGTTCCTGGGCGTCGAATTAGTCTAAAAAGCGTCATACGGATCGATTCTCAGACGAGAGATTTTTCGGCCAAAAAAAATCCAAGGCTAACCCCTTTGCATTTTTGGCGAAAATTTCGACGACTTTGAAAAGTGCTGCAATTAATTTTTTGGGGTACTATTCCGACGTGATTTTGCGAGAGGAATCGATTAATCGCAGTCCCGATACGCTGCGAGCAACACCTGCAAACTTACAGCCGAAAAACTGCATATTTTCATCGTCATTTCTCCGCTGCTGGTCCTAGGCTATTTTTCATGTGTTTTCTGAGTTCCTGGGCGTCGAATTAGTCTAAAAAGCGTCATACGGATCGATTCCCAGACAAAAGATTTTTCGGCCAAAAAAAATCCAAGGCTAACCCCTTTGCATTTTTGGCGAAAATTTCGACGACTTTGAAAAGTGCTGCAATTAATTCTTTGGGGTACTATTCCGAAGTGATTTTGCGAGAGGAATCGATTAATCGCAGTCCCGATACGCTGCGAGCAACACCTGCAAAGTTACAGCCGAAAAACTGCAGATTTTCATCGTCATTTCTCCGCTGCTGGTCCTAGGCTATTTTTCATGTGTTTTCTGAGTTCCTGGGCGTCGAATTAGTCTGAAAAGCGTCATACGGATCGATTCCCAGACAAAAGATTTTTCGGCCAAAAAAAATCCAAGGCTAACCCCTTTGCATTTTTGGCGAAAATTTCGACGACTTTGAAAAGTGCTGCAATTAATTCTTTGGGGTACTATTCCGACGTGATTTTGCGAGAGGAATCGATTAATCGCAGTCCCGATACGCTGCGAGCAACACCTGCAAAGTTACAGCCGAAAAACTGCAGATTTTCATCGTCATTTCTCCGCTGCTGGTCCTAGGCTATTTTTCATGTGTTTTCTGAGTTCCTGGGCGTCGAATTAGTCTAAAAAGCGTCATACGGATCGCTTTCCAGACAAAAGATTTTTCGGCCAAAAAAAATCCAAGGCTAACCCCTTTGCATTTTTGGCGAAAATTTCGACGACTTTGAAAAGTGCTGCAATTAATTCTTTGGGGTACTATTCCGAAGTGATTTTGCGAGAGGAATCGATTAATCGCAGTCCCGATACGCTGCGAGCAACACCTGCAAAGTTACAGCCGAAAAACTGCAGATTTTCATCGTCATTTCTCCGCTGCTGGTCCTAGGCTATTTTTCATGTGTTTTCTGAGTTCCTGGGCGTCGAATTAGTCTGAAAAGCGTCATACGGATCGATTCCCAGACAAAAGATTTTTCGGCCAAAAAAAATCCAAGGCTAACCCCTTTGCATTTTTGGCGAAAATTTCGACGACTTTGAAAAGTGCTGCAATTAATTCTTTGGGGTACTATTCCGACGTGATTTTGCGAGAGGAATCGATTAATCGCAGTCCCGATACGCTGCGAGCAACACCTGCAAAGTTACAGCCGAAAAACTGCAGATTTTCATCGTCATTTCTCCGCTGCTGGTCCTAGGCTATTTTTCATGTGTTTTCTGAGTTCCTGGGCGTCGAATTAGTCCAAAAAGCGTCATACGGATCGATTCCCAGACAAAAGATTTTTCGGCCAAAAAAAATCCAAGGCTAACCCCTTTGCATTTTTGGCGAAAATTTCGACGACTTTAAAAAGTGCTGCAATTAATTCTTTGGGGTACTATTCCGACGTGATTTTGCGAGAGGAATCGATTAATCGCAGTCCCGATACGCTGCGAGCAACACCTGCAAAGTTACAGCCGAAAAACTGCAGATTTTCATCGTCATTTCTCCGCTGCTGGTCCTAGGCTATTTTTCATGTGTTTTCTGAGTTCCTGGGCGTCGAATTAGTCTAAAAAGCGTCATACGGATCGATTCCCAGACAAAAGATTTTTCGGCCAAAAAAAATCCAAGGCTAACCCCTATGCATTTTTGGCGAAAATTTCGACGACTTTGAAAAGTGCTGCAATTAATTCTTTGGGGTACTATTCCGACGTGATTTTGCGAGAGGAATCGATTAATCGCAGTCCCGATACGCTGCGAGCAACACCTGCAAACTTACAGCCGAAAAACTGCAGATTTTCATCGTCATTTCTCCGCTGCTGGTCCTAGGCTATTTTTCATGTGTTTTCTGAGTTCCTGGGCGTCGAATTAGTCTAAAAAGCGTCATACGGATCGATTCCCAGACAAAAGATTTTTCGGCCAAAAAAAATCCAAGGCTAACCCCTTTGCATTTTTGGCGAAAATTTCGACGACTTTGAAAAGTGCTGCAATTAATTCTTTGGGGTACTATTCCGACGTGATTTTGCGAGAGGAATCGATTAATCGCAGTCCCGATACGCTGCGAGCAACACCTGCAAAGTTACAGCCGAAAAACTGCAGATTTTCATCGTCATTTCTCCGCTGCTGGTCCCAGGCTATTTTTCATGTGTTTTCTGAGTTCCTGGGCGTCGAATTAGTCTAAAAAGCGTCATACGGATCGATTCCCAGACAAAAGATTTTTCGGCCAAAAAAAATCCAAGGCTAACCCCTTTGCATTTTTGGCGAAAATTTCGACGACTTTGAAAAGTGCTGCAATTATTTCTTTGGGGTACTATTCCGACGTGATTTTGCGAGAGGAATCGATTAATCGCAGTCCCGATACGCTGCGAGCAACACCTGCAAAGTTACAGCCGAAAAACTGCAGATTTTCATCGTCATTTCTCCGCTGCTGGTCCTAGGCTATTTTTCATGTGTTTTCTGAGTTCCTGGGCGTCGAATTAGTCTAAAAAGCGTCATACGGATCGATTCTCAGACGAGAGATTTTTCGGCCAAAAAAAATCCAAGGCTAACCCCTTTGCATTTTTGGCGAAAATTTCGACGACTTTGAAAAGTGCTGCAATTAATTCTTTGGGGTACTATTCCGACGTGATTTTGCGAGAGGAATCGATTAATCGCAGTCCCGATACGCTGCGAGCAACACCTGCAAAGTTACAGCCGAAAAACTGCAGATTTTCATCGTCATTTCTCCGCTGCTGGTCCTAGGCTATTTTTCATGTGTTTTCTGAGTTCCTGGGCGTCGAATTAGTCTAAAAAGCGTCATACGGATCGATTCCCAGACAAAAGATTTTTCGGCCAAAAAAAATCCAAGGCTAACCCCTTTGCATTTTTGGCGAAAATTTCGACGACTTTGAAAAGTGCTGCAATTAATTCTTTGGGGTACTATTCCGACGTGATTTTGCGAGAGGAATCGATTAATCGCAGTCCCGATACGCTGCGAGCAACACCTGCAAAGTTACAGCCGAAAAACTGCAGATTTTCATCGTCATTTCTCCGCTGCTGGTCCTAGGCTATTTTTCATGTGTTTTCTGAGTTCCTGGGCGTCGAATTAGTCTAAAAAGCGTCATACGGATCGATTCCCAGACAAAAGATTTTTCGGCCAAAAAAAATCCAGGGCTAACCCCTTTGCATTTTTGGCGGAAATTTCGACGACTTTGAAAAGTGCTGCAATTAATTCTTTGGGGTACTATTCCGACGTGATTTTGCGAGAGGAATCGATTAATCGCAGTCCCGATACGCTGCGAGCAACACCTGCAAAGTTACAGCCGAAAAACTGCAGATTTTCAACGTCATTTCTCCGCTGCTGGTCCTAGGCTATTTTTCATGTGTTTTCTGAGTTCCTGGGCGTCGAATTAGTCCAAAAAGCGTCATACGGATCGATTCCCAGACAAAAGATTTTTCGGCCAAAAAAAATCCAAGGCTAACCCCTATGCATTTTTGGCGAAAATTTCGACGACTTTGAAAAGTGCTGCAATTAATTCTTTGGGGTACTATTCCGACGTGATTTTGCGAGAGGAATCGATTAATCGCAGTCCCGATACGCTGCGAGCAACACCTGCAAACTTACAGCCGAAAAACTGCAGATTTTCATCGTCATTTCTCCGCTGCTGGTCCTAGGCTATTTTTCATGTGTTTTCTGAGTTCCTGGGCGTCGAATTAGTCTAAAAAGCGTCATACGGATCGATTCCCAGACAAAAGATTTTTCGGCCAAAAAAAATCCAAGGCTAACCCCTTTGCATTTTTGGCGAAAATTTCGACGACTTTGAAAAGTGCTGCAATTAATTCTTTGGGGTACTATTCCGACGTGATTTTGCGAGAGGAATCGATTAATCGCAGTCCCGATACGCTGCGAGCAACACCTGCAAAGTTACAGCCGAAAAACTGCAGATTTTCATCGTCATTTCTCCGCTGCTGGTCCCAGGCTATTTTTCATGTGTTTTCTGAGTTCCTGGGCGTCGAATTAGTCTAAAAAGCGTCATACGGATCGATTCCCAGACAAAAGATTTTTCGGCCAAAAAAAATCCAAGGCTAACCCCTTTGCATTTTTGGCGAAAATTTCGACGACTTTGAAAAGTGCTGCAATTATTTCTTTGGGGTACTATTCCGACGTGATTTTGCGAGAGGAATCGATTAATCGCAGTCCCGATACGCTGCGAGCAACACCTGCAAAGTTACAGCCGAAAAACTGCAGATTTTCATCGTCATTTCTCCGCTGCTGGTCCTAGGCTATTTTTCATGTGTTTTCTGAGTTCCTGGGCGTCGAATTAGTCTAAAAAGCGTCATACGGATCGATTCTCAGACGAGAGATTTTTCGGCCAAAAAAAATCCAAGGCTAACCCCTTTGCATTTTTGGCGAAAATTTCGACGACTTTGAAAAGTGCTGCAATTAATTCTTTGGGGTACTATTCCGACGTGATTTTGCGAGAGGAATCGATTAATCGCAGTCCCGATACGCTGCGAGCAACACCTGCAAAGTTACAGCCGAAAAACTGCAGATTTTCATCGTCATTTCTCCGCTGCTGGTCCTAGGCTATTTTTCATGTGTTTTCTGAGTTCCTGGGCGTCGAATTAGTCTAAAAAGCGTCATACGGATCGATTCCCAGACAAAAGATTTTTCGGCCAAAAAAAATCCAAGGCTAACCCCTTTGCATTTTTGGCGAAAATTTCGACGACTTTGAAAAGTGCTGCAATTAATTCTTTGGGGTACTATTCCGACGTGATTTTGCGAGAGGAATCGATTAATCGCAGTCCCGATACGCTGCGAGCAACACCTGCAAAGTTACAGCCGAAAAACTGCAGATTTTCATCGTCATTTCTCCGCTGCTGGTCCTAGGCTATTTTTCATGTGTTTTCTGAGTTCCTGGGCGTCGAATTAGTCTAAAAAGCGTCATACGGATCGATTCCCAGACAAAAGATTTTTCGGCCAAAAAAAATCCAGGGCTAACCCCTTTGCATTTTTGGCGGAAATTTCGACGACTTTGAAAAGTGCTGCAATTAATTCTTTGGGGTACTATTCCGACGTGATTTTGCGAGAGGAATCGATTAATCGCAGTCCCGATACGCTGCGAGCAACACCTGCAAAGTTACAGCCGAAAAACTGCAGATTTTCAACGTCATTTCTCCGCTGCTGGTCCTAGGCTATTTTTCATGTGTTTTCTGAGTTCCTGGGCGTCGAATTAGTCCAAAAAGCGTCATACGGATCGATTCCCAGACAAAAGATTTTTCGGCCAAAAAAAATCCAAGGCTAACCCCTTTGCATTTTTGGCGAAAATTTCGACGACTTTAAAAAGTGCTGCAATTAATTCTTTGGGGTACTATTCCGACGTGATTTTGCGAGAGGAATCGATTAATCGCAGTCCCGATACGCTGCGAGCAACACCTGCAAAGTTACAGCCGAAAAACTGCAGATTTTCATCGTCATTTCTCCGCTGCTGGTCCTAGGCTATTTTTCATGTGTTTTCTGAGTTCCTGGGCGTCGAATTAGTCTGAAAAGCGTCATACGGATCGATTCCCAGACAAAAGATTTTTCGGCCAAAAAAAATCCAAGGCTAACCCCTTTGCATTTTTGGCGAAAATTTCAACGACTTTGAAAAGTGCTGCAATTAATTCTTTGGGGTACTATTCCGACGTGATTTTGCGAGAGGAATCGATTAATCGCAGTCCCGATACGCTGCGAGCAACACCTGCAAAGTTACAGCCGAAAAACTGCAGATTTTCATCGTCATTTCTCCGCTGCTGGTCCTAGGCTATTTTTCATGTGTTTTCTGAGTTCCTGGGCGTCGAATTAGTCTAAAAAGCGTCATACGGATCGATTCCCAGACAAAAGATTTTTCGGCCAAAAAAAATCCAAGGCTAACCCCTTTGCATTTTTGGCGAAAATTTCGACGACTTTGAAAAGTGCTGCAATTAATTCTTTGGGGTACTATTCCGACGTGATTTTGCGAGAGGAATCGATTAATCGCAGTCCCGATACGCTGCGAGCAACACCTGCAAAGTTACAGCCGAAAAACTGCAGATTTTCATCGTCATTTCTCCGCTGCTGGTCCTAGGCTATTTTTCATGTGTTCTCTGAGTTCCTGGGCGTCGAATTAGTCTAAAAAGCGTCATACGGATCGATTCTCAGACAAGAGATTTTTCGGCCAAAAAAAATCCAAGGCTAACCCCTTTGCATTTTTGGCGAAAATTTCGACGACTTTGAAAAGTGCTGCAATTAATTCTTTGGGGTACTATTCCGACGTGATTTTGCGAGAGGAATCGATTAATCGCAGTCCCGATACGCTGCGAGCAACACCTGCAAAGTTACAGCCGAAAAACTGCAGATTTTCATCGTCATTTCTCCGCTGCTGGTCCTAGGCTATTTTTCATGTGTTTTCTGAGTTCCTGGGCGTCGAATTAGTCTAAAAAGCGTCATACGGATCGATTCCCAGACAAAAGATTTTTCGGCCAAAAAAAATCCAAGGCTAACCCCTTTGCATTTTTGGCGAAAATTTCGACGACTTTGAAAAGTGCTGCAAATAATTCTTTGGGGTACTATTCCGACGTGATTTTGCGAGAGGAATCGATTGATCGCAGTCCCGATACGCTGCGAGCAACACCTGCAAAGTTACAGCCGAAAAACTGCAGATTTTCATCGTCATTTCTCCGCTGCTGGTCCTAGGCTATTTTTCATGTGTTTTCTGAGTTCCTGGGCGTCGAATTAGTCTAAAAAGCGTCATACGGATCGATTCCCAGACAAAAGATTTTTCGGCCAAAAAAAATCCAAGGCTAACCCCTTTGCATTTTTGGCGAAAATTTCGACGACTTTGAAAAGTGCTGCAATTAATTCTTTGGGGTACTATTCCGACGTGATTTTGCGAGAGGAATCGATTAATCGCAGTCCCGATACGCTGCGAGCAACACCTGTAAAGTTACAGCCGAAAAACTCATGATTTTCGTCGTCATTTCTCTGCTGCTGGTCCTACGCTATTTTTGATGTGTTTTCTGAGTTCCTGGGCGTCGAATTATTCTAAAAAACGTCATACGAATCGATTCCCAGACAAAAGATTTTTCGGCCAAAAAAAATCCAAGGCTAACCCCTTTGCATTTTTGGTGAAAATTTCGACGACTTTGAAAAGTGCTGCAATTAATTCTGTAGGGCACTATTCCGACGTAATTTTGCGAGAGAAATCGATTGAACGCAGTCCCAATACGCTGCGAGCAACACCTGTAAAGTTACAGCCGAAAAACTCATGATTTTCGTCGTCATTTCTCTGCTGCTGGTCCTACGCTATTTTTGATGTGTTTTCTGAGTTCCTGGGCGTCAAATTAGTCTAGAAAACGTCATACGAATCGATTCCCAGACCAAAGATTTTTCGGCTAAAACAAATCCAAGGCTAACCCCTCTGCATTTTTGGTGAAAATTTCGACGACTTTGAAAAGTGCTGCAATTAATTCTGTAGGGCACTATTCCGACGTAATTTCGCGAGAGAAATCGATTAAACGCAGTCCCAATACGCTGCGAGCAACACCTGTAAAGTTACAGCCGAAAAACTCATGATTTTCGTCGTCATTTCTCTGCTGCTGGTCCTACGCTATTTTTGATGTGTTTTCTGAGTTCCCGGGCGTCGAATTAGTCTAGAAAACGTCATCCGAATCGATTCCCAGACAAAAGATTCTTCGGCCAAAAAAAATCCAAGGCTAACCCCTTTGCATTTTTGGTGAAAATTCCGACGACTTTGAGAGGTGCTGCAATTAATTCGTTCAGGCACTATACCGACGTAATTTCGCGAGAGAAATCGATTGAACGCAGTCCCAATACGCTGCGAGCAACACCTGTAAAGTTACAGCCGAAAAACTCATGATTTTCGTCGTCATTTCTCTGCTGCTGGTCCAACGCTATTTTTGATGTGTTTTCTGAGTTCCTGGGCGTCGAATTAGGCTAAAAAACGTCATACGAATCGATTCCCAGACAAAAGATTTTTCGCCCGAAAAAAATCCAAGGCTATTGAAAAAAAGCATAGTAATACCAGTATATAAAGCCGGTGAAAAAACAGATGCAACAAACTACAGACCTATCTCGCTCATAAGCAGCATAAGTAAGATTCTAGAAAAATGCATAAAAAACAGGCTAATAGAGTTCTTTGAAAAAAACAACATCCTCTCAAACACCCAGTACGGATTCAGAATGAATAAGAGTACACAGGATGCGATATACAAACTCACGAATCGTATTACGAGCAACCTCGATCAAGGAACCAAAACCATTGCCACATACCTGGATCTATCAAAAGCCTTCGATACAGTACAACATCACATCTTGCTCCGAAAACTAGAGAAAATGGGCATCAGAGGAATAGCCAATAAATGGTTTGGAAGCTACCTCGGGAACAGACAACAAAAAACAAGGATCGGGGACAGAAATAGCAGAGCAGGCGTAATAACAACGGGCGTCCCACAAGGGTCTGTACTTGGAGCAATATTGTATATTGTGTACACCAACGATCTGTGCAAAATGAAAATAGAATCAGAAATGATAGCCTATGCAGATGACACGGTAATAATAACGACAGGAAATGACTGGAAGGAGGTTTATAGAAAAGCGAACACGGATATGGCAAAAATAAAGAGGTGGCTAGACAATCACAAACTAACCCTGAATGGGAACAAAACTAAGTACATGCGGTATAAAATTAATAAAATCAAAGATCCTGAAGACAGTGAATTCTTGATTCTGAAAATACACACTTGCGGAAAATACGAACCAGGATGCGGCTGTGAAGAAATAGAAATGAAAGAATGCATTAAATACCTGGGTGTCACGATCGATGAAAGAATGAAGTGGACTGAACACATAAAACGAACAGCAGCCAGACTACGACAAACAATTCACACGCTGCTCAATATCAGATCAATTGTAACACAGGACACGATGAGGAAAATCTACTATGCTCTAGTACACTCTATTATTGAATATGGGATAATAGCATGGGGAAATGCATACCAGAAAAATTTGAGACCACTGGAAATAATACAAAAAATGATACTACGAATAGCCTTTTGGAAACCTCGGTATTACCCAAGTGATATGCTCTTTGCCATAACAAAAATACCGGACATACGCCAGGCTTACATGAAGAACGCACTAGTGCGTCTTAAACGAAATCCGGAAGAAATAGAACAAAGAAAGCTCACCCACGAACATGACACCAGAGCCAGGACACGAGGAAACCTCATACTTCCGAAAACTAAAACAACAATTGGGCACAGACAGGAAAGAGTCATTATAAACAAGCTGTATAATGAAATTCCATTAGAAATAAAGCAAAAATGTATACAGGGTTTCAAAAAAAGTATTAGTACTTGGATTTTACAGCAGGGAAGAATGTACTATGATAAACTGACTAACACCTAGAAAATAAGTGAATACCAAGACTCAATTAGGAATATAGAAGTTGTCTGAAGGTTTTGTCTGAATGTTTTCTTGTTACAAATGTAAGCAAATAAAAAAGTATCACCAACTTATTAGGTATAGATTAGGAAATAAGTACAACGTGTAGATTTAAATAACAACTCGGAATGATTGATCTGCGTAATATAGTGAACTATCAGGTGCGGATGAGAATATCTCAAATGCAAGCACACAATCACGCAAAAAAAAAAAAAAAAAAAAAAAAAAAAATTGTAATTTAGGAAATTAAGTGACTACTTGTCACTAAGTAGAAAAAAGCAACTCCAGCCACACAAGCATAATTAGATGCTCAGGCATGGAGAACTGAGAATTATATGTAAACACGAAAAATATGTTTGTCAATAAATCTAAAAATCTAAATCTAACCCCTTTGCATTTTTGGTAAAAATTTCGACGACTTTGAAAAGTGCCGCAAATAATTCTTTCAGGCACTATTCCGACGTAATTTTCCGAGAGAAATCGATTAAACGCAGTCCCGATACGCTGCGAGCAACACCTGTAAAGTTACAGCCAAAAAACTCATGATTTTCGTCGTCATTTCTCTGCTGCTGGTCCTACGCTATTTTCTATGTGTTTTCTGAGTTCCTGGGCGTCGAATTAGTCTGGAAAACGTCATACGAATCGATTCCCAGACAAAAGATTTTTCGGCCAAAAAAAATCCAAGGCTAACCCCTTTGCATTTTTGGTGAAAATTTCGACGACTTTGGAAAGTGCTGCAATTAATTCTGTAGGGCACTATTCCGACGTAATTTCGCGAGAGAAATCGATTAAACGCAGTCCCAATACGCTGCGAGCAACACCTGTAAAGTCACAGCCGAAAAACTCATGATTTTCGTCGTCATTTCTCTGCTGCTGGTCCTACGCTATTTTTGATGTGTTTTCTGAGTTCCTGGGCGTCGAATTAGTCTAGGAAACGTCATACGAATCGATTCCCAGACATAAGATTTTTCGGCCAAAAAAAATCCAAGGCTAACCCCTTTGCATTTTTGGTGAAAATTTCGACGACTTTGAAAAGTGCTGCAATTAATTCTGTAGGGCACTATTCCGACGTAATTTTGCGAGAGAAATCGATTAAACGCAGTCCCAATACGCTGCGAGCAACACCTGTGAAGTTACAGCCGAAAAACTCATGATTTTCGTCGTCATTTCTCTGATGCTGGTCCTACGCTATTTTTGATGTGTTTTCTGAGTTCCTGGGCGTCGAATTAGTCTAGAAAACGTCATACGAATCGATTCCCAGACAAAAGATTTTTCGGCCAAAAAAAATCCAAGGCTAACCCCTTTGCATTTTTGGTGAAAATTTCGACGACTTTGAAAAGTGCTGCAATTAATTCTGTAGGGCGCTATTCCGACGTAATTTTGCGAGAGAAATCGATTAAACGCAGTCCCAATACGCTGCGAGCAACACCTGTAAAGTTACAGCCAAAAAACTCATGATTTTCGTCGTCATTTCTCTGCTGCTGGTCCTACGCTATTTTTGATGTGTTTTCTGAGTTCCTGGGCGTCGAATTAGTCTAGAAAACGTTATACGAATCGATTCCCAGACAAAAGATTTTTCGGCCAAAAAAAATCCAAGGCTAACCCCTTTGCATTTTTGGTGAAAAGTTCGACGACTTTGAAAAGTGCTGCAATTAATTCTGTAGGGCACTATTCCGACGTAATTTTGCGAGAGAAATCGATTAAACGCAGTCCCAATACGCTGCGAGCAACACCTGTAAAGTTACAGCCGAAAAACTCATGATTTTCGTCGTCATTTCTCTGCTGCTGGTCCTACGCTATTTTTGATGTGTTTTCTGAGTTCCTGGGCGTCGAATTAGTCGAGAAAACGTCATACGAATCGATACCCAGACAAAAGATTTTTCGGCAAAAAAAAATCCAAGGCTAACCCCTTTGCATTTTTGGTGAAAATTTCGACGACTTTGATAAGTGCTGCAATTAATTCTGTAGGGCACTATTCCGTCGTAATTTTGCGAGAGAAATCGATTAAACGCAGTCCCAATACGCTGCGAGCAACACCTGTAAAGTTACAGCCGAAAAACTCATGATTTTCGTCGTCATTTCTCTGCTGCTGGTCCTACGCTATTTTTGATGTGTTTTCTGAGTTCCTGGGCGTCGAATTAGTCTAGAAAACGTCATACGAATCGATTCCCAGACAAAAGATTCTTCGGCCAAAAAAAATCCAAGGCTAACCCCTTTGCATTTTTGGTGAAAATTCCGACGACTTTGAAAAGTGCTGCAATTAATTCTTTCAGGCACTACTCCGACGTAATTTTGCGAGAGAAATCGATTAAACGCAGTCCCGATACGCTGCGAGCAACACCTGTAAAGTTACAGCCGAAAAACTCATGATTTTCGTCGTCATTTCTCTGCTGCTGGTCCTACGCTATTTTTTATGTGTTTTCTGAGTTCCCGGGCGTCCAATTAATCTAGAAAGGGTCTTACAAATTGATTCCGAGACGAAAAATTCTCGGCTCCAAAAATAACCAAAAAAGTAAGGCTAACCCCTTTCGATTCTTGTCGAAAAACTCGAAGATTTTGAAAAGTACTGCCAACAATTTTCACGCGCACTATTCCCGCATAATTCAACGAGAGAAATCGATTGGGCGCACACCAAATTCGCTGCGAGCAACGGGTTAAGAGTTACAGCCAGAAAACGAAACGTTTGTCTGGCGACTTTTCTGCTGTTGATCTTCTGGTCGTCATTCCTCCGCCGATGTTTCGACGCGCTTCTTGCTGTGATTTCTGAGTTCCTGGGGGTGCAATTAATCCACGAAAGGCTACACAAACTGATTTCGAGACGGAAAATGTTTGGTTCTAAAATCGCAAAAAAAAAAGTAACGGTAACTCTTTCGGATTCATGGCGAATTATCTGATGATTTTTAAAAGTTATAAAAGCGATTATTTGAAGCACTTTACTGGAGTAATCTTGCGAGAGAAATCGATTAAACGCAGTCCTGAAACGCTGCTGACGACGCCTCAAAAGTTACAGCCGAAAAACGAAGTATTCGTTCACAGTTCCAGCACTGCTGGTTTTTTTCTCCTGGTCAAAAATAAGGAAGGCGATCCTTGCCTGATTTCACGTGAAAATTTCTATGATCCTGGGAAATGCTGGAATCAATTTGTCGATGCGCTGTGTCGACATAATTTTGCAAGAGGAATTGATTGGGCGCATTTCAAATACGATGCGGGCATTCGATTAAGAGATACAGCCGAAAAATTAAGGACTGCCTTCCGAATTGACACTACCGAATTTGGCTGAGAAATGAATAGCCTGCCTCGAATAAATCTATTCAATTGGATATCATTCCATAGTCATAATAATATCCCACACCGCATTGTTTATCTTGGTACATGTGATGGCAACATTAGTTCTCGTCGTTTTCACCTATCGATTATTCACAGACCTGCGTTTCATCTATTCGCGTCGTTCATTCTCAGTTACGGAAAGATTCAGCAGGCTAGCGGTCTTTATACATCTTCAGTCAACGATATCCCTTAATCATACGGACTTATGGTTGGAGCATTCCCTTGCACGGCGTGTGGCGAAAGACGAAAGGATCAACTCGGCCAAATTTTTTTTGAATTGTTTTTTTGACTCATTCGAGGTAAGTAACATATCTTCATCATAATAGATAAAATAGTAAAAGTAATTATGTAGAATCGAATAGGAGTATTTATGTATCTTATAAATAGATTCAATGTAAGTAGTGCTTGGGTTATTTATTCACATAAAATATATGTTTGAGGTGAATAAACCGTAAACATTGGTCTAAAACGTATAACGGTAATAGATTCTGTAACTGATTGTGAGTCAATTCTTAACTCGGATGGACGCATTGTGTGAGTATGTATGTTCTAGAAACTATCTGGAACAAGCTTGACAGTTCAAATATCGTAAACAATACCTTGTAATTAATATTAAAACAAGATTTATTATTTTTTCACAACCTTTTTGCTAAGCAACCTTAGCTTGCTTAGCAAATACGTTGTAAAAAAAAATTTTCTAAAATAACTAAATCTTCTTTTCATAATAATTGCAAGACATTGTTTACGATAAACTGTTAAGGTTTTTCCAGATAGTTTCTAGAACATTACTTTATAAATTCAAGGATTATGTAAAAGAAAATTATGGCAAGCCTAGAAAAACTATGAAATTTACCATGAACGCTACTTAAACCTCGAATGACTTTTAAGCAAGTAAATTTATCGAAAAATTATAAGAGACCTTTTTTGTAGAGCGTTCAATTTCCTACAAAAATATGCATCGAACATTACTGTACTGTTGTTTATTTCGAAGATGAAAATCAATTCTAAAAAGTACAAAAATTCCATGTTATTTAAATGGGAAATGTAACATGATTATGGCACGATACAAAATTAAAATTAAGAGCTTTTTTGGCATGATATTTTTCATTAGGGCAAAAACTGAAACTTTAGGGGACGGCAGAAAAAAAGATGCCAAAATGGGAAATAACAGACACCCTAATGTATGTATGTACATTAGACTGTATCAAAAAAATTGACTATTTTTTTTTTTTTTTTCTTTTAATATACTGAAAATATTGTTCAGGATACCGACAAAAGGCGCCTGTTAAAATGGGAGCTCTTAATTTTAATACTAAGAAGTGCCTTATCGCCATTTTCTACTTTTTTGATACAGTCTAATGTACATATGTATATATGTATCTATGTGATTAATTTTTTTGTCCGACGATTTGTTCAGAACGAGTTACCGGATTTTAATGATTTTGATCTGAATGGACGCGAATTTCCCAAACTAAAAACTGATTATATTTTGGCTTTGATTGATTCAGTAATTTGCAAATTATGTAAATAACAAATTTGCAAAAGATGAAATAAAAATGATATCTTGGGAATGACTGAAAAATTGAATTACGATTATGTGTTACGTATGAAAACTCCAATATTTCTCACAATCAGATAGTAGGCATATATGGAATTTATAATTTAAGGATCACAATTCTCGATTGATTGTTTGCAGGTTCATTCAACTCGACCGTAGAAGTAATTGAATGTACAGGAGGGCTTTGGAGCTTCAGTTGTCTCTGATCAAGTACTGAATTGATCTGTAAAAAATTTTTGTTGCTCGATTATACATGAAAATACCTGTTAAAGTTTGTGGAATTAAGATTGTTGCCAGAATAAAATTTCGTTCTTATACTAGATGAAGCCACGAGAGGTAATAGAACGTAATAGACAAAGTAATAGAGTTGAGATACATATATAAGTTCATGTATTATATATTATATACACTTGTGTTCTGTGTGTGTATATATATAGATATATATTATAGTACTGTAGTAGAAGCCTGTCTTACAAGCGCATGCGCGATTTTCTGCTAATTGCCGGGAGGGATAAATAAATAATCACGAATACAGTGACACTAATATATTTCATTAATTTTTCTGAAAACTAGAAAATATCACAAGAACAACACAACAACGGTAAAAAGAAATTGAATCGAGGTTAAATGAACTAATAAGGAAGTGTTACTATCGCGAGTAGTACTACTCGGATTAGGATTATTTTACTAATCCAAAAATAACGTAAAAAAGTGTAATGGTTTTGATTAGCAAAAAAGAAAGCAAAAAAGCATAAAACAAATTTGGTATATACTTCTTGTATCACTCTTATTGCAGAATTCGCAGATCCAGATTCCAGCGTTTACATCACGTATTAGTAATACCAATCCACTTATAGCTGGAATCAAATAGGCATAAAGTATCGTTCACAATCGACTTAGTGCAGTGGTAGTGGCAATGGTAGTGCGGTGCGGAAGTTTTGGAATACGAATACCATGCAAGCGTTCACAATGGATTAGTGGTGGCGGTAGTGGGAGTGGAACGGTAGGATCAAGTAAGTATCAAGTATCGTTCACAATCGACTTAGTGCAGTGGTAGTGCAGTGCACGAGTTTGAAAATACGAATACCATGCGAGCGTTCACAATCAGCGGTTTACCATTCCACTAATCGGATGTAACGCTCGCGTGGTATTCGTATTTCCAAACTTCCGCACTACACTACCACTGCGCTAAGTCAATAGTGAATGATACTTCAGCACAGGCGCGACGGCGCGGTGAGCGGTAACCAATCAAAATGCCTAAAGTATAGTGTTCACTAGATTTTATGCATTTTGATTGGTTACCGCTCGACGCTGTTGTGTCGACTATCGATGATGCCCATATTCTCGGGGGAAAAACTGGCTCCCGAAAATGCAATAGAAATAACGAGCGTCGTAATAGCGTACGAAACTGCATGAAAAGGTAACAGATCTGTAATAATTGTAATTACCTTAAAAGGACGTACACTTTTATTCAGAAGCTACGTTTTAAAAAATTTCTTTGTCAGATTCCTAGCCCCGTTCTCGCACGATTTGATCAAATATCTGATTCATTTTATTACACCATTCTCTACAAGTTACCTCGAACAGCATGTATGTACACGACCACTTCTGAAATATATTGATTATAAGTATTGATGGTAAAAAAAATGGGAGGGAAGAATATGGCAACCCGATTTCTGTCGTCACTAAATGGATGAAAAATATCAATTCGCATGATCGTTTTTCATTGTGGATTTATAGCGACTTCAGCTAGCGACTGTGGCAGCATTTGGCTGCCTGTAATAATCCAGTTAACGCTATAGATGGCTACAAAAATTGCGGTTGTTGTGATCGACTCTTAATCAACCCAAAGATGCCACTAATCTGCAAATCACATGAGTCTGATAACTACAGCTATGTTTGATAGATGCACTGAACTCTGGAGAACTCAGTGGATAGACGTGTTTGATTTTGTCACGTATATTCATAACCTGATTAGATAAGCTTTTACAAGTCTCCAACTACAGAGATAATCAAATTACAGTACTGATGATTCAGACACTTTCCGAGTATAATAAAAAAAACTGGATTTAATCTTACAAAATTATGTTTAAAACATGTGATAAAGACGATCAGGATTGTGGTACATGTGAAGGTAGAAAAGAAATTATGAATCTTCTTCGTTGATGCAGGAGTACACAAAATTACTCATACCATTACAAGATACAAATGACATTTGAAGGATGTCTGAGATCACAGAAGTTGATTTCTTGTATTCCGTATGTTTATATAAATCTTGATATTTATAACCCACCTGCACATTACTCGTAAATACTTCTGCTCCAAGCACTCTGTATATTCCTGCATACAATGTACGTAAAAACAGTAAAATACAGGTTTCGAAAAGAACAATTTACTAATATGCACGAGGAACAATCTACAAGTAACAGAACATTTTTAATATCTTCAAAAAGTTTTCTCGCGACATCTACATTCGAGTAATTGTTGTATTAATGTGTATTACATAATTATGTCTTAATATGCGTTAGAATAAAAAAAAATTACAAATAACGCATCTTCGATATCTTCGTCAAGTTTGTTTTGCTCGCTACATGTACGTTCGATTAATACATTCGAAATACAATATTTACGGCGTAGTAGGTAGAGTTCAAGCTGCATTGGTGGGATATTTTGGCGATATTTCCTTCCAATTCTTGCCTTACGGTGTAGGCGTGAGCAATGCTGCTACGCAGGCAGCTTCGCAGGTGGCGAATCCTGCATTGCATGCGACCAGGGCTGGGACGGCCGCAATTTGTGCACCAGGTACGGTGCCGAAGGTGAACCCGGCTGCGGCGAAACAGGCAGTCACTACGGCTGCACATCCAGCGTAGCAAATACCAGCAGCTAACGGACCAGCTTCCACGTTGATAGTGCCAGCCAGAAGGAGTATCAGCACAACTGATGTTGAAATTTTCATCTTTGCCAAGCGATGAACTTTTTCGCGAATAAAGAAACTTGCGAGTTTGAAGAACTTTGCTTCCTAGTGCTCCGCACTGTGCGAGGAATCGGGTCACAATGACCTGAAATGGCGATGCGGATCGCGTTCTGCTTCGACGATCCAACCGACGACGTAGCTGCGGGATTCCTGGCTACGTTCGCAATATCTCCATTTTTCTCTTGCCTTTGACTCAATCACTGAAAGAAAGAGAAGGAACTAGTGGAACGGCTTACGTCATTTACGAACGCAGCCCGTTCTAAAAGTTTCGATGTCGACAGCTGCGATATACGCGTTTATCTTCGATATATCGACGGCGTGCGTAAGTCATTCAATTTTGACCACGCGTCAGGCAAGCCCAGTCATGTCTCAAGAATAATCATTTTCTTAGGTGGCGAAACTTTAATACTTTTTAAATTGGTACAAAGAATTCATATTTAATGCGCTTATAATTTTACCAATTAATTAAATTCTACGATTTCTAAAGTGTGAATGGCATATAATTTCAAAAGCAAATGCTATTAAGTTATTATGATTTAACATATTACTTATAAACTCTATACGCAATAATATTCCATCAAAATCACTCAGTCATAACGTGGAATGTTGATGAACAGAAGTAATTTTTTCAAAAAATTGCAGTGGTAACATACTTTCAACTTTCAGCCTTCCAGCGGCTCATCTGCCCTGCCACATCAGGTTCTTCTTCTTCTTCTTCCGTGTGATAAGAGAGTGTCCCATGTTGCTACTGCCAATTTGCTCTACTCTTCACCCCTGGCATGTCGAGTTGTTTGCTTCTGAAAAGAAAATTATGCATTGTTCAATGTCTGAAAAGGATGGAAATAAAAATAGTGATAAATACAATCTGTGACAAATATGTTTATGGGAATGTCGAATTTACAATGACTCAATAAAAGGGTTTGGTAATTATGAGATTCCAAATTGATCATTGGTCAGGTTTTAATTAAAGTTATAGTCTGTATCTTCATAAAACAAGCTTCTATCCCATTGATAGTTTGATAGTATTTTGGCTGTATGTCCTGGAAAATTTTTGAATATTCGAGAATCTAACCGATTAGTAAAAAGTGAGGAACTCATGAAAATACAATCTACCCCCACTCATATCGAAACCTTTGATAATAACATTCTTCTTTGTACAATCATTTCAGAACAAGTGTACAGCTGCTTGTATAATTTCAAATTTTTCAGATACAATCAAAATATCTTTCCTACGAGAATTCTGTATGATAAAGTTTCATGCTTCATTAATATTGAGTACTATTCTACAGACCACAATATTTGATATAAAATAAAATACTACTTTGTAACCTCGTTGCATCCGAATCACTTTCGAAACATTGACTTAAGTCGAATAAACCAGGTGTTTTCCATATTTTTTTAACTTTGAATTTAGTATTCGGGTGATTTTAACATATGTCAATCTACACATTGAATTCCTTTAATTTTAATCGTCCTATTAAAAGATATTTGATGATTGGTTTCAGCATACAAATGATCAGATATGTTAACAAGTTATTCGCATTGTACCAATGCACAGAAGACTTACCTGTCTTAGTTTTATAAAGGCAGCCGTTAACCGAGGATTGCTCTTGAGTATCTGTAGAATTTGGTTTTGTTGCTCAGGCGTGTTGGGACTCCGCAGGGCTTGCCCAAGTTGTCGCAAAGCATGCTTATGCATTGTCGATGCAGCAACTGTGGGTCGATTGTAAACTGGGTCGACTGGTCCCAGAATATCTCCTGGTTGTCCAGGCATCTGTGGAATTATATCCACAATCGGTTGACCTGGGTGTCGGGGCTGCTGCGGTGACATCAGCTGTTGAGGACTCGGTTGCCGGAGCCCCTGATTAGGTTGCATCACAGGATTCGCCAGATATCTGTAACAAAGATTATACCCAGACTCAGGACTGTGCACCAATCTGTCAGTATTCCGAGTCAGTGTTGGCAATCTTCAATTGCTGACCTCTTACAATTCAAGTATAATCCTTAATCTTTCAAAAGTATGTGGAATACTTTTACCTTTAATTAACAGTTACTTTGTTCAATTATAGTTCTGATACAGCCTTAATTATAGCTGTAAAAGAGCCGTGAAAACGTTGCAGATAGTGATGTATGGATGTTTCATACAGAATGATAACAGCAATAATTTGTCGTGGGTTTGAACCTTCTTCCCCACGGTAAGGTTATGAGTGACTCGAATGGGGTTAGAGTACCTAATTTATCTCCCACATAGCTAGCTTAGCTGGTTGTAGAGGGAAATTTTCATTACTTTCCTGGTTGGTATTGCATAATCATTCAGCGTAAAATGGTAGTCTCAATTTTTCCTGGTTATAATTCTGAGAAGAGAAGCTATAATAGCAAGCATGTGATATTGGCTAAAATTACGTTGATAATGCATTACCATTATACTCATCAATTTCAAAAAATACAGTTGCACAATGATAGCAAAATACCGTATCACTCATAATAGTATAACTTGTGTCTAACAGCTAGTAAATTTGTGACTACCAAGTTTCGACCATCTCAGGACTTTGTGGTAGTCCGCTGCTCCATACGTAGAGTATTCATTTGATTTTATGTGTAATGAAATTTACCCAATTTACTTACAAATTGTTGACACTCGTCTCCGTTGTGAGAGAGGCTTCCAATTTCTTTGAAGCTGATGTAACTTATTCCTTGCAATAACAGTGATCACATCCTAGAATAAATTCAATTTATAAGTGTTCCAATCAGTCCAGGGATCATCAGCAAAATCACACTGATAATGTCTACAGTGAAAGCATGAATGATTTTTATGATGGTGAATTTAAGATGATATTGTGTTGTTAGTATTACCATTGATCGTAACACCATTAGTCAGGATTTGATAGCTATCATGTACGAACTTGCCAAGGATCCAGAATCAGGAAGAAAGCACACTCCTCGATGGTTCTCTGGCAACTGATTTTATGTTTAAAACAAAATGTACGTCTTAAGCGGTAAAGACTGAACCCGTATTGTTTACTTTTAATTGTTCATAAATTTACGATAAGCCTCTCAGTTTCCCATAAGAATCAATGCTAAATGAAAATATATTAGAAGTAAAATAATTCCGCTATGGTTCAGACAATCGCTTCCAAATTTTACGCAGGTGTTCAAAATAAAAGTGAGAACAATCTGTATAATTTTCGTTGAGCTGGTATAATTTTGACCTACGCGCCTGTACATCCTTAAATGCACTCCTGTATTAACGACATGAAAAATGTTGCTGCTACTAATTAAGCATATGATATGCGCCAATTTCATATTGACATATTAGAGATGTAGCAGATTACACTTTGACCCGAAACATGATTCGAAAACTGACGATGATTGATTAAGAAAAAGGTGGAGCTGTTCACAGTAAGAAACCGCTGGTTTTGATTAAGTCAATAAAATTAATCGATATTAGATTTATCGGACAGCTATGGTACGTGATATTTTTCAGTCAACGGAATTGTTAGAGTCCATTTTATGATGGAAATAAAGAACATTAGAATGTGTATATTGGACCGGCACTTGGTATGGGTCGGATTCAATTTCGATCCGGTCAACCTTCAGAACAGTTACCAATCAGTAAAAAAAATCTATGTCAAATCCCAGCTGTATCCATTAAGAGAAAAAGGTACGTGTCGGCATGAAATTTTCTTCAATCAAGTAAGAACCGCATTGTTTCAAGATTATGGTAATAATTCTTTTGAATCCTGTTTAAATGCACATTTTTTTTCATTGCATTAAGACAATGAATCACAGGTTTATCTTTGCTGATGTATTTGAATCAATTTGGAAATTATTCACACCTGATAACGTTAGCGGTAAGGAAGGTGGCCCAATAAGAAGAGTAATATGACTCATGTTTTCAGTTTGATATTGAAAATGTACAATTATTTGCAACCCTTGTAATTTGAAAAAAATGTGCATATCTTCACAGAGCTGATAAGATGTGCTTGATATATTGCCTAGATATAAGATAAGATTGCTTTCTTGTACAGGGAGGACTTAACGTTTGAACACATCCTGATTAAAGTTCATAGGATTAGAATGTGTACATATAACGAAAGTGAATGACGTGACTCCGGTATGTATATTAAACAGGTGTGTGTATGTGTATATATGTGTATGTACATGTATATATAGCTACGTTATATCGTGTTACCAAATGATTAATTTTTACTATTTATTGTATAAAATCAATAAATGCCTTGGCAATAATACTACAAGAAGACAGCAGCTATAGAGTAGTAATTCTTGTAAATTGTACAGTAATAATATATATCATTACGTTCAAACAATTGTTATGCTTCATACACAATAATAACTTTACCTAATACTTATGCGCCTAGTATTAGCGTGGGACTACAGCTGCATATGTATAACTTGTTATGATCCATACAGTAACTTATATTACTATGTATCTTATTTCAGCGTACAAAGTGGGCTAGCTTTGTTTTACTTGGATTTGTAAAGTATGCATTAATATCTAAGCGAGTGTAATCACATCATATTTCGCATGTAGAGCTACAGTCTTAGACGTTTCAAGTCTTTCTAAATAAATTTGCTCAGCGACAAAATGATTTTTTATCAACTGATTTCACCCTCAGTAGAAATGTAATTAGCACGAACAATTGAACAGCCGATCATGTAAGACTGCACTCATCGTGCTTCACTACTTAGTTTCAAATCGGACTTCCCAAAAATGATAACACGAAAAATTATTTACAAAATGTAGCTGACTGTTGCGTCAATAATGCGTTTTGAAATTATTCATATTATGCCAAATTTGATGAGATCATAAGTTTTACTTATGAGCTGTCACTGAATGTTTGGAATGCTGTAGTATGCATTACTAGTTATCCTGAACTGTAAAATAATTAAAATCATTTGCCTGAAGTATATCTGAATAATGAAATCCGTTATGTAAATATGTGCTAATATTGCATTTGTATAATTCATGCTATCCGCTAAAAATAATTACACCCAGAAAAAGGAACCAATGAGTAGATTAACTTGGCAATTGCAGGCTGCATAAACCATAATTTAGTAATCGAATGTAAGATGATGTTATAGGACATTTATTTACATAAAGCCATTCATGGCTGAATCAAGTGGTATCTAGTAGCAGTAATCAAATAGTTGTTTGCCAGCCTACAAATACAAATTTTTATTATTTAAAAAAATTTGAAGGGGATATTGAATGTAATCAAGATGTTTATGTCACATGATAATTTGGCCCACAATGTACGCTTGAACATATCTATACCTTACATTCGTCACAATTTTGTCTTTGCATGATGAAATATTTGCAATTTTATAAATATATAAGACAGGGAAACCTAAATCAATTATATCATATCTTTTCTTTTTTGTTAAGAAAGATAATTTTAAATGTTACATACAATAGAACTTCACTGATATTCTAATATACAATTATCTATACAAGTGTGGATGATATTATTTTGTTATAGTTTTCTGCAATCTAATGTAATCGCTTTCATCTTTATTTAGTTGAAAAACAAAAATGTGTGTCACAATTATTTTAGATTTCTCTGTAATATACTATAAAAATCTTTCATGTAAGGACCTCATAGACTCTGAATTCTAATATATATTGTATATACATTATTGAAATATACCATGTGTAAAGACGCAGGACTGATGTGATATTTACTATTATATACATAAAAATCAGTTTATTTTTCATATATTATTATTATTATTATTATTATTATTATTATTATTATTTGTATCATCATTATTATTATTATTTCAATATAATCACATAGATATGATTATCACTTCGAGAGTTTCGTGATTTGGTTCATTACATGTATCAGTGTCTCCTACACCCAATGACTATACTCTGGCTGAAAACCACAGTGCTTTTAAAACAATATCACAGATCACACCAATAGCTTGTACTAATGTACGTGTCATACACATATATCTATGCTACTGTTTGTAGATGTACAATACACACCACTCACATTCTTGCAAATTTTCATTGTTGGAAGAATTTCCAGAGATGAGTTACATTTCTCTAAATACACCACTAACGAATTTTTGGTCTTCAGTCGACCAAAAATTCTCTATCCTTTCACTCGCAAAGATTAAAGATTACACCTAACATGTTGAATATATTGGTGTTAAAAGGGTATTTTAAATATCAGTCAATCTCTTGTGAAAAGCCCATTGTAATAAGAACAAAATTAATTGGGAAGACAAAACAACGGAGAAACCATTGTATGGTGAGTGAATGTGCTGCAATTCGAATTATTCTCTTCAGAATGGATTGATTTCGCTAGCTATGCTTTGATTTGGATACAACTGAACAAGTAGAAATATTAACTCTTATTATACTGCCTTATTATTCCGAATGAAAGTTATAATTTGTTCTGAACGTGGGTCATCTCTGATATTTTTTATACATTAATTCTTGCTTTGTGTTTCTATGTTTCACGACCGCAGAAAAAAAAAACTAAATATAACAATTGTGACAATAATAATATGAGATACAGCATTTCTACCTAAATTTCCTTCTAGTTTCTATGATAATTCCTTGTAAAACCTGCAGAAGGAATTATCAAAGCAATTAGAATTAAATACAAAGTTACTGAATATTCATATCCAGATTTGTTACCCTAATTAATTCCATAAATTTTGGAAAGCAGATCTGGTGATTTCAAGTGATTCAAGCTCAATTTTGGGTGGTCTTTGCAATAATCCCATACGATTTCAAACTATTTCAAATTAATTCCAATTGCTAGATTTCAGCTAATATATGTGAATTTCATTTTGCAAAATTATTCCCTACCCATAAATGTTTCGCTGACGAAACTGGGCAAAACCTGGACCTTATTATAATTTACAACAAGAATTTGTCATTATAATTCGTTCATACTTGAAGTGTCATGTACGTGTTAATTATATGCACCAACTTTTTCGAATAATGCATATCTAGTCAAATGAAATCACTAAATCAAATGAAAATTGCATATAAATTCAAAAGCAAATGCAATTAAGTTTTACTACGATATATCAGATTATTTGTCAACTTTATGCGCGATAATTTTCCGTAAAAATAAAGTCACTCATTTACAGTGTGGAATGTTGCCTAGCAAAATTCAATTTCTCAAAAAATATCAGTAGTGATAAGATTTTTTGGACTTTCTGCCTGTCAACACGATTATAATTCACATGCTGTGCTGGATAACGCATACCTAACATTATAAACAGTGACAATAACATCAGCAGGTGTGTAAAGGGTCTGTCAATAAAAATATACAGGTATGTTAAAGTATAAGACTTCAATTGAAATTAAGTATATTCCAATGCAATGTCAAATCAAAGACATAAAGTTTAGGAATCTGTTTTAAGCAAATCATGGTTATCGGAATTTGGACGATTCATTAGTTTGAATGTTTATATCCGTGACTTAGCCAATATCATCATAGTCCAAAATGGCAGACTCATAATTTCAGTACTGAATACCCGCATAATATCCCGACAACTGTTATATCTTTTCCAAAAATTAGATTATTTATATTCAACTGTAATTCGTTCTGCATAAGCAGACAAATTTAAAGTTACTTTTTGTATAACAACCGAAGAAAAAATTATGAGGTTTCTATGCACATGTCGGAAGGTCATAACGTCAAGAAACTACGCTCAGCAGTAACAAACAAATATCAAATAATATAAAAAAGACAAGCTCAATAAGATCGCAGCTAATATTAAAAAGAAATGCCGAGTCAGATTAATGTTCATGTATTGGATGCTCATGTAGTTTCAATTGATAAGTGAAAGGAGTATTAAGATTTGCCAAGGTATTTTATACAAGCCATACTTGAACACTTGAGTCATCACAACTCAATGAAAAAAGTTCAGAACTACTAGTATTATTAAGAGTCGAAGATTATACAGAGGAGGTTTGTACACGCATTACGATTTTTAAGTTTCGAATGCTAGTCAAATGGTAATTAAAACTGAAATTAAAAATAACAAAATTAATAAGTCTCACCTCTTCTCAACTCCTTGAATATAACAGGGTTGTGCATTTGCTGCTATAATCAACGATCATGTATCGCTTGAACGCAAACATATGTATGTTTTACAATATGCTGATATCTTATATAGAAACTACATGAGCATTTTGTGAATAAAGATTACACAATACTCGTGTCGTTTGTAAGTATATGGTATAAGTATTTACCTGTCATAATTTACTGTTAAACAAATTTTACGGGTGATTGTGTGTATGGATGATTAGTAATAGTCAATGAATTGGTAATATACAGGTATGTACAATGCTAGATATTCTTGATTCGGCATAACTTTTACTATGTAGATAAGTTTCGAAGAGACATTGTGCCAATAAGGAAACATCAATCAGATCATCTTATTTGTAATATTACAAGCTTGGAATATGCCACATGTTTCGGTGTTGGATTATGCCATGTAATTTGATGCCATCTCAATATGCATTTGTTACATGTATCTGCATACAATGACAGGAAAATACTTGGTAATGTAGTTTACAAAAAAAATCTAAAGCGTTATTTTGTCAAGTTTTAATAGAGGTAGGTGTGAGATTATTTGTCTTCGTTCTTTCTTCTCTCGTTATTTTTCATAAAATGTGTGCCAGCTTTGATGTACAACTTGAAAATAATTGTAGCAATGTGCATTTCCAAAATGCAATGCAGTGACGGGTGGTCTTTGGAAGGGGTTTGAGTGAAGATAGGGGGATAAACGTTACATTTGCGTCTCATTAATCTTTAATTAGGTCATTAAATCACTATTTACGAAAAATTCATAATAAAAAGTAGTATTCTATATTCGGTATTTCAGTTAATAATTGTAATAATAATTATAATAATTATTATATTCCATAGTTTTGTCTGTAGTATCTCCTATTGATAAGAATAATCGTAATAATTAATAATTAATTAATAATAATTACTTCATAATATAACCGTGGTATGGTTACATTTATGTGTTCCGTGATATAAAAAAAAATCCGTTAAAGAAACAAAAACAATTGTTATCGTGGTATTGTTCTTTTTTCAGTATAATAGTGAATTTCCTAAAATACTGTGAATTACAAAACAGAAAAATAAACTGTGATATAGGATTGCAATATATGTCTGCCACGTCAATAATGTCACTTATTTGATGAATATCTATTAACTATACATGGTATAACCATGATCACAAATGATTAACAGCCTCTGACGATGAGGTTCAACGCGAAGATTCAAGACCAAAAAAATATAATAAAATAATGTAATACAGTCTTGAGTAGACCTCTTATTGCAAAAAGTCGTAGAAAAAATTGTTTGTACAATAGCTGGTTATCATATTCTTATAAAAAAGGAAACGAGTAAGGCATAGATCATTATGCAACATTCATATCAACTGTTTTAGGTCGTGATGTTTCGTCTTTCCTCACTTTTCCATTCAATTCAATTTTCATTTTCTCGTTTTCGACTAAATTGTGTTTTATAATTAATCTTCTTGTTGAGACCATCATATTTTCTATCTTGTAACTCACAGTATTTTCGCATGGTGTACTGGTACACATCACATGTACTAGATTTCGATAGTTTACTACCACATAAGGTGCACCACTTCTTCGGATTTACAACACTGCCCTAAACACAGCCATACTAAGCCAAATACTTTTGGGTTTCTCATTACGATTATTTTACTCGTAAGATTGTTTAATCATCTATTTACTCAATTATTAACATTCCTCATTCAGCAGACATTCTTATCTACTAGACGATGGTACAATAAACAACAAATTCGATTTTCGATCCTATACACGCAAGTATACTGGGTAATTCTAAAGGCAATGTAAGAGAGGTATGTATAAAAATTATAAAAAAGATGTTAGCATTTATTTTTCGTCTATCAAGAGATTCAAATGTAACGTAAAATTTGTGCCAGATATATAGAGGATGGTACGTTAATAGAATACACAACAATGATGACAGCGACATAACAGATTTGTGCAAAATACCAAAACTTTAGATGGATTGTTTTTCACTCGCACGAGAATCAAGGGACTATTCCCTTTAATTTTACATGAATATCAAGTCAGTTCAATTCCAGTCTGATACGTGATTATCAAAGATATTAGCTGAAAGTGACAGGAAAAATACTAGATCAAGTCATTAATGGTATGCTTAATTAAATATTAAAGGACTAAAATAGTTACATATATATAATAACAATATGAGGAGGAAAAAAACCACTAATATAATTAGACTAAAGAATGTAGTTGATCTTGTTCTCGTTGGTACGAAAATCAGAAAGACATATTGGAAATGAAACTTGATTCAGTAACAGAAAACTGATATATTCATAGCCAACAATAGTGCAAAACTCTACATGGACAGAGATGTCAACACTATTCTGCTAACTGAACATAAATTTTTACTTCCCATAGTTATGCTTTGTTATTTAAAATAAATATTAAGTTAAAATCATCTCTTTTATTGCGAGATTTTAATTTACTTCCTGATTTTGGATAGTATTGAACATGGCTGACTGATTATTATTCATTCGTTTATTGAAAATTTTATTTATAAAAAAATGTAAAATAATTATTTCTAAATCATGCAAACATCCATATAATGCTTTACAGAATATAACATTAATTACTTCACGAAAAGGCTAAATTTTATTCCAATTTTGTTCTATTGTATGTGTACAGATTGATTCTATCTCAATTATCCAAAAAGATTATTTTCTTTAAGAATCAAAAGCTTAGACAGCAAGAAGACGTTTGGAATGAAAGTTACTCGCTTTGAAAAAGGGTGTACGATACTGTCAACAATATTATTTCAATTCAGTTATCAGACACATTGACAGTGACGTTGTTTTTAAATGGCACTACTATATCGTTTTCATCCCAACTCCAAAGGTTCCTGGAGCAGTACCATTCTTATCGCTCAATACTACGATGATTCTCAGTCAACAAATTTAATGGAAAATGTATCGTACGCTGCAATATCATTGAAAATCAAGGTTATGATCAGACGTTGAAATATTGTCCCCGTTAATAACTCTCTATAGATAGCGGTTTTTGATCATATATGAAATCACACTTGTAATTTGCAAATAAAATACTTCTCTTAATGATTTAATGATTGATACACGTAAGACAAACTTATAAAGTATTGCAGGATATTGCAGTGAAGCATTAAGGGATCAAATATTAGGAAGTATTTCGTGAAAATGACTTATTTCTTAAAGTATAAACAAAAGTAAGTTATTCGCCCTATAGATTCCAACTGTAAAATCTTTGTGTGTTAATTAAATGAAGACGCATTGAATGTTGAAAGTTACAAAGTACCATTTAAAAAAAAAGTCAACAATCTTTAATATTTCAGATACATAATTTCTGTAAATATCATTGCTCGCTTTATCGCGGATTCATCCTTACTCAAAAGCAATTAGATATTGGGTCAATAATTTTTTTGTTTGTCTCTTACTAATTTCATTTAGAAAACAATAAATCGAATTTGCATAGAGATTAACCAGCTTGCAAACGTACACACATATTATACACACAAACGCACATGTGTACATAATTCATTGCTGTACTCACGTTACAGAAAAACCATTCTTTAATTAACTCTTTTCGTTTGTTCCTCTAGAATTACCACGTATAGTTGCGATACACATCGTCGAAAGAATTCGAAATACAATTACAGCACTCTTGTGTACGCTCATGTATGTATATTCTCTGGATTACATATGTTGGTGTTGTTTGTCTTTCTTTTCTTCTTTAATTATTCTTATATTTTTCAACGTGGTAGCGATTTTAAACAATGTCCTTGTATACTTCATTTTCTCTAAATTACGTTCAACTATCTGTTGGTGTGTTAGTTATTCTGATTATAGGAAATCAGCTAAGGTTTTTACTTACATGTGACTACTACTTCTCATAAGATCTATCCCAAAAGTTGCGAATATGTTTGTTCAATACTTTTGAGATACATCGCGCGAATTCCTATACTTATTTAAATAGTTAAATGAGAAAAAAATATGGGGAAAAAAATTACATTCAGAGTTCATACTATGATACAGCACTGGCATAGTCACGTAGTGTAGCGTGTGAAGTAGCTTGTCGTGTCAACGCGTAAATTCTTCTCTTTCAAATATTACAATATTTCTGTTTATGTGTTTTTATAGCAATATTTAGTCAATAAATTTATTATAGGCAGGTAAATTAATAATAATAATAATAATAATAATAATAATAATAATAATAATAATAATAATAATAATAATAATAATAATAATTATATGATAATAATTATAATATAGTAGTATTTACATAGTGGTTACGAGAGGGCCCCTTGAGCTACTGATAGCATATTTTGATTCGACTGTACAAGTAGGGGCCCTCGATTCAAAAAACTTTTCAAAATTAACACGATTTATACTCCTCCTGTAGTAGCAAACAGCAGCCTGATGTGAATTAATGTTTCGGTTGCGACACCAATCCTCATTTAGTTTACTAAAGAGAAAAATGTTAATTCGCTCTCATGAGCTGTCCATCTATATACGTAATTCAATGATCACAAAATTTAACCGTTCCTAAATACAGCGTCGGCAGCTGTTCTAAATTCTTAACAAATTACCTTAAGTTAACATTACTTATTAACTTTTCCCCCTAACTTTCTGCGTTTACTTACTTTACAAAGTATCTTTTTTGCCTCTTATTATTTCGTTTCTTTTTTTTCCTTAATTTCTTTCTGCTTTATATATATAGAGTTCTTTGTAATTCTTTTTGCGTTTTATTTACGGTATAATAGTAATAATGGTAATAGTAGTCGCTACTAGTATTTCAACTATTATTATATTAATTAATGTTAAGTATACACAACACATTTGTACGATTTCACTCAGCCTGCGCAAGCAGCCGCGAGGAGGGTGGGGACGACGGGCCCTTTCAGTTTTTATTTGTTTGTTTTCTTTCACAAGTCTCTGAGTTTTTTATCAGTGGTCACAGGGCGGGGCAGGGGGAAATTTAAATTCTTTTAAAGTCTTTTAATAACAACTTCCACTCAAGATTACCGCTGCAGATCCCGACATTTTTTTGATATTAATTTTTTCTCTTTGATATTTCCAACACCTACCACGTTTCACAATGGCGATCAATGTTTTTCCTTTATCCTCAAAGTAAGAAAGAAACGAACAATCAACAATTCGTCATGAGGATAAAATATAGTTTCTCAAATATTTCCTAGAGCAAAACGATGAAACTGTTTTTAACTGGCCAAATAACATACAACGTGTTTCATTATTGTCCTGTGAAACATTTGAATTTTTCGCCTTCTTGAGAAGTATAATGTCTGAAACGTTTTAGAGGAAAAATCAAAAAGAAGGAAGGAAAAAAAAATCGGGACAAAAACGATGATTTGAGTGGTTGAAGCGGACAGGGGTTGCTTCGAGCAGTCAGTCTCATTTTGGGCAATAGTAACTAACAGTCACTAAAACTGTTCAATTAAATTTACAAGGTGGTCTTGTGGTGTCATCGATGCCGATTCACTAGAGTCTGCACCACTTGTGGGGGGAGGAGCTGGGGATGAATGATGAGGCATGGCGGGTGGATGACCGGCGGAAACGCCACTACCGGCGCCAAGCTGGGACAGCATCATTTCACTGGGACCACCGAGTTCATGGGCGGGCGAGTGAGTTGGCGTACCATGAGGGGGATGATGATGAGGGGACTGTACAGGTCCGGCACGAGGAGAAGGAACCGGTTGATTACGAGGAGAGGGTACAGGTCTCGGCGAGGGATTTGGTTGCGGAGACCGAATAGGAGGTGGTGACCGAACCGACTGCATCAACTGCTGTTGTACCGATATTCCAGGAGGACCCATTACACCTTGAGGAGAAGGTACCGGTGGTGGAGTTGGCTTCAACCCTGGTTGTCCATAGCCCTGCTCATTGAAACTCCCGTAGCCTGAGGATAGAAACGAATATAACATGAGTACTAACGTTCTGTTTTAAAAGTGTAGATATATATATAGAAAAGGAGGTATAAATAATAACAAATAAGATTATTAACGTACCATTGTGAAATGATACAGAACCATTTCAATTTTTAATATGAAACTTCAACTTTTACTATACATCAAATTACATGGGACACACACACAAATTTTTGCATTATTAATAAACTGTGTCTGAACGTAGTAATTCAAGTTTAAGAAAAATTTTTAAGTATTAATTAAGCCTGTCAGCCTTTATGCGTACACGAGTATGTACACAAGTACAGTACATATTTTAGATATTATATAATAAACATAAATACAATATATGTATATATATAGATATATACATATATATATATACAGACAAAATGCACGCATGTCAACACGTAACCACCCCTGTTACCTCACCAAGTACGGTTAAAATTTTGATACATTATTTTCGAAATTCATTGAACCATTAACGTTTATCAAAGTGAACAACCGTTAATTGTCTCCTATTGATTGATTTATTGTGAGTTTATGGGGAATTCATCCCTCTGTTATTTTGTTTCGAAATTACTGAGAACTAAGAAGCCAACTCATCTCTGACTTTGCATGGAGAATAGATTGAAATCTACCTGTGTTCGTAAATTCAAAATAACCATATAAGAATATGTACCTAAGACAAGTCAAAATATTGACAGAAAATTATAATGATAATAATAACAACAATAATAATAATAATAGATGGTCCCACAATGATATAAAATGTGCTTCATGTGTGAATTTTTGAATGACCAGAAAATAACAATAATAATACTAATGACAGATAATAAAATAAAGGAAAGGAAATAAATAAATAAAAACTGGAATATCATATGATATAAATTTCGTTATTGAGATGACGATGGATATTGTCAAATTATTAGCGATTTGAGTGGAAACTCCCAGGGTAAATTTAATTCAGAACTAAAACTAGTAAAATCTTGCGTTAATCTTGTCGCTTACCAATTAATGGCGACCTGATTGGTCTTTGTTGGCCGTAAGGTGGGGCTGGTGGCTGAGTGAAAGGTTGCTGCTGTTGTTGCTGTTGTTGTTGTTGCTGCTGTTGTTGCTGCTGCCTCTGCAAAACTAGCAGTTGCTGTTTATACCACGGTGATTGTCCACCATGCCCCTGCCCTGATTGTTGTTGCTGTTGGCTAAGCATCGCTTGAATTTGCATTCTATTCTGCTGCTGCTGCTGCTGCTGTTGTTGCTGCTGCTGCTGATGTTGCTGTTGCTGTTGTTGTTGCTGCTGTTGCTGTTGCTGCTGTTGCATCATGTGATGCAAACTGGAGTGCTGTTGCTGAGGTTGATTGGTTCCCAGTGGGCCACCTGCCCCACCATGTTGAGTTGTTTGCTGCTGAAAAGAAAATTATGCATTGTTCAATGTCTGAAACATGATGGAAATGAAAATAGCGATAAATACAATCTGTGACAAATACTTTTATGGGAATGAAGGATTTACGATGACTCAATAAAATTTGGTCTGGTAATTGAGAGATTCCAAGTTAATCATTGGTCAGATTTTAATTAAAATTAAAGTCTATATCTTCATAAAACAAGCTTCTATCCCATAGATAGTTTGAAGATGTAATTACCTACACATCAAGTGCTTGGCTGTATGTTGTAGAAAATTTTTGATTGTTCTAGAATCTAACCAACTACTGAGAAGAGAGGAACAAATGAAAGTAAAATCCCTCCCACCCTCCTAATCATATCGAACCTTTTTGATAACATTCTTTTTTATACAGTTATTTCTGAGAAAGTGTGTAGCTGCTAATATATTTAAAAATGTTTCGGATGCAATCAAAATATCTTTCCTGCGAGAATTCTGTATTACAATGTTTTAGGCTTAATTCATATTCAGTACTTTTCTACAAACCACAAATATTGATGTCATAAAAAATACTACTTTGTAACCTCGTTAAAACGAAATCACTTTGGAAACATTAACTCAAGTCGAATTCTCAAGTTTTCCCCATATTTTTGTAACTTTGAATTTAGCATTCCTGATTTTTGTCAGCAATAGGGGAAATAATATAGCTATTTTAACATATGCCAATCTACACATTAAACCCCTTTAATTTTAACCGCCCTATTAAAAGATATTCGCTGATTGGTTCCAGCATAACAAATGATCAGATATGTTGACAACCAAATTATTCGCATTGTACCAATGCACAGAGTACTTACCTGTCTTTGTTTTATAAAGGCAGCCATTAACTGAGGATTGCTCTTGAGTATCTGTAGAATTTGGTTTTGTTGCTCAGGCGTGTTGGGACTCCGAAGGGTTTGCATGAGTTGTTGCAAAGCATGCTTATGCATTGTCGATGCAGCAGCTGTGGGTTGAGGACCAACTGGACCGACTGGTCCTGGAATAACTCCTGGTTGTCTAGGCATCTGTGGACTCATTCCCATAATTGGTTGACCTGGGTGTTGAGGCTGCTGCGGTGACATCAGCTGTTGAGGACTCGGTTGCCGGAGCCCCTGATTAGGTTGCATCACAGGATTAGCCGGATATCTGTAACAAAGTTTGTATCCAAGCTCAGAAATGTGTACCAATCTAAGTATCCCGATTCAGTGTTTGCAAACTTCAATAGCTAATTGATTACAATTCAAGTATATGTTTTCAAACTTTTTACTAGTTTTTACCCACTATAAAGCAGTGACTCATTTGGTTAGAGTAACTTTAGATGCATTGGATTTCCTCAGTGAATAGGTACACAAAGATATTTTTATAACTTTCCTCTGCAGTTTTGTACCATCATTCAGCATAAAATGGTAGTCTCGATTTTTTCTGGTTATAATTCTGAGAATAGAGACTAATAGTAGTAGTGAAAATTAAAAAAGTTGGCAAAACCGACCACATGTATTGTTATCAACTTTAAATAATATTCTAGCTTCCAGACTGATAAAATGATCACACGCATAAATAAAAGAATTATAACGTATAATAAGAATAAGAAGTAAGAATATAAATAAAGATTTTCAATCCGAAATTTTGAAAGTACTGAACAAACTCGTAACATTTCCACAAAATAAAGTTGAAATTTATTACATTCCTTGAAATTTGATTAAAGACGGGTTTATGCACGCGAATAGATATTGAGATTAGATGATTGTGCAATAGTCAATTACACATTCTCTCTATTTAATCACATATCAGAGATATTTTTTGCCTCGGTTGAGTGCCCCAACTCGAGCTACCCCCCCCCCCCCCCCACTCGCTTCCTCGCCACAGCTCCTGCCGACCCACATCTAAATACTAATTGTATGCATTTTTGGGGATGAAGTTTTTCACTATTAATCAACATTCTCAATTTTACAACCAATATTGCGAAAGATATATTAAGTCCCTATTTTCAAGTCAATAATATGGCCAGAGTAGATTCGCAAATAAAGTATGTCTAAGTCTATATGTAAGGGAGAATTAAAAGTACACTATTCCCTTTGGTGATTACTGCCTGAGTAAACTGCGGGAATTATCTCCAACTTTATTCCCTTGTTACATTATGTACTATTGCGATAAAAAGCATGTATATTGTATGGTGTTCATGCAAAGTCAGTTGAGTGGGCTTGCAAGATTGTAGTTGCAGTTTTGCAAATTGTAATTGCAAACAGTCATATAAACATTATTCGACATTACTATGATTACTTTTGTTTTTTGGGATATGAATGCAAATATTGATTTTACATAGGAATGACTCAGACAAATTGAAAGTCTTATATTACATTGATTTGAATTGCAAATAATATAGTTGAGAACTGGGTCAACAAATGTACTTTGTGGTAAATGAGAAGCTTGACAGACGTATTTACAATATGGCGATAGCGTAGTTTACTTAGTGCAATTCTACGAATTTACTATTGCGATTACGTAGAATCCATGTTATTCCTTTATTTCTGCATCAAATAAAAATGTGTTGGAGTGTTTTTGTTCAGGATTTTATGTAGAATGAGGCTGTTAACCCCTTTTTTATGTTCAAGATACGTGGAGTTCGATATTTGGAGATGAATACTATACCATTTACCATGTATCCTATAATATTTTTCCTATTTTTAGTCGACTCACGTGATTATCATACGATATAAGTTAAACTACCTTGCTGTTTGGTAATACAACAAGTATTTCATATTGGTTATTTACATGAACACAATGACTTATTATTACATACCTTGGAGATGTCCATTGTTCCATAGGAATGAGGTGGGTACCAGCCGGACTAGACATTTGGCCTGGAATGGGTCTCTGCATTGGAGGTGGCATAACGCCGCTAGGTTGACTCGCACCACCAATGCCACTACTAGGAGCAATTTTTCCATAAACAGGATGGGGTACCTGTTGCCTTGCAGCTTCTTCCTGTACCTGAAATAATCGTTTACAAAAACAAAATGATAAAAATAAGTGTAGCCACAAATGGAAGGGGGATTATTTTTTAAGCTTCTGAATCTTCAGAGAAACTAAGGTGGTGATGTTTCCTGTACACAAATAAGGTGTGATAAATTGTATGCAGTAGGCTTCATTGTTAATTGTGATTCAAACATTGATAGATTCGATCATTTATACTCCTGACTACCATCAATTCCAACCCACTAAGTCTCAACAGGTGAACAGTAAGATTAGTACCCGTGACCACTAGCCATCCTCAGCAACGAATCAAGCCACAGTAACATGTGTTAGACGTCAATCGTCTAACATCAAACTGTAACTCCTGACCATGTTTTGAAAAGAATAGACTAAAAATGATAATAGTGACTTGCGCTTAGCCCAGCGGGAATTTCTGTTTATTTTTATTTACACAACGATATAGAATTCGACACATGATTATATCAGAAATTTTCGCTTTTTTTTTCATAGAAATGAACGTGAAATGTATTCTCCATATCAATCAATGGATAAACATATTCAGCTGAATTGTTTACAATTTCCCAAATGGGTCCAACTATTCCGCACACGGGAATTAAATTCCATCACTGCAGAGGTTTTGTACAAAAAATATTATTACAACAGTAAAAAGCTAGACTTACCTGTTTAACAACTTGAAGCACGCTGGCAGGTGGGGTCTGCGTACCAGGTTTAAGGCCTATGTTAGTCTGGTGAGAAGGGAGATTGGTAGGACTGACACCCGGCTTAATTGCTATACCTACTGGCATTGCGGGGTTAGATGATTGACTACACGGAATTGGGCCACCTGTACCAGTTGGCCTAGTAGTATTCATAACTGCCATTCTTCGCCTGTACATACAAAACATTGATACAATTCACGTGTTTGAAAATACCTAATACAGATAATAATATTTCTTCATCTATGTGCAGAAGCAGAAATTGAATAATAAGGAAAAATTGAATTCTTACCTAAGAAGTTGAGCTTGTTGAAGACGCTGTTGAAGTTGTTGCTGTTTCAGTTTATGCTTAATATTCGAACAAAATGGTACTAAACATTTTGTTTCTTGGCAGTGTTTAGCATGGTAACAACACAATGCTATTAATTGCTTGCATATAGGACAACCACCGTTCGTTTTTCTTTTACATATTTTTGTGTGGGTAACAACACGTTTCATCTTTTGGCAGCTTGGTAGTCTGCAGTTGGCATCTCTACACTGACACGCATGCACCAATGACTGGATGCATCTCTGAATTGACAACTTTCGTGCCTCCTATTGGGTGAAATTAATCATTCTTCAGTCAGATGTTGATATGATAGACAATTGTAACTGAAGTTTTTTCTACGTCTTACAATCGACGAGTTGATAACACGGAATAGAACTTTTCAACAGTACACGAAACCTTACCTGTGGATTGGCCTGCTTAGCATCGGCTGGTGACGAACCATCATCCAAGTCTAGGCCTAGTCTGTCCATGGGATGTGGATGACCATCTTTTTCTTTACAGCTTATACATAAATCGAAGTCCTAGACAATGAAGAAAAAATATGATAACAATTTTTTTATAAGCTGAATTAAGAGATTATTAGAAAAAAATAATTACTCACATCACAAACAGTACAGTGATATCTAGTCTCAACATGGCTTTTACAATTATTGCACGTGTAGACAAATTTGTCTTGCCCTTGGTTATGTAACTCATAAAGCATAGACATGGAGCTAAACTTCGCTCGTCTCAAAGATGAAAATTCGTAATGTCTTTCTCGTGCCATTGTTAAAAACGCATCACGACCATCCATAAGGTCACAATTTATTGCAGGATCTGGGTCTTGAATAGGCTGAAAAAAATCGATATTCGATTCACAATATTGTGTTACTAAAGAATTCAACGTAATAATTCCTAGAAACTTGGAAATAGATCAAAATGCTTTCGATTAAGCTGAAATATTGAACGATAATGTCAAGAGAGTTGTAACTATTTTTGACGCAATCATTAAATGACTACAATTTCATTACAGCTTATTCATTCAACATAAATGTTTAAGATAAATTGAAACTTACAGCTAAGCTGGCTGCGCTCTGGGCACTGTGCAATCGGATAACAAAGAAAACTTCTTTATGTTTTTCCATAGTGGCAAATATCTTTGCCGAAAGATCATTACCCGTTTGCGGAGTATTAGATTTTTTGCTATTTTTACGTTGATTTGCCTTGGACTTGTTAGACTTCTTAGCCTTCTTTTGCCCCTTCTTTTTACCATCTGGTCCTGTCTCCGAATCCTCAGACAGCGAAAATATCTGAGAAAAGAGGTATGTCACGAAATATTAAAACGTTCTAATTATCGAATAATATGAAATATAACGGCAGCGCATCATGCCGAAGAGGGTGTAAACTATAGCAACTCACGGCATTGGCTGCAGCCGCAGCAGCCTCAGCTGCCTCTGCCTGTTTCCGCTTCTCCTCTTCTTCTTGATCCAATTCTTTGATACTTTCCTCCAAAACATTTGGCCAAAAGTCACCTTCAAAATAAGGTAAGTCAGCAGCAGACGAGAGCTTATCTTCCATGGCTTGCTTCAATATATCCTGAGGTGGAAGAAAGAAAAGAGTTATAACCTGATTTTGCAATACTGATTTTAAATCGCTACTGTTGTAGTCAGTATTCATAATCACTTGAAATATGTTGTTACCCAGCTATATTATGTTCAAAGTTACGAAACTATAAGAACAATAGCTTGGTTGGGTATTAATGTTAGTCTCGCTTGACACCCGAGTGCAATAGTGAAGTAAACAGGTAACACAGAGACTGAAATGGGAATTGAAATAATTGAAAATACGTTGTGTTGAGATAGTAATACTAACTTTGTAATCAAGAACAATTCTTTCACCCATTCCCTTGTCTAACATTTTCTTATACCACTCTTGCAACCTCTTTGGTTTTGGAATTTTCTGCTCTTGCGGATGACAGTGGAAAATGTAATCATCTCCTTCCGATGGTGGACACGCCCAAATATGAGCCATTGTGTAACTGTAAATTGATACAAAATTTATTCACATGATTAAAGTTTGGACGGCATCCCGAGTATGAATGGTATTTTAAATTCTCTAACATTAAATATTTTGCTGTGCAAGTGAAACATTATCAAACATTTCTTACCCAAGCTGTTTGGCGTAGTCAAGGTATCCAAGTAAAATTTCATGATAAACAGCTGTTCTGAATTGTCTAGGCCTGAAGAAGTGTACAGAATCCAGATATGCGATATAAACTCGCCTCGTGTTGGGCGTAGGACATTCACTCCCATATTCCTGTACATGCATGCCAAAGAAGCATACATCGGTACCGTCAACTTCCTCAAACGCGAACAAAGCTTTCGCTCGATACGGAAACTCTCCTGGCATATCACTGTTTTCCACAAATCTACTTCTCATTCCTGGTTTGACTTCAACAAGCTTATCGCTAGAAGCTACAACTCTAATCGCAACTTCTCCGGCACCAGCTTCCTTTTTCTTCAAGAAATTATTCACCCGTGTTTCGATGTACGTTCCCAACTTTGTTACAGGCAATCGTTTTGCATTGAATTTATTATCCTTACGCATTTGACCTTTTTTCTTCAGACAATTGTCACAGGTGAAGCTTTAAAAGTAAAAAAAACATTCGTACTTATTTCAAGATACATTATCTTACGATGACAAGATCATTATGCAGGGTATGGCTGGTAGCAGGTAAAATATCTGGAATTGGGTAGAAAACATCCAACCCCAAAGTAATTACAAAATACGAAACTTTTCCCGACCACCTTTGAAACATTCAGTAGTGAAATATTATCGAATTTTCGAGACACATATCACAATTTGATACACTTGAAAAAATAATAAAAATAATTCATTGAGTGAGTAAAAGAGAAGAAAATTTGAAATTTCCTGGAGGCAAAGAATCACAAAATAAATGACTTGCTACCAGCCCAGTACAACATGATACAGCACATTGAAAACTTTTCCAACTCACCCTAATGGCCAGATTGCTTCCATATGTAAGACACAAATTTGATGAACTTTTCTACCGCAATCGGTGCAGACGACAAATGGTTCCAGTTCAAGATGATCGTTCTTCATTTCTTGGAATTGTTCTTTCTTTATGGCACTACAGAAATACATAGCAATATCACATTATACACAGATACTACCTCGGTGAAGTTAGGAGTTTGATACAATATTTAAATTTCAATGAACGTCAAGTGTAGAGTAAAGTAAAACCAAACAGTGAACAACTTACGTTTGCGGTTGTGTTGGATCATCTCCTAATGTCACAGTATCTCCAGGGATATCATTGAAGCATTTTTGACAGAATGTATATCTATGGAAAATAAAAACATATAATGTTAAACCATCAAGTTCCTTTATGCTTCGTATTATGTACTGCCGAATTCTAAATTCGTCAAAAGCTTTAAAAATTACAAATAGCATATTTAACGAAGTTTTAGAAGAATTATGCACGAAAGAAAATGCAGTAATACAAATATGGTACAAATATTTAGGAAATGTCTCACATTGTTTACAATCAATACTTTAGTTTATTTTAAGGTAATAAATTATTTCGTAGTACTGAATAAAATTATAAATCAGAAAATTTACCCCAACCTGTTTTGGTAAGAATAATATTTGGCATCTCTCGGAATAGTGCAAAGTTGTTTTCCATAACAACACAAAACCTGAGGATTGAAAGTGTACTTTCGTCCACAACAGTACCCCAATGCCTGCATTACAGGGTCAATTTCTTGCTCAAACACCTCCGAAAGCTGAAATTTAAGTAAGTATTATCATCTATGACGAATTTGATAAAACAAGAAAACAATGGTAAGAAAAAAATTGCTATATGAATGTACGGGAATCAAAAAAATACAGGTAAATGAAACGAAAATTCTTACCTTAGTACAATATCTGTAGACTCTGGAAGTTTTGCGATTATATAACCACGCATTGTCAAACATCATCCAAACATCGTCAACATACTCCCAAGGATCACTGTACTGTCCTGTGTCCAGTTTTCTCTTGATTGTCGACAAATCCATTGGTCTTTTCACAATATCAAAATAGTCTGGAATCCCAAGGGCTTGAGGATCAACGGGTTGCCTGAAGGGAAGAGATTCTGGATCTTGACGATATAACTTTTCTAAAGTAGGCATCAGTGCTTGTCGCAATTCGTCAGGCTTAAATAAGCACAATCGTTTCTTATCAGTAGACGTTCCACTGGGTTGAATTGGTTCGGGAACCATGGGTTTAATATCAGATGTCGATGTGTCTTGACTAGACATCGGAGTAACAGGTTCTTCTTTAATATTGCATTCTTCCTTGATCATTCCATCCTCAGACGTTTCTTCCATTGGCTCTGTCTTGATTTCAGTTTTCATAGAAATTTCGCTATTAACACTTTTCCCCCCATCCATCCTATGATTATCAGAACCATCCTCGGTTTTTATTTCCATTTTGATATTTTCCTCTTTGATAGAATCCAATTTTCCCTTACTATTATTCGTTGGTGGACTCGGTGAATTATCACGATCCAAAGCTGCTGTGATAGCAGCCATTTGGGATGACATTGAAGAACTTCTTGGAGCATTCAAAGCAGCTCTTTCTTGGGAGGTCATGCCTTTACCTAAGCTGGCTAATCCTGCAGGAGACGGAGTGGTACTGGGGTGGGGAGGTGTTTTATTTGCAGACGAAACTGTCTTGTTCGGAGTCATCAACGATGGAACTAAAGGTGTACTAGGCGTAGAAGTGGTTGATTGGGGACCATTTGTAGATGGTGCGGGCCCAGGACTTGGCCCACTGGATGCAGGCGGTGGTATAGTTTGAGGTGTAGGTGTTGCAATACCGCTATCACCAGGAGTTGAAGCAGACATAGGTCGGCTTGTAGGAAACTGTTGATTTTGTTGTTGACTGTTCTGCTGCTGCATTGTACTGAATGGCGATGGTGCTTGCGGCAACGATGTTGTATTACTATTCTGATTAGGAGTGGCATTGGTTTGTTGCTGCTGCTGCTGTTGTTGTTGCTGCTGTTGTTGTTGTTGTTGTTGATGTTGTTGAGCTTGTTGTTGCTGTGCTTGCTGCTGTTGCGCTTGCTGCTGTTGAGCCTGTTGCTGTTGCACCTGTTGCTGCTGCTGCTGCTGCTGTTGTTGTTGTTGTTGACTTTGTTGCTGCTGCTGCTGTTGTTGTTGTTGCTGTTGTTGTTGCTGCTGCTGCTGTTGTTGCTGCTGCTGCTGCTGTTGTTGTTGTTGTGCAAGCCTAACTTTCAAAAGCTCTTGGAACTGATGCTGATTCTGAACTGGAGATGTATTTGGCAATCCAGGAGTCCCGTTCGACGTAGGAAATTGACTAGTTGTAGCAGAGGCTGTAGTCGTCGTTAAATTAGCTTGCGACATTTGCGGTTGACCAAAAGGACTGAGACCTGGATTTGGGACCAAATTAGGATTGGACGTTGGTTGCCCATTTGGACTTGGACCCGGTGGTCCGATGAGCATCCCTTGTTGCTGTTGCATTTGTTGCTGTTGGATTTGTTGTGGAAATTGCATGCGATTGTGTTGCATGCCTATACCAGGTAGTGCTCCCAGCTGCCCCATTCCAGGTGAATGGCTTCGTAGACTCGGAGGCACTGTTCCAACTGGTTTTGGAGGCACTGCTCCAGCAAGACCTTGTGGAGCTGCTGGCCTAAGATTTGCACCCGGTGCCTGTTGTTGCTGCTGAGCTTGGAGCTGCTGTTCTTTGCGTTTCTGTCGTTTTTCCTCTGTTTTTCAAAAGACGATTTTTAAACGAAAGGCAATGGTCACCATAAAAAAAATCGACATAACTGGGTTGTACTAGGTATAAGTCAAGATTGTCAACATTGGACATGATAAACGGAATTCGCATTCGAATTATATGCGAACATATTAATAAAATTCACTCTCAATACTCGATAACCTTGGTACCTACGGTTAACTTTGTATCGAGGAAGCATATTAAACCGCTTTGACAAGTCAATATTACCAAACTAATATAATACTTGTACACTTGTCACAAAATATTGGAAAATTAAAATGTGTTAAACTTGTTTAAAGAAATCTGAAAGTCTTTCTTATTTGTGACCAAAACACGTGACTCCAAAAATATAAAGATGTTGTTACATCCTCTACTTAACACAAGCTAGTGTCAAATTGCCCATCACAGAATGATACTATTTTCAAGTTTTATTGACACGACAAATGATAACTAGTACTATCTATTAACTTACCTAGTTCTTTCTGTATCTTGTATATCTTCTCAGCGAGTAAATGATAGTATTCTGATCTTGAGTTGGCCATTTCATACATATCACCTTCAACTTTTTTCGCATATGCAACTAAATTATGCATTCTTTTATCGAGCATTGCTTGAGGATCAGGTGTTGGGAATATTGCTTGGACCCTTAAAAAACGTGAAAGTATATATTCACGACATGTCAACACAGCAAACAAAATCAGACTTAAATAAGATTATTCCATAACGTAGAGGTTTCTTTTTCTTTTTTTAATGCAAACCCATTGTTTTAGCAGTTTTGTCACGCTATCTAAAAATTCGTGCACAGATCCAATGTCGATTTGAATAAAACTAATTTTCAATAGAATAATTTTTGAAGCAATACATAAAAATCAAGTTTAGACATTGTCTGTAGTGATTCGAATCAATACTCTCGCAAAGAAATATTAAATATTTGTAATTATCAAAGTACTAGTACTTACAACTTGTGAACAAGATGGTTCCTGAGATCTGGTGTAACCGATTGATGCCACTCTTTAGTTCCTTGTACCGGAGTTGCAGTTACTTGGCCCGGTTGTAGCCCAGCTGGTAATTGTAGACTAGCTAATCTATTTTCATTTATAATTCCTGGTTGACCTGCATCGTTCAATCCAAAAAGTTGCATGCTAACGGATTGCTGTATACTAGCGGCAGCCACAGCTGCAGCTGATGTAGGTCCAGTTGAAGGTTGAGCCTGGCTTCCAGCAGCCACTGCCGTTGGATCAGAGCTCAGAGGAAGGGAGACGTTAGGAGCAATAACCTGTTGGCCTGCACCACCGACTACAGGTTGTCCTGGGCCCGCTACTATGGAAAAATGATTGTTACAAATGCCTTTCAATTCGTATTTCTCGGAGTCTTATTCTGGATCAATTGGAAATCATTCTAGAACTTCATTAATGTCATATAAAATGCCATAATGTGCCCATCTATACTTGACACTTGACAAAGTACCTTAGTTTAAAATGCACATATTACTTTTGCTGCCTGTTTTCTCTTTTTTAACTTCTGCTTCAATTCTAATCATATTATTTCGTCAAGATCAAGAGGATGAAAATACTATTAGCACAAGGTTTCTATCAGTCTCAAAAAACTGAACACTTCGGTAGGTCTTGACACAAATGTTTACTGTCATTTACTATTCTGCTACACTAAAATTTTTTCTCAGATCCAAAAAATAAATAAATTAAGTAGCCGGATTGAAAATTTATATATTCTTTTAATATAGTTACCAATTTTGTTCCTTACTACCCTCAAGTGGTGGTTGGCACCAAATGACAGTGCTAGGTTTTTTTGGTCCCCATACATGTTATGTAGAGGATAATTTAGATTTCACAAGGATCCAATAAACTTAAATAATTTGAAAACATTAACAACTAATCTTTGATTATTCTTAACGCTGCAATCGGCTCCGTTTCAAAATAAATAAATCAAATTTCAAAAAATCTTTATGTTTAAGTTGAAGAAAGCCTCCTAGAATGTTTTAAGCTTTAGGACTATAGAGGCAGGTATTTAGATAAAACGGATTATTAAGTTAGTGGCAAAATTTCAATACCACACTATCAATTCTTTGGTGTTAAATTTCTAATAAAAACTATTCGAGTTATTCTGTCTTACCATAACTTCGCCTTTGTGCTTCCGTGAAATATAAATTCCCCAACCCAGACAATTTTTCTCATCTATCAAAACCAATAATTGCACATACCTTGAGGTTGAGGTGGGGCTAGCCTTATATTCTGCATACCACCGGGTGGACCTTGGATACCTGGTACAGGCATTCGAACACCTCTACCAACAGTTTGACCAGGCAATAAAGTAGGAGTAGTAGTAGGACATATTCCTAAGGCGTCGTATGCTCTTCTCATGTCCGCTGGACTGGGATTAGGTTGACTATTTGGCTGAGTTGCTTGGACTGAGAAATAACAAATTTAGAAATATTAAACTAACGCAATTCAACCGAAGGTACTGATCACCAAAGATATGTTTCTCTAATATAAAGAAGATGCAGCTATCACCGAAAGTTTATTTATAGATGCTTGACACAGGTTAAAATAACTAGCGTTCGTTACCTACAGCTAATGAAACACTATCATGATTTGTGTGTAATAAACAGTTTCAACTGGGAAATTTCATTATGAATTTATGAAATTTGAAAATGACGCCACGCTGTTGTCAGCGATTTATAACCAGCGATACCCCGAGAACGAGAATAAAATTTCCCTACCTCTCCGCTGAATTCTTTCGTGTACTAAGTGATAAAGCGATGGCACACGCAATAAAAAGTGTGTAAATAACGTTTGATATTTGCGCCTGAATTATAAATCTTAAAATAACAAACTGTGACAGAGCTGTTGAATCCCCACCATTCATATATTTCACAACTTGAAATACATTGTTCAAGTTAGGGAATTTTATATACATGGGCTCCTTTATCAGTAAAAATTATAAATAAAGTCGTCGAGTTAGGCCGATTTAAATACATCATCACTTCATTGCTCATTCATTTTCGACAATGTAATGAAATAATGTATCCAAAATATTTGAAAGGATTTTACCTACTTTGATAAATAACAACCTTCACAAAGCAAATGGATTTTACAATCTGACTTAAATAATCAGCTCTCAGTACTATAATATTGGCAAACAATACCATAGAACAAGGAATATCATTCACGACGTGAAATTCCCACACTAAAGATTGAATGGAAAATTCTATGTAATCCAGAACTACGCGTTGCATACTTTGAATGCAATGTTTTGGTAAAATTCAAAAGTTCTGATAAACTTTCACATATTACTTTGTTGAAGTATAAATTGGCCATTGGGAATGATAATCATTGCCATTGGCTCAGTGAAACTATATTCTTTCTTTTTTATTGAAGTAAAGTTGAATAATTCCTTTATTTTTAACGAAAAAACGAAATTACACTTTTTGAGCAACCACGTGAGGGGGAACAAGACATTGTAAACAAGTATTTAAAAGTAGAAAGTGCAGGGATACCTATGCATAATTTTTGGGATAACCTTTAATCAACACACAGATATTATGTTGGGCCCGCCGCTTATCAAATCTGTTTCGTTCACTTTCAGGGCACACAGCATGTTCGACTACCCAGTTTTCGTTGCTCGACTCTTCTTGCAAATGGGACCATAAATCTAACATTCAGGGAAACAAAAATATTATTTCCAATACTTATACTTCTCCCTCCTCTACCTTACGGTAGTATTACTTCGAATATAAATGCACCTTCATAATCTAGCAAGCTTAAAACAAAAAATTGCTGAATCAAATAAATAAGCCCACCCTATGTCTTTGACATATCAAGTCAAATTTTCTCAATAGAGATGAATGAAGATAGCAAGAAACGAGCATTAATAATCGCGATTTTGCCGAGTCTTGGACTTCAGAGACCAGTTGGAGAACATCAATACAAGTAAACAATACTCCAAAAATGGTCGGTAATTAGGACATTCAATGCGTACCCCAAGAAGAAAACTCCTCGTATTTAGATCAGCTAGTACTGCGTTTAAAAGTAATTCTGACTGTTACGGGTGTTTATTCAGGGTTGTTACAAATTTTCACTTCCAAAATTCCGTGATTTTTCAAATTTCTAATAGCTGAAATATACTTTTAATAGACAATGTTGAATGAAAAATGTATCCTATTACTATATTATAATTAATAGACATCAAATCATTAACGATGAAAAGCTTGATACCCAATGAAACCTATCGAGTGAGGATAAAAATCAAATACCTCAATATACGCTTCAACGTTTTAGTAAAATACAAAATAACCCGTAATTGATAACAAAAGGTAAATTCTTCAGTAAAAATATCTAGTAAATAACCCAAATGTTCCAATAATAAGAGATTAGCCTAGTTGTTGACAGGTGTCCAGGTTTGTAACAACCCTATTAATTAATCAGACTGTTTCAGTTATTCAAATTATTCCGGTTAAAGAATAATAATATTTTTCTGATTCAGATTCAGTTCCGTCTTATATAAATCATGACCATATTTCACTTAACACAACAGTCGCAAAAGAGAATAATATGTAAAATGAAGACCCATGTTTCCTTTTAAGTCAACAATATATTTTTAAAAAAGTTCTTACCACCAGCAGCGTTTGGATGCCTGTTTTTATCCGCCTGCTTCAGAGGCAAGCAGACAGGGCAGTCGCTTCGTTGACAGTGTTTCCAATGACTTATTATTTGCCTAGACGAGCTGCAATGTGGTACAGAACAAGTCTTCCCAGCTCCGCATGTCGTCATGTGATTCAGAACATTCTTCATAGTTTTACAATGTGGCAATGTGCACTGACACACTTCTCCATTAGCCTGACTCTCTCGCCTCTGGCATTTGTGCGCATGTAATAGCAAGACCAGTTGTTGCTGAATCAATTTTCTCTTTTCAGGATCAGCTGTTGACGGAGGAGCACCTGCAAATAGTTCAACGAATTTTTCAATTTTCTTTCAACTCTACAGTTTTATTTTAATAATGTCAAAAGAGTGTTGGACTGTCAAGTTTTACAAACAAATTCAACTAACATTGTGCAGTATTTTTCTTCCACGGAGCAACAAACGAGTTTCGAACATTGGAAAATGACGAGATTTATGATTGCATTTGTGTAATAAGTTAGAACAGTTCGGATAAAAGTAAATGTAATAATAAGAAAAATGTGTAGATTCCAATATCAGTAACGTGCTATAACCTAACAGTAAATAACAATTAGCTAAAAATATATTTGGAGTGCTTTCGTCAACTTTCCAAATCTTTCCCAATAGGTAACTACATATGTATATTTGCAAACACTGTCATTTCCCAGAATTTGAAATGATTTCATTATCTCGGAGAGAAAGAAAAGTGTAAAGTACAATTTCCACAGTGAATATTCACTCTGATATTCACTTGATATTCAAAATTTCCTTTAAATTTACAACCCAGTCATTACTATAGACATTAAGAATTTTTTATTATATTCAAACTCTAAAAGGAAGCAGTCGGTATAGAAACTAAGAAACAAAATGTCACCAGTGAAAAGTTTCATTCCACTTTGTGAAAATTGAGGAAAACTGCCAATTTTTTTACTGTAATTATGGAAACAAACCTGGTTGAGGACCGCTGCCAGGCATTTGGCCCTGTGTTGCTTGTTGAGGACCTGGTTGCCCTCCACTAGGTGCACCTGACTGTGGCTGTGCCGGACTTGGTGCTGGTGGTTGTGCTTGTTGCGCCATCCCACCTTCTTGGCCCCCAACAATGTTTCCTGGTCCGATAGGTCCAGTCGGACCACCAAATCTGGCAACTTGCATGGCATTCATATTTGCCCCTGCCGGTCTTTGTTGGGGAGCAACAACACCAACTGGGTTATTGGCCCCAACACTTGGAGCCGGTGCACCACCTGGGGACCCTGATGAACATTTTACTTTTAAACCAGAAACGAAAAATGTATTTATACGCAATTTATATGCAAATATTTGAAACAAATTTGCGGTAAAATTATTAATAATATTATTTTCTTAATCAAACTACTACATTGGCTTGCTGAATTCAGCAAATTTTCCATCTTCAATAACCCTTAAATCTATACAAAGTGCATTTGGACGAACACAAGATGCTTCAATATAATTAACTTTGAAATTGTTTTTCCTATAAGCGAAAAGTCAGTAGAACAAATTTAAACATTTTCGTTGTCACTTACAATGAAAAAGTCTTCAAAGCTTCCAGGAAGCAAGTTATCTTTCAAAGTATTTACATTTCACATTAAAGTCCAGAATAGATGTTGAGCTATCTACGAGTTAATATACAATTCTTATTTATATATTGCAAATAAATTAAGAATAAGATGTACAAATTTTACTTACCGTAACCATATGGACTCGAAGCACCCATTTGTCCCATGTTTGACATATTTGCCATGTTTGGTGGAGCTGGCATTCTAGGTCCAACCATTCCTCCTTGGTGCACTTGTTGGTGAGGACTTTGGCCCCTTGCTGAGCCTACCATATGGGCTTGCTGCTGCTGCTGCTGCTGCTGTTGTTGTTGTTGTTGTTGTTGTTGTTGCTGCTGCTGCTGTTGTTGCTGCTGCTGCTGCGCCTGCTGCTGTTGCTGCTGTGCTTGTTGCTGCTGTTGCTGCTGTGCTTGTTGCTGCTGTTGCACTTGTTGCTGCTGCTGCTGTTGTTGTTGCTGCTGTTGCTGCTGCTGTGCCTGTTGCTGCTGCATAACAACAGCCCTAGCAGTCATCATTCCAGCTGGACCATTTGGCATTTGGCCCACACCATGAGGCCCAGCAGAGTGATGTATGCCTTGAGCATTCGAGCCAATCATTGTTACCTAGAATAAGTTGACACATAATTAAGAAGCATGCTAATCGGCACTTTGTTTTCACAATCGTAAACTGATGAAGCTCTAATACATCAAATGTAAATACAGAAGACGTTATATTTGAACACCGAATGTGTTTGGTACTGTAATTAGGATAAGAGAATATGGAATTTCGCATTGACTAGATTTGTATGACAGCGGAAAAAGAGTCACATGAAAAGGTGTATTCAAGCTATAAAACCAACTGATTTATAGTCCTCGGGATTTCTTTGTGTAATAGTTGGAGAATCAACTGCTTTGATACAACCATAGAGCATGTAACGTCAAAAATCGTAGTCTAGTATACCTACTCAATATGTCCACTCTCAAATAAATCCATGAACTTGCGTATCTTTGGCAATCATAGGACATGTAGATGTATAGCATAAGTACAGATTACTTGAAAAATTTGGCACATGTGATAAATTTCAATGAATTGAAATCATGGGAATAAAAGTAGTTAACAAATTAATTGTGTACTTAATTAAAAATCTTGAATCTGAGACTTTTCAAAAAATATTTGTTTTTTCAAAGATCCACACAATCGTTGGAAGAATGAACAACTGTCTAACACGGTGATGGAAGACTGTAAAGACAGTTACCCTAACGGAGGTTTATGTGTCATATGGAATCGCGTGTTATCGGTCCTGTGCTATGGGAGTTGACTGTAGTTACCAGTTTGTTTAAAACGGCTTCTTACGGAGTGTAGTCGAGAATTGCAGGAAACTTGTATAGTATATCTCCGGGCACACTCAGGCCCATGAGACGTCACAAAATTCTCCCAGGGGTAATCATCTCTACCAATCTTCCGTCACGTCTGATGTAAATAAGTGTGTACAATTTTTTTTCTATGATTTTGGTATTTCTATATTTTTCTGAAGTTTCCCAGAAGCTTAACGTTAATATGAGCAGTATGTTTGAAAAGCTCAATAGTCCAGAAAGCTTGCTGTAAACCATACCCAGAAGTGAAATTATGGTGGAAAAGAAAAATATTTTCGTATCCAACGTGCCAGATAGTTGATGATTAAGTTTACCCGTACCAGAATCATCCGTTGAATATGTTAATTAGTATTAACGTAGAATATACGTGATATGTAAACCAGAAGTATGGTCAACGAAAACAAGTCGCAAAAGAACTTACAGTGTTTAAGGGCTGCTTGTTCAGACTGTTCGCGACGATCAAACCACCTCCAGCCATTCCACCCATGTTATTGTTCCCACTGGCACTGCTCGTCATGACAAGTCCGGAATTCATTCCACCCGGAATCGACATTGTAGCATTACTTCCAGTCATACTCATCGACGACTGTAGCCCTCCCATTGAATTGGCAATTGACATTTGATTGTTGGTGAGCGAGCTGGCTATACTGCTGGGTAAATTACCAAGACTGACAACCATCTGAGAGTCAACGACACCTTTGGAAACTGAAACATTGGGTGGCGACTGCATGTTGGGGCTCTTACTACCCAATGTTCCTGCTGCCATTGCCAGTGAATTTGCAACTAAATTTTTGTTGCCCTGTTGGAAAGTGTAGTAAGCTTGCATTAGAAAAGATGAACAAAAAATCAAGTTCACTGTTCATGTAAGAATGAAATCATATTGATTCATGATAGTATATTTGATTTTCTATTAAGTTTAGTTTGTTTTGTTCTTTGTCTCCAATCATAAGTAACTGCGACTACCAAATCAATTATTCAGAAATAGATCCAAGCTGGTCTACGTGAAAAACTTAATAAAATGGTTCAAAGACTTCGGAGTAATATTAATAGAATTTGGTACCACTTAATGAAAAAATTAATGAAATCATTTGATGAAAATTGATGTTAACCTGCTGTTGCATCAAATGATGAGATAATTGCTGCTGTTGTTGCTGCTGTACATGCTGTCGCAGTTCGGAATCTAATGCACCATTTTGTTGTCCAGGTCCAGGACCAGTTGCGGGTGGTTTAGCGCTCTCAGTTGTTGAGCACCAGGTTCCGGATGACAACAAGTCGTCAGGAAGGTCATTTTCAAGGTCAAACATATCTGTGTTTGTTATGTAATCTGAGAACGTACAATATAGTTAACAATCATAGGCCTTTTTTAGAATGCAGTTATGAAACAGTGTACAAAAATACAGAAAGACTCAGAAAAGCTTTTTCTGCATTGATACCTGTGTCTTGGCGACAAATGTTTACATAACTTGTTTGTACTAGAATATTCTCACCACTACTCAGCAATTTCAAATATAAGTAATACCAAGGGTGGTGATAGTCATATTACTTTTGAACGTACGTTGCATCTTGATTACAGAAACTATTCAAACGTTAAATCTGATTAGATCAATTTTCTGAGCACTCAAAATATTTTTATCATTGCTTCAAGAATAATATAGTTGTTTTAGTGTATAAGGTCCACCAAAGATTCAAAAAATTACTGTTAGTGACCTTATGAAGGTCAGATTAGTACCGTCACCACAGCTTTTATTCAGAATTTCATTTATTATGTTTCAACTCTTAATCTACCATACAAGGAAATAGCTTGTGGATCGCGTTAACTGACCAAGATCTTTTTTCTTTTACCTTTACCGTATACCATAGATTTTGTATGATCGGCATTGCAAAAGTAGGATAGAATAAAGTTAACCGTCTCAATGGCACTAATTTCTCCTCACGCCATAAATTTAAAGTCTTAAAATAGATTTATGTGAAGAAAGTATCGTTGAAAAGAAATACAAGCTCAAAGTTTAATTGATCATCACCAGGTCGCATTGGCAGATTATTGAATCAAAAAATCGCTGCAACATTCTGCATTTTTTTTACGCTCTAGAAAATATAATGAATGAGCCAAACACTGGCAAAGTCTGAATATATACAAGAGGAATATAGAACACAAAGTGTAATAATATATCTACAAAAAAATTATAATAAAATAGTAAATAAATAAGACATGAGACATACACCGCAGGAGCAAAACTTAAGGGAGATTACACAGTAGCGGAATAAAAATGTTTCACAATAAACTCGTGCTTCACTACAAAAGCTGCAAAGCTACTGATGGCAAACTGCATAGAGACATGCTTAGAGATCAAGAGTCATATACTAAAAAATCATACAACTCGAAAAGTTATATATATTATATATAAAAAGTAATATATATTATATATAAAATATATATATAAAATTTAAACACAGAGAGTATATTCAAGTATATGCACACGACAATTGATACTACAACAAATCATTCGATAATTTGATTTTTATACCCTATGCCTGGAAAATAGTTTCAAATTACAATACCTTATTGTATTTTATTTTTTCTTTGACTCCGTATTTCAAAACTTTATTAGCTCTTTTTACCAAACACATTATCGGTCCCAAAATTAATATTCCAAATTTCGGTTAGCTGTCTAATTTCATCTGATTAATTAAATATAGTTAGTAAATCTACCTCATAAGGAACATCTTAGAAATATTGATATCTACCAATTTTAACATCTACCTGTCCTGGCAATCTGCCAGTTAAGAACATATTTATTTCGAAAACGACCGCTCTGCGTGCATAGTAAAGATTTCACTACACCTGTCTTTTGCAATGAGGAAAAAAATAAAAGAAGAATTGATTAGTGTATCTAAGAATTTTCTGACACTCATAGTTGCACTCACACATTTCTTACGTATAGCAAGTAATTAAATAACAATCCGTTCTGATTCAAGAATACTAATAAATTATGCTAATATTACAAATGGTCACGCAGCATTCAATCAGATATTTGAAAATGCTTAGTTTTTTGGACCGGACCCACCCGAGGAAATTGTAAAATGTGACACAATTCGTGTACCAGATTAGACTGTGACTAACAGGTAAGATGATACGTAACCAAGTTGAAAATTGAAATAATCTTGTACAAAAGTTTCAAACCCAACACACATGTCACATCGTAATTCAGTCGATTCTATCCATTTCCTCACCATGATCACAATCATCACATTTATATACCCTTATGCGCACCTAGCCACTCACAGGTTAAACTGATACCTTTGAGTCAAATGAGATCAAAGGAGTGCATAAAACAAAAACACGTTTTTTCCAAAATTCTGCTGATTGCGATTCAGAATATGTCAAACACCAGCATTTCTGTGATTTCAAACGAAGGCTGTAGTGGATGTTTTGAAAACAGTAACCTAATTTCTATTTCTTTTTTCAAATTCAATTTTCATTTTCAACCTCTTCTTTATCAAAGAACCACATAATTACCTTAAATGTCTGACCTGTGCAGGTTCTCCGGAATCAAACCACAATTTTCAATCTAACTGGGTATTTTACAATACAAACAAAGTAGAAATCAAAAAGTGCATCTGAGGGATTTCAAGATTCAAAGTATTTAGATTTTACAATTAGGACAGGCCAACTCTAACTTGAAACATCTAGTTACACCAGGCTGAGCTTTTACCATTATTTCGCCACGCTTTTTCTCTTGTAAAATGTCTTTGATCATAGTTAAAATTTCCTGACACAGTCAGGTTTTCCTGTACCCGTACATTCATATATACGACGAATAACTAAAACACTCATTATTCGCATTTATTTTCACGCTCAATTCAACAAACTTTACGAACCAAAAAAAGGTATTGCTGATTTACCAAACATTAAATACCTTCAGGAATTATAAAATTGATCTATTTGCATTTTATTGAAACAAGTGATCTTGCTTGCTACAATCACTCCACTCTTCTTTTGCATTGGTTCTATGTGTCATTATTTATGCTTATTACATATGTATAAACATACAATCATGCTGTGTTACAGCAATCGATCAGTAGTTATTCGATGATTAAAATTTATGATGTATACTTTAAAATGTTCACAAATTTCTTTCATACCAGACAACAATCTCCTAGTCTACCGAAATTTGAAAGATACTAAATATCTTCGTTTTATATATCATTCAAAGCATGTTTGAAAATATATCTCGCCCGTGATTATTCATTTTATCAATGATTCAAAGGCAATTGCCGCTCGCGTTGCTTATGAAAAATCATTCATTGTGATCGATATTTAGTTTTGTCGGTTGGGTAGTTGCTCTGCGCATGTGTGCCGCATGTCTATGTAGAAAAATTAAATTCAAAAATATTTTGCCTTTTTTATTCACAGACCAGTTACTGTAAAGTAGTCTGTAACGATGAAATCGCTTAAGGTTCTAAATTTGTTTGAATTATTATTACGTTAATAATTTAGGACAATGTCCATAATCTTCAATGCTACAGTTTACTTTGCATTCAAGCTAATAATTTTTATCATTGTTTAAAAAATTAGTCAATGTACACAAAATGTCTGAAATAAAACTTGATAGCGAGAATGTTTCAATAACATTTCGAGCTTTGTACTTCCATTCAATAGGATGAGCAAGTGGAAAAAAAGTCCGCATGTAAATTTAAAATGTTATATTTGAATAAAATATTGTCCAATAAGAGCTTGGAATAATAAACTTGTAGATGATAAATTTAATATTAATATCGTCTCAAAACCGTACTCTTTGCTCGACAGAAATCTAGGATGAATGAAAGATGTGTGTGAGGGTTCATTGAGAACGATGCTTTCAAAAGGGGGACGGACAAAAAAAATTTCAATTTTTTCTTTAAATTTTATTTATAAATCTTTTTTTGTTCGATTTTTTTTAGAATAATATTTACTTCTTTTCTGGGCTGTATGGTTGTTCCAATGTGGCTGAAGTTGATGTTGTTGTAGATGTAGCTGTTGTGGCGGGCCCTGCATTTGTTGCATGTTACCACCGCCACCTCCCCCGTAGGTGTAAGCATGGTGCATCATTATGGGCGTCATACCCACTACATATATCATAGTTTATCGTTTAGGACTTTCGTTAAAGACTAAGACCTGTATGTCATGGAAAAAGGAACAAAAACAGCCTTTTGGGAAAAGAAAAAGAAGAAGCTACTTAACGTAAGTTAGTCGTGTAACAAGGTGCCTATATATTACTACTGTGGTGGTACTCTCAAAAGAACAATTTACACTCAATCACCCACACCCGATGCCAAAGATCCATGCTACCCTTAAAGTGCTGCAATTTATTTTTCACATGTGTGTTAGTTATTTCCGTAACCCAAAATTATTTTTACACATTATAAATGTCAATTTTCAATCACACCTGAGAATTACTTGAGGACAGTTTTTGTTGAGATATCAACGATGCAGAAGCTAGCCACTGATAGCGAGCCGTTGATTTACACAAAGTTCTTATACACATTGTATTTCAGAATCAAACTATTTGCATCAGTGGATAAGTGTCAGAGATGCTAAAATGCTATCGGATCGCCTGTTTTTTTTTGCTTTTTTTTTCTGTATAAAAATCATTGCATGTAAAAAGTTTTGTTGAATTGGCATCTCGCTATCGGCCGCTAGCTTCATTATCATAAAATATCAAAGGGATAAGCCAGAGTTAACTTTGACAAATGAGAAAGGAAACACAGATTCAATGGGACTGCGATTGATACTGGAAAAACTTAATTTTAAACACAAAGGAAACTAGGACATAAATCAAAGTTGAATAATAACTTCATTATTGACATTGAGTAAAAAAATGAACAAATGATCATTTGTCACAGTTGGTTCAATTTCAGTAGCTAGTTCTTTCAACTCTCCAGAATACAAGTTTTTATCATCTGATATTCATGGCTAGATAATGTTATGAAAGGTTGTGAGATGATTGGAGATACTGCAGGGAATTGTTGAAGAATGCTGAGAGATTATTAAACTTTTATCGAGATTCCATGAAAATTGATTTACCCCTCAAATTTGCCCGACAAATGCAATTTGAGATTCTGCAACTTGGAAAATGATCAAGTTACTAAAGAAAATAATAATCACAACCTGACTAAATCTGTACTTTCTTTATTCGTAAATGTTAACTCGATATTAGTCTCTCAGAATAAATAATTTCCTAAAGTAAATGAATAGGAAAAACAGCAACAATTATTAGGATTATTTTGAAATTTCAATTATGTTTGCTAAATTTAGGTGACGAGCAATGCAGTGATTCCAAAGTAAATAAAAATAACCAACAACTTGTAAAATCTGAGTTAGATTTACTATCCGCACGCACATGTATATATGTATATCACATAAACATATACATGTATCGAATTGTGACAATATTGCCTTGGCTTAAAATTTCAGAAACGAATATTTATTGAATGAATAATGAAATAGAATAATGATAAATACATAAAAAAAAAAAAAAGCAATTTCCACCAACAGCTATTATTCAAACTATCGGAATAAGAAAAAAGAAACAACAGAGTGACTTGAAATGCCATAAAACTGCACATCAACAATATTATTGTAAAAATCTTCATTTATTTGAAACCATCGAATTGCATTTGAAACTGTGTAATAAATGATCACTGGTGAAATGTATGGCATTTATGTGTTCTGAGTAATCAAAGAGCTGCGACTTATTCATGCGACCGTCAGAAATAAGATTGGCTGAATACAAGATTTAATTCTGTCAAAATTTTAGAGGATTGCAGTATACAAATGTGCCAGAGAGTTGAAAATTAAATTGAATGGATATTGATATATTTTGCAACTTTTTCCTCTTATAAAGTGTTTACTTTGCACTGTTCCGAACCACTTAAAATTTTTTAAATGTATAAGATTGTCAATTTTTAGTTCGTAATTTTCTGATACAAAGAAAAATATTAAATAATGAGCTTCTTTCAACTTGACATCTCACTTACAGGAAATATTTTCAGAAATTTGATAGGAAAAAAAGATTAGACATAAATTATGAATTATCTTCAATCGCACATTTTTTTCCAGTGATCATACTATTATACTGTTCCAGCAAAAATAATAACTTATTGTTAGAACATTTACAAACAAGTCCGTACTAAATGCATGCCTACATCGACTAATTGAGAAATTGTACCATTGGTTCTGTTAGTAAGACTGAAATAGTAGAGAAACAGAGAAAGAGATGGAGAGGGGGGAACAAGAGAGAGAGAGAGAGAGAGAGAGAGAGAGAGAGAGAGAGAGCGAGAGCACAAACCATGTGGCTAAATACTAACATTCTATACCCTATTTTGAGATCATGCAAATTCTCATCAATTAATAGTCTACCATTTGCTAGGATATAATATTTAAAAGGCTGTTTCTGTTACCAGTTTTGTTACAAACTTATAAAAAAATAAAAGAAACAAAAAATTATTTTTATATACTTTCCTAAGGTACAAAGGAAATATTAGTAAAAATAAGGTAAAATAGGAATGAAGGAATTTCAAATTTTTCCAACTTTTAGCTGGAGCAAATTGCATAGATTTATTGTAAGAAACAAGTGAAAGGATAGTATTTATGGTGATAAATTAGACAAACGTGAGGGTAATATAATTAAAATAGAGACAAGATAGTAGTGAAAATGAACTTTGTTAGTGCGCATGTAGCTGTGTAGTATTTGCTTCTAATATCCTCAACTCTTTCGTTTGTACAATATTTTGTTTCTTCTCAATTACCATGCACAAACCATACTATCTACATGTGCTAAATTTTTGCAGTACCAATTACATCACTCTGTACATAGAGTAAGTTGACAATGTAAAATGAATTATAAGATATATGCATGCAAGTAACGAATACAAAATTAGGTTTTTTGAAAAGTTTGTGAAACTGTTACACAAATAACGAAAAAAAAAAAAATAAACTGTCAATTTCTCTGTTATTTACTTTATTTTAATAATGACTTTGAAGTTTTTTAATTGAAAAGATTATTTTACAAAGAGTACAGAAGTGGAAGTTTTTTTTAAAAAGTTTACAAGAAAACTTTGTTGTGATCCAAGATTTGTAGGCTAGAATACAAGTCAGCTGTACCGTAAACGTTTTGACTTTTGTCAGATTGATGCAAAATTCAAGGAAATCATTAAGCATAAATCCACCAAGTTCATGTTTTCTGAATGAAAATTTGAAAGGTTTGTTAATGCTTTGATTGCAAGCTACTTGAAACCGCGAGATCTAACGTAACAGTCGATATCTGGTTAGAAAACAATGTCTAGCTATGAGCATAATTTGCAAATTAAAAACATTCCATTTGTCATTTGATTGAACAATTATTCAAAGAATGAATAAATACAGAAATATGATTTTTCAAGCCTCAAATGTTACTTGACATTTTCAACATCACCCCACGAATTAAATTTACAGACCGCGTATGAAAATTTTCTTTAGATGCGGTAGCGACAATTTTGTTCAAATAAAATTCCCCAACTTTTCCCGAAAAAAACTTTAGAATTCCCTGACGTTTTCCCACGAAACTGAGGTAATGTTGGACACTTTTTATGACTAAAAGCTCAAGAAATTGTGCACCTTGTTTATATAAATTTGGTTTTAGAAAACACATAGTATTGCTTAGTTTCACAAAAAAAATTTCAACATTACCATTTACAGAAGTTAGCTTAACTGAATGTACGAAGCATAGCTGAAGTTTAAAAACGATTTATAAAAAAAGTACGTTTTTCCCTATGGTCCATCATAATTCCCTGGCTTTTCTCGATAGTAGAGAATTTACTGACTATGCCTGGTTTTCCCAATCTGTCGCCACCTTATCAGAGTTACAGTTTTTGATGTCTGATGTGTGACAAATGCAATTTCTGAGCACTAAAATCATTTTAGCACACCAGAGCAGTTCACGTTAATTCAGTAATCAGGTAGAATTCTGAACTCGATATGAGTCAAATTCTAACTTAATTATCAGCCAAATTTCTTAACATCAGCCTCACATTCATGTCACATTATACTAATAGTCGAAGCAAATAATTTGCTTCGAGTGTTTCTCATGCACATTATTCAAGGTTTTTGTATTTGAATATGATACTTTTGAAATCGAGAATGCTGTTGTGTACGGTAGAATATCAGTGCATAGTTTACTTTAAGCAAGGGCTGATGTTAAGCAACTTTCTTGGACTCCTTCTTTCAGTTTGATGTAATAAAAAGTTATAGCAAAATACAGATGACATCGTTCGTCAAAATGTGATATGATTATCCTTTACTTGGTCTATACCTGACTCGATATAAAATAATATCTAAATAGACACCATTGTTGCAGGCAGGATTGTGAATTGCAAATTTTACAATGAATAAGATGAGTAAATACATAATGCAAGTATAAGATGGATAAACCCATATAACAAGTATCGAATACATTTTTCGGAATATCAATATTCCCGACTGATACGAGTGGATTTCAAACGTTTTTGATGAACGATGTAACCTCTACCGCTGTGACAACTGATTTTGCTCTGATCAACATCAAACCACAAAAGACAGAGTCTGATAGGTAGAGAATTTTATCCAATTCAATCTTGAAGGACTCGTGAACTGCTGTAAAAGTGAAGAGAAGACCAATGTTATTAATCGGATTGTAAATAAAACGTAACGAATGATAAATTTGTGCATACCTCAGACATCATTGTATTAAATCTGACGGTAAACTGCGTAAAAGAAAACCAAGGGCATAAAGTAGTTCGTGGCGATAATTAAATAAAACGTAGAAATGGAGAGACGAGTGAAATCTTTGAGACTTTATAATGCGAAAAGAAGTGTCGGGTGAGCGAAGATTATTTCTTTCTTTCGCCGTGGGATGATGAGTAAAAATATCGAGCAGGATCGAGATCGTGAATGAAAGTGGATTTGTTTTCGTGAAACGTTGGTTGGTAGGTTTACGTCAAAACGCTGGCGGTACGCCTCCTTTTCCGCGAGGCAAGCAAGCAAGCAGGCAGGCAGGCTTCGGAAGGCATGGTTTTCACGGTATGCCCTTTAGGTTAGTTTGAGATAATGTGTCGAGGAGCGGTGTTACATTTTTCTAATCCTTCTATTGGACAAATGTTTTACCTGACGAATCCGAGGGCCCCTGGAAGGGGTCCGCCAATTTTGGCCGCTTGTTTGGCGGGCCGTCCACAAGATGATCGGCCATGTCTCGCGGCCGCCTGTTTACGCTTGGCACACTAGGCACACTACACTAGTTTGGGGGAGTCGCGAAATTTTTCGTTATATTTTGTGGGTATTGGTATTTGATTAGTTGAAAACATAATAACCGCGGTGCGTTGAGGCGCTTTCCCACAGTTCGACGTCCCGGGCGTCCCCGAACGCACATAATTAACCATTGGACATCTTTCAGTATCACCCCCAATGTATAGGTATCACACACAAGAACAACTTGACAAACTTGAGAGAGCGCAAACTGGCTACGCGCACGGCGCTAGCGATATCCAAGCTCGCTACTACTGCTGCCCGCTGGCACCATCTTTCACACAATGATAGGCGCGCGAAATCACCGTAAATTATCCAAAACTCGATCGCTTACCCCTGACATTTTCACTAATTTCGATACAGTTTTTATCCCCGCACTTATCGCGATCGAAATATCGGCCGCAAACCGGCCCCGCGGTACCGAAATTCACCGTGGAAACGATCGCCCGAGTTCCGCACCGCACAAGTATCGGCTCACGTAAAATGGCGGCTGGCTGTTGATGAAAAGTTTTTCTACGCTTGTCAGAAAATGCCCGACTGGCTGGCTCGGCTCGCTCCGTCGTCCGTGTGGCTAGCGCCTCCCTCCCATTGGTCCGTCCTGTCACGTGGTAACAACCGGGCCGTTCATTGGCGCTCCGCGATCTTGCACGAACTCTATTTCTGACGTCACGCCGTGCGACGAAAATCTCCGAAGGCGGCATTACCGTATCACATCTCGTCGGTCACTCGCCCTAATCGCGCTCTCCGTATACAAATTCTATCACCTGCAAGGTTCGCGTATTCGTAATTCTTCAATGAAAATTCCCCTCTATGCAGCAGAACTCGATCTATTCTCGGTACGAACGAGTTCGATTTCACTCCACGGTCAATTCTATATAGAGTTCGAAATTACGCCTATCGTCGGTATAATTCATAGTATCGTTTGTTTTTCGTTCGAAAATCGTCAAAGAACAGCTCGTACGAGTTATGTTCTATGCTTCAAGTTTTACGCGGTTTGATCGCTGTTTCGAAGATCGAATACATCTCGCCTTTTTCAATCCGAATCATTACTCTCAACCTCGTAACTGAAGTAACTCATCATTCTTCAGAAATAGTTGAGTACATGATGTTAGTGAGCTGTCAGGTTAGGTTAAGAAAAATATTGTGCCGCTATTTATACATATATTATAGCAATAAATTGAACAATTGGCACGATTCACAACTTCGTGCGAACGCCGACTTCTACTCTTATTACACGCAATCATATGTGAAGTAATTTTTACATAAGTGAATAATTACAAAACCTGTTGTTGTTTGCAACAGGACTCAATGTTATAGTGCATTAACCGGTTACAAGCTAACTATAGTTCGGGTTTGATACAAAAGAGTGAAGCTTGCGACTTGTCTCTTTCTTATTTCGTAATCTGTACGTAGAACAGTTAGTTTGCAAGGTGGTTAAAACAAAGAGGAGGGCCCCCATTATTCGCCCGATTCAAGCGCCACTGGACGGCTGTTCAAGGTCGCGTCAGAATGTCAGGTTCCATTGTCTCGAGAGTTCCTTTTGCTGCATAGTTTCGTTGCAGTTTTCACGCGGGACGTTCATGATAACATAACGAGCACGTGTAAAATGCTTCTGTTCATTGTTATTTAGGAAGAATGAGGCAAAGCGTACAATCGGCCATAACTGAGCCTGATTTGTCGTCTGTCGATTGTCTGGTCATAAGTATGTTACAAAGTGCCTGAATCGAACAGCACTGCTGAATGCAATGTCAGAATGAAGATCAAGGCGCGAGCCGAGCCGAGCCGAGCCGCACGCGACGTTCAGGCGCGGCGGCAAATCGCACCAAATAATCTGTGAAACGTTTTGATGGGAGTTCGGAGAGAGAGCGAAAGAATAAGATGACGCCGTGGCAGCAGACACCCGCGCTAGTTACGCTCGTCGACGGCTCTTTGTTGGGATTCCGGAGACGAGACACCTGCGTTTGGCCATTGCCCGTGTTTATTATAGCCACAACAAATTGATCTGTTACTCCAGAATTTACTTGGAATACTTCCGTCGCATCGTCTATAATTATTATTCACGCGTCATTTTTGTTTACCTTCTTTTACCCTTGATTTGCATGAATTACCTTATTTTCAGACTGAAATTCTTCGGTGTAGATAAAATGTGATTCCACAGTAAATTATGAAGGTGCGCTGCGTCGAAAGAAGTCTTCGTTCATCGTTCATGTCGCTACACAACATTTCCGAAGCTGCAATTTAACTGACGATAAACTTTTACCATAATAATTTAAGAAACATTCAATATCACGTTTGTTTCAGTTAGTTCATTACTTATAGTTAAAACCTATGCGGCTTCTTTTTAAATACTACTCGTTATACACGTACAGGATGTGTGAAATATTATTTTTAGCTTGAAAAAATAGGACCTAGCCGTCGCTTCGGTTGCATTGAATCGTGTAATAGTAAAAGAATGAGTGCCAATCTTTGGTTATTATTTTTGGTGACGTTTGATTCCTGGCTTTTACAATTGGCCAATGCATATTGCAAATTCTCAACTAATATCTGTTTAACTTTCAGCGGAAGCTGAATGATATTTCGTTTGTCGCAAACTCCATCGTCGATGATTTAATGTAGCATTATTGAATATGATTATTCATTCTTCAAAGACATATCGCAGTACAGTGTGACTCATCGTCAAAATTCGTTGAAAACTTAATTATTCCATTTAAGGAAGGTGTGAAAAGAAACTGTGAAATACAGTTGCTTTTATACATAGGTCGGTCCCAAAGATAAAATTCAATCTAAACATGACAAAAGTTGTTTCTAATCAAGGAGTCAATATTCTGGTCAATAATCGCTATTAGTGAAGAAAAATGAAACACTAAAAGTGATGGCAAAAGTTTCGAAAAATTAACGGCGATTTTAATGAGTATCATAAAATCACTGCAAAAAAAAAATGACGACAACATTGAGTTTTGAACAATATTTACTTGCAATCGAATTTGTTACAATTTGCAGAACTTTAACATCAAATTTTTCCAATAAAAAAATAATAAACGAGATTTTTGTTTTGCAAAGATGTGGTGGGACTTCAGTAAATTCGTATTTCTTCATTGCGCAGGCGAAACAACGAATTTGGACAGAATAAATTTGCTACTAGAGTTTAAATCGTACACTAAGTTGTATATTTATCAAAATGAATAAAGATAATTAATAATATTGAAACGACAAGAGTATTTAACACGTGTAAGGCGTTGGAACCTTTAAAATTTTATTAACAGTATTTGAGCTATGCTAGAATTATTTTACATCCACTGACATTTCTGTATAGCTTGCCTCTGTTTTGACAATGGGATGCAATCCTTGAATACCATGTTTGATTCCTAGCCCATCGAAAATGATGAAATCTTATACATAAATTTAGAAACCAGCAGAATCTTATTGCGGGAACATTCAGAAAGAAAGCAAAAATGATGTTAAAAAGCTCAAATAAATGATAAGGACTTGAATTTTGTAAATCAAGAAAATTTTTAAAATTTTCAAGAATTTCTACGCAAAGATCTTTCATTAAGGAATTTTAATTCCGATCAATTTAGATCCAGGCTTTGCTGTGAATCGCACGATATGTTTCTCTCAGGTGTGAAAAGATGAACAAACTTTTACACTGATCGCGGTGAAAATCAAACTGACAATCACACATGATACTCAATTTCTGTGTTCATCCATTGCTATGGTACAGTAAGGTGAGTGATGATGCATAATTACGATGGGTATAGCGGGAAAGGCTCTTTGAGTTCAGGTCGTTCCCACCACTTTTTTTGCTACCGAAAGAAGTAAAGATAATTATTTGTTCTGGTCCTGCCTCTCACCACATGCAGGAACTGTACGTGGAGACTACAATTTCGAACGCAACTCGATACACATCCTGCACTTGGTGATTTCTTATTACAGTCGAAGGGTATAATGTAATTTCTGTATACTGTAAACTGAGCAGTGCGAAACAGAGAGATGCGATATTAATTTTCATACAACATTCCACAGAATTTTAAAATTCTCGTGTGTTCTATACAGCATTTTACCGCATGCCTAAATTTGCACAAAACACGTAGATCAAAATCAAAGTATGGATTGTAAAGTCCATTTTCTGCATCTTCCATGTTTTTTTCTTGTTCACAATTGACAATTCCTAACTATCGGAGGCTTTATTCAGGAGTCCAAGAAGCTGGAAAGAAGTGATTATAGTCTACCGATAAATTTCTTTAAATCTAACAATATGTACAGAATCTTGAAGGGTTTGAAATCTAATAATTCACTTAAGTTCAATCGAATATATTACAAAAGAAGCTCTCGTCAAGAATGTTCAATGACAATGAGACACTGGCAGGAAGACAAATTCTGGAAATTTTATCAACGTAGAATCTAAACGATTACTATCGAGTCCTTGTTCTACAATGCAGGTTGATTATTCCTTAAACGATGATATGAAATGATTGGGATACCAAGTTTTTGTCACATTCCTAATCATATAATAGAACCATTTATCGTTTTTATATCGATTAAATGCTGCCGCAGTAGATTAATACTGCACCGCTGCGACGAATTGTTATTGGTCCCTTAACACGGGTATATTACATTCACTATAATCTGTATTCTATTGTGAGTCGAAGTTATGCAATGAGTATAATTACCTCTGAAGAATGTTGGAACAAGTTATATGTCAGTGGTCATCCTCCGGCCTTCGATGAAATGGATACAGATGTGCACTTAATATTATATGCATATGAATTATCGAGTCTGAAATTTTAGCGCTTCCATATTTGTGGTTTAAAATTGTTAACAATGTATAGGATATAGTAGATTCTTCCGCGTCGTATTAAACATATCGTTATATTTAACAGACTTACTTTCTTATCCAAGACAATGGATATTTCATCGTGAAAAACCATGTTCGAAATTGTTTATTTCCTGAAAATTATATTGTATTCATGCCGTTAACAACTTATTCATAATTATATCCCTGCTAAAAAGTTGCTCTTTTGAAAAACTCTTGACTCTTGGAATACTTTATGAAAAAATGCAGCAAGTTTCGATTATAAATGAAATTATTATAGCAGGTAATGAACGAGAAATTTTTTTTGAATATTCATGAGAAACTAGTGATATCTCTCATATCTTTTTTCGAACGGTCTGAGTTCTTCAGAGAAATCTTGGTATTTTTAGAGCATTTTGCTCTGACAGGGATGTTTGTATTTGACAGTTTCAATTTTATTTATAATATATTTCATTTCTCTCGTTATTACGTGTTATGCATGAACACAAAACAATGAGAATTAGTTTAGCGGAAACCATAATCGTATCCCTACATTATTTATTATACAAGGACGCGAACATCAACTTATGTAATGTTTACGGAAGTACAATACACAAGTAAAGAAATTATTTTTCAACGTTTAATAAACTTTTCACAGTGTTGTAATACTGATATACATGCAACACGTGTTAATTCTTCTTTTAGTTCAATGTAAGGTACAACATGCATAATACACGAACATCCGGATTTTTCTTTTACGCAATAAGTTATAATATCAAATGCTTGACAAGTCGTCCAGTGCCAATAACAATATTTTTACGCAGTATACGCGGTACGAGTTGACCTATTCTGAAAAGTCATTGACGCAAACAATTTGTGTTGCGGTATAAACAGACACATTTCGTCGTAATTTCTTCTGCACGAAACCCCTCCGTTATGCACCTTATATACACATGCATAGAATTAATTAGGTCAGTCGATATAGCTCCGCGATGTTTCGAGAAAGTATACAAATCGGATTCCCGTAACGCTGCAGATGATTCGTTGAAAACAATCATCGTGCATCCATATGCACTAATTATTTAACAAATAATTTATTCTGGATATATATATATATATATATATATGGTGATTATTGAGAATGGGGAATTTTATAATAATATAAATGATTTTATATTACAAATTATTCATCTATTACAATCATATAAATGGCTATTATAATTCGTTTGTGTGTATTCGAACATAAAGGGAAGTCTTTACAAATGTCCTGATACAGTTTCTTCAGATTTATCCTTTATAACTAAGATACTATTTTTACAGGATTACCGTACTTTCAGTGGGTCAACCCACAATCACAGTATAAAATGTAACTTGCAGTCAAAATTTGTACCCCCGGACTGAAAGAGGGATTTTCTAACTGACTAACAAGTTTGTCAGCTGAAAAAATTAATCTTTTATAATAACGAAAATATGGCAAGTACCAGAAATGTAAGCCCGTCAAAGAACTTACTCAAAATTTATTTATATTCGCAGAATGCTTATTAATTGTGCAATAACTCCCTATAGTGGATGGTGCACCTAGAAAGAAATATTACAGAAGATTTCCCTGATGCGTATTTCGCTTTTACATTTTTGAAAATAATCTTTTCATCTAAGGAAAAGGTCGGGCATGTGCAGAATGTAATAAAGATTTACAATTAGTTCATGAGCTATGCTTTGATTATAAGGTGCATGCAGCCACGGAAATGAAGTACAGACTTCCAATATACCTAAACCTAAATGTAACATGCGCAAGATTCGAAGACCAGATACCCAATTTTTTTTGCACATACACTGTACGTACATAATCCGTACAATTGCTGATACTTATGAACTAAAGCTGAACTGAAACAAGGTTTAATAAAGCCTAAAACTCGTATTGTCAGACGAAATTACATTTTCCAGAAAACGATCACATCAGTATGATCGAATCAGTATTATCTCAATTTCCAGAAGTTACATACGCTGACCGCCTGAATCAGTCTGACATAAATAGATTTAAATGATAAAAATCCTATATCGCAATGTTTTTAACAAGAAAAAAATCTTGCAGATAAATATCCGTGTGCTGAAAAAAATAAGCGTTTATGTCAGTGTCAGGCAACTGTTGAGACGAAAGCGCAGCGGAGTTGTTCAGGTCTTTTACCCGCTTAGCCTTAACAACTAGCCAGGGTTCATCCCCAATCCCAAAAGGCAAAAGGTGAAAGCCCAACTGGCAGGGATGACACTTGATCGATCGTCTCACCCCCGACGCTTTTCCGTCGCCCCCTGCGAACGGCGCGGCGCGCGGTATAAAATTGTTGTGTGCGTACACGCGTATCCATCGCGGACCGCAGCGATTACAAGGAGGTAGGTAGGTAGGTAGGTAGGTAGGTGTAACAAAACAGGGACGAAAGATGCCTACGTGTCCCGCCGTAGCCGCAACTCTGCTGCTTGGACAACCCGGCCGACATCGAAAGGCGCGGAGCGAGGTGAAGTTGGTGGGGAGCGGAGGCATTTTGGTCGCGTGCCGTTTCCTCCCCCCCAAAGACCGAAAGACGCATAGCAGCCTTACGAGGGCGATTGGACATGATTGGAGATTGGAGAGCGGTGTCGGCGTGGGACGATCGTAGACGCGAGGCTCCGTTCTTCTGACTTTGCGCACGTCGACCACGACGCGGCGCACGCTTGGTAGAATTTTCTAACGTAATATAAGGAAGATTTTCAAAAATGATGAGGCAAATGGCGGCCGAAGATTGTATGCGGAAAAGATAACGGAACGGTACTACGTTCCGAGTTTAGTCTTGGAATAATAATATTAAGTATGCCGGAAAGTACAGGCAGGAGAACTGATCGGATTTTTATATATAAAAAAAAAAAAATGTAATTATTTTTTATTGAATATTTAAAAAAAAACGGAATGATGGCATCAACAATTATTGAAGATAATAATAAATCTGTGGATAAATGCAAGTAGTATGAGGACGTAACTATAACGGCTTTTGCTCTCAATTTTAACCGAAACGCGGACAACGCTTGAAAATTGAGGATTTTAGGTCACCGCGAGTAGCCGAAACAAAAAACAAAACATCAAACCAGAATATAATCAGTTGCAAGGATAAGATAGAATTAAATAGTACCCTGTCGTTAATCGTTATTAGAAGTTTTTTTTATCACTGATTACAAATTGAACAACAGAAACCTGTTTAAATATTTAATTTTTCAAATTTTCAGTTTGAAAGTAACAGGTTGAGGCCCGAGTTGAAATATTTTGATCGTATAATTATTTATAAAACTTTATAAATAATCCTTAAAATTGTTGCTACTCTAAAAGAAGGATCAGAAGGATCAGGACAGTATAAAGAAGGAACCGACTCACTACACATAGAACTTAGGAGAAACAGTTTAATTAACAAAAGAGGTTGATATATTCAACTGATATAGGAATATATGGTAAATCACCCACTACCGTTTTACACATAGGCCAATAATTTGAAAATATATCTTTGACATAGACACGTAGTTTCCAATATTCATCAAACATTACAGTACACGAAAATCGATGAGTTTTTATTTTTTATATAAAGTGGTACGAAAAAAGGCTGTTCACGTATGCATACTTGCAAACTTGAGTTGCAAACAATTGTGAAAAAATAGAGACAAAACAGTCAAGTAACGTGAAGTGCCCTATATTGTATTAGCTTCTTAGCACTTAAATCTTGTAAGCAACTTAATCCACTTACTACTTGGTTCGTTAAACTTCACCATTCCAATATACTATGTACAATGCACACTCTTATTAGTTACAGCATAAAATCATCTTTGATGATATAAATACTAATTCTGTGGATAGGGTTTGCCGTATTTCACTTGCAACTAGAATGAATTATTGGGTTATTGTAGTAAAAAATTCTAAGTTTTTGTAAACCCGGATACCATCGGCAAGTGAAAACTGACTGGAGTTAGTAGGAGGTAGAAATATGTTATACACTTTGTTGCGAATGTCACTAAAGGTTCAAAAATCTCAAACTTATAAGTTATTGACAACTGATCAAAAACTTGTAACCAATTGCTCTGCGGATATAAAATAAAAAACATGAAGTTATAGATGTTACATTTTTCGCCTTAGCGATTGATAGATGTAACTTTTTATCTATTTGAACTCTAATTAAAACATATTTTTATGTTGAGCTGAGACTTGAGAAAAATTGGGTTAGTCCAAAATTCAGTCTTATGCACAAGCTGTTGGTTCTTGACAATTATTATGTTTTAGTGTCGCCTCACATACAGTTATCAAAATTAAATGCACATTGTTTCTGTTTAGTTGAATCTCGAAGAATTGTATTAGTTTGAAAACTTGTTACGGTTACTTAAGAAAAAATACTGCGAAAAAAGTTAGATCTGGATAATTTTTAAATGAATTGATTTAGATGTGCAGTCATTTTAATTCAATACAGATATAAAACATATTTTTAATATCACACAAATAATACAATACATTCATTTCCTTGTAGCTCAATCTATACGTAATTTTGACATGTGTTTTCTCAAGTGTGTACTTTTAGCGCTATTCATTGAAATATGAGTTTCTTTTTTTTCTTGGCGAACACCTTTTGTCTGTAATAAAATTTCAACTTTTTCAACCACCAACAGTTTGCGATATTGGTATTTAAAAACGAACAGAGTCATACTATGTATGACAATAAAAACAGTTTAGGCCTGGCTAGTGTGATTTGTGTATTCAAATTTATTTTTGGTAGGTTCATTGAGTACGAAGCTTTTTAAATATGTAATACAGTTACGCTATGTCTTACTGAAGTTCATGAATGACCACTTAGAGGAATGTACGTACAACAAACGGCGAACGACAAAGTACCCAATTCTTTCCTCTGCGGATGTGACAAACCACGTGAATATAAATAGTTAAAAGTGAAAATAATCAAAGAAGTAGACAATTTGCACAGCTAGCTGAAACATGCCTTGAATATTCTAGTACACAGCAGAATCAGAAATTTACTAACCCCAGGTAATTTTTCTTACGTGTAGTTTACAGTACGATTTTCAGTTTTTTTTTGTTCAAAAATATCTAATATTATTAATTCACGTTCAATTTTTTAAATTATTACTCTTATTATTAATATAGAATCAATGACTGGTTCCACCTTATTTGTTCTATTTACTTGTTTTTTTGTATCAAGACTCAGCCTTACTCAGTTAAAAATACTACAACCGGAAAGTATAAACAAGAAATTTGCTTGTTTGGATAAAATGATTTTTTTAATCGAATTAAGCAAATTCCTCACAGATAATTAGTCGGTATATAAATAGTACAACTCGAATTTCTTCCTAAAAATTCTTACATACATCTTTATAGAATATTTTGATGCAATGGTAATTCTAAGTGGTATAATTAAGAAAAAAAAAAAAAAAATGTACTGTTCAAACACAAGTTTTTCCTAGGTTGACAGTACGATTGAAGTTTTGACCAACCGGTCATTCACAGAACGGGTAGATATCAAGTTTGTTGAATTTTTATACATTTAAATTTGTACAAATAATTATAAACAATTAAATTTTCAGTTTTTGATCATAAGATTTTTACGTACTGCAGTAGAGCTGGTCTTGCGTTGCCTATTCAGAAGTGTGTTACGATGTGTCGTATATTACGTACGTTTATGCCATACAATTTGTTTTTACTGAAAATTGTTTAATTCATATAATTTATCGATAATTCAGGTACGAGGCATTTACCAAGCACTGACAAACGCTCCACGGTAATAAATCACGGATGGTAATGTACAGATATACAGGGTGTCCAGCAATTACAGTAATGGGAAAAATAATTGATAAGCTTTATAAGACAAACTCCTATTTTCGTCTGTACATATCACAAGTACGATATCCAGAAGTTGATTAGATATCTCTAGTGTCTATCAGTTTCATTTATACGTACATCCCGAATGGATAGCAAAACACCCTGTACTTGTTACATATAAATGCATATTTGTTAAATATAGCTTAAATTTTTAAATAATGAGTTTTGAATCAGATTCACTTTTCAACGTTTGTATTTAATATGATGCTGGTATTCATTACTAGTAGCTTGTATTCCGTATGCACTGCTTGAGTAAAGTGAAATATTCTCAAACTTGTACGTTTATTGATTCGGTGTTTAGAAAGAAATTTCGAATATACACGTCAATTATTGATTCAAAAATACAACAAACCAGTGCCAAGTCATATTTCTGTGCAATGCTTGTTCTCAACGTTTTAAGTATATCTAGCACTCCTGTTGCAATATTACAAACAGATTAATCTTACACATTGTTAACTAGGATGGTACAGAACGCGATTAAAAATCTGCAACTGCATCTGCGGGTCATAATTTTAATAATTTTCAGATTTTCATTAAATGTGTGGACAGCATTTCCGATGATGTATCTTATTCATATCATGCGCTGGAGCGGTCAATTGTCCTTGGACTTGGATTCAACTTCTTGTTGGCTGCCTTCTTCTTCTTCGTCCGAATAATTCGTTGGCAATTCACCAGGCTTCAAAAGTCGTCCAACGTACTCGTATTTTTCTGAAAATTATATCACCAAACTTATTTCATTTACAAATACATGAAATTTACTTTCACCAAGAACCGAGTTTTGGCCTTTGCTTAAAATTGGAGAAACTTCATTGCATCATGCACATTTGCATTTTACCTCATATATATGACTTTTGTTTTCATTATTTTATTTATTGGTAAACGAACATGTGGATTATAACTGTTAACTTGTTGTGAGTATTGACTTGAAATACAATTTACAAGCAATGTGTTTATTATGCAGGCCTTGAACTTTGATCTTCTGAATTTCATTTGGTAACCCAATGAGAAGTGGGGGCGAGATCAACTGCGTATTTCAACAGTCACTACTGAATTGAATATCAATATAGTCATCAATTCCTAGTTAACACGTGCAGTTTTTGAATCGAAACCTGGAAGTTCTCTTTGCTATCCACATCTCATTCTCTACGATATATGCTGATATAATTTCAATAAATCCGATGGTTTTATTTAGCAATTTTCACACTGTGGATGTGTTGTTTTTAGTAGCAAGATGGAATTTATAAAACTCTAAGCTCTGTAAAAAATTTCCAACTTGTTGAACTTTACGTTTTTTAACAACGATAAAATCTAGACCCAAACATGCAATGCTCTCCAACAGCTACAACACTGATGCCTAAATGTTGTCAGATGTATAATGTAGAATCATGAAGTATAATAAGGAATTTGCGCAGGCATCTCTGTGTAAATAATAAAGTAATGCCTATCATTTAAAGTACAAAGTATAAGGGGAGATATTTTATTGAATCAAGTTTGAACCTTTGAACTGTTCCTCCCACTCCCTGACAGAATCCATTTCCACGGAAGTGAAATCACTCAAATCATCGTATTTGTCTGTCCCTGGGACGACGGAAAAAGTTGCCAGACCACGACTGGCATCTCTGCCTGCGAATGCTGCGTAAGGCCCACCTGAGAATTAAGCAAAAATATACATATTTTACACCGTGAATACAATAATTTTATTAACAATCATGCCAATTCTAAAGAGATACATATTAGGGTGATTACCATTTGTTCTGAGTAAAAGTTAGCGCGGTGCATATTCAAACACACGTGATCAAAAGTATACCATAACCAATGTGTGTTATTTTTATGAAATAAGAATGTTACACAAGCTTATGTATCTATATCAAAAGTTCTCAACCAATTCACACTGTGGTTGGTGATGTCCTTGGTGTGAAATTATAGCCAACTGTGGTTTTATTGATAATAAAAATAAACCAATTGTTTGAAATCAGCCTGGAGGAGATATCTCCAAATAATGCTTGTTTCGAAGATATCAAATTTTGCAGATTGCGACACCTTACTCTGCTGATTGAGGTTTACAACATTCTGAGGTAACTCAACACTCAACGAGGTAACGAGTAATCGACATTTCTGGATCAAACTGTTTGAGTGTAATTTTGCAAGAACCGCGCAAACATCGATACATATCACGAGTTAGCTTATTGTGAATCTTTTCTGAATTATGGCCAAACGAGGGTACTGTGAAATTCAATCATATTATTTCTTTCAACTTTCTAATAATCTGCATCAGGTAATAAGAGGAGTTTTTGAATCCAAAGCAGAATTCTGAAACAATAAAAAATACCACCTGATCATCAAATACATACAACCTTAACAAAAAAAAAAATTTATGTCTTTGACATGTTATTACAAGCCCTTGTTCAGCAGCAATTGTGGTTTGAGATTAAAGTGTGAGCATTGCATAAAGCCATACATTGTAAAAATCAGAGTTTATGATATATTTATCGAAACATTAATTTTATCAGTCGACTACTGTTTCGTATCCGACTAGCAGCGAATCTCCTTTTGAAGTTTATTCAGCACATAATAAATTTGTAGTTTCTGATCAATTCATCAGTAATGCAGTTCGAAAATAAATTCAGATCCCTGTTGAGTTGAAAAGTAATTAATGGAGAAAAAAGCAGGAACTATTCTACAACAGTACAAGTATTTATTTCACCATAGCTGTATGGTTTTTTGTAGTTGAGAATGTAGTCTGGAACCGTTGATCACTCGTTGACTAAGAATTACATATTGTGCAAAAATCGAAAATCAATTTCATGGTATTATAACTGTTAAAAAGACTCTGGTTACAGCTGAGTTTGCTAATTGAAAAGATATCTGACATAGTTTGCTATTCTTGATAGCGGTTGCCTTGGCACATATGATATGGTTAATGGGTATATTCGTTGGCGTGAAATGCAGGTAATTTGCAAGAATGAAACAGAGGTGAAAGCAGAGAGACTGCCTGATGAAGATCAGACCAAAATAACAAATTTTTGTCAGCGAATGACGACATACAAGCGATTATTATTACTGTAACATCGAAAGTATGATCGATCGTGAGGCTAAATGAGCACCGTCATTCCATCGCGTAGGGAAACACTTCAATTTAGTGCCCGTCATCATTTTACGCAGCGATATGCGACGATGATAACCGAATGAATGTGTTGCATCGCATCGTGTAAGTACCGTGTTTGCAGTATATAGGTATGTGTGCGATCATACGCGAGTGGAATACTTCAAGGTAACGCTGAGCTAGGAACGCATCGAGTATAATAAAAATGAAATTACCGGGACCGTAGAACCTGCGTCCTCGCGTTACGTCGTAAACACTGCCGTTGACTGCCATCAAAATTCGTTTGTCAGGACCGTTTCCATCGTACTGTTTCAATTGCTCGACAGTGAAGTCCCGTTTCAGTTTCGGCAATTCTGGTTCGACGTGTATCGGCGCCTCGACTTTCGTCTTGTGTTTAAATATTTTGTAAACAAGTAGCGCTATTATTCCAACCAGTACAAGGTTTATCGGAGATGTGAATATTTCACTAATAACATTAGTCAAGAGCGACCCGGAACCGGACTCGGCAGTGACCCTGCCCTCTTCGGCCATTTTCACTGCGGCTGACGGATTCCGACAACAGACAACAGACAACTGATCAACCGAACCCAGTTTTCGGCATTCCCAACCAGCGCTCGCATGTTCGCCGGGAAGCGAGGAAGGAAACGATGATGAAAACCTTGAGATGACGTCACTGGTTAACGTCTTTTTACTTTAGTTTGCTGCCGCATTGGCGCTGCTGTCGCTTACTGCTCATAGACTTGCGACTTTATAGATAGACTGCGCGGTCCATGCACTGAGCTCAAACCTTAGAGCATATACAGTAAATGATGCTTAAGGCTCAAACCCTAATTAGACAGAGAAAGCAGCAAGCTGTAGGAGACGGACTTCTTACTCTAATCGGTGACTTGGCGGGGGAAACAAACAGACTTATTCAAGTACATACACCTCGCCGTCAAAGAGCTCGATCCCCGCTTGCCTTATTGTTTTCCCCCATTTCCCTAAGACTTTACCCAATCCGCTCCACCGTCCTTAGTTTTCCACGTTTTCCAGTGCTCGTTGCGACACTTCTCGGCTTGTTAGCCTACTAAGCACGGCTCCACAAGCCCCACAAAGCCTACGCGCATTGCAAAATTTGTTTTTCCAGATCTACAATACAGGTCGTAGTTCTATAGTTGAGGCGTCAGATAACGCAACGCAACCTAGAGCGGATCTTTCTCTTACAAATGACGCGAAATCACTTACAATCACCTATAAATGATCTACAAACGATTCTGTATAAGCAGAACTTAATTCGATTGTAAATTGCAACTATGAGAGGCCAACGTCACGCGAATATCTTAGCCAAATTTGTTCTATTAATAACAACTGAACTATATATACTTACAAACGACGGGAAATCACTAACAAACACCTACAAACGATTAAACAAAAGAAGTACATACATTATATGCTCAAAGTTCTAAATTAGTTTGATGATATCAACGATTTTTTCACTTTGATCTAACATTTTAATTTTATTACACCATTCTCTACAAGTTGTCTTGAACAGCACTTACATGACTATTTCTGAAGCATAATAATAAGTATTGATGATGAAAAAATGGCAGGGAAGAATTTGATACTCCGATTTTTGTTGCCACTCTGTGGATGAAAAATATCTACTCGTATGATTGTTTTTCATTATGCATTGACAGTTACTTCAGTTAACGACTGTGGCAGCATTTTACTGCACATATAAATCTTATCTATCTTATATTGATCTTTAGTCGACACTGTGGTTAGCTAAACAATTGAGTCTAAAAGAATAGAATAGGAATGGTCAACTTGATCGGATCCGAGATCTACTGTCTACTGTCCAGACTCTGTGCAATCTACCAATATCAAATCTTTATCGCAGCATTAAATGAAATATTTTTCAACGGTCATGTATTTGTATTTGTCTTGATGCAATCGATTGGCGTAATATCTATGATTAATCGATTGGCCTTCCCGGGAATAGCACAAATCTCAACTGTCATGATCGCCAAAAATTGTTTATAATGTTAAAATCAAATTACAATACAGACGAATCGGACACTTTTTAAATATAATAAAAAAAAACTGGATTTAATTCTACAAAATGATGTTTAACACGTGAAATAAAGATGATCAGGATTGTGGGATGTGATGGTAGAAAAGAAATTATGAAACTTTTCGCCAATGCAGGAGTAGACTAGATTTCTCATAACACCACAAGATATGAATGACATCTGAAGGATGTCTGAGATCACAGAAGTTGATTTCTTACATTCCGTATGTTTGTATACATATTTATGTTTATAAACGTGCAGAAAATAGAAACTTGACTGACGTGATTAAGACGCGATTTTATTGCTAACATCTGCACATTGCTCGTAATTGCTTCCATTTCTAAAACTCTGTCTATTCCTGCATGTACGTAAAAACAGTAAAATACAGATTTCGAAAAGCAGAATTTACTGATATGCGTGAGAAAAAAAATCTACAAGTAACACAACATTTTCAATATCTTCAAATTAAATTTTTCTCGAGACATCTGAGTTCGAGTAATTATTATATTAATGTGTATTATATTATTACGCGTTAATACGCGTTACAAAAAAAAAAAGTTACAAGTAATGCATCTTCGATATCTTCGTCAAGTTTGTTTTGCTCGCTACATGTACGTTCGATTAATACATTCGAAATACAATATTTACGGCGTAGTAGGTAGAGTTCACGCTGCATTGGTGGTATATTTTGGCGATATTTCCTTCCAATTCTTGCCTTACGGTGTAGGCGTGAGCAATGCTGCTACGCAGGCAGCTTCGCAGGTGGCGAATCCTGCATTGCATGCGACCAGGGCTGGGACGGCCGCAATTTGTGCACCAGGTACGGTGCCGAAGGTGAACCCGGCTGCGGCGAAACAGGCAGTCACTACGGCTGCACATCCAGCGTAGCAAATACCAGCAGCTAACGGACCAGCTTCCACGTTGATAGTGCCAGCCAGAAGGAGTATCAGCACAACTGATGTTGAAATTTTCATCTTTGCCAAGCGATGAACTTTTTCGCGAATAAAGAAACTTGCGAGTTTGAAGAACTTTGCTTCCTAGTGCTCTGCACTGTACGAGGAATCGCGTTACAATGACCTGAAATGGCGATGCGGATCGCGTTCTGCTTCGACGATCCAACCGACGACGTAGCTGCGGGATTCCTGGCTACGTTCGCAATATCTCCATTCTTTTCTGGCCTTTGACTCATCACTGAAAGAAAGAGAAGGAACTAGTGGAACGGATTTGCGTCACTTACGAACGCAGCCCGTTCTAGAAGTTTCGAAGTCGACAGCTGCGATATACGCGTTTATCTTCGATACATCGACGGCGTGAGTCATTCAATTGTTACCGCGCGTCGGGCAAGTCCAGTCATGTTTAAAAATAATCGTTTTTTTAGGTGAAGAAACTTTGATACTTTTTAAATTAGTACAAAGAATTCATATTTAATGCGCTTATAATTTTAAGAATTAATTGAATTCTGCGATTTCTAAAGCACATACATTCGTACCGCGATCTACAACAAGCCGTTCAGTTTTTCACAGCAAAACCCGAGTTCTTACTAATTATTCTGCAGTAGAATTGACTTGCTTAGCCGATTGCAAAGGAAAGGCACAATTTAGTAGGGATATAAACGGCACAATTTACGCCGGGATAATTTAAGACACATCCTTCGTTATAACACTAAACGATATTGTTTCATCAAAACAGAATTTTTTTAATAGTTTTCGTTTAAATCGGCAACACAGAAGTTTTCACTTTTTTTTTATGATTTTTTCATAATCATACCCAGTACCGTTATTACATTATAATTAATGTAGGTAAATAAAGTGTCGTCCATAATAGTAATTTCATGTTTATTAAATAGATATATAATAATCATTAGTCGGTGGTTGTTTGTTTTCATAAATCACAATGATACATGCAGGGTTGCTATTTTGAGTGAAATGTATTGTATGTTGTATACAATCTTTGATAATATAAATCATCTAAGTGTACTTTAGTGCTTTGTACTACAGGGTTTAAATGGCCTAGGTAAGCTTAATTGTGTAGACGGTACATGAAACTAATAATTGAATAAATTTATTGAAGGAAGTAGCAAAATCAAATTACAGCAATACTACCGTCGGCAAATTGAATTTTTGTGTTTGAATGAACAGTCTTATAATATGGATAATCAATTTTGAACACACTTATTATTTCAATGCACTGCAAATTTCAGGAATCAAACTTGCAACACTATCGATTTAGAATCTATTTAAATAAAACTGTTTCCATGAAGTAAATGTGAAAAAGTTTGAATGGAATATAAAAAAAAATTTTCATTTATCTTCAGGTACATACACCGATAGCGGATATGCAGTTTAGCTTAGGGACGGTGAGAGTATTGGAATCATGAGGGATTATTGGTAAGTGTGACTTCTTAGAACCAATTTAATAATAAAAAAACTTACATTATTGAGCCACTATATTTTGGCCAGTAATGTTTAGAACTCCGACTTTGTTTTGTTTTCGATATGAAATGAATGTCTGTTTTCTGAGGAATAGGCAACGGTCGAATTTGATACATGATTCATGCGTGTCTTGTTATTTTGCCAACGTTGATAACGTAATATCTTGTCCATGATTGAACATCACATATCAAAAAATGACGGATATGCTTTCTTTGCAAAACAGGGCTTTAGTCAGCATATTATAAATTGTGAAATATTCTTTCAAATCCAATAAAATAATATTAATTTTTTTTCTACACTATAATACTTATAGGTCAGATTTCCATTTCAATACGATACAATTACATAATATTATATCAACATCAATCACCGCAGTTAATGTATGTGATTTAGCTATTGCACAAAGATATACATAAAATGAAAGGCAGGTCGTAGGAGACCAATTATTGATTGTCAGAATTATATTTGAAGCGCTAAATTAATTGTAAGTGTGAATGAGAAACTGCAGTTTTGGAAATACAATACAAAAGATGCTTTCAAAAACAAATGAACGTAGTAATACCTTCACAGTCTTGCTAATTCCAAAAATTTGAATATGTGTTGAAACATTTTACACACAAACCACAATTATCAGAATTGCAAAATTATCAACTAAAGTAAATAGTTAACAACTTGCAAATTCATCTGTTAAAGTTAAAATATTATTGGTTTCTTTAGTACATGTATACTCTCACAACTCCAGTTTACAACTCAAGTCCTTAAAACTGTTGAAAATTGCATTATATGCTTTGTGGTTTGCATTACATCATATGATCTATACTCTACCGTGATATGTGGTTACAACAATAAAACTTTGAGCTAATTAAGGCACGATCCGCCAGTCAAATTATTTTTCCAACTTATGGCCCAGTATGTATTAACAGATTTTAGATGCATTCCATGGGAAAGATAGCTTAAATCTTTGATATATTTGAATCTTGAAGATCAAGGTATGGTCGTATATCGACAGATGACGAAACCGTGTTAAGATCCACATGTTCTGTACACATCGGACATGTTTCTTCTGTTTCAATGATGCTGTATAGAAAACCAAATTAATCTTCATTAATAAAAAGACATAAAGGGATAGAGTACGAGTGTACGTGTGAGATAAATCTTAAAAATTTTGCAATTGTTTCTCCTGATATGTATAAGTTTGGATTTCAACTTGACGTCACGCAGCATATTTCTAGTTTTACAATTTTTACCGTCTCACGAGTGGTTTCAACATAATCAGGCTATTGAAAATAATCTGCAGAGTATCTAAGTATCTATAGAGTACAGAGTATTATGATAATAAGAATAAAATAATAAATTGACACAGATGTGTTTACGATAACAATACTGACCGCAAAAACTCAGTTGCAATAGCAGGAAAATCACATTGTGGGCAAACTGTAAAGTCATCTTCCAGAATATGTCGACCCTGAGCACAGATAAATTTAATTCGAATATGTGATCGCAAGATAGAAGCGATAGTATTTTCCATAAAAATACCAAGTTATTAGTAAACAAATCTTAACAAAGTCGAAAACGACTGCTAAATAGATGCAATTGATTCTGTAATATTAGTAACTGTCATAGAGCATTACCGTTGCTATGCAAAAGGGTATTGTGTTTTTACACTTGTCACATGTGACTTCCGTTTCTGGTAATCTATGTTTACAATATGGACATGGTGTCAATGGTTCATTCTCCATTTCATTGTCCTTGGTCTTTGGAGGTTTCCTCACAATGGCTTCAATCTTTTTACTGTACTTTGCATCGATCTGAGATCGGTATTCAGGGCGCATAAGCATTGCAGCAAAATTAAAGGCTGAATGCTTTAGACCAGCCCTATGACATTCTATCACAGTGGAGGTCAAAATAGGAACGATATCTGAAATTAATATAATAGATTGACATCAAAGGTATGTAAAAGTCTAATTTGCGCTTTTAAAAAATAAATAAATAAGTAAATAGTACTCACGCGATGGAAACTTTGAAATATTGTTTGCTACCCTTACTAACATTCGAGCACCACGTAAATGGTCGTTTCTTTTCACATGCAGGCGCACCAGTATATATGAATGTAATAACCTGAGATTATTTTGCATTTCCAAAGGTATGTTGATTTTGTTTCTCTTCAGTTCTTGGTACATACCAAATAGTACATCGTGAGCATTTCTGTAGTTTCCTGTAAAATAATGAAAGTATATTTTAAACTCTTTCAATTTCTTGGCATACGTTAGTCCAAATATAAATACCTATTTGTCAATACTAACTTTCAATTATTAGACCTGCTGTAACGTTTTGTAGAGACTTTCACTCACCATTGATTTGTTCCTCATTGGCAATAATGATAGCAGTTTTCGCAGCTTCTCTGTATTGTTTCCTAGCCATATACAGTCTGAAGAGATATTTTGGATCCTTTGGTAATCCATCACCACCTAACAAAAAGTCTATAAGTTGATTTGCTAATTTTTCATCTTTTGATGATGCTACAGTATCTATTGATAATGTAAGAGCAGCGTCGTCATCAGCGGCTAGTTGAGCAGCTTTTAGCAAATGTTTTAAGGCCTAAAATATAAAAAGTTATACTCAGATTGGAAAGCACAATACAGTGTGTTTACAAACGAACAAATTAGGTATATGAATTGACAAAGATAGGACCTAGAAAAATTCTTCAACGTACCTTCTGGTATTCCTTTGCATAAAAATAATACTTCCCAGCTAATAGACTATTTCTCTGTGATTCAAAATGAATCGCAAGGCTTTTGAAATCTTCTATTCTAACATTGTCGTTGTCAAGTGTGGTAACTAAAATATCTCCATATAGTTCCATTTTTCCATGTTGATTCGCCAGCTGGAAAGCCTCGTCATGACAGTTGGAAAGAATCAGAAATTTAATGGCAGAATTGTAGTCATTCATCCTTTGGAAAAATCTGGCTACCATTTTAGCACCTTCAATACTCTTTGTTTGTTGAACAATTTCCACGCTTCTAGCTGCAATTTCATGATATTGCATTACTATACGTCAGTTCTTATTCAATAATTAAGACAACACACAAATATTACCAGGATTATTCAAATGATCCAAGTTGATTCTAATTATATTATCAAAATCCTTTGCAGTTTCATATGCCTTCGCAGCTTCTTCATATTTTCCTTCAAGTTCTTTAGCTTTAGCAAATTGAATATGAATTTTCGGAGATGATATTTGCGGCAAAAGTTGACCAACCTTATGCCAGTTTTTTAGTTTTATGTATGCTGAAGCAGCTTTATCAAAATATTCGGATTTTTCATACAAAACTGCAGCTTCACTGAATTGCTATAATTATAAAAAGGCTTCGTATAAACATTAATGAGTTGAAAGCTAAAATCAAAGCATATAGTAGAATAGGCTAATTTGACAAATACCTTCATTATTTCTAAAATTTCTGCGCACTCTTTTCTTAGAGACCGTGGACTGTCCACATCCATGGCTATGCCGACACCTTTTCTACTGTCTCCGCATCTTATAGACATTCTTGCAATGCCTGCAAGACATTGACTCCTATGATTGATATTTTGAAAGGCCAAAGTCGACTGAATGTTACTATCGACCAATCCTCGTTCGTAATTAGCTAAAGCTTTTGGATAATTCCCTCTGCAATAATAAATCTGAACACGTTACGTTCCACAGCTCATCTAACAATAATTTTTTTACTATTTACAAAGTCTCTCGCTTGCTGAAATTTATGGTAGTTATTGATGTTTTCATATTGATGAACTATGGCATGTGCCACGTGGGATTTCAAAAAGACTTACGTAAATTCCAATTGCTGAGCATATTCTCTAGCAATGAACGGAATTTCTTCTGGCTTTAATTTCTGTGCTAAATTGAGAGCTTGTTCCCATTGCATCAAATCTCTTCTTAAATTCAAAGCTTCAACCGGTTGGGAGGAGCGTAAAAAGAACTTTTCAGCTTGATTATAGTCCCCCAGTAAAGTTGATGTGTGGCCACATAACAATGCGAGTTCATCTATGTTCTCTAACTTTTGCAAAGACCACACAGTTGACACATCTTCTACGTGCCTATAAACTCGTAATGCTGAAAACGATTGTCAATGAAGAATTGAAGAATTCTACCACTCATTATAATACCATTTCATTTCAAACGGGATAACTATGTTAAATGAGTGTTGTTATTTCTGTCCATAAGAAATTGATAGAAATCTAAGATTTCGGTAGATAAGCCATATACAAAAGTTGCATATGTATATGAAAGCATCGAAGCATGGTTGAAAAAAGATTTTACAAATTCAGAATGAATATCCAAAGTAATTTTTATGTTTGCTACTAAATAATCCTCTACGTGAATGTGAATGTGACTTTAGCTCACCGAATTCTATGTTCAAATTAGCCAATGCACTTGTTCCCAAAGATTTCCAGCATTCACGATCATTCAATTTGACACATGCGTCCCAGGCATGTTTAAACCTACTCAAAAACAGAATGGTCACTTCAATGTGAAGATTCTGAAAACTCGAGAATAGATAAAATGATGTACAATGCAAACCTTCTACATGCGAGGTGATTTTCTAAAATTTCCTCTATTCTTTTCATATCAACAATATTACCAATTTCTTCGTGTGATGATAACGTTAGTTGCGTCAATCTACTACCAGCTGTACTTAATGTTACTTCGCCAGAATACATCAGCATTGGTAAAGTTTCCACAGGTAATTTTGTCTGGGAGACTTTTACCACTTTGCTTCCTGAAAAATAATGACATCAATCATATAATGTTGTTATTTTCTAAACTTGAAACAAGTGAATGGGGAGAGTACTCGTTAATCTCTGTAATCAAAATTTTCAATAGTCAAGTTAGTCGAAATTTGCATAACAGAATTAGAGGTGGGTTGCGCAACTCAAAAAATATTGCAAAACTGATTTTAGAACTAATTGAATGGATCAGATGTTTTCGTACCTTTGTACTTTCTAGATCTATAAAAAGTTGAAACGATTGCAGATATTAAAAATTCGTATTTTATCAAGGGATATAATTTGTTTTCAACCGAGCTTAAAAACCTTAGGATACATGTGATATAGTTTCTGAATTTTACTTTGAAAAACAGTTTACGTATTCTTATTTTTGTTCCTATTGAAGAAACCTGTAAAGGTAACGCTTTACCATACCAAAGCAAAAGCAATAATTTTCAATGTGTCACGTTGTCATTCAACTCGTGTGAATTGCTTGCCGCCACCCTCAACTTCACAAGCAAGTGCTAAATTATATCCTTGAGGAACCCTTTTGCGCAACTACATCTTCATGGCTGGTGTCAATAATTTTAATAATTATGCATACCTTCTATATGATATTTCACAAAAATATAAGTGACGATAATGGTTTGATTGTATACTGCAAATACTCCACGTTCGAAAATATTTTGATCCCATATAATGCCTTCTATTGAATCTGGACATTCTGGTATTGGTATAATGTTTTCGTTTATCGGATCGTAAACATATGCATCGTATTTTTCATCTATAAAAGACAGCTGTGTTCCGTTCGCATCTAGATAAATCTGTTTGATCCCATTCATGTGCGTAATTTCGCTAGATTGATCAAATGCCTCCAAGTAGAAATAAACTATCCGTCCCATCTGTTAAGCATGTCGTTAATTAGTAGATCAAATCAATCAATTTAAAAACAGTGAGTAAATATAGTTTATTCAGTATGTAAAATTCCGCATTTCTATTTGAGATGAAAGTCTTACATCATTTCCGTAAACTAAAAAGTCAGGTGACAGAGCATGGCACGTTATTTTAGAATCCGAAGTGTTAGTTTGTGGAAATATTTTTGATTCAGTTGCACCGTTCGCCGAGTCCTGTTCAGTTTCTATCTAAAATAAAACGCCAAGATTTTAATTCGTTATCTCTTACATTTTGCATGTACAACATGCAAACTTACAGTGTGTAACTGAAGCTTCCCGTCAAACAGAACAGAAACAAAAGTTTGATTCAGGCATATGCTCTCAACTGTCCCTAAGTAATCCCTTTCAAAATGTACGGGATGATCATAATTGAATTTTGTTAAATTCCAAAATAATACTCTGTTATTCAAAGCTGCTGCTAAATGCAAAGGCCCAACAGCCATTACAGATGGCTCTATCAGGGTATTGATTGTCTGCGGTGTTGGTTTACTCTGAAAATATTCATTTGTGTCATTATTTGCATATTCTGAAAACAATCTACCTCTGAAAATTTCGTAACTTGAATTGAATCCTTTTTTTTGTAGTTATTAATATGTTTTTCTGCTTATTGCTCCACTCAATTATGAACTATATTATTTGCTTCATGTGCAGTTTACGTACCTTGTCAAGCATATATAAATGTACAACCACTTCAGTCAGGCTCGTTAGAATGGCAATTCTATTTCCACATACGCTGGTTATTTTTGGTAATTGCAATAAGTAAATTAAAACATTTCCACCGTGCGTTGCAGCGGCTAACATACTGCCGTCGGATGACCATTCCACGTGACTGATGCCTGTCTCTCCTGCCAAAGTTATCACTTTATTGGTTTCTTCTAAATTTTGTATACTATGTACTTTCAACGTATTGTCGCCACATGTTACAAGTTTTCCAGCAACGTTGTTCAGTGCAATATCATTTAAAGAATCTCGATGATTTTTGACTTGAAATAACTCTTGTCCAACTTCTTTGATATGCGTTGATATTGCTATTAGAAAGCCAGCTTCAAAACCAACCAATATGTAACCATCGCCATACCTGATTCACATTTCACAAAATAAACAATGTAGATATAAAATTTTCTTTTTCTCTGTGATCAAATACTAGATATATTATAGTGACGTATGCATTTTTTAGAATAAACTCACCACTTGTAAGTCACGATTTGACCATAGCGCTTTTGAAACGCTAATTCAATCGGATTGTCTGGATCCAAAACATTGTATAAAAATAACGTTGTTTTACTGACAACAAGCGATACCTGTTAAATATTAGGGTTCATTATTAGTTGTTTTCTACATCTAATTACTCGTTTCACCAACATCATACATACTTTCTACCTTAGTAGTTACTGATCAATTAATTTTACTGCTTTGAGCGATTGTCAACTGATTTTTATATTAATATCTGAAGATATGATTCGACAATTGAATTAGGAAGCATCCACCCCTTGTGTACCACAAAAATAAACTAAATTCCAGTTTCTTAAGAAGATTTGAAAGATGCGAATACGATAAAGGGATCAGATTGTGATAAAAGCATTATAACATAAAACCGAGTATTTTTAAACTAACAATTTCTCTGAAATTATATACCAAATAGATATCATACCGTGTTTTCACCGCCGATTCTCTGGTCCATTTTCATTTCACTAAATTGAAGGTCGGATGGTTCTCCTTGTATTGTTATTTCCCTACGTGTATCACCTTCGCACGTACTGATGGATAAAACCTTATCTTCACTCGCCAAAGCAAGGAGACCCTCCATTGACCACGCGCCGCAAACAATTCTCTTTTTGTGTTTACCTAGAATAGGAATTCGTCTGAAAAAGAAAATTTCATATATTTATAACATTTCATATAATTTGAAAGCTACGTATACAGTGATAGCGACTGTTTTATTTTGTGTAAAAAATTTTACGCACTTGGCATTAATATGATCGTAAAGCGCTAGGTTTCCTTTTTGCGTACCCACTGCAAGAGTGCAGTTCTTTTTCGACCAAATCATGCAAGTTAAATTATCTCTTAGTCCCGTATCTATTTGCGATTTTTTTCCTGTCGTTGCATCCCACAAGGTAATAGCAGATGATCCGTTTGAAATCGTAGCCAATAAATCTCCGTCGGCGTCCCAACCCATGCCGGTACATAGACCAGGAAGTTGAATACGGTCTTGTATTTCCCCTTGACGGTTGTATATCACAACTGCCGAATCGCAACCGGTCGTAGCTAAATATGTACCGTTGCCAGGGCGCCAAGCAATGTACACGTTTCCAGGACCATGCGGTTGGTCCAGGCGGTATAAGACCTGTGCACAGAAATAATGGATTCAATTCACAATAGGAAGAGGCAATATACATAAATTTTATTTCGCACTTTGAAACGCGCACAATGCTAGTGTAAACTGAATTGAGTTTTGTATATATAAAAGTTGAATAACAGAACTAATGAGAGGATAAAAATTTGGAACAGTGGTGAAAAAATAGTGATTAGATATAGAAAGAATCAAGAAGACAGATGCCAGTTTTACTGTTAATTTTTGATTTACAAACGTCTTCACTTAAGAAAAAAATAGTGTTTCTATAATTTAAAAAAAACACATTTTGCTCCATCCAGAAATGTTTGGATATAAGTAAAGGTAGTGAGATTTTTTAAAATTAAAACGTATATAAATGAGGCTCTTTAGTATCTGCTTTCGAAGCGTTTTGTTGGACATTAGTTTTAATTAAGTATTGTAATAGTTTGATGTTTGAGATTAATTTATAACCTACCTTATCTGATGCCATTCTTACAAGATGACAAACAACTTGAATCTTTGCTAGTAATTAATACGCGGGATAGGAATCATGATTGTTTATGTTAGCATCAACCTATTGCACTGATATCGATTTATTTGACACATTTTCAAACTGAATGTCACCACAAACTCCATGTTGTTTATTACGTAGCGTGCTTGAACGCGTCGCATGCAAGGCAGCAAGCAGGACGATCGAGATTTGAAACTCTGTGTTTGAAACTGCAAAGGTGTACTCCTGCGTAATCATCTCTAAGAACGAATCGCGTGTATGGAACATGTGAAAGCCGACTTCGATTTTCTACCAATCGTATTCGAGATCATTTAGCGCACATTTTAAATGGGAAATCTCCAAAATTAGTTTTCACCCTTATGATCAACGCGAGTTTGTCTTTTGTATTTTCACTTTTAATACAAGAATTCGGCATTACTGAGTTTCAATTTTGCTAACAAAAATTTCGAAATAGTTCACCACAAAACAGAATATTTGGGGTGAAACCTTGCTAAAATTGTCTAGAATTTTTTCTCGTCATTTAATTTTATGCGCGGATTGTGGAAATTTTACATCCTGAAAGTTTATATCAATATTTTAGGATTCACCGATGTTTTAGTTAAAAAAAAAAAGAAGTTTTTAATGAATTTTTTTCAAGATGTTCTGTACAGATTAGTTACTTCTTTCAATGATCTTGAAATTTTTACGAAAATCTCTTAAAGACATAATTCTTTGCAAATGTCTAAAATTGTTTGAATTTTAGTAAAAACCTATTTTTGGGAAGAGCTGAACGTCCTGAATGAGTGTTTCAGATAGAATATTTTCTCTTTATCAATGATATGCGATTGTTATCATATTTTTTCTACAATGAAAGACTTACAGGTCGTCCTTTCTACTGAAAATTGATGAATTGCTATTTTAGCACCTTGGATTACATACTGTTGCTCAAATGTGTTGATTACTCAATAGCTCAGTGATAATGAGGATAGAATGAGAGAGCAAGGCTTAATTTTATTCCATGTACTGTTGACTTCTCGGTCGTACTTCATTTATTATAAGATTTAATTCAATCACTTATTGGTTTTGAGTTTTTGAAAGAAGAAAATTATCTGTCTTAGGTATTATATATTATCATTTGGATTTTTTATTGATCGCGTCTACATGTAACGAATGATTGTAGTTTTATTAGTTAAATAATATATCTTGACGCACAATCCAAACTCGATATGGGAACAGAAATATCTTAGAAATTGAGTATCTAATGCGAATTTTTTATTGATTTGATCCAGCGAAGTAAAAATTATAACGTTTGACAAATTATGATTGCACACAATTTATCAGTACAGTACAATAAGTCATGATCAGATACAGAGAGTAATGTATAACATCTTTGGTTAACTAAAAGAAATAAAAAATTATATCTTAAACTTGTATAGTGAGATGCCATCTTATAGAGTATTATATATGGATGTTATAATTTGCGCGGTGACCATGAAATGACAACCCTAACATTGTGATCTATGATACAAATACAGTGAGACACTTTTTCACATATTAAGAATACGTACCTAAGTATATTGCAATGGAACCTGAGGCTACAAAATTCTAATACCATTTTCAGCTTTGTTTCAATATTACTTCAAGTTGATCACACTTAATTTTGAACTAACAAAAACAAATTCTACCCTGTGTATTTAGAAACTCTGGGTAAAATTGAAACAGTTTCAACGCTTCGATTTGTTTCCAATTCAGAATTTTGAGTTCAGGTTACCATCACGAATTTATTTAATAAATATAGTATGTATATATATATATATATTACTAATTTTATTAAACAATTATTCACTTTGTCACTGTATAGTTTAACGCTGAAACAGCGACAATTAAGCTCGTGCAAACAAAACTTCAACTTAACGTAGTAAGCACTTTGCTGGAAAATAAAATAATCCCGTTTAAATACATGAGATTCTTTCGTATTTACAAATTTATTTCATCTAAAATATAAGTTAAATCCATGCAATCGGGTCAAATAATTCGATGCATGCTTAATATCTCGGCAGTTGGCAGATTCACTGTATCAAAATTGAATTTTGTACATAGATAATTTTTTGAGGATCATAACAATTGTATTTCATTTCTTGGTCGATTTTTTAATCTATCTCGTTTCACTCATTTCAAACATAGAAATTACAGGAGTGCTAAAAGTAGCGAAATAGCAGCAGTTATGAAATAAATATACGAGAGACATTTATATTCACCTGCGATTCTGATTATAGTTTCCTGCCAACCACCTATTTATTCAAATTTTCGCAAACTAACATTCAATTTTGTGTTTCTTATCGCAAAAGTTTCGCAAACTTTGTTCCGTGTAAATCAGACTTGAGAAAGAACAAAATATGACGTGTACTAATACGGAATACAACTGCTATGGAAAATTAATAGAAACTATATATTTATCAGATATAGAGTTTAGTTAATATTGATTAATATGGCACCAATGGTCAGTTTAGTAATCTATGAAGTGAAATATAGTCTGCTGGCTAATTAACTAAGAAAAAAAAAACAATATCATTAGACAACCAAAAAAAGAATCACCTAAATTTTGCATACAACACATGTTAAAGTATTAAAAATGTCTTGACTCTAACAATATGTAAACTCTGCATGTTTTTCACTTAAGAGTTAACTTCTCAGTTTATTTGATACACTTTTTTTTACTGTTAGATGTTTTTTTTTTGTTTTTTTTTTTCAAAAATGAAGGCCACTCAATTCAGAAACTACCGCAAGCTACAGATTTGCTGGTAAAAATCTACAATACTTTAAATTGCTTAGTTATATAATAATATTACTTATCATTATTTACTTTTTTTTTCCGTGTCTTTTTTCATATTGTTTGGAATAACGGCGCAGAGTAAAAATTTAGGGTTTTCACATCAAGTATCGGGTTGTAAACTATTCCTATATACCATTACTGTTATTTATTTGGAGCCATTTCTAAAGGATCGTGTTATCTCTAAGAAAAAGAGTAAATAGAGACACAGGAAATGTAAGTTGAAAATCGATATAACAAAAATCGATGGAATTGTGTTAATCTTATTAATCTACAGTTGAATGCGTAAAGATAGGTCGTTATGGTCACGGCATTGATTTGTGTGAAAATTTTGACACATTTCTTTCAATAATCGCGATTTTTTGTCTAATCAGATTGTTTGATATTTTCCTTTTCAATCCTATTGAAGACTGCATATCCAAAAGTGAACTGAAAATTCTATACTTGGAAACTGTTTCATTATAGATTAACACGTGACTATAAAAGTTCCGAACGATTGTATGAGATTTTATAAGATACTATATTTAATTTCTTTCTATTAGAGAAGACACGATATGAACGATTATTAACAGCTAGGTAACTGCTACAATATGCACAGTATATTTTTTTACACTTATTTTTTAATACATAAATGATAAGAATAAATAAAATGATCCGTCTAATTGTGTCCAACAGTTACTTCTATGCTGTTTTGTACTTGAACGAAACAAAAAAAAAAAAAAAAAAATGTAGCAGTTCAATGATTGAAAAGTTAGCTGCTCTAAAGCAGTTCCAGTCAGTAAAGAGATCATCACTTCATCATTTCCCGTTGGTCAAAACCTTAGGTCTATAAAAGTGTACAGGGTACTTCGACTCATTGTCAGCAACTTTTCAAAAACTTTTGACTGTGAATTTTTGCACTTTGAAAACAAAGCTTGCCTACTTTAATGTAAACGTATTTGCATCCAGAGGTGAAAACAATATTATCTCAAAGCACGTTTTTTTGTCACCAAGTTTCTTATACCCAGTAACAGTAAAGTATGCCACGTATAACATAGCGTAATTATCATAACTATGTTAAAACAAATGCATTGCTACCATTCGATGAGTTGTGCACAATTCATTTATTGGTACATGATATTCTTTCAGGTGTAGCACAGGTAAATTCATACTCTAACTATTTAAAACTACACGAACCACTGTGGATGTACGATGGTACGCATAAAATATTTGGGTATGTAGACGAAGCAACGAAAGAGTTTTTCAAGGGCGTAATAATCGCACGTGACATTTGAATTATCCGTCGTTTCATATTGAGAAATGGGTTGTGTAGAATACTTTGTAATTCGTATTTGCAGCATGTTAGTAATGGCATTACGTAATTTTGTCTTGAGTTGAAACGAGTAACGCGCAGTACTTATCTACTGGAAAGATATATTCATACATTGCATACTGCAAGAATAAACTGAGGGAAGATTTTGAATTGGAAATGATTAGTTTCACTGACATTGATAATATCATTTTGTGAAGAACAGACGAACTGAGTATTGTGCCAGCGTTATATGTACATGATAATTAAATCACAGATTAAAATTAATAATTAGGGCAAGTAAATGGTCTAGAAATTATTTAGGAGTTCTTATCATTTGGCCCAAGTTAATATTCTTATATCTCATTGCCAGTGAATAATTTCATATAGTGAAAAGAGCCGAGAATAGTTGTTCTGTATTCATAATTTTTCTTAGCAAATAATAAACACGCTACCCTTATGAAATAGAACAAATAAAGTCTCGGTGATGATTAGTTAATTCTAACATAATGCACGTGACAGTCAGGGTTGTTATGAGGTGTCTTAAAAAGTTTTTTAACTTTTCCCACTGCAATAGATTTTTAGAGAGTCTGATAATTGATATGATTGACATATAACTTGTACTTCTAATATTGCACCAGGGTATTCTGAAGAGTAACGGTGCGCATGTTGGTTGCAATATTTTCAACGTTTTAAACCTAAAGAAAAGTTCTATTTGATGTCTTTGGATTAATCTCACACGTGTGTTGAGAAATTAGCACCGAGTATTTTCAATGCCAAAGCTAAATGTCCATTGTTATCAAATAACAACATGGAAATATTATAAAATCAAAATCAAATAAAGATTTACTTCGGTTACAAGGTGGTCTAGTTTTTATTTTTAAGTATTTATTTTAACATAATTCGATTTTCATCGGTGTCAAATTCATCGCGAACACCAATGAAAATTATAAATTAAAAGTATTGAGAAATTTCCTGATCCAATATAAATTATCATCTATTTTTGAGCCTCTTCTCCGGCATGATTTGAACAGAATTGGGTCAAAAGCTTTTGCTACAAAAGTTTTATTGAATCGCATCAAGAATTTTGAAACCCGCAAACATGTGGGAATTATATTGCTTTAAAAAATATTAGTTACATGGTTTAATTAAGAAAAGTAAGTAAATGGAATTGTTTTACAGATGACCCAATTAGTCAAAGCCTTAGTTAGTCTGATAGTTTTTGGTTGATAGCTGAGAAGACTTATTAAGTTCTAGTTCAATCTAAGTTCACAGGATCATTTTTTCGGATCGACTAGAATAAGTTGTCAACCTTATGTTTGGAAAAATCTTAGACAGTTCAATGGTTGGATATTTAGCTGACTTTTCAGGTTTCATGTTTCAACCCTGGTTGCAAACATTGTTTAAAATCCTGCGTTACAACTACAATTTGATTGCGGTCTGTGATCCAAGGAATTCAATATTCACACAAGTAAAAATTCAAACTTACAAATTAATTTTAAAAAAATCGTACGCTACATGAGATTCTTAAGAATAGAAAAAAAGTACTTAATTGTACGCAATTCCGAAAAAGATATACACAATAATCATTAATCACACTCCACTACTCTTGCCTACAGATTTATCATATACAGTACCATTTAATGTTGTCTTTACTTTTAGTAACGTCTTATTTTAAACATTATCATTGAGAAAATAATTATTCTTCATATGGCAAGCAAAAAAATTTCACCTTACTTGGCGTTATTTCTTAAATATTTTTTTTTTTTCGTTTTCTTTTTTTATTTCTAGTTTTATTCAATCTATGGCCCACTCATATTTACCAAACGTATCTAATTTAGACATAATATTCAAGTTTTCGTAATCAAATTTTAATAAATGGAACGTTAATAAATGGACAACAACCTCTTTCCAAGAGGAAAATATATTAAAACCTTTACTTCTTTAAATTGTAATATACTAATATTGTTAGTTATTGTATCATGTCTTGCACTGAGCATATCGGGACATTGAGAGCCTTTGATTCCTGTTTTTTTTTATTATAAGATGGTGTGTGTGTATGTGTATTTGTGTGTATATGTGTACACATATACCATATACGTTTATCCCACAAAATTTGAGAACAATTAATAGGAAACAAACGAGTATTAAAAACAAGTACAATACAAAGCTTACATATCTCAAGATCATATCAACTAATCCGGGTGAGTTGAGGCTTTAGCTTGAGTTATTAGTTTCAGACACGCTTCATTTACACGTAAGCTGCATTTTGTACTTCCTATAATTTCCATGTGTTGATTTTTGAAGCAAAATGTGCAAATAGTATACCTTGCTTTCGAGATAGGTTTAGAACACAGGAGGTAAATATTAAATAAGTTATATTATTACGAAAAATCTAAAGCCTGTGATATCCGCATAAAAATATGTTTCAAGTCAGTGTAATCGCATGAAACTAAAATTTACTTTTTTTCCAATACACCTCCAACAAAGTTATACACAACTTCATTGACATAATATGCATGGTCAAACGTGTACCTTTCCTTTATACCTCTCTTGAAGTTCAATTCTGTGACAAAAAGTATGATACGTGTAAATGCAGGAAGATATAATATAATAATTGTACATACTCTACTTCCTTGGTTTGTTCTGTAAATATTTCCAAATAACAAAAATTATATGCAGTTCGAAATGAGAGTATTTTAAACCAGTCAGAATAAACTTATTGAACCTTCTGTGAAGATAAATTTCTCATTATTAGAAATTGCATAATATGTGTTTCATTGGAACTGTACAGTAAGTAATATTGTAACACATCTAGGTCATAAACCTGTTATCTTCAAACAATTATACAGCTGAAGTGTCCTCAAGTAGTTGCTAAACGACCATTTAAAAATATCAAATATAATAAAAGTGCGTATTTTTTGAAAGATGGATTCTGTTAGACCCAAAAGTGATATATGTTCACGCAAACGGAGAAAGGCATTAAGGGCATTGAGTATGTTCAATAAGGCATGGAGTGCCTTTAGATCCTGGGTGTATTCCCATCGCACTCTCAACTGTTTCATACGTGCCTAATTAAATGGGCAATATAACGCTGATGTTCTCAAATCATTCATCAAGAAAGATGTTTATGAATTGTATAGCATTTGAATAATTATATACACCTAATAAGAAGAAGTCTATGAACTTATGTGAAGTCTTTCTATCATTATTTAGTTATTTTATATGGCGAGTGGAAGATCACATGGCTATGATCTATGCATTAACAGATCACAATTCTTTTGGTCTGATGAGTCTGAGTTGCGGAAGTGGGGACACACGCGTATAGATTGTAGAACGTTTTACAGAAACGATAATAACTCCATACAAGTTAGAATACTTTTTTACTACGATGCACAGTCATGACGTACGCGGATGCCGTACGATACTAGAATACAATTCATGTAGAACAAAGACGTACAAGCACATTAGCGTTATACCACCCATTTGACTATACCTATACTTGACAGTCATTCGGAGTTAGCCTTTTATCTTATTTTAGCCACATACTAAATAGATTCGCGTGAGGTGTAATTTGAAATACAACTTGCTATTTTGAAAATTAATCATTAAGTTATAGTTGAAACTCTCTATCAACTGAGTATGTCTCATATTCAAGTACGGTTGCTTTTGATGCAAATATAGAACCTCTGAAAGCGCATCCAAGTATTTAAAAAATATACCCTGCCAAGGAAAAGTGCAGAATGTTATGTGTAAGCAGATTTATTCCGATACTGAATAACAGTATGTAATATAACGTTTTCAGTTTGAACTTTTCAAGTAATAATTTTCAACAAGGTTTATTTCAACGGAGACTCAAACATCAAAAAATACCGTATATGTGAGAAATTAGTTGTTTATACTGCATACGAGTCTCGACAATGTTTAAATTCTGTTGAAATTTGCAATTTCGTTTGTGCGAGAAAAATATTCAAAGGTAGTCTAAACGATTTAGGTATCTGCACACTTCCGGTATAAAGCAATGGTTTTAATCGGAAATTTCTTTTTTTCCCCGGAAGATCCTTAGGCTCTAGAAATATATTTGTTCGCACATCAAGATTCACAATCACAATTTTCATGTTAAATGCTAAAAATTGCATTTGGTGATTTTACAGGTTCACGTTATCAAACGAGGACTATGAAGACCTTCGACTTGAGTGTCTATGGGTGGACAGTGTTGAGTATCTGGCGGACCCCAGTCATGTAAGTTTCCACTATTCGCTAATCTGTGTGTTAGTCGATGAGCTATTGAAAAACCGCCACTGCCTTCTAGTTGTGTTAAGACAATGATGACTTGCCTGCAAGATTAAGTCGAGAGTTGAAATATCATTATACAGCTTTGAACTGTTTTTTCGCTTACCTATGCAACGGAGGTACGCTGTCGGCTGTTCTGAGCTGCCCTCTGGTAGACACGACATTATAACTTTCGTGACAATCACATTTTACGTGTATCCATTTGTTCACGTGACGATTTTCAACCATTACGACTAAGCCTGCCCAACCTTTCGTCAAGTAATAGGCTGTCATGCCTTCTCTACCCTGGAACATTAGGTCACATATGAATACCATTATATTTTCTATAACAAATTACCTTGGCTGTAACGCAACAGTATAGGATATTCTATATGTGAAAAAAAATTTGCGTATTTGAGAGCACTCTTTGATGTACTCCACCAATCAGTGGTATTTGCAAAGGCTTACCTCATGCCGTTGACCCTTGGCTAATGTCAAGCTGATGATAGCATCAGCCAACACGAATGCTGGTGGTGAAATTTGTTCGACCAACAGTCTCTTCGAACTGTGAATTGCAAGTACATATTCCGGATAACTTGATGTATCTTCCATACCAGTGTGCCAGTGGTTAAAAGCAAGGCACACCACAATGTACAGGTCTCTTTCCAACATTTTATGACAACCAACAAAGCCACGAACTTGACGTTTGCTGTGCTCTACCAGTCGACCAACTTCTGGTGCTGCTGGCGACCGGGTCCGAAAAACCACTACGCATAGATCCAATTGAGAACGCTGAGATTTTTCTGAATTCCTAATTTTAACGGGAAAGTGATTTGTTAGATTATAAAATTTTTAAATCTTCTCGAAAGCTTAGGTTCCAACACGCATTTTTGAATACATACTATAGATATTTTGTTTATTTCTATATTCCTTTCTAAAACTAGAGAATATAACTGCTACAGATTAAGGACTCTTGAATTGAACTCAAATCGTCTAGACTGTCTTTATACCTTTGACCCTCTTGGAATAACGTGAATTCGGTCTCGGTAGGCTCTAGTACAGTTAGCAAAACGCATGATAAGTGTCTCAATGACGACAAAGGTGGTAGAGTACCCCGCAGACGAACTTCGCTCCATCCAACTCTCGTTTTGCAGATGTCAATGCAATCAAAGTACTTTAAAACGTCATCAAATGATATCCAAAATACACCATCTGATGCGCCATGAGGCATAAGCATCTCTCGGAGTTGCGCTGTCCAAATTGGACTATCATCAGACCAATCTCCTTTCCAACTATAGTGGCCCCAAGGATTGCGCAGTCGTAGCAATCTTATTCCCTTTAATACATGTTTCAAAATTAACTTATTAACTTCCATGCTAAAAAATTAATTTGACAATTCATTATCGACAAACAAAGAAATCTAAATTGTGTAATCAAGAATTAGTGGTTTTACCACAATATAATTATGGAAAGATGTAGACATTTTATACAAAAAGTGTAACAATCGTTATTTGCTACGAACTTACTTGTACGTCTCTTACGTCCAACACTGAGTATGCGTGCCTGGAACGAAAAACAAATTACAGCATTATATCTGTAATTACTGATAGCATAGTACAAGGAATATCTTGATACACTGTAAAGTGTTCTCGTACAGTCATTAATTTAGAATAAATGTTTTAGTGTTTGCTTTACTGAGAGCTGTGACTTCTCATGATGTTAAGAGACCAGTTGATCAGAATTTATAAAATGACGACAGAAGCTAGACCAGAAGAACAGAAGGTAGACAAAAGTACTAATATAAAATATCAAAAAATACTAATAAATACCTTGGACGAAGTCCTTTTCGTTGATATTCTTCTTCATCAACTTTCATATTGCCTCCACCGCAGCTAGCACCCATTAAGAACATAGCTTGTCTTGACGACAAAAGCTGTGCCCAAATTAAATCTTTATCTAATTCATCTTCACTTGGTAAAGCGGAAGGCTGTAACGGTACACTTTCGCAAGGAGCACCCGTGAGGGTAGCTAGACCTTCGATAGCTCGACCAGAAACCAGTGCTTCGTAACATCCATGGATTTTAGCTACTGCTTTCTCGATTAGTGGTACCCATAATTGTTTTCTCTTCGCCTATTTATTATACATGCATTGTTAGTTCGTTTTCTGTGCCAGAAAGTCTGGGTTTCAAGGTATCAATATCAGTCAAGTTCATTGATTATGAAGTTGGAGCTAAAGTATACCAGCGAATGTGTAAGAATATTTTTTTAATAGTTATTACTAGAAATCATGTGTATTTCAGGGTGTCGTTTACCGAGTACCACACAAAAGAACACTAAAAATGTAAGTTGAATGATCATTTCATGAAAATTTCATTCGTTAAAAGTCTGATGATTGGCTTCGACTTGAGTAGACTAACCTGAGAGTAAACAAGATGTCCTCTTTTATCACAGGGAAGTAGATCGTCGACAAGTACGGTGGTCCATTTTCCATCCTTGCACAATCTGACTTGGTACGCCCCTTCGGGACAAGTTTCTTTCATAACTAACACTCTTCTCACCAATTCATCACTTTCGGCAAGTACTGCTAGCGCGGATAGAAGCCAACAATTTCCTAAAACACCTTGAGATATATCGGAAGGTAAGGGTGTCCTAAAGACTGCCCAGGGTAACTTGGAATCGACACTTGAGTCAACATTTATTTGATGCGGTCTTCTCCACTGAACCACATGGTTATCTTTCGTTTCCGCAGGATTGTAGTACAATGATTTTGGAGCTGGGGGAAAAGAGTCGTCGACAAACGGTTCGTTTGTCTGTAATCAAAAACCGAAGTGTAGAGTACCATTGCGTAATATTATTGCAAAATTCATGATACTTAGAATTGTTTCAGAAATCCCATGTACCATGTAAGTACTCATTTTTTTTTTTTTCTGATTCTTGTGAGAACCCTAGAATATACAATTTTATTTACCTCTTTACAGTACCGAACGATTCTTTCCCATTTTTCTAAGGCTTCTCTCTCTTCAATTTGGCGTAAATTTTCCATAACAACACTTTCCTGTCTTTGAATTCTCAGAGTACTAGTTCCAGGTTCGCCGAGCCTAAGCCTGTCCCCAGGAATTTGAGACAGAGTCTTGGAACTTTGGCACATTTCGCAACTTCCGTTCGTACTTTTGTTCTCAAAGGTGCACAATTTGCATTGCCACTAGAACAAATAATGATTTTAGGGTTCTAAATACTATTTTAGTTGATTTGCAGTAATATGGCATCGAAGATAGGATTACTAAATTCATACTTGTGCGTGGATATTTTCTTTGGTCCTAGATTGCCTTTTATCTCCTGCTCCAGATCCGTTTCTACGAACTGAATTCCTGTGCCTAGGTGTAACTGCTCTTGCGCTTGCCGAAGGTGGACAAGTCAACCTGGGACTGGGACTTCTTTGTCCTGACACTCTGTTATCCCTCGGTACTTCAAGGAAATCAGCAAAGGTTTTGCAGGCATTACAGCTCTGTGCAGTTAATGGGTTCCGCAGAGTGCATGATGGACAAACCCAGCTTTCCCCTTTTCTTAACGTTGGATCATCGAGATGACTGACACTTCTCAACTTGGACCCGGCACAGGCTTCACACGTTGTCCTTGTAGCAGCATTTAGTAACGTACATTTTTTACAAGTCCAGGCAGGTGATGGCAATTCGATGAGATCGTCTAGATCAGCCTCCGCTGTTGCTAAGGTCGCCGATTTTGGTGGAGTATACCTTACGCTGTCTCGTGAAACAATGATGGGTGACGAGGCCTGTGATCTACAACTTGCTCCGTCTTTAGTTACCGTAATTAAACTTGGTTGAGCCAAAGACGGAGGTGATCTTGAAGATGAACAGATATCACATCCGGTTGACCAGAGAGGGTTGTAGGCATAGGAACATTTCCGGCAAGTCCACATACGCTTTAGAGGCCCAGCCTCTGCTGCCTCACCAGCCGTATTTATCGACTCAGTGAGTGTTTTTGCAGCCGTGATGCCCAATTTGCTATTCTGTTTTCTTGGCAGTGGTGGTGGCGTTTCTGGATCAGATATCCCTATGTATGAATACTTTGGTTTTGAATTAAACCCGACAGAGTGTGGTGGCACAGCCGGAGGTTCTTCGTCATTTAAACTACGACGGTTTGCAGTTTTTCTCTGTATTACATTATTAGTGACAGAATCAACTTCCGAAAATGATCGCCGGTATGTTGGAGGGCCTGCAGAAGAAAGCGCTCTCGGTTCCCACGCCGGTACACTTATAACTACACCGCTACAGGGTGCAGGGCTCCTAGGTGCTTCGCACGCCTCACATTGTTCCAAGCCAGGTGCGTTATCTAGGGTACAGTTATCGCAGCTCCACAGGGCATTGTCTTGCTGCACCTCCGAAACTATGAGACTAGTTGGTCTTTGGATCCCAGCTTCCGATAACTTTTGAACAACTGAACCATTCGACAACGAACGGCTCACTTTAGATTTCACACGCTCGTACACCGAAGGACTGTGACGCTTCGGTGAACGCTGAGAACTATCTATGTTATCTGTATAGGCTATTGATGGCGAATCCATGGTTTCGACGGGAGGTAGCGTCCAACTTTCTCGGTTGGATCTTGTTCTGTCGCTACGACCGAGGCTGGTTAGTTGGGCCATGTCTAAGATAAAAAAAAGTTATTACAAGATTAGCCTCCAAAGAATTTGAAAAATCAATGCCTTCTCTGGCAAGAATCAAGAGCCCCGAATAATGTATCTCTTGCCTCTTAAGAGTTCAATTGATACATGCAAGCTGTACATTGTTAATATAATCAAGTACAGTCAGTGTTTCACTGTGAAGTACTAAAAAAGAATTTGAGACACTGAGGTGTTTCAATACGCAAGATAGGGAACACCGACTAATCTTACAAAACTACAGAGGGATTTTACCATTCAATAAATGAGTAATAAGGATTAAATACTGTATATTGGTTGTGATTTTTTTGTCTTATTAAAGTTACGGTAAAATTTATCAGAAAAATTCAGGATTTTATGCGCATGATCAATCAATGTGTTGTTTCATAATTAATTAGCGAAGCATTACATAAAAGCTCTCCAAATAATTTTAATTTTTGCACGAAGAAATCACAATGGATACCTTGTACGTATATTTTTTACTTTTTATTTTAACTAAATAGATTTGAATTATTTTATAAAAATAGAAATTTTTTGCTGCATTAGACTAAGGACACAGAAATTTGAAACAACAACTTATGACCAGGATCTACTCTCGAAAGCAATGTCAACGTATTTTTTTCACCTTTGTTGGTTTTATCGAGGTTCGAAGGAATTGATGGTGCGATGGATTTGACATTTAAAACACGGTCCTCCAGTCCCGAAGACGAACTTTTAGCTGGATCCTCGTCATCGTTCAGGTGAAGATTTTTGAGCTTGCGAACTTCGGGTCTCCTCGCTTTCCGTGTCCAAATATGACCTTCTTGATTCGATGCGGGCAAAGAAACGGTTCCACAGGCGATACACTTAGCCAATGTGCTCTGGCTGTTTGGTTGCAAACATCTGATGCAAATCCAGCGAGCAGGTAACAAAGGTAGAGATACACTGTGCTTTAATGATACAGATTCAATCCTCGTCCTCCCAGACCAAGAGTTACGCCGAGATATTTTCTCCGAGCTTCTTGATCCGGGATCAGTCCTAACGGAAATAATAAAAGTTTGAATTAAAGAGGTAGTATACAGTCAGTTGAGAAAGTGGTGTGAAATTAATTTGTAAGGGTTTTCTGATATATATTTAAACATAGCCATAGCGAACGAACTATGAATATTTGTATTATCTGTTAAGTTGTATTGTAAAGTTGAATCAAACGATTATCAGCTGTAATTTTTGGTTGATTAGCGATAGGTGATTGAAACTTTGAAAGTTTGTATGGTTCAATCCGATAAGCAAACAATTGATTTTTCCTAGTGGTAAGACTGCTCTTCTCACTTCCTTTGTTTCCATACGTTCCATACTGAATGCAGGTTTTGATAATAGATCGTCGTTTGTTTACATTTCGAATAATTTGCATGGGCTAGCATGATGTTAGGCAGTCTTGACCGGGATTGAGTTGAAATGTGTTGAATTGTAGCAGGAATGAAGATGGAGACGAGTGTCAGAATAAAGTAAATAAATATTGCTCACCCAGACGGAAGGACGTTGTTATTTTTTACGGTAAGTGAGAACGGTTTTTGATGGTAAACGTAGCTAGTTTTCGGCGTGAAGCATTTTAACTGATTCGTAAAATTGAGTCGTGGTGGCGGTGTTGGAGGCGTAGAGTCCGCGGAATCGGGATTATTTTTTTCACAGACATTTGAACTGTTCGAGGATGATGTTTCGGGATTTGTTTTATTATCGTAAACCCTACGAAGTTCTCCGCACCTGGCGCAGCTCGTGCTCTCGGTCGGGTTTATGAGAGAACACTTTGCACAATGCCACTGTAGCACCGAAGCGATTGACCCCATTCTCCATTCGTATTCATGGCTCTTTGCTATGCTGAATTCGAAATCTGACAATTTCTCAACAATCAAATGTCGGTGTTTTGTTCGTCCTACAGAAGCAGCGCAACGCTTTATCCTTTGTCATATGTTTTTGAGCGGCCATGTTTTTCAGGCTGCTGCTTGCATCCCGATTCTCACTTGTCAAACACCGTCCATTCTTTTACCGCTATCACTAAATATCCTAATAACTACAACATCGCGCGGTCTAGAAATCATTTTTATTAACCGAATTTCAACATCTCAACCGCATAGCAACAACGTTTTTCATCCCACACACCGTGCGACAGAGGTTTCGATTTTTTCACGTTTCTTCGCGCTCTCCGCTGTGTTGACTACGGCGATCCTCAGCGCAGGAATGTACATACAAACTTTATTACCACCCATCACTGCGTGACACGATAAATTTTCTAATATTGTTTCACCGATCACGGAGAGCAATATACATTTCGCAAATTTCTGTGTTTAGATTCGGACGGACTTTAAGCATTCCGAACAATTTTTATCCCGATGTTGCAGTCATGTGTAAAAATCATCGATGATTTATTTCTGATACAGACTTTGTGCGCATCGGTTCACATACATAAAAACGTATTAATCCAGTAATTAGACATAAAAATCGTTAAAAATTTTGTGTTTTTAAATCATGCGACACCGTGCCTTTTATATTGTCTTCGAAAGTTGAGTGAGCAGGGTCTTTGACCGCATGATACGCTAGTAAGTGACGTCACAGGAAAGACATACTGATGCTGCCACCTTGGATTCAAAAACCAAGCATAACAGATCAACGCACGCAGATCTGGGTTGTTGTCGAGTCCCTGTGGCGCAGAGGATAGCGCGTTGGACTTCTAATCCAAAGGTCGTGGGTTCGATCCCCACCAGGGATGACAAGGTTTGCGCCTCTTTTTTGGACTACATTTTTCTAATCCCAAATTCAAAGTCTCCAGACATTTCCTACCCCTGAATTAATTGGCACGATTTTAGATAAATGTGACAAAATCTTTGAAACCAGAGTTAAAATTTACCCCCAGTGAGTCGTTATTTTTATTTTAAGGAAGAATCATTTAAGTTACGAGGATCGAATCAGTAATCATTTTTTACCGACTCTTACAAGGAATCTCACTTTGGTGTTCCCCTCCAATTTCGTTGCAACTCATGCATGTTGTTGAACATTGAAAACTAAAAAACTAAAACGGTTTAGAGGGGTGAAATGCCGAAGATGGGCACTCAATGGGATAATTATTCAGTCTCGGATGGAAGCGCTTGATGTATTTCAATGAAACCAACGCTGAAATGTTTCATTCGTCGATATTCGTTCAACATTGCAACATTTTGGCTTCATTCAAATCCATCAAGTGCATGAAGATATCACCCCATTGGGTGCCTACATTTACGTATCGTTTTTATCCTTTTAGACCATTTTTCTGCCGATAGCAAAAAAAAAAAAAAAATTATGTTTATTTCAGTTTTCAATGTTCTACAACATACATGTATAGTTGCAATGAATCCAAAGTAAGATAGCAAACTGGTGTTCCTTGTAGGGGATAAATAAAACGTAAGATTAATTTTTTCCAGCCATTCCTACTATAGATTAGTGATTCTGAGAATAAAATGCTTAGATCTTCTAACAGTCTCAAGTATCTATGGTTAGATTTTTTTAATTTCTCACCAAACTTTTCTACAGCGAACATTAGAAAGTGGAAATTTTTTTAAACCGTGAGATAGGCAACTCAGTTTACCGCAATGTATACTTGGTGGCTGTTCATAGAGCGTCAGTCGCTTGTCAATGAACGCCTGAAAAGAGCTTACTGTTTTACGGTTTGATTTGCGTCGCGTTACTATCCTCGTGGAAATTTGTTAGCTTGCGACAGCTCTGAATGCTAAAAAAATTGTGCTTGCGAAAAAGAGGATGCTTGTGCACCAATTTAAAAATTGCAGTTCTCAAAGTAAACATTCGCTGTTGTCACACGCCAGTCTGACAATGAAACATGGAATGGACCGTAGGAACGTATGTTTCTTATTCCTGAAATTTCACTTTCACGATTCATTGCTCGCGATGCGACGAAATACGTAAAAACTTTAAACGCAAACAGATGTAAAAATGATTACAAACCGCAATAACAACGTAATAATAACACTAAAAACTAAATCGAGTTCCGAATGTCCGGGCGTTGGAGGAAAATATTTTGATAAGTTAGTTTGAAACATGAGATTTGCGAGAAGCAATGTAATTTGAAAATTTTATTAGTTATTGCGTTTGGATATTAGAGCTTGTTCTATATGTAACATAATTTCTCCTTTTCACATATAATTTATAGAAAACCCTGGTACAGCTGTTATTTTGTCTTTCTCTTTTAACAGTGGACACCAAAAGTTTTAACAACCTTCCGAATCGCACTTTGGGGATTTGAAGCGAGTGGCTTATAGTGCCGTTTATTTATAGCTAAGTCGACGACTTTTGTTTGTTAAACTTGGAGAGGGATCTCGTTCCAACCCCCTTAAACGCGTCCCTCGCACTGTAACTTCCAAGTGTCTTGTATACTCGACAATCTCCAAGACCTGAAAATATAGACGTAATTAAACGCGATCTCTTTCAGCTAGTTCTTTTCACGTTTCTTACAAAGTGAGTGCACTATAATCAAAATTTCGTCAAAAAAACTCAATGAAAAATTTAAGAAGGTCAGTGAGGATTAACTTTGATCAATGGTGAAAATCTCAGATTTACGTATGCTGTTTATCGTTTTCATGAAAAAGTACATTTCTTCGACTATTGGAAAACGTTATAAGCACATGTAAACAAAAGTTCAGTGCGCCGAAAGTCAACGAGCAGTTACAAATCTATTCATGATTAGCAAATTAACGAATTACCAATTAATTTACTTGGTTGTCCCAATATTCCAAGTCGATAATTGGTTTGATTTTAATTATGAGCCGACAACAGGAAGCTTTACCAAAAATTTCTATCAACGGAATTGTTCCCAAAAAAGCTAAATCGGACTCTGTTCGATAAGGTCTGTCGAAAAACTTCGGCTCTTGTATGAATAATTTTTTGTAATATTGCCCAAAGTTTAGTTCTTCGAAAAATAATTACAACGTGATGGAATCAGCCGTACATTCTCCATTCGTCAGTCAAAAAATTCACGCAATTCTACTTGTTGTTAGTCTTGAACGTATTCCTTTGTACACGTTAACGCAATATTTTACTATGCATAGTATAGCATAACCTGTTGATCATACATCGATGTCAATTGATCTGTAAAACGTAGTCTCCTATACTCCCAACAATTTTCATCCGGTAAGAAATGTTTTTTTCAATTATGAATGAATAATTCAACACGTGCAACGAACGTTGGAAAATCCTTGGAAACTGGATGCAGTGGGTTGGCGGTATCCATCGGCATTGGACGACGGCCAAGGCGTAATCGGAATCTTTTCTTAACTCTAGACCCTCTAGACTATCCCAAGTCCAAGTCCGGCGACTTGTCAGCTGCCTGCAGAGGCAGACTGCCTGGCGACTGTAGCAGGCGTTCGGTTACCATAGTTAATTGCCGTTCACTGGGACGGGGGGGGGGGGGGGGGGGGGGGGGCATGTGTAAGCCGGAAAGTATTATGTCTGGTATATACAATGTACTTAGACGATGGTGTACAAAATCTTCGGCAGGTTTCATTCATCATTGGTACACAATCGTAGATCTGATCAGAGAAGCATATTGAGTTCAGCAAGTCTCATAACGTTTCTGACACGATAATCTCAACGGTATCTAAACAGTTGATTGATTAAGTCAAGTAATCCCCAGACGCGGTAGCTGGGCTACATTGAAAGAAATATACAGATTGGCCACTGGGCTGCGGACAAGAGGCTTGAGAATTGACTGGCAATAGGCCCTTGATCGGAATAGGATAAAACCGTTCTTGTAGAGAGAGAAAAATTCGCTGATGAGACTTTGAATTTACTTAATTAATATATTATGATACAGTCCGAAGGATGAAATTAGACGACTTTTATACAGGATTTCATGAGGAATTACGGTTTCATTTGAATTCATCGAAAGAGTTTGATGTTGTTAGGTAGTAGAGGTACACTCTTGCTACTGGTTTACTATAAATGAAAGTATTAAAATAAACTAGTGCTGTGCGATTTTGGTAAATCGTTTCTTGAATTAATCGATTAATCGAAGTTCTGTTCTATATGTATTCTGTATGAATGACTCATGACTCGGATTCTGTATACGTAGGTCAGAGCCGGATAGACTTCGAACATAGTAAATGAGTTGCAAGTCATACATACCGATTGGCCTGCAAAAATAATTATGAGGTTAATTCGATTAATCGAAAAAATGATTAATCGAAACCGTCGATTAGTGGATTATTTGCACAGCACTAAAACAATGCTCGTTAACACTATTACCTCGTTCAGAATTATTGCTTCCTCTGTTTCGGTTCTACTAATTACCGAGCTTCGTCTGTTAAAAGAATTTAAAATCTTGATCAAACTAATCTCACGGTATTTTGATAGAAACTTATTAGATTTGAATAACCTGTGATGGTATACCATTTTAACCTTATACAGCCATATTATGTACTCGTTATACTTAGTCGATTTTGTTTCGAAGGGGACGTTGGTTAAATTTACGAATATTCACATGAGACGTGGAGTTTTCAGCATTATATATTATTATCAATATTGATTCTGACGCTTTTGCTATACTGCTCCGATATGTTAGAAAATAATTTTTAGCTTCCGATATAAAGCCACTACTTTTTCCACCCGTCGTTCATTGCCTAAAGAAAATAGACAAACGCTCCGAACTTTGTTCTTGGCCATAGTGATTTCTATTACAAGTTAGCTTTCACCTACTCCTATTTTCTTTGAAATATTGCAAAAATAACAATTGAAGGTCAAATTTTTTTATTTGTTTAATTAAATGGAATGGTCTTACAGTATTGGAAACGGAGTTTAAGATTTGTTTGTTCTCTTGTGAGCTACTCCCCGATAAATTCCTACATGAATGTGCTTACATTAAGACGCGTTCAGGTACAGCCATATACATATACCTAAGCGCAGATAAGCTCATTTGGTTCAATGCAAATTTCAAAGTTAATCCTTGACATAGTTGGCTACAATAGTTGACGTAGATACATAGTATTTAAAAATAAAGAAAACCTTTGCTGAAAGTTCAGTCCATGACAATCTAACCGTTCATTATTCGCTTATTGTTAGAACGTCCGTGAACGTTAATTTCAAGGCAAGAGGTTGTCTGTGAATTACGTAAAATTTTTTAAGGTCATTCAAGATTTTTGAACCGTCTTTTCTCTATTGTTCATATCATGGCCTAAAGACTAAAGGCTTCATTTTTCTATTCTACCATGAATTTCTGAACAAAATCCGCTAACAAAGTAACGGCGAATATTTTATTACCGACAGGTAAACGAAAATTCTTTTAATTTGTCAAAGACGTGTTATTCGGAATAACAACAACAGCTTGTATGTCATAGTTCCTTGGGAATCGGTGTAACTTTTAGTCGCCCCGCAACTTACTCACGTACCAAAATGTATTTATAAAAGTATAATTGGGTTATCTTACGTCAGACGAAATCATCAGACAGATTGGTTCCAGGGATAATGGTAAAAGCACGGATCATAACTCGTCCTCTAACTATTAGCGATAATTTTTTTATAGCTATACATTTGTCTTTCGCACGTCTCTCGCTTCTTGGTATAGGCATTGGCAAAACGCCACCCCTCGTTTTATTGCAGGGGAAATTCAGCTTGGTCACGTCTGTCTGCATGAAGTTGCGATTATGCTCCGCCTTGAGTGTAGTGTCCAAATTAAATGTTGATACAATCCCCGTTTCCTTGAAATCTTCTCGAGAAATTTTGAAGACTAATTACATTGTTAGCTGTAATCAAGACTCGGTGAACGTTTCATCTTTATTCGCGCAATAACTAATTGTTTTTATGAGGTGTGATATAAGATGTTTGTCGACCCGAAGTAATTGGATCAACTATATTTGGTGATTTTCTTAAATTGTTATTTCGGTTCAACGCTCATGTCATTTCCATATCCTTTTGATCATCAAAGATTCTAAAAGAGGCTAAAGTAAACAGGAATTCAGAAAAACCGTGTTCTTTTTGAATCTATAAAAACCTTCATACAACAAAATATTGCAAAATTAAAAATCACGGATTAGGATTGATTGACGTCAATTAACACATGAGACCGAAATAAAAAAACTTTCGTCTTGAAAAACACAAATATGTTGAATTCGAGGATAGAGAGTCACGAGTAGATTTCAAATTCTGCAGTATAATAATAAGATACACTTTCTAGTATATTCAACTATAAAATCGTACAAGTCACATCGCAGGCTGCTTAGCTTTATGTGGCTGAAGTGTCGCGAACGTCGTTGTGTGTTTCGACTATACCCGTAATATTTCCCTTTTTGGGATAATCTGGTGAGTTGGGGCCATCATGAAAGGTTATAACATTTAATGTATATTTGGTAATATATGACAATCCTCATAGGTCACGGCGCCTCCGCTTTACCCATCTAACGTCAAGGTTTTGAAGAGCATTCGCTTTGGCGTTAATGTCTCATGCCATATGCCAAGTTAATGATGTTTTCATACCGCTATATTTTATAGGAGCATAAAAAAAATGCTCCAGCATACGGAACAGGATATCAGTTTCTCTCGATTCTCGTGAAAAACACTGCAATTAATTTTCATTTGACGTAGAAACACAGAAATGGCATGAATTCTACGAAATTGCAATAGTAAATTCGTACAAATCGTGCCAAATCTTTTGAACGTTTTTTTTTCCAGTGTTGTGTATGTACAGAATTGCAATGTTTAGCTCTTTTTCGCGTTTGACGTACGTCGACTTTGATATTTGGAGATATATACATATACGTCACTACCGAAATCAACCAGAGCGCGCGCCCCCTTAACTGATTGTGAATGTAATTCATAGGTCAACTAAACAAGATAAGTTCAGTGCGTCAATGAAAGGTTATCGTAAAAACGTGATTTGCGCACAAAATCTTTTTTTTTTTTTTCAAGTATGTTGTGCGCACTGTGCAGTAAATATTTCATCTTCTTTCGCTATAATTTCGAAAATATCGCTAAATGTGTGGTCTTAACCAAAATTATTATTACTCTTGGACGTAAGGTATTCAAAATAAATTCAATTATCGGGTCAAGTGCTTGCATTACTTATGCAATCATTAAAAAACTAGTGGAATTAACTGTCAACAATTTACAGACTATGCATGACTAACTATGAATAAAAAACTCTGCGTATTTTCCAATACCGATGAATAGTTTACGCTTCTTATACTTTGAAAAACACGTTATATACACGCGCAGTGTAATTTGGTGTAATTACAGCGAGTTATCAGTTACTGGTTTTGCGTCAGTTCCTTCGCGATCGCAGATTGGAGCATCGAACAATGAAACGAAAGACGTTTAATTCTACCTAATTTTTTTCCAATTTGAAACTTGAATTTGTCTCAACAGTAATACAGTCTGGTTGAAAAGTTTCTACTGATCGATGGGATATGCCATTGACTCATGACGTCAGGAGCTATTCAATCGTCGTATTTCTTGTCGTATCTGTTTCGCTCCGAGATTTCACTCCATTTTCAAATTAGATGACTGATCAGAAGCACGCTTAGTTCTGGTTTGTTTCTTAATCCATCCAGGATTGCGCAGAAGTAATTAAAACGCTTGACAGGCGGCATGAAACGTAAACGATATCGGTCGAAGCGGCTTGGAGACTTCCGCTTTTGTGCTTGTTATGCTAATTACATATCCTTTCAAGCTAAACTGAGGGAAATCTCAATGTCAATATTTATGGCGAGAGGAACGCGATACGTTTCCACTGTAGTTACGTCTCTTCTTGCTCATTGTTAGTCAGGGTTACACGAACGTGATGGCTGCTGTTTTAAACATCTTTCAACAACAACGGTTGTGGATGTTTTTGCATCATCAGATCACGCCGTACGCCTACGTGTGTCCAGTGACCGTTTTCTCGTCGAGCCATATTCAACTTTTGATTATAATTTCACAGCGGAGTCTCATCTTATAAACACCGGTCTTCAGAATCTCAGATTATAACATGAAAACTTTATTTACAAAACTCCTTGCCGAATACCTACCTCGAAGTTTGCAGTAGTGTTAAAAATTACACGAAATTTGTTCGTGGTTTTCATCGGTAAATCCTTATTCCGAAAAATGAGGAAAATTCAAAAAATATGTATTCTAAATGTACAGTGTGCTTTGAAAATACTGTAACTTGATACTTTCCGAAAAGGTAATCTCATCTGTTTATTAATGTTTTGAAAAGAATGGTCCTTACAGTTACGCTGCAAATAGATTGAACAATTTAATTTTTGCGAATCTACACGTGTCATGTTATTATTGTATGATGTTCTGAAAAAGAAACAAATACGTCATTGACTTTTTTTTCTTGATGAGTATGTATAATATAAATAGCGATGTCAAAAGTTATCTGAACCTCTGACGTAGTGTAACTTAAATTTGACTCGGTAATATCATAACCAGCAATTGAAAGTTCAATTACTTCCATGATAACGCTAGTTTCTTATGTTCACCAGATGACTGGTCCTCTGGTTGATGCTGCTACCAGTTCTATGCAACCAACAACACCTTTGAATGTGGGTCACGAGCGTTTTATTACCCGCCTTTAGCGTGAGCGTTCTAAACCAGGTCGCAACACCGGGGTACCAACAATGAGAGATCCGATCTTCAGACAGGTGAGTAGACATACTTGTGGCCTAAATGCTGTTCTAACTCAATGCCGTTCTACGAGGCGTAGAAATTCTTAAAGGAACCAGAATTTTAATTCACATGGTTCACCGATAATTAATAACTAAGATCAACGATAACGGATTGATGCTAATCGTGTAAAAAATTGATCCTCGACTACTCGAAAACAATTTTCACAGAAACCAATGTTTGTTGCAGTCAATTGATTCGATTAGACCAATTTATATTTTTTTCCTGACATCACGTGACTAATTGCTAATTGCAGTCTGGGAAATTCATTATTTAGAAAATGACGAATCTAACGTGATTCAAAAGTCTATTTGTTATTAAATATTTCCTGAAACTGACGTGGCAATTCGCAGTAGCTTGACTTTACTTAAATTTGATCTTATCACGATCGCGATACGTGCTACGATGACATGCAACTGAGTTGCAATCTAGAGTCCTGATCGGCCACGTTGACCGTGTGTTGGAAAATTGAAATCGTGATAGGATTTATTTATTTAGTTATTGATTAACACTCCAGACTCCGGTTCACAACTGTCAAGGCGATCTCGGTACCTGCCTTCTTATGATGTGCAACTTATCACACTGCTGCTTTATATTCATTTATGTAGGAGTGTAGGAGACTGCTGTTTACAGTCTGCGATGACTGTAACGAGCCGCCTCTATCACGATACAAGTCCATTACAAAACCCGGTCTCTTATTCCCGGTTACGCGATTACAAAGACTATTTCAAGGGCATCTGCATTCATCTCTAATCCGCATCGTGAGCTAGAATTTTCCTTCGTACTTGCGGATTTATCCTGTTACGACGGCGTTACTGATGGCTTGCATCACTTTCTCGGAAATGACCTCCTTGTGACATAATGCATTCCCGTTTAATTGAACGATTGAGGATGTTTGTTAAACGAGAAAAACTGATATTTGCGATTAGAAAATTGATTTTTTTCCAATTTTTTACGGTACCAGGAAAAATTATGCAATATTTTGTTCGATAGAATCTATATTATATTTTTTTCGTACATGTGTTCAATATGGCGGTCTAAAAGATCGAAGATAGTTGCCTGAATGTTGAAATTTTCGTTAAATATTTAAACTGAGAATCAGTCGAATGCGACGAGACTCTTCTGAATATCGAGTAACGACTTAGGTGAAAAACAATTACCAAAATTTCTCCACATGGTGTTTTATGTCTAAACTAGTTAGCTACTATCAGTTAACACCAACGTACCAGATCTTAAGTTCCTGGTAATATTTTGTGAAGAAGAGCTTAATGCTTAACGACATTGAATAACATGACCATTCATCATCATCATCATCATCATCATCATCATCGTTTCTCCGACGACTTGACTTTTGAACTTTGTGTCGGACCAGAGCCTCTCTAATGAATTCATATTTAAAACATCTGCAATCTTGTATACTTCCGCGTCTTATAAGAAATTCTCTTTAAACATCACCAGGAACGGTATACAATCCATCTAATTTCTTTTTAGAATGTGAATGTTAAGTCTGCATCAGAATAAACTTCGTGACCGAGACGTAGTTGGCGTAACATAGTAATTCTGTTCGCTTTGTGTATACATAGAGCAATCTGTTGTCCTCTCTTAATTGCTCCAGTGCGAAGACCCCTCGGATTCGTGTCGTTGAACGCGGACCTGCATGCGGTGAAATGTCTCAGTCGGGGCAATCTTGGGTCCATGGACCTCCGAACGACCTCGAAAATAATCCAATGATTCACAATGGGTTTTACCTCACGCGGACGTCCAGACCTGCGCAGGGTTACCCCGTTTAGTTTCTTTTACTGGTTCATCAGCTACCGCGAGTGGTAGTTGAAAACGAAGAACGTGTGAAGAAACGTCTTTATGATTAATTTGACGTTGGATTCAAGTTTATGCGCTCTTGAAAAAATATCGTTTTCATTTGTTGTAAGTGTAGTAAAATTTTTTTTGACTGTGCCAGGGAACCGAATGCTTACTGCAAATTCATGACTTTGAGAAAATTGTAAAAAATTAGCAATGATGAAAAAGTGGTTTTACGGTAACGTTAGAACTCAAATTCGGTTTCAAATTTCTCGTGTGTCCAAAATTTATTGAAAGAGATACGGAAAATGTTGGAAATTCATACTCACCAGAACGAGTTGAATTATTTTTTCAAAAGTCTTTAGCAAGCAGTATGCCAATTCTATTAACTCAAAATTTTGATACCTTGGGCGCATAAACTCGTTTCTGATGACGAATAATATTCGTTTCAAATTACGTCTCTCATTTTTCGATCATCACGGCTTGTTCAATTTTAATCTCAGTTCGTTCATATCCGTTGCTTCGTAAAGAAACGCGCGCGTGGACGAACGTGTGACTCAGAACACTGAAGTATATACATATATTTGGTTAATTACCATATTTGGCGGGTACAAACGTATCGGTTTAGCGCAAAAAAGCCTGCAAGCTCGTTCGCCCCTCGTACGTGACGTCATACGAGCAAACGCTTTTCCGCACTTGCTCACCGTTTCCTTGTGTGACTCACGTGATCGATTTAACGTTTTAACAGAGTATGTCGCAAATTTGAATATGCCTAAACGCGTGTTCAAATTTTTTACTGCGTACATCTGTTTTCGTGGTGCCATTTTATACAAATTTATATATCACGAAAGCTTATTATTTCGTCGTAGAGTACATATAACGCTACAGGATTTCCGGCTTCCTTTATAAGCTTGTGCGATGATTACGTACTCGCATTGTTTTTTCCTCTTATTTCTTATTATATATAAGAATTGTCATTACATCTTTGCGGAAAGTTGTTATGAAATTATTCCATTTTCTAATGTAATTAAAGTTGTCTCCTTAGTCCCTAATTTGGCTTTATAACTTATTTTTCTGCGCAGAGATGCGCAAATGGTTTTTCCTCAGAATAAGTCAGTCCCTGACAAAACAAATGTTGCGTATAACGTTAAATACGGAATGAAATGCAGAGCTATATTGGACATGCTTAGCACATTAATTTTTGACGGACGTTACTTGATCAGGATGTTTCTTAAAAAGCTCACAAACATTATTGTGAACTCGCATAACACGCTTGATAAATTTTCGCATGAACTGAATTATCGAACTTTAATGATAGAATTTAAGTAGAGTGTATAAAAATTTTATTGAAAAATTTTGTGGTTAATTTCGCGTAAATAATTGGATTTTTGTAATTGTTGTCGGTCAACAATAAGTAGAATCGTAACTGCAACGTCATATTGAGGTTGATCCATACGGCACGCTTTCCATAAGAGTGAAGAGTAAAATTAGCAAACTGAAAAAGGTAACTAAATAAATGATTCAATATTGTTCTACAACAAACGAAGGGTCGCGATTGATAAAACAATATCATTCCAACGGCGTTGCTTATGTTAGGAAGGTCAAAAATCCTATGATGGATGGTCAGAAAGATAAATTGTACACGAAAACATTTTTCATTTATCTTGATACGATTACCGGTTTAATCTTTGACTCGGTATTACCAATATCTACTCGAGACATTCAGATAGAAAAATATTATTTGTCAGTTACAGAATCATGGAAGGAATACAATTTCAGGTGTCTAATGTATCGGAAAAGCGTACCCGCTATTCTTTTAATTAAAACAACAATTCTTTTTTGTAACAACAATATGATTTTTCCATACAACAATAGAGATGTGATTTATGACGTGGATGTTGATCGGAACCCTTTCCATGATTCGATGTATATGGTACATCACGATAAATCAGAAACAAATGACTTTTCAATTATAAAAAGCAACAAGTGATCAACTATAAATGGACATGTGTATAAACAACGACAAAGGATAACAGAAAACGATAATATATAAATTGAGTAACAAAGTATCCGTATAAGCTAAGGCAGACACTATCTGTTTACTCCTTGGCAATCGTCGATAATCACTTGCGAGACACGTGCGAAATTTGTATTCACCAATAGTTCGACGTGCGAAACAAAGAGGATGACTCATCCCACCACCACCGCCCACGCTCAACCGTTAATACGAGGGTATTTGCAGTACCGTCTCAAGTGATGGACCGATGAACCTGTTGAACATTTTCCCTGTACCAGCACTGTAAAATCTACCTATTCAGAAAGCTTTTGAATTGCAAATTTGCTGAGAAAAATCACTAAGATAGTGAATTTTACCGTTTGTTACTTGTTATTTAATTTGTCATTCAAACCATCGGAGGTATAATGTATCGTTATCTCGTGTGTGGTCCGCGCCGTTTTAAGGAGCTGGATTTGAATGTGAAGCATTCGTACAGAATCGTAACCGTTCCTCGCCATTTGGGCAAGGGAAGTGAATCAATAAATATTGCGCACGTGTTCGACATGCTAATTCATCTAGTATGTATTTTAAAGCACTATTTACATGCGTGTGCAAAGTGGACGTGTTCTTGATAAACTCACACGTGCGCTGCAATATCTCTTCAGAGATTATGACCAAATATGAGAAGAATCGGGATTCCAAATTCAAAGCTTTGCTATTGAAGTTGTGTTCAATTGGGCCCAGATGTGTATTCCACTTCTGTTAAAGGGCCGTTTAGCCCATTATCATTGGGTCCTGATGTCAGCCGGAACCAAAGACACACGAAAACTAGGTTTAGGGTGGCTAAATTTCCCTTCAACCCGTAATAAAGTCAGATGCCCATGTAGGAACTCCAACATAGCAAACGATAAACTAGGGCAAGAGGAGAAGTCCTTGGGCCAAGTGTGTTCCCTGCGGACTGTTTCCTCGATCAGTTAACACTTTGGCCATGGAGTGAGAAGGTAAAAGCCCTGACACGAGTGGAAATAAACTAGACAAGAAATAGACGGATGAGAAGTCTTTGAAGTGTAAGCAGACGTGGATACGCGAATATAAGTATTGGATTGCAAGCATGTTTATCCATGTTCAACATCAGTACAGATTTGTCTACAAAAGTTTCGTTCCTCCATCCTCCGAGCGAAACTTGTACACTTTTGATGTTCAAGTCTCTTAACTAAGCTGCGACTGATTCTCTCTCTTCCTTTGAGGAGGCACCTACTGATCTTTTTTTACCAGATCGGGTCGCCGACCTTTCTGCCAATTCGTATACCTACTGTACATCCACGTTTCCGTGCCAATATTGAGCATGATTATTTTCGCACAACTACAGTTCTTTACATCATTTTTTAACATTGCTTGGAAGAGGAGCTTTTGTAGTTCTGGTATCGAAACCTGTTGTTACCATTTTCATAAGACCGATCTGTATCGATGATGTCTTCAAGTAGCTATACTGTAAAGGCACTAAGTAACTCTGTTACATTTTAACACCCAGCAATGTGAGAAAGTGTGAAATTATCACATATTCTAGTAGTAATAACGTTCCGCGTGTTTCCTTTGCGATTTGTTGAACGGCAAAAACCCGTGACCGACATGGTTTCGGTGATCCAAAAAGTTAGCAAGACTGTTGACGATAAAATTTGAACAGAAGATGACCCCTGACGTTCCATTTTACGAAAGCCAAAAATTTCGTGGAATAACCAGTTTCTTTTCCTGGATGCACAGACGCCATAGAAAGCGGCGAGTTATCAAAGGCGGATGTTTTCATAAGTAATCAACTGTTTTTACATCATTTCACCCATTTTCTGTACATTCTCTGTACACACTTCAGTCAAGTTTACAACAAACCGTCGATATAAATATTTTTCCACCACCAGGCACGACTTCCGCTACTTAATTACGTCCCTCGTCAACGTTGAGGGTTGTTAATTGCAGACGTTCAAAACAAAATTTTTAACGGTAAACAACCGTTCCTTGCTTTATCTGGACCACGATACGTATGCCGTCTAAAGTGACGCAATTCTTCTCGGAGTTTCATGCACATTTTCAAATTTTTTTAATTGGCTCGTAATCTACAAAACAATTCGTGATTTTACTATTTCGTCAACTAAATTGAAAGTATTTTTTCATCGGTTAAAAAATGTTAATATTTAAGATGCTAGTATCGAAACATGCTGTATCACTAAGAGAAGAAGGTATTTCCATCTTTTTCTCCAATTCTTAACCATATAATAATTTGATAGTTGTAGAAAAAATTTCAGGGCTCGACATTTGCACTTTTGAATACAATACATCAAAGGAGTCTCATAAACGGTAAACCGACGTAGGAAAATAACCGGGAGTAATGTAAGTATAAGTCGTGGGTGATAAGAGATTGCTGCGTTACCGCGATACGAAAAATAATTTACCTATCTACGTTCTAATTGAGTCGTTACACACAAATCCTCTTACCTACAACATCGTGTCATGTATACAATGAATTTACAGCGCTACGACAGTTTCATAATTTTCGTCTCAATAAACATCTCAAATTGTTCTTATATGTTTTTTTTTGCTAATAACTCACTTATTTATCGGTTACGTATACCTTTTTTCACGCAGATTATTAAATCTTACATCTTTCGGTGACAGTTTTGATTTTGCGAAAATTTTTCACCGCTGTTTGCTACGTCTGGAAGACTCTGTTTGGACATCGCGAATAGACGTGCACCTCTCCTTATACGTCGGATAATGTTATCCCAAATCATGTATTTGATGAAAAATATGACCGCATTCAGTAACTAACCAATTGTTGATTGTCATCTAGATTTATCAGTCACAGATTTGAACTAATTATCGTCACCGGCATACTTTACTTTACGAATCGGGTGATCGGTGTGATGAATAAACATCAGTAACGTCATCTATTGTAATATTTATTCGTAATCGTCGGATGTTTCTCGTCATTCTACACTAATATTATTTCTTTGAAAAAGTTTTCCTTACAAATTCCGAATTCCGGAATGGTTTATATAGTTGTTTGTCAACGACATTGCGGACAATCAAGTTCCACCTTATATATATATATATATATATATATATATGTCTCGCTTTTTTAAATAACTGATGATAAGCTGTTTGCTCTTCGGGTGTGCCTGTGATTATCGGGGTGGGACATTGTTCATCGGCAAAGCTTTCAACCTGATCTATTTTCATTTTAGGCCAGTTGGAAATACATACCTACCCTCAATAATCTTTACTCTATCATTAAACTCGAATCGACCCTTATTCGCCGGTTTGCTAAGCGACGTCTCGATTGGTTGAAAAGTCTCGTCGACCAACCAGACACGAGGTTTCTATATTCGTGACTGCAATTTATGTCTATTATACCCAATTCCATTCAGGCACTTGGACATAAAAAGTGTGCAAATAAATTCTTGCCAATCTGTAGTTTCAGTCTACAATTTAGGGTGGTCCTTATTTGAGCTGTTGACGAATTTCTTATCGTGCTATCCCCCAAATCGATTCTTGATAATTCAAAAACAATTCCCTAATTTTTTCAAATTTTTCCCAACACCAAAAATAAGGACCACCCCAATCTACGTAAAAGGATATTCGTTTTTTCTTTTCAATTTTGGATACATTTCTACACGGAACATTGCAGTGTAATATTTCAAGTCATGTGATGAGGAAATTTCTTGACGTGAAACATGCGATAACAAGTCGTTCCGATGACAAACATTTTTTCGTCGTTCCAGTTTCTTTTTACAAATTAAATTTATCCGTTTATTGCGGAAGTACATGTATATATGTGACGATAAGTTTACGTTTACATTTGTTGTTCTATCCTCATGTCTTATAGTAATGACATCACGGGCAGTGGATTAGACTTGATGCTAGGTGTGACGAATCGCAAATATAAGGCTACTCAATCACTTTTGCTGGTAAAAATAAGCCACTATGACTCGATTGTTGACCGAATTTACACGTGAAAAAAGGCCGCAGTAAACCTCAATTAGAGATGACCTGGATTTTTTACGTTACTTTAACATTATACAGAGGCAATTTTCTCCTGAATTTAAGAATATACTTTCTTGCAGCGATTAGGTTGGCTTAGTAGTTGACTCGACGTCTAATCTTGTGTGTTTTAGATTTGATATCTCAGAATTCTGGAACGATGTTTTTCAGCTTGCAATGCAGCTAACGTGACATAGTTTATTGGTAATTCTATAACTCGAATGCGATAGAATTTGGGCATAAAAATTCGTGAAACATCGACTTGGATATTTTCGGATTAAGAAAAGACTACAGACTGAGTGTTATTATATTAACAAAGTAGTAGAATGCGGTAATTCTTTTTGTATAACGTTAAATTCCTTTTTCTACATTCCGTATTCAAACAAATAAGTTCGGTCTAAAAATGTGCTGAAAAGAAACTCCGGCAAGTTTTCTAAATTGTTGGATTACGATATGACATTTCATTTTTATCTCTAATTTGAAACTTGGAAGTTGATTTAAAAAAAAAAAACACTATAATAAGGTATCATGCAAGTCTAGACTGTATAACAAATGGCTTGACTCATCGCACAATGAAAACAAAATTTATTATATAAATATTGGAATTGGGTTTATATAAATATATTTATTACATATTTCGATGTGTATATTAAATTACATTAATTACTCCGTATTTTTCAACTTTCATATTCCATTTTTTCATCTTTTCGTTGTACGCTTGCAATAGCAAAATGCTTATACGTTCTGCATAGAGTAACTTGATAAAATAGATCGAGTCGGAGTAGAATAATAGATGCAGCTCCTTATTTTAAAATGACAAACATCTATCGACGCAGTTTAGTTGTATGTACACATTAATTGAACAGTACATTGCATTGTTTTCTTGATTTAACTATATTATTTATAATCTTTATTAAAAATAATTTGCCTATTTTTAGCAACGATACAATTAACACGACCGAAGTCTTTGTAAATTAATTCCATGCAGAGCTAATGAATATTGCCAATTATTTTTCACCATGAATTTTTCAAGTCTTGCTTTGTTTTCATTTATTTTATTTTCTGCTTATTAATTAATTTCCTTCCCACTCTCTCGTCCCAAGAGATAATAAAAGAAAACCCATAAAAACGTTTATTTTCGTTAAATTTTGCGAGTTTTAATCTCTGGCTTGGATCAGTATATGACACAGTGGCTGGATGGACGGAGATTTAAGTTCATAATATTTTGTTAGGAGGCATTATTTCAAGTCCTCGGTAGTATAGTGGTCAGTATCCCCGCCTGTCACGCGGGAGACCGGGGTTCGATTCCCCGCCGGGGAGAATTTTTTTTTCTTAAAAATTGACATCAATATTCAGTATTGCATGAAAATTGGATTTTCATTATTTTAGTCAATTAAACTGACAACAAAACCAGAATTTGAGTAGATAAACCCATTTTCCGAATAAAGAAACTCGCTTAAAGTTAAATTGAAAATCGTAGCAGCTGTGTGCAGTTGAAATTGTTTACTTTTATAAACTCAAATATCCAACTTTCCACCTCAACATTCACAGCACCACTAACGCTACACGATTTTTTAAATAACATTAAAACGAATATACAGTTTCATTCATTTATCTTATACTTATTCAATCATAAGTGCAGAGTAATTAATTACTTAATCTTAATTTTCCACTTTCTTCATCAAACAACTACAACAAACGTTAGAAAAATCGCTTTGATTTTTGAAATAACATACTTATTCCTGAATTCACCATTCCCCGTTAGCATGAGACCCTGGTCCTCCGGTTATCGCGTGAGACCCACGTGCGAGCAGACCCAGGTTCAAATCCCCTTCACTGTAACTCGGGCGAGAGAAAAAAAACACGCTTGAGAAAGTAATTTTGAACGTACGGTTTAAGTCTCTAGTCCTTGTGTTACCTGTGTGCGGACCTCTTACACATCGGGTGTCAATACGGACTTAAAGTACTTCCAGACTTAAGCTAATACCTTGCCTCGTCAATGACCAGAGTATTGGATAGTGTGGTTACAATTTGTTTTTTCTTTTTTTTTTTTTTTTTGATTTTGTTTTAGATTTTTTCATAGTTCTACCTCCAATTTTGTGAAATACATGGTTTTTTTTTTATCAGTTCAATTGATTGATTTCATTTGCACAGAATGTAGATTCTGTTCGTAAGATTTTTTAATACAAATTTTCAGTAGTATTACTTTTTACAGCAATTGAAAAAGTTTTATAGGAAAACTTTACCTTAAATTCTGTAATCTTTGTGGAAATTTGATTTAAAGTATTATGTATTGTCATTTTTTCACCTAACAGTAAGCTTTCGATACATTTTTTCGATTCGATTTGTCAGTTTCTTCTTTCTCGTTACTTTTATTGGAAGTACTATAATTATTCTGCTTCAGCGAAGCGGTAATCTTAGTTCCTCAATTTGTACGAACTTTATTTTTGAACTTCCAATGTCGTATTTTTCGCAAAAGTTTGGGAAACGAATGTCTCGCGTTTACGTGTAGGCGACAATAATAATTAATAGTCTTTTGTCCGGCCAATGTCAATCAGAATTGACATTCCCACGTCTTTGTCTTTTAGTTTGAGTAGTTCAAACAATCGCCTCAGGATTAGCTTTATATTTATTTTTCTTAATTGTCCGAAGCATTAATCTTCTCTTGGCGTCGCTTTGTAGGCGATTTTTATAGCCTTGATATTTATATGTTATATAAAATTAGTAATTTTCCAACAGTTTTCTTTTGGTTTTTTTTTTCACGACCATTCGTTGAAACATCCACTTTATACGTGTATAATGTAATAACGAAATGTTCCTGTAGAGTTATTTCGGAATACGTCGCATTTCCTTTTTTTAGCTACCTATAATACTGAAATAGTTTTCACCAGCCTCAGAGAAAAAATGAACTGTTACTGGCGACGGTCAAAATATACTATATATAATCGTTTTTAACTTTTATCTAGGATTTTGATATTTTTACTGTAATATTCCACGTTCTTCTGTCGAGTAATAAAATAATCTTTTTATTAATCATTTCGTATTGTGTAGTTGTCACTTATAATTTCTCACCACACAAGTCAATGTATAGTTGAATTGAAAATATTCTTACTTATAGGTATTGTAATAGGTTACTGTTTCGTTTACCTGCAGACTTTTTTTATTTTAATATATATGTATATGTGTATATAGCCATTGATTGAACGATGTTTTTCAAATCGTTCTAAACGATCCAATTCATCAAGAACTTTATACGACGGAAAAATCGCGCGATGCAAGTTAATTAGACAGATAATGAAAGGGGGACGAAAATATCGTGATAAAGTAGAACAGCCAATCTAATGCAAAGTTTATCTTTATTATTGATCAATATTAATCAGAAAATATTTTCATGTCTCGACAAAATTATAATAACAAGTTACAGACAGCAAAAACTTAATTTTTAGCTACTTTCCGATTCCATGTAAATTTGGAAAATCTTGTGTACGTTTTCGTAACAAGATTACTTACTTGATAATGCTATATTAGAAAAAATTACACTCTAACACGGTAGCAAGTGAACCAATTGAAAATTTGAAACGATCGAAAGTCTACTAACTCTCAGCTTCGCCGTGACATACGTGTTAATCTGCACGCACGCGGGCAGACAAGCACCATGTGAGTTGCCTTGAAAACAAAAATATTTCAACACTTCGACGCCAGTCCGTCGAGACGGCTTGCGAGTATTTTGTTCGATACTATAAAGTGGCTTCAGAAGCCTTTTGTATTCCGAACTCACAAGAGGAAAGCCTTCGTTGTATGTGAACTATAAACTCAAGTTGTACCAATAAATTTTCTGGCAATAAAAGAGAAGAAAACTATCCAAGCAGAGGTCGATTCATTGCCTTTTGAGTTGTGCACAAACGAAACTTGGAAGTGTTTCAAACGTTGATGACGCTTACTGCAAGCAAAGTTGTTAAAAAGCATTTCGCAATCTCGATTTCAAACTTACACGCTTTCAAGAATAACGACTGTAGGAGGTGTTGCCATTTTGAAATTCAAGGTGTGCGTTAGGTTTGTATGATAGTTTTTTTTTTCCCTCTAGAATCAGGACTTGGACGCATGTGACATAAAGAGTTGTAGAACGAGAGTGTATACCGGTTCAAGATAATGTCAGTCGAGTATCGGGAACACGATGACACAGTGCTTTTCGATACCCGCAAATGGATCTTGATGACAAATTTTAAATGTACACGGTTGGCGTCTCAAAAGTGTGAAGGACATAAACTACTCCGGTCTTTTGCATTCTTCTAAACGTTTGATCTAATCAATTATCGATCTCTCGGAGAAGGAGTTAGTTCTGATCTTAATATGCCTCTGGCTCCTAACAGCCTGCAGTGATTCGTACTGCTAATCGCTTCATAACAGTACTTGATCACACGAACGTGTAAATAATTAGCGGAGTTGAAATTCTAAAGCGTCCGGAGAACGGGACTTCGGTCTGCAGACTTGGTGACGTTGTTGATAGACGAATGATTGTAGTAGGCTGTACTCTTTCATCAATCCTTTCGTCAACATCACCTGGGTCACGAGTAATAATGTCAGACGATCGTAGGTCTGCTCACTTAGCTCCTTTCTTTCACTTAGCCGACTGGATGACTGGTTGACGTCATCTGGAATACTTTCAGATTGAATTATACGGTGTCTCGACGTTACAGATTCGGTGTGAACCTCACCTTTGGTTCTCGTTGTGTTCTTCACTCCGGGTTTTTATTTATTCCGAATGCTTGGATATTGAGTAACTGTTTTGAACTCTTCCTAACAAGGCTAGATGCGGTTACTTCAGTTCGTTGAATGAGTTTCTAACAAGAGTCGATTCCCACGGCTAGTTGCTGTGTAGTAACAGTCTCCAACAATTGTTTGTACAGTTGGAAACATACATTCAATGCTCGCGAAAGTGTTGATGAATTAACGTATCGTAACCATATTACTTTCATTTCTGATTCGGTTATCAGTCATCGTTACGTTGATGATTCACAGCGAAACTTTGTTTTCAACTCTGAAATGTCTTTTGTACGGAGACCACCGTTACAATTCTTGTTGAACCGAGTAGCAATATTATCTAGTAACAATTTCCATCCATTCCATCAATTTTACAGTCCACTTAAAAGAGTAAATCAGATTTTCCATTGCTTGCTTCAAGTTGCTTTTACGTATATTATCACGTGACACGTTGGAGACGAGGATAATTGTTCGGGGTACAAGGAGAGCAATTGGTTTGTTTCTGGTAAATAACAAATCGACCGAATGTTACAGGCTTGCGTATAACTTCCAGTCGTTACGGGGGCCAGTGCGAAGGACAACCTGATACTGATACAGTACGGTGAACAATGTGACAAAGGGGAACGGTAAAGAATGGAAGAGAAATCTTGGCTTGTTTGATCCGATATTTAGCCACAGCCACCAGCCACCAGCCTAGAAAGCGAAAGTCGTGATGTTCGGCATATCCCTATATTTTTGCGAGCCAGACAGCAAGTCGAGAGAAAACTTGCGGGGCCCATTTCATCCACTCGACAAAGCGTTGGGTGATTGTATAAGCGATGAGGGTTCATCCTATATTACCTATTTGCAAATCACGGCTGTCTATTGATCGATAAAATGAATGCTGGAATTTCATTTGCGATCTTAAACCTGTCACGTTGCTGTGTGGATTGTAGATAGTTATTTGAGGGTCATTGAAATGCCATCGTGCAAATTAACTAGGATTAACCTTCGACGGTTATATAGGCGAGTTAGCAAGCGTCTGTACGGGTGTTATATCTGTGTGTGCGAATATCTTAGCAATTGTATATTTAAATTTATAATCACGCGACGATTTACGAAATTGTGAAACGCGAGTTGGAGACAATGACACAAAGGTTGAAAATAAATTTTGCGAAATTTTAATCGCGTGATATAATTACGCAAAGAACGCTGACTTTCAGGAATTATTATAATGAATTTTTACAGCTTTACGCGTGGCAGATAACGTGGTCTGTTTCTTCTTCATCTTATGTTTTCCCAGTGACTCAATACTGCTACATTTCTCCGACACTTGATATGTTATACTTTATTGTAATGTTTATTCTCCGATCCGAATCGAAAAACAGTTTCTGAAACGATGATCTAGTGCGTACTTTTAGAAATGAAAAAAATTCATCTACACTTATACGACGAAATTATTGAATTGAAAATCATACGTCCGTTCACGTAGCAAAAGTTTGTTCTGGAAGATGAAAATTGTTAGAATATATTTGGAATGTAACAAAGTGGGTGGAAGTAAAAAACTAGAATTGCTGACTCATCGAAGGACCAGAACATCGAATTTTCATAGAGGCGAAAATTTTGTTCATAGAATTTGAAAATGTGGATAATTAAGTACAGAAAATTGAAAAAATAGAAAGTTGAAGTACAGAAAGATGAAGTATAGAAAGGCCAAAACATGAAAGAGCAAAATCGAGAATCTGTATAGGATTCTGTATTATCGAGAGGAATTCTGACGATTCTACAGTTTGACATTCTATATTCTTGATTTTCTAATCTTTTTCTTCTCCATACTTCGACTTCTAACATTTTAAAATTCTATGCATTAAGTTTTCGCTTTTTTTAAAATTCGATACTGTGGCCCGTCGATATTTGGATTTTTCTATATTTTTACTTCCGCCCAACAAAGTCAAAATTTTCTGTAGTATGCTTGAACCCACTACCGAAAAATCAGTAGAACCCAACCCTCTTTGTGAAACAACTTTTGTTTTCAACACTTTTACCTGCACCAATGCCACGGGTGTACTTGGTTTAAGAAAACGTGATCAGCGTGTGTCCTATTTCACCAAAACAGAGGCAGTGAAAGGCAATGTTTTATTTTTCATGCATATGAGTTGACCGAAGAAAGTATACACTGTAGTTTATTTGATTCGAATGATGCGTGACATACTTTAAAAAGCTTCAATTTTTCAAGTGCATTATCTTTTCGGTGAAACGAACGTGGAGGTCATGATGCCTCACAAAATTTTACGCAGACTTAATTGTCTGTTTTTGAATAAAAAAAAAGTAGCTGAAAATAATAAATTTAACTATTCTAGGTTTCTTGTACTAATTGCACATATACGTACAAATTTCTCAGACAAAGATTGATATATTTTGAAATTAAATGATATCGAACTAGCAAGCTTTTTTTTTCACATGACATGAGTTTTCTTGAACGTTTCAAAGTCAAGGATCTCTGTTAAAAAAATACTGTTAAGTATACAGGAAAAATCCAGTAAACATTCTAGAAATCATCGCGTCCGTAGTATAAGCAAGTTGTGTAAAACTAATTTGCAAATGTCTGCCAAAAACTTTGCTCCGTTTATATCTATAAGCTGTATTCTAGAAATTCTGTTTATATGCTGATTCGTATCATAAATTCCACGTATTTTCTAATCATTAACTCTAACTGCACTTAAATGTAACATAGGTACATACATGCCTATGCTGCCTACGTTGGCAGGTTTCGTATTTGACCAAATATACAATTTGCAACTCGTCTTATGTCTGGATACAGATACGAATCATAGACTAGAGTCTACCGACTGCTGCTCGACTCTTAGTTTTAGACTTTCGAGTCTGGTGGAGTCTTGGGTACCTGACACGGACTTGCTATTGCGGCCGCTTCACTCCTGACAAACTCTGCAACAAACCGGTTCCACCGTGTATCATATTATTCCTGGTTTAGTGCCTGGAATAATTACACTGATATTTCTCGAAGTAATAAGACTGGATGTATTGTAGGCGGTGGAAATACACGGACGTAGGCGCATTGCGAGATTTATCATTTATCATTTCCATTTCCATTTCAATCATAACCTCAAGAACTCAAAGCTATATTACACATTCATCGACAACTTCAATTCAATTAAAGTCCACTACCTTACTGTCGGTGCATGCCTGATAAGCTAGATTATACCATGCTTGGCAAACGCTCTAGACAATTTGCTGCGAGCTATTAACATGTCTACATATTTGACTGGTTTATCATTCTTGATCGATGTGCGCTGCACGTATGGACTGAATTAATCGTAGACCGGAACAATTAGATTTCTGTAAATATGAAATTAACGGCTGCGTGTAGAATCAACTCGTAGATGAACCTGATCGAGACGCGTCAAAGCGTCGATGCTAAGCATTAGTCACCTACACAGAATATAACGGATCAGATATACATTCTAGAATGTGCGATTTAGAATTCCGAAATACGGGCAGAAGATTCTAGATGCACACGGTACCATATGTGTTCTCTTTATATTTTTCTCGCGATTCCTCGACACGAAGTGAAATATCAGCGACAATGTATTTTACTTTAACCAAGTATGTCGAATACAGGAGAGAAACATCAATTTCCCGATTCGTGGCTTTTCACGATTGTGCAATCATACTTAGAGAGGGGAACTTCCGAAGGTGGCCTCGAGTCAAATGACGCCGGATGCATGTAAAATTCACGAACGATGTTTAGTATGTTACGTTTCGCTTCTGCAGCTTGGCAACACGTTGCCACGTTGGTTGCATACGTAATTATTTCGAGCAAATTTTCATGCTCAACAATCAGTTGTAAAGAGAACTCATTGTCAGAGTACTGTATTTGCGTTCCAATCAACTTGTCTGACCATACATATAGTTCGATTATACTTACTAAGGTTCCTGGAACTTGGAACAAGGAATGTTCCAAATGAGAGAAACGCGTCCGTCCTAGTCTGATGAACGTCGTTAGCATATTCTGTCTATAAAGCGCTATTGCGATGTCAACAAATAGATACGCGTCAGGAGTAAAATATAATCCCCACTATTCCGCGATATTCAAATTCCCACGTGCCCGGCATGGTCAAGAAATATTCCTGAATATCCAATCACTTTCAGCTGCGCTGTTCGGGTGACGAACCTGCCATGCACGCTCGGCGTGGCAGACCTTTTACGCAATTCGTGGCAAGTTACCTCTGCACGAGGATGTTAAGAATACATTCGACTACTCTATCATCTTTTCGTCAGCGTACATTGCATGGAATAGAATCACGTGGAGAGATTAGAGCCATTGAAAGTACGCAATGAACACAGTCGTGTAGGCCATTTTTATAATCATTTCGCCTTTTTTGTCGATTAGCTCACTCTGATTGAAAGATGTCGAAGTGTCGATGTCGGCCATTAGCCGGTGCAATCTTGGGCATAACCGCTTTCATATTTCCCGATTAAGGTGCTTATAAAGACGCGTTGTACACCTCGAAAACGCGGGGATGCAAAACTCCTATACCGCTCGAGCGATCAGAGTGAAACTTGGGCAATTAATGCCTTATTTTGGCAAAAAGTGGAGCGACTTTTTACTTTTTCAAAATTTCGAAAAAAATTTTACAGATTGGATACCACCCACAGAAATTGGCCAAATTTTCACAGTTGCACTGAATGGATCGAACTATCCGGTATGATGCCACTCGACTGTGATGAAACAGACATTTTGAGCCCAGTCACATGAGATTTGATGGTGAAATGACGAAATGGCAGCTGATCTGGTTTTCGATTATGAAGAACTCCGAAATCTCATTTTGGGGACATGTGTTACCGATCTTTCGCGCATGCCGGTAATTTTTTACCGACGTTACACGCATACATTACCGGCATGCGCGTAATGTCGGTAACAAATGTCGCCAAAATGAGATTTCGGTGTTCTTCATAATCGAAATCTAGATCAGCTGCCATTTCGTCATTTCACCATCAAATCTCATGGGATTGGGCTCAAAATGTCTGTTTCATCACCGCCGAGTGGCATCATACCGGATAGTTCGATCCATTCAGTGCTACTGTGAAAATTTGGCCAATTTCTGTGGGTGGTAACCAATCTCTAAAATTTTTTTCGAAATTTTGAAAAAGTAAAAAGTCGCTCCACCTTTTGCCAAAATAAGGCGTTAACTGCCCAAGTTTCACTCTGATCGCTTGAGCGGTATAGGAGTTTTGCATCCCCGCGTTTTCGAGGTGTACAACGCGTCTTTATAAGCACCTCAAAGACGAGTCTTGCTTTACGGATAATCCGCCACGCGAGCTTCTGCAGATGTGAAACAGGTCATGATTAAGCCTGTAGAAACTGGTATTCATTTGTAGCTGCAGCATGACCTGATAATAAAACTTCCTGCAGCTCTAAACCTCTTGCGGAACGTTAGATTTGCTCTGGTGGTTATGATACGCGCTTGCGCTCTGTCCTACTTAAATAATGGATACCTACACCAGTACGGCGATCATCTTTTCTCTCTTATGAAACATATTGTTCAATTATTATCGGCGCTGCATCATCCGTGCCGATCATGATCGGTATGCCTATACTGCAACGTGCGGTGTGTTATATATATATATATATATATATAGGTGTTCCGCAATCTTCTTCCAGCTTCTTGCTCACTTTAATGTACGCTTTATAACTATTGCACAGTTCCTCCCGGTTACGATCGCGTTGTGTAATCGTAACGACAGCTTGATGGCTTTGAGACAGATTTTGTAATATCATGCCCATCGATAAATCTCATGACGGATCAGCTGGTACGGATATTTTTTTATGGAGATTATCCCACGCCGTTGTAGTAACACATAACAGAAAATCCGAAGGACGAATCATCCGAGATCAAGTCGGAGTTGATCCTGAGTTCAAGGTTCGTTCATTGTGTCTTATAAGTACGTAAAAGAAGCTCACGAGCTTTTGATTTTGGTAGAATGATGCTTTCTCCAGGGTTGCTGCTAGTCTAGGTTTCAAAATATTATCCGCAATCTTGAATTTAACCTGACGTTTTTTGCGATAATCATTGCTTAACTTTTATCCAAATTGTGTGCTTTGATAGTTGCGTTTAGATTTGGTTTCGCATCAAAATCTGACCAGTTAACGATCGTTAAAATTTTGAAATTCCTCGCCGTTCTCACTTGTTTATTCTTATTATTCCTCACGCAATCATCAATCTGAACACAAATTGTTACTCTTGCTATTCTTGAATAAATTCGTTGTAATAACATAACGTGAGTACTTAACAAATTACTAGAATTTTGCCGATAGGAATACTCCTGCAGGGAATCCCTTGCAAAATTTTCACTACGTGTATTTCAGATGTCACCTAATCGATTGTTTTTACTGTAAAGGCAGGTATACAGTCATGATCAACGGAATAATCGATGCCAAGGATAAATTATTATACAAACTGATTATATAATTCACTTACTACATAACTATGAGTTACAAACTCAGTTAGAGATTTTCATATTCACATGCCTGTATAATGAAGTGTGTATAATATATTACAAACATGTAGGAGGTGGACGCTAACTCGAGTCTTCACCGAAGGGAGAACAATTCGCACCTTTTCAGAGTTCAGGAAGTGATCATAAAACAACTAGCTATCTACCGCCATGTCGATTATTAGCTGGTACTAATTTAAGTTCGACCTCGAAGTGGGAGAGCTTTATCAGGAAGTCTGAACACGGTAAGATATTCTCTGAGACGGTTCTTATTCAGAAATATCCGAACAGCGGTTCGGCAGTTTCGTTTTTGCCGAAGTACGAAGTTTAGTTCAGTGTTGCAACAATTGTCATTGTAGATAGTTTACGCCTTGTATGGTATCGAAACAGTACAACGAACTGCCTAGAATGTCGATCCGTTTTTTTCAATATTCTTCATTTTCTATATTTAGATTATTTTCTAGATTATTTTCTATAAGTAACTACACTTAGGATCGATTTTAGAGAAGTATAGTTTAGCTAAGGATGTGGTATGTTGTAAAATAAAAAAAACTTTCAGCCCGTGAAAGTCTCGACAAATTATTTCCACAGGATTTGATAATACAGATTCACACGTGTTAATTTTCTTTTGCTAAAAGTGAAATCGTTTGTTTAAACAGTGACAACTAATATGTTTTAGTTACCTGTTTTCTAAGCTAGAAAGTTGCAATCTAGTCTATGTAATGTAAGCGAGATAAAACAAGATCATTTCCTGAACGATTCCACGTTTCTTCTTCCATCTGCACGATGGCCAGGATATGAAGATACACCTCCACGTGTTTTTAATTGATGGGACTCTGAAAAGTTGACGTCACCTTCCGGTACTTTGTCAAAACTCTAGACTTTAGACAGTCATTTTGCCTCGAGGTGACACTTACTCAATGCAAAAAATGCACTTTTATACCTACCTCCATATATTTCAACAGAAGTAATCTTTCTGCCGATTTTACTAAGTATTTCACGATTCTGTACTTTTACTTTTTATCGACCCGCCCGAATGAGAAACAAACAGAACTTATAATTTCATCTCGACCATCTGGATAACGATTAGCGTACATTTAATGCCATGCCTTAGGCAGCGAAACGAATTTTATGACGGTCTACCCTAATTGGCAGGACTCTGTACGATTAAGTAGAAAAACAGTGATTGACTCATATTGTGCAATCCGATTGCCTACTAAAAAAACCTGGAAAAATTTGACTCGAATGATTTCAAATTGTTACGAAAGACAAACGCAACGCAAAGATGGAAGAGAATATTTCACTTAACGTGGGAAATTAATTCATGGTACTTAAATTTTGAGCTATATAAGTTGAAACAAAACGGTTTTTGCCGCTTGAATAACTCGAGCGTTTTTCCTAGGCATTCAGTTCGCACATTCGATGCAACAAATCCAGTTTCAGGAAAGGAGTGAGGACAATTGGGGAAAAACGAAATATTAAACGAACCTGCCGTTACTGGACAGCCAAGTTGTGAATCTAACCCGACCTTTTTTGGACCACATTGCGGTTTACCGTTTGCAATTTATATTCGCCGTGTACTGTTAATTCGCCTCATAGACACGCCGCTCAATTTAGTTTAATTGACAATTCTGCTGGTGTAAAATCATCACCGGCATCATCGTGATGCAGGGAGTTCATCTTGAGATCCAGGAAATCTACTGCCGTAAGAAGTTCTTGGTATGGGCCCGAAATTGATTGCGCAATGTCGATCACACTGCAGACTTCACGACTCCTGGGGGGGCGTGCTAATCATTTTGTTGACGTTGGTATGAACCTGTTAAAACCAGCGAGCTCCTATGGAGCTAAACTGCCTGCTCGTTCGTCATCACGAGCACGAATCTACGGCATGTGGCAGACGGTCACCACGTGCTAGTCGAGCACGTCTTTGTCAACGTCGTTGGTCGCACTCCTCGTGCTGAATCACCAAGTCCTATATGTACCAATCAGAACGACGTCCCTCGAGTTTGTGAAAAGCGAGAACATTCGATTTGCTGTCATTTCATAAAATTTTTTTTACATCGATGTTGATAGCCTGAATTGCACGTTCGTTGACAAAGCTATTAATAAATCTAGGCTTGACCGTGTCAATTTTGTTTTTTTCTTCATATTTTGAGGGAGTGGCATCGCGGATTAGTGATGTCATCGCAGTCTAGTATAATATATAACTATAATATGCAAATCCATAACAGAAATGGCCCAGCCACGAATAGATTTGCTATTTTTGAAATTTAGAGCAATTGATTGAAGACAAGGTTTGTATTGGTAAATAACAGATGATCCACACACACACCGGGGATATTGGATCGACATAAATCGGGACACTCTGGCATGATTTATAGAGGTTATAATACCAACTTTAAGCTGCGGAGATTATATTTATTCAACTTTTAGTGACGTATTTTTATTTATTTTTACAAACAGTCGAATAATATCTTTTGAAATAAACTTTGTTTTAAATTCCAGATATTTCGGAACACGTCTCCAATAATTATAGCTACGGTTAAAGTAGAACTTGCTGTTGTCGTAAGGAATCAGATCAAACGATGCTAGTGGAAATTTTCGATATTCTTAGAGCTCGAACTGCTCGAAAGAGTCGTTCATTGTTATCTATTAGTAGACCGTGAAATTCTACGATTAGTTAACTTTCAGTTTCACGAGAATTTCTTAACGAATTTCATATGTGATCGACGTTTCAGAATATGTAGGAAATATTTTTGCAAAATAATTGCCGTGATAAGTGCGACGTCAACAGTTATGCAAATATATGAAATTCGAGGGTTTCGCTCCGTGCTTTTCCCATCACTCGACATTGCTCATCACCACCTTCCATCTCGACCGTCGTGCATGGTCCCGTTCTGCTCACACCAACTGTGTATTTACATTTCAATAACACGTGGCATTACACATATTGCGTTGTGCGGAAGCCTGACCTCAAATTCCAGTTTTATACTTCTCTAGAGTTAGCTTACAATTAATAACGTATGTACGTCTAATAAAAGTAGCTTATCCCATACGCTGGCGTGTTAAGAATGGAATAAAGACCGGTTCTTGTGAATCGGATCAGCTGGGTCAGAAACTTCAATTCTTTTCCAATGTCTTCTTTGCTGAAAAAGAATCATCGTGAAATAGCCAATTCCGCCAAAGATATTATCGATTTCGTTTTCATGCCTATTTGCAAAAACTTATCGCAAAAAGTTTGGCCGGCTAATTTTTTTTTCGAAACTATTATATCCGCCTAATGAAATTTGACGTTTTTCCCTGTTTTTCACACCGCCATTGCCACAAGGAATGCCTTGAGGTATGCACGTAATTGTAACGCGGCACAAAGTCCATTTTTATAGGCCTAAATTCGAATTGACGTCAATGATGAAACACAGGAAATTAAAAACCTCAATCATCAAACAACTACGGTGACGTGACGTGACGTGGCGAAACCGGAAGGCTGGAGCTTAAAGTACGTAAAAACGGATGTAGGAAAGTCGAAGGGACGATGTTTTTCCGCGATATGACGATCGATTCAATCCCGGATTTAGAATATCCGTACTAGATCTTCCACGTACTGCGAAGGGATATCCATTCCATACGATACTGTATGAAAATTTTTAGCCATTCTTTTCAAGAGAATGCAAATACTTATCAGAGTATATATATAAGTTCTGGCCTGAGACCCAGGAAAGCGATCTTCCGCGATTTAAACCACGCGAATGACTAGCCACGAGTCTTATAATCTCTGGGCTCGATATTGCCCTGAGAAAATAATCCCTCTTGAATAACCTTCGGGCGAAGACCTTACGAAGAGGAGCGATGAGTAATACGAAAAGTAAATCGCACATCCCTCGTAAAGGCAGAGCACAAGCTTTTGAACATGTTCGGGTAAAAATTTTATCTTCGTTCTACTTCAGAACCCATTTATTGTCATCTTGATACCAAGAGATTAGGTTCATTTCGATTTGTAGTTGTAGCTTCGATTCTAGCTTATCGATACCGGGATTATGTCGATGATTGAGAAACGCTGCAAGTATAATCGCGTGTGATGTTAACGATCATTGTTCACTACGAATAATAAAGTTTTTAATACACGGTGAATAGTCGTTGATGAAAAGATGTGGGAAATCGATGGAACATTAATATCTGATGGTAGATCATCATTTTTAAAATGCGTGTTCAAAGATCAAGACAGACGATTTCCTCGATCGATGGATTGCTTACATGATGATTGTCAATGAATTTTAACCATTATTTGATGAATGTTTTTTCAAGTAATACTTAAATTAGTTTAAAATACGATTTGTTTTCGCGTTTGTCTACATCCATTATCACCATAGTTTTGTCCAATGATTTAGCCCTCATGGATTGAAAAAATTAGAAGGCCTTGAGAAAGTCTGATTGAGCATTTTGTGGTTGACGTGATGGTAAACTCAAGATGAAAAATGTTTGTAGCTTGAAACCAGGTCAAGCTAGGACCGTCGATCTCACAACTTGCGTCGGAGATCAGCTGGATGTTTGACTCGAAGCTTTGAGATGCCGCGGGACGCGCTTACATAAGCTATCTCTCTTATAAACAGCCGGAAGAAGACAAGAAGTCTGGTTTATGGATAGTGTATACCTGGAACGCAGTTTCTGCACGGATGACTCATTTCGTTCTCTTCATATCAGCTACGTGACTTCCTGGCTTTTTCCTGACGACGCCTATAGCGGTCAAGTCACTTTCAACGAGGAAACGTCTTCTATGATTTTTATCAAACTTCGCATGAAGAAAAGTTCGGTGAATTTATAAATCCAAAAAAAGCTAAACCGCCTTCTACTTAAATTCCATGTCACAAGTGTTATGAATTCATTTCAATGGACAATTTCCTCAAAAAATCCTCTTTTAAACACAGAATAATACACTCAGATGTAATTAATTTCACTTTGTGTAATTAAATCTTTCATTTATAAACAAGTCTGACGCGGTCTAGACTAACACATAGAATTGAGTCTGTCAGTGGAGAGGATTTCAACTGTCTACATTATAGCTTTTGCTGTGAACACGTGTTGACCAGTTCACAGATCAATTATTCAAAATAACACCTTTTCAAAATTGATTTTGCGATTCGCAATCGTACGTCAATTCTGATAAAGTACGACAAACGAAGTCCCGATGACCTGCGAGGATCATAAAGTTAGAATCGTCTGCTGTTTCACTGATCTATATCTACTTAAACTTGACGTTGCTGTTTAGGTACTTTATTAATCTAAATCTTCATTAGCTTGATCGCTTAATGAAGGGGGCCAATTCACCTGCAGTAACAACACAAAAGCGGGTTTCACGCCTCCGTTTACACTGCTTAACGCTGCATAAAGATGACTTTTGACGTCATCGTTGCCATTGGTTGTACAGATGTTAATAAAAATGACTCTGTAATACTCCATCAAATTGATTACTAGCTTCTCGCGATTACTACAACTGAACGTATTTTCGTATCCAATTCGTTTCATTCAAGTCAAGTTAGTTAATCTCGAATAAAATTTTTGCTGTCATTATTATTATTAGCCCGCATATCGAATGACACATTGTCATATAGCGCGATGTACAGGTTATACAAATTATGCGGTCAACACGTGTCAGCAGAATCTATATACCTACATAGATTTTGTTATACAACACTCGTACGGTATATAAAGCTGACTCACTTCGTCAATTGGATTGCAGGCGGTTAACATTCTGGAGATCATATATATGTGATGATACGGGTGTATATAGGATGTTTCTGGAAAGAATCGAAACGGTGATGTCGCTGCCTCCCGTTTTTCAATCACTAACAACAGTCTCGTCAAAACAGTTTAACCCTGTAACTATTTATTGAAGAATTGGTGCCAAACTGTAAACCACTAACCGATCGCAAAAAGTAGAAGCGTAACGTGTAACTGATAAAAGAGTTGTTTCGTCCCACTCATATTCAAGAATCTCCCACACACTTCACATCTTCATAGAACATAGTATAGATAATATTTTTCAAAACCCGTGATTCAAAGTTCCTGACGTCTGTCTACTTGTTTTTTCTCAACCGCGTATGTAATTATCAATTATTTCAAAATGAGATAATTGTCCTCGCACGTGACGCGATTCGGAAATGAAGTTATTGATCCACAAGCTGGTTAATGATTCTTGAGTAAATACCGGCGTACTTTAACGATGCTGCAATTCCCCACGTGACAGGTTCACTTACACCGGTAAACGAGTGTGTGGAAAATGCCAAACGTTGGCAGATACGCGAACCTGTTCACTAAAAAAGCTCGAATGTCGGCGATGCTTCACGGCCTAGAGCCAAGAATCCGTATGCGTAATACATATATATTTGTGGCCAATTCAGCCAGTGTACTCATTCACTCAAACCAAATAGAAGTCGCTATTCAACGACTCGGTGTATCGCATCGAGTGCTCATTATTATAACCATTATAGCATTACATTATACCAATTATATCATATTTTAGGATAGAGGGCAGGATTATTGGTGTCATGGTGTGAGTTGGGTTGCTCTTTCTTTATGACGCCATTTTACCATATACCCTTCGCTGATGAACCCTGACATTAAACCTCTGCACGAGCAATATCATGGACGTCCTTCCTTTGAACCCTCTCGAAAGTTTCAGAACATAAATTCTCTCCAGAATCAGGCTATAAAAGTAAAAAAAAAAAAAAAAAGAAAAGAGCGTAATAATAATAATAATAAGATTTACTACCGATCGCCGCCACATAAGCATCAAATTTTTGTTTTGCCGGCAGTTGATATTATTTGGACATTATTACTGATTGTAAGCCAATGGGGTAATAAAAGGATGTGACTATATTTAGAAAACTGTCAGTACCCGGTGGTACCAAGTTCAGGAACTGTTGCTGTAATTCCCGTTTCATTTGCGCAACAAGCGTTGGTAAGCATTATTTACTATACGTGATACGACTGCTTGATAAACTGTATCAGAAATGAAAGTAAATTTAGTACAGCGTTCAACGCTTTCCCGTATATATTGTTGATGATATTTTTCACATTGTTTGCACTGATTGTTGCAACGCGGTTAGTGCAGATTGCAGTATTCGGGTAAGAATTATTAGAAGAAACTTTTCGTAAGTCGAAGAGTATTCGTCTGTAAATAAAAATCTATGATAAAATAGTATCGCCATGGCATTTTACGTTTAATTTCAATAGACCAATAAAATTATCACGCGAATCTCTCGTTGCGAGTAGTAATAGCGGTGAAAGATGAGGCAAATTATCTATTTTCCTTCTGCAAACTGAAGCCTTGAATGTAATGTGACGGTGTTTGGGTTTAAAGCAATGAATCAAGCTTATAATAATTTGAGTTGTTTTCCTCATTCACTTTCGGATTTTCGCTATCTTTCCGCGGCGGTATATAAAAGGTAATCGTTTATTTTTAGATATATATTTGCGTGTTTTGTTTTACAAAATTAGTTCATGACCATTTCATCATTATCATTCTTTGTCGTATATATTTAGTATTGTTTGTACAATTTGTTATATACCCTTTTATCTTTATAATTTGTTCCGTAAAACGTGATTAAATTGCGTTCCACCAGGTGTTTACCACATGCGAATGAATATAATTCTCATGATTCCACAAGTAGAGAACAAACGAAAAATAATCACCGAACAAACAACGTGACCGAAAAATTTTATCGCAGACAAGAAGAAAAAAAGAAACAAACAAAAACGGCAAATTTATCCTCGTCTAATCGTCGTCTAATATCGTACATTTCGAACAAGTCCGGTTACGTAAAAAACAAGAAATTGCTCAATATCACTGATTATATTTTTAGAACGTAATTAACTCTTTATTTATATAGCTATACACATATATATATATATATACATATATGTGCTCATGATAGTATTAATAACAGAGCTGAAGATAAATATACCAACGAATCGTAGCTTAGAATTTTTGTATATTGTTTCCGTCGTTGAACATGCTAGGTTTGATCTAGCCATACCAGAAGTGAATGTGGTTTCTGCTATCGACATATCATACCCTGGTCACAATACTACTCGCAATTATTATGCATCGACTGAACGGAAAGTATCAGTTCCGCATATCAATTCGATCGCTACATGCTATTGATATGACTATATAATAGATCTAGACATGAAGAGAAAAAAGAAACACTTGTATTGGTGAAGGCGAAAAAAATTTTGAGAATCTTTGGAAGATACTAACATAGGTCAAATCCATGTCAAACTAGATCCAATTCGCGATTTTTTTAGATCAATTGTTGTTTTGAACTTTGAGATCGAGTCACTATTCAGGCGTTTGTTGTTCAATCATTTTGCTAAACAATTTTTTTCACGTCATGTCAAAGATAACTCAGTTTTTTTACTGTTATAACCTCGAGAAGTTTACAACATCGTGTTAGTTTAAAGAATTTTTGAAAGTTTCTAAATTCAACAATAACAATTTTTCCATTTTTTTTTTTCAGATGAAAAAACTATAAGTGGGAAAAATACCAGCCTTACTGCGGTGAACGAGACTATATTACAGGTAAAACTTACTAGTTCGCACTCTTTTAATTATCGCTTATATATGAGACCAAAGAGTTTTATGCTTTATTTTCCATTTCCTGTAATTCTGTATTTATCAATTTTTTCATTTACAACGTTGTTCGTAAAATTGTAAAATATTTTCAAAATGACCTCGTCGCTTGATGTGGTCATTCGATACGATGAGTATTCCTCAGGTCTAATCTCCCCTTGCGCTCGTTTTCCGTAAATACATTTCAAGTATAATTACGTCAATTCGTTTGTATGTACAATCGACCATACATCGTCGCCTTATATTTTTGTTTCTCGAGTATATTCCTTGCCATCAATTTATCTAAGATAGGGTACAGTTAGTACCTGTTCCTTATCGATTGACTTCCTTCTATTAAATGTACCATTTTGTCTGCGAGATCACAATCCACTTGACAAGACCACTCCGATCAGAATCTTGCAGACAACGAGGAATAATCAAAGCATTATACCCCATATTTGAGTACCTTCACGCTAAATTAACATTTCGTCGACAGTCTCCAGAGTTTTATGATCAGTGACATTAAGTACCGTTTCGTTCAGCTAACAATAAGTTTGTTTGGCGAGCCACGTGCCTTTTATATTACACTGCTCGGAAAATTACGAACACTTGCTATCTTTACCTTGCGATAACGAAATCATGGCACTTGATAATATTCCGAAGGAGTTCCGTGTCGGGTAATACCTATTTTAAGGTACCTTGTACCACGCTTATCGAATGTGATGAAGTAACTATAATCGCGCCTTATCAATGCGCACCTACAAGTTTCTACTTTACTGGAAAATTACGTCTGCAAAGAGTGTTGCTCTGAAATTTTAAATTCAAAGCTACGCTCTTATGTATCTATTATAGAATCAATGAACTGGTCTAACCGTTGACTATTGTTTACGTCCAGGCTTCGAATTGAATACTCTTTAAAAACAAGTTGTAATCGTTTTCTAGTGTCATTCATGTCTTGACGTTGTTTCCGCGGATGCGCTGGAGGGGTTTGAAGTTTCGTAACACATAATACGCACCATCAGGACGTTTTCACACCTCTGACTGAATCACTTATTGAATATTTGAATGAGACCAAAACATCCCGAGGATACTTTCGTTAATGACATTTTAAAGATTCTTCCGGACTCCTTCGAGACGCCATGCAGAGCTGTTTGGAAGTGATTTTCGAAATTTTTTCGAACGATATAGAGCTCCTGAAACGATTGTAAAAAATTGCTAAACTCCTTAATCGTAATATCTGCAATGCTCTCAGGAACTAAACTAAAATATTAACCATTTATCATCGCGTTGTCGTTAAAGTCAACATTACATTCAAATTAAGTAATGTGGTTTACCACTGTGAAATGGAAAAGGTACCATGCCTCATTGATTTTATCCCCATTAATGACTCTAAGAAAAACATGAATGGAAAAAATGTTTCGTATGTGAAACACCGTCAATTTATGGATGGACAGTCATGTGTTTGCGTGAAGAAACCAGGGAATTTCAGAGCTTTGTGATCGTTTGAAAATAGTAGATTCTTCAAATCCCTGCACTACAATTATTTGACGAATAGCCTGCATATTTTAAATGGAAACCAAGTGCAAGTCACTTCCAACTGCGATTCTGCTGTACAGCTTAGTGTTTTGCTATTGTCTGCGGAAGAAGGAATATCGAACGATGCTTTCAGGCAAGTATTTACAGCAGACCAGTGAAGCTGAAACGAAACTTGAAGTCAATCTGGGAAGAAGCGGGGCGTGACAAAGTTGGATCACGGATTTCCTGCTTGTCCTCGAAAAACATCGGCATTTCCTGTAGGTACGGTGCGATGGTTGAGTATAACCAGTGCAAGGTAGGTATAACGTACCGTGCCTGCGTCGAAGGTCTTGCGTGATGATCTGTAATCGGCTCCGTAATTTACGACCGTTTTACTTCCGAGTTTCAGCTTCAACTTGTATCACACTTTCTGGCGTCGAACGGTGTAGAGTTGAGCAAAAAGCGCAGGAAAGAGACAAAGAATGAGAAAGAAAACGTCGAAAATAGAACAAATAAAAATAGCCGCGTGTCGAGTTTCACTTAACATTTGAAATTGTCATGTTTTCTTTTTCTCTCTCCAATTATACTTTCGTAGCTATTGTTCTTTGTACGAGATCACAATACTCTTGCCTTAGGATCAAACAGAGGTGAGGTACGAAAAAAGTGTAACGCTATACGTCTTGCCACAGATTCGTCTCGCTGGCCAGACAGGTTCGTGGTAATCGTATAACCACCGTATTCCTGCATCTCGGATTAAAACTGAGTTAGTTACTACAATTTCCATGTTACTCAACTCGATAGTTGCGGATCTATCCGTTGATCTCAGTCTCAATTAATTGGAAAAATCGCTTCTGGTCTGTTCTTTTGCTGTGGTTTTATGATCCATGATCTAGATAAAATTCATTGTTATACTCAATGCTTGTTGAGAAAGGCTATTTAGGGATTCGATAAAATTTGATATTCGTCTGATATTCATGAATATAAATTGATCCTTGATCGACAAATTGAGCAGCAAATTCTCGCTTATCCAGTAATTTGATCAGATATTCTGAAGAATAATATCCTCTCTGACTTAAGGCAATTCATTTATCCGCGGTCACGGATATAGTAAGATTGTTGTCATTGTGCAAAAAATTTCTAGCTCTTTTGCTGCCGGAAATATTAAAGTGGTTTCATCGTTGCTTCTTAATAATTTTGTTACCTAGACTGGTTTCAGTACTGAGACCGCTTTATATGGTTGAATCGAGTCCGTCAAATGAGGTTCACTGAACTCCATCGAAAGTCAATATTTTCAACAAATATTCGTAAGACAGTTTATTTAAACGCGTGCACGTGATGTGGCGGATTATTTGACCAGGCGAACATTGCCATACTCGTCAAATAAATGTAAAAAAAAAAACGAAAACAGTCATGTTGTTCAACTGGTGTGTGTGTGTGTAAATTCTCTGTGAGAAATTTGTTTGCTATGAAAAAATTTCCGGATGAGTAGTTTAAAAAAAATTTATATCTCACATCTCGAAAAATGATTGTTCAACTTCGAAGTAGCCATTGTCTCGAATTTCGCCACTTGTCGGTTAATTTTGAAACTAAATCGTAAATCTCAACAGAATCTCTTGCCTGGTTTATTGGCAACGTGTGTTTACGAGTCGGTGGTTTTACTCCGACGTCTTACATCGTTTTGCACAGTTTTCTTCGTGCGTTGTCTCAATGAAATTTCCGAGAATCCGATATCACTCTTCTTCCGATATCGAAGAACAAGCACTCTGCATACAGTGTGTTTGCAATACTGATTAATAACTCCATTCGGTCGTTGGTGATAAATCCTTGCTTTGATTTCCCCATTTCCCCGGAAGTGGGTGTATTAAAGAGATGGACGATGGCCAGAGGTTTGAACAGCAGTGTAGCAACAACCGTCAACGGTGAAAATAGTTTATTTCACAGAAGCAGATCCTATCTTTCATCCACAAGGGCCTTAGTATAAACTAACAAAGCTCGAATGATACCGTAAACACTAAACAGACGCAAACAAGATTACGTGAACGAGTCGAAAGCAGGTTGTATCTTTTTTAGAATGCTCTACGATCAACATCTATAGTTTACAAAATTTAACCTATTTTTCACAAGTCGATCATCGAAAGAATCAATACACGACTGTTACACCTATAAATCATCAACCCTACTGAATTTCATTTCAATTTCAGTCCAAGGTACGGTGTTCTCATAACTATTTTTATACCTGACCCGCGACAAATCTTAAGCCTAATTTAAATCACAAATCAAATCTGTTCACAGTTTTCACGCAGTGTATGAAAGATGTCATTTTTCAAAGGAAACTAGATCTTCGCTGCCTGATTTGACCTGCAAAAAGAAATACCATATAATATTAATAACAAAGAAAATCCTCACTTCGCCAACTTTGTCATTTTAAAATTCGGTTTAAATAATTCCTACCGATATTTCAGCTTCGAAAGAATATTCAATAGTTGCTATTGACACGGTAAAACATTCAAGCCCAAGTGATTGGACATTGAATCGCGCTAATGGTACCGTCCAGATACCGATTTGTCCCGAATTAGGAACCCTCCCCATATAAGGCGAGTATCGTCTTTAATCCATATGGTATAGTGAGCAGCAAAACAGCACATGTGGTATCGTAAGTCACCAGCATCTATAATAAACAGAGCTTATCCTCTGGTAAATAACAAAACTTAACGACATACCGAGAGTCGAATATGATTAGGAGGTATCCTGCAGCTAAAAGTTCGTAAACAATGTCGACCAAACAACAGTTGACGTAACAAATCGTGTGTCTATATGCACGCAATATGCAAGCATTAGTTCCAGACGCCACGTGAATACCACGCTGCGGATGACACTGCAATGGCGTTCATTGCGTGGCATACAGACAACTTAAACTTGCATAATTGCTCCACACTGGGTTCATCATCATTAACATATCGCGTCGGAAAACATCGTGTATATCGCTCGTTACCGCTCTATTGCTGTTATTATTTAGCCGATTTTATAGACGATTTTATATCACGTTTTGCTCCGTTGACTTGGTGACGTTTAACGCTAACGTTATCTGGATTTATACTATCTTGAGCATGTATCGGAGTGAATTCATGGGTCATATTATGACGACGCCTGGCGTCTAACGACGCCGAGATTTATTGAAAAGTCGCTATCTCGACTTGGTAAGCAATTAAGATCACACGGATGTCGACTATAAAATTCTTATTCGAATTAGTAGCGATTCTCGCAATGCATCCTCGATTTCATCCACGGAAATATTGTATCAGATTACAATTTGCATTCGAAATAGGAATGCCTGATACAGGTAGGCATTTGTATTCACAGCGTTCAGATTGGCAAATGTCAAATGTTAAAATCCATTTTATCCATTTGAATCTTTTTTCGCTGATCTTGAGGCGCGATTTAAACAGATCGATTCAAGTCTTCTTATAAAATCTACCAGATTTCACTCTCTTTGTATTCAGTAACTAGTTTATTAAATTTCAATTTATTCGTATTGTGATAAAAAATTATCTCGTATCTTTGTGACTGGATGAATGGATGGATATTCGTAGCGCAAACAGCATTTTGAAACTTGGTATTCGGTTCTTCAGGCTCCAATGTAAACGCAAGTAATCCTGCCTATTTCAGGCGTTGCTAATGAATACGATCAACTTCGCCACGGTATTCCCTTTGAAGAGTGTATAAATATACTCGGTGAAAAACACTTGGTTCGAATCAGCAACGCCCAAGTTTTTGGTAACCAGTTTTGGCTCATGGAATGATTATTGAAAAAAACTTGGAAACTGGGTTGCAGCTCATCAAGAAACAAAAACAGTTCATCCGTCATTTTATAAAACAAAATTTTCCAACGGACCAATAACCAATTACGTAAAATCATTGTTCGGGGTTACTGAAATAGAAAAAGAGTGAGATATTTCATTTGAGAAAGAATTCGTAGCAGTATTGTTAATATACTGTTACCTCGACGTAGTTTTCCCCTGTCGTTTTGTTAAAAAAATATTAATCACTCCATAATCGATGGATCGAGGATTCTTGCAAGACCTTGACTGTCCGACTTGAAGCAAATTTCTTTTCTAGCCTTGAGTCTATTGCGCTATCCGACTCTAGTCAGAGCCAGTCACGTGACAATGAAAGTGCAGCCTAAGAGATAATTAACAACAATTTACCGCACGTATCATGTAATCGCAGTTTCAATGCTGTGCTTCGTAAAAAAAAAAAAAAAAAAAAAAAATGAAAAAATAATGAATAAATTGTTTTTTCTCAAATTGCAATCATATTGATAAATCAGATCAGATACTTGTTCGTTGATTCAGCAGGCCAACCAACGTGGTATTTCGATCCTTCGATGTTAAATGGAGCGCGTCGAGTAAGTCGCAGGTGTGCTAATAAAAAAATTAGAATGTTTGAACAAATAACTAAACAATCGAGATATGAATCATCGAAGAAAGCGATCGTGGATTTATAAAAACAAAAAAAAAAAAACAAAAAAAAAAAAAAAAATAATACCAACGGAAGGTGAGAAAGAAAAATACTGATTTTCAAGAGGATGTAAAAGTAACTCAACTATTTCATTATCCCTTGCCGTGATATTCGCCTATTTTAGATCCATCGAAAATATCGAATGAACCCGAGGTGCGATTGTCGTCGATAATTTTTAATGGATATTGCTAAACTGGCCTTGTGCACGAGGGACTAATTGCCTGGGTGTTTCGATATCGCGTCTTTTGGTCGTCTGTGTGTTGTGAAGTTCAGCCATACCTAACTAAACTCATTGTACAATCAGCCCCCCAGCAACTGGCAGTATTTCCAGTTGATTTATTGAACCGTGAAATTTATTTTTCGGTCACAGTGGATGAACGATTCAATTTAAGAATCTCATGACGAGTAGAGAAACATTATCAATATATAGGAGTAGTTGGTTTCTCTGCATCGGTTGGCATAAACCACTTAACGAGAGTTGGCCTATTTGAATCGGTGAGCCGTTTCTAATGGGTCTTGATAGATCCCAAGTCGAAGATTGAGAGTCAATTGTTACTTCGAAAGCTATCAGAGACGGGAAAATAGATAAATTTTCTTTGTATGAATTTGGAAAAAATATTTTTCTAAAACAATATGAGGATGTATTTGTATACTATTGAAGTCTGAAGAAGTAGGTTAAGAGATCGGAGTTTCGTTACTCGGTGTTTACGGAGAGTGGCGAAGAAGCATTTCATAGGGAAATCCAGATCATGCTTCGCATCTACCTATGGCGCGTATTTATAACGGTGATTCAGAGTTCCAGATACTGTGTAACGCGAGCTTAGGATGGACTTGGGTTTGTGGACGATATTTGCGGATGTCTTCGTTCCATGGTCATCGCACTGCATCGTAACTCGAGTGTCGACCAATTACCTATACCTGGTACAGTCGAATACCACTTAACTAGTAGTCAGTGTAAACTATGAGTCGAAAGTCAAACAACTTAACGTGAAAAATCAACCAACATAGTCGCATTTTTTGCACATAGTCTTGGTTAATGGCGCGATGCCTGGAACCAACATCGCGGTATTATAATAGATAAGCTATCGTGGTAGGTACATACATGCATAAAAGCGACGATAGATAAAAGGAAAGAAAAAAATGTAGTTTGTTATAATTACGTAGTTATGAAAATATTATACCTGCGTTGGAAAGTATTAAAAAAAATTTTAAGCACGATAGTAAAGAAGCCGTAGGCTTGAATTTTTAACGAATAATTTTTTCCGTCGAGTTACAATATTGTTATTGCTAACAAAGTTATAGACGATTCTTTCCTTTTCATTTACTCTGTAAACAACTGGCTGTTCGGAGGAAAGGAGATGTTGATTAAAAGATTTGTTTGTTACAGACGGACAATGTGAACGTAAATTTATTCCACTTTAGACACATAATACGCCTTTGACGTTATGTTGCCGATAGTTGAGTAATGAGATTTGTTGAGTAGTACAAACAAAAAAAAAAAAAGTAGCGAAAACAAGAAAATACTGCACGTCACGGTACATTACTGCCCGACACCGTACGAGTCTGGACTGCAGTTGCGAAACACGGATAAAGATAAGGTCATGGCAATTCCACGCCTAGTATTTTCGCAACGGTAACAATAATTGGTGAAAGCTTTTCGAGAGACTAGATTCATTTTTTCTTTTTCTCACGAAAATTCAAAATCGTTGATCCGAGTACAAGGATTTTACTCTCTATTCGTGAAAAGTTCAAGAGGCTAAAACTGCTTTGCACTCGACAACGTAAAGGGATCCGGTTGTCGTTCGTCTATAAGCGAATCTTTGATAAAGGTCAAACAAGTTCATATTTATCGATACTACAGACTTCGTGACGTGCACCCAGTTCTGCACCATTATGGCAAGGGATCCCCTCAGGCCTGAACGGATGTTGTTAGTCACGGCACGCGTCGTTTCTACGATGCCATGGAAGCACGTTTATAGATGTGTAGATAGTTGATACGTGATGGTGGGCTGTACCTATATGACACGCATCTCTCCATCGTGCAGCTTCCATGCCTCTTCATGGTTTAACGGTGTCTAATGATAACAATAACGATAACAATAATAATTGATAACAATTTATTGCCACAATTAAATTCAAATGTATAGTTGGCTTACATGGATTCTACCTAATAATCGAATACTTGAAAATACTAATTGCGTTACATATTGTCAGGTGGCTGTTTCACGATCATGAAGTGAAATAATTTACACGCGCTGTTTTTCATCAGCACTTTATTGCCTTTACATCCAAATTGGGTGAATGGATGTATGAATGAATCGCATATTATTCAGCGAGTTGGCTAAGCAATGCCATAAGCTGAATTATGTAGATCTTCAACTCTACCACTTCAGACACTTCATCAATTTTCTCCTCAATTTATCTTTCAAACTTAGAATAAAAGCATATACTTTTATAAGGTAAATTTCACCGTTGAATCAATTCATTTGTAGCTTTTCTGTGACATGGAAAATGTTTATTTAATCTCAAGAAATATAGGGATTAGTTGGTGTAATTTAGTGTCGATTGAAGTCAGTCTCGACTTGAGTAAACCGACGCGAATTCATTTCAATGAAATGAATATTCTGCAGGTTACAAGACAATTGAAATTAATTTGCTAGATCATTTGGCAGGTTAACCTCACCTTTATACAAAGAAAGCTGCCTAAAAAATTCTTCAATTTCAAATACTTTCAGCTAATTTCAATTGTAAAGCTTAGTTCGAAGTGACTTTATTTCATTGAATTCATCTGAATCTAACATCCAACTGATGTTACTTGATATTGAACTTGATCAAAAGACGTCGAGGTACGTTTGTATCGTGACAAACATTTCTAGAGAGAGAGAGAGAGAGAGAGAGAGAGAGAGAGACATTCCGAATTGTGAGGGAGGAAAAAACGAAAGCAGAGTAGATATTTTAGTCCGTCGAGGAGCCGGACGAAGCTACCGAAAATAGGAAAAGTCCGGAAACGAAGGATGCCACTGTTGCTTCCTTGCTTGTGCACAACTGCAGCTTATTCTCTCGGCTCTAATCACTCCACTTTGAACATGTCGTGTCATACTTTTCCATCACGCAATACGCTGCACTATATTGCAAAATTATAAACAAGTCATTTTGAATCAGGAGTAAATAGTTTGTTTGTTGTAGACCAAGGAAAAAATCTGGTAGGATCGACTTGACCGTCGATCACGCAAAGCTTTCAAACTAATATCTTGTCACTGTTAATTTACGGTTGACGCAATAAAACAACCGTTTGTTTACGCGATGGATCTTTTGATTGTTTCAATTGATATTTAGTTAAGGAGTGACAAAATGTTCGTCTCACAGTCCGTGGTGGCCAATTTAATCCATCAAACCCACGTTATTCTCTCCCGTCTGTTCAACGTACAATTGTCTTCTTTGTTTCCTGTATGAATTATAATTGTTGACACTCTAGGCGTTTGTGATTATTTATAAAATGATTCTTACACGAATTCCAATATCGGGTTTCGATCGTTTCTCTGCTTGAGAATTCGAAATATATTATTTACCGAAATAAAAAAGTGGAAAACGAATGTAAACTTGTATCAATTGTAAAATAGCTTTACAATGCATATAATACTTTGCAAATTGTTCCACTACATAGATATAGTAAAATTATGACCGAGTTTATGTTTTCACTATTTGTCGAATATTTAAAAAATCTTTCAACTGCTCCCGTAACCAGTAACTGCAACGTCATGTTAAGACTTGTTTCGGCAACAAGACATCGCGGACCGAATTCAATCGAACTGTCACTTGCCTATAAAAAAATATAAACTATGATTAATAAAATAGCGTGGCTTGCCTTGTTACTATATAATAAACGCAGACTCGTGGACCACATGACTTTGCGAATAATAAAGAGAAGAGGCGGATGGAATTTGCAGAACAATATTCTAAAGCATTTGGAAAATTGCCAGCCTTTGTTGACGCAAGAAGGCATATATTTGGGCAGTTTACCAATAAGTGTCATACAACTCGATACACAGGTGTTCGGTAAACCCGCGAACATTGGAAAGTGTGTAGTTTATGTGCTCGTACGAATATGTATAATAAACATGTGAGTTGGGATTTTTTTAGCGCGGTGAATTCGTAATTTTTTTTCATTCGTATGCATAATCAATAACGAGAAACTTAATTAACAGCTGACAAATGTCTTAAAAAACATGTTTGCGTGTTTACTTTATCTAGCTATTCGCTGAAGTAAATCGCGGGATTTTGTGCACATACGTGAGCTGCCACTTTGCATTGAATAGAATAATTAGGACTTTTGAATTTCTTCCATTTGTTGTTCTCTGAATATTTGCATAACTTATTTACAATTATTATCATTATTCTTTGTGTATTATGTTTTTAAAAAGTTTCCATTTTCGGGGAAAAATGTACGATTGTAATTTATTTACTCATAACCCTTAGCTAATTTTTGTACTTCTCAACTCTTACGTAACTATGCAGTAATTCAAAATAAGAAAAACAGAAGTTCGGTCAGCAGACTAAATCTTGATATGTATATATACGTAGAATAAAGGAGGCTTTTATTATTACCAATAGTTTTTTTTTCTACGTCAGTTATGATTTTTTTTTTTCAAACCATACCAAGGTTACCTTGAGTTCTTATTTTCATTCTATACTTTTTTTTTGAAATGAACCGTTTCACTTTTATTCTCCAGTTTTATAGTGGATTTGAAAATGCGTATTCAAAATTTTTTATATTGATACACAAATCATGTTGCATAATCTTGGAAAGAAATTGGCCGTAAGCCATCATCAGGACTGTTATGGACACTTGATATTGAATCATGTGGTATTTCCGAAATATGTAACTCGGAATGAGACGTGTGGGAAGATTCGTTAATAACTGAAATGAAGGTGATTTGGATAACGGAATCATAATCCCAATTTCACTGCAGGCTTGACGATGAATGTAGTTAATAGAAATTTAGTGACGCATGAAAAGTTCCAAATAATTTGCGGCGTAAAGGAAATCACGGTTGGCGAATTTGCGATGTTTCGTCGATGCATGAAAGTTGTCAGCATATGGGATTACCCAAAGGGAAATGGAAACTCATCGTGGGTCGTTTTTACATCTTGAATAAAAAAAAAACCGGAATACCAAACGCCTTTCATTACGTTAAACTGTACGCTAGTGGATAGCTCTCGTGTGTTATATTGAAAAAGGTTATAAACATAGAATTGAGTATCGTTTAACGTGTATTACAAGATTATAACTTTCACTAAAATTTTACTCCACGTATGACGCAGAGACATCTCTAGCTGCAAAATCTACAACCTTGTAAAATAATGTTTGAAATTTTATGAAAACTAATGATATAAATGGTTAAAGAATCCACTGTTACAATTAGAAATAAGTATAAGTTTTCCGTGTGAAACGTGATGACGACGCTAAGAATAATCATATAATCCCACAAATTGAATCCTCGGTAATTAAAGAGCAATTAAACAATAATTAAAAGTGCCAACTTCCGTCGTTGAACTTTGTTAGTGCTCTGGGGTTCGTGCGTGATAAATTACCTAGACGATCATTGACGTCAATAAAATAAACGCCAGATGAATAGACACGACGTTTGGTACCAGGTCGTCGGTTTGTCCCGGAGAAAACGGTCCAAGAAATTCTCCGAAATTATGATCGGCATAGGAATCGCAACGTTCAAATGAATTAACGAATGAATCGAAATCCGAGAAGAAGAGATGCGCAACGGGCTTTTCCAAACCTTTCGAATCGTGACACCCACGCTTATGGAATTCATCACTAAAAGTCTGTGTCGTCGGACGTTAACGTGGCTTCCCGCAAACTTCCACGCCTCTCGAGCTTCCGCTGATATCAAGACCGCAGTTCGAAAACCTCATACGTGCAAAATTATCCACTCTGACAACGCAATTGAATACGATAATCTCTTGACATAATTTCAATATAACAGTGCGGTCATTCGAAGCGCTGTGAAATTATTTGTAGATATCGAAGAAATTCATACACAGTTTTGTATTTTGTTATGGGGAAATTTGGAATCTTCCGAAGCTCAGTTTTCAGCAGTAACTGGCGATAGCAATTTCCTGTGGTAATTTAAACGCGTGACTAATTTTCAGGAAAATAACTATTGGATAGAAGCAAGATTTCTAGTTCAGACGATGAAGGTCTAATTTTTACCAAAAAATTCTTTTTCAACCACGTATTTTCTCTTCTCATAATGAAGTAGAAAATTTGTACCCATCTCAAATTTCATTTGGTAAGATTCGATTTTGTGCTGAAATATAAAAATTGAAGCCAGTTCTAAGTTAGGCTAACTGTTAAACATAAAACAGTAAAGTATTTGAGTACTTCCACAAATTTTGTACTTATCTTCACGGACTCGAGGTCATTTCGCATTTGTCCAGATAGAATTCGGTCGCTATCAGTTGTTCGAAAGTTTATTTACTCATTACCGTAATCTGTGGTAAGTTACAACATGGACTCAGTATTGCAGTCGCGTTGAGTGACGAGGCTGGCACAACAAGTCAGTAAACACCTTACACCATAATTGAAATCAGCTGCCAACAGTTATCGCGATGTAACTCGTGACGCCTACACATTCGAATTGAAGTTTTGCAGCCTTTTCGAAAGCCGCTGATCAAGTGACTTTTAGACGAAATCCGGATTTTGTCTCGATAAGGGTCGAGCACGACACCACATATCGCCTTGCTGTACATACCTTGGCCTCTTTAACATATGAATACATATTATTATACGCATCCGTTGGTTGTGATAAGAGACTTTAATCGTTAAAGCGTTGTTGGTCTTCGCTGTAACGTGAATACGATTTTCCTTCTCTTCCTACTTTCCGCAAAACGCAGTATTTACTACGGCAGGATGGAAGTCCCAGCTCACTTGTAACCACATGAGTCGAAAATATCCGTCTTTGTCGTCCTGTGTAAAATGTATGGTATTAAGTAAATTTCATCGACGCGACGTGCAGAGAATACCGTCAACGAATCGAAGCTGTTGCATTTCGTCATCGCGATAATCCTGGCATAACTGGAATTGCAAATACGAAACCACGTGGTTTTTCCTCGCAGTTACATCGCGGATTGATAACTGTAGACTCCAACTTGTTTTCACTGGAAATTCTTCATTTATATTTATTATACATAATTATATTTCAAATATTAGCTTATCACAGACTGAAGTGACTAATTAATATTTTACGTATACATATATAGAACTAATATTATAATAATATTTGAGTTTTTCTCTTAAAATTAAAAATCACTTACGAATGACGTCGATTAATTCGAATCGCATGAAAGTCCTGGCATGATTCATAATTCCGTCGGAGATTCTTTCGCGCGAAGTTAACAGTTCAGTGTTGTAAACATGCAGATATTAATTAACGTCTCTGCATATCGCCGACGTACACTTGCCGTGAAAATTGTTGTTGTTCTAGTTTTTCTTCTTTGTCTTCTTCTACCAAACGCTGATTAGATAGTAAGTACTAGGTGCTTATAATACCCTGGTCGAAAGTTCAGACTTTTTCGAGTATCGGTAAGTGGCGGAAATAATACTAGAAAGTTCGAAGTTCAAAATCAATCGTGGATCTCTAGCTTCGATCGCTTGCGAACGATTTATGATCCGCGTGTTCGTTCTGTCTCTTTTTATGATGTACCGATTCGTTGCTAATTCGGTATATATATATACGTATACTGTTTCCCAATTTCAACACGTCACCGGAACTTTTCTCTGCTCGTTCTATTTCGACCGATCGTTCGCGTGTCTCTTTGCTAAAAATACACCCTCTTCACCCTGATGCAAAATCCGCAGAGCGAGCAGGTAAATTGGTACGAAGTAATAACGACGCAATTTACGATCGCAGTTATTTATTGTATCGTATGAAAATCTACTTTCTTGCCTCACGCACAAATACGTTTGAATTGCGGCCTGAATTATAGCTGGGATTCGGAGGAGTATGAAAGGTTGAAAATTTCATCGATAGAAAGTAAAGATCGGCAGTTTCAATCCAGCCAAAAATCGAAGACTATTCAATCATAACGTAACTAGCGATCAAAGGTGATTATAATGAGCTTAAGACTAGACGTGAGATTTTTTTTATGCAACTCAACTTTCTTTCATAACTGTTTTTTTTTTTTAGATCCCAGTTACGATTCTTCAGTCTGAATGTCATCCAAACAGATACATTTACTTTGGAAGTTTTCGATGATTTTTAAAATGCTAACAACACTTTGTCACAAGTTTTTTCCTCCTATCACTGCAGAAGTATTTTTTCAATTCTTGATTTCTATTCCAAGACTCATTTCATTTGTTATTTATCTACACTTTGAAATGAGTTTACTTCTTCGCTTTATCAAACAGGATTCCCGAATGCTTGGTCGTATTTCGTGGAGAAAATAACCTATCTTTTTACGCAAAGTTGTGTGTCTTATCCAAACAGGATTCAACCGTTAAAAATTACGCGATGAAAACTTCTTTCCATGCAAAAGATGATCTAGTACCGAGCCGCGACTAGATAAACCGGTTTTTTAACCGGTGTCGAATCAATCGCTCGAGTATCCTTCGTTGAACAGAATAATGTTGTATAATAATGATTTCGAACGAAAATGTCTGCGGTTCACTCACGATTCCAGACCTAGAAACACGTTTCTATATTTGCGAGAGAAAAAAAAAACCACTATTCTCAACACTATAGAAAAAAAATATACCGCTTAACGACAAGCGTGACGACTGGTAAGCCTGATTAAAAATTAAATAATCTTCTCCCCTAGAAATCTTGTATCACAAAATAGGTACAACAGCACTTAAAAACGTTCACGTTCCAACTTAATTCGCATGCAAGCAACGATGCGGTAGCGCAGAGAGATCTTCACTTCTAAACTGCCACACTAGGTATAACGTGCAATTTTTTTTTTCTCTCAAAGACGAATCCGGGCTCTTGATATAGTCGGCCAGTTTCCACCAAGGAAATCCTTGAGCCGAGTGTTATACCTATACCTATACATACGCATCTCGTGAACTCAGACGTTTTTGTGTGTTCACAGAAAGTGTTAAATCGTTTTCGACAGATGTGTAAGACGCTAAAGTATACATATATGTATACGTCACTCGACCGAGGTTTAAAACGGCAGTTTCGCAAGCGTATGTTTCACTTTTCAATTGATCCATGACGTCAAGGGACAGTTGGGCAATTTTCACGGTTTCTGTTAATGAGCGAGCAAAACAAAACAAAAAAGTAAAATAAAATAAAAAATACGATGACGTTGTTCGTTAAAGTAAGTCGTTTTGTTATCGTCACCTGAAACGATGATTACACCGAGACTCACGCGCGTTTTGTACTTTAAAAAACATCTGTGCCGATATACCTACCTAATGAATACGACTTGGTTGATTAGCTTTTGGATGAAGCAAAAAAACAACTGGACGACCAAGACCGACATTAAAACCCGTCACAATGAAATGACAGCAGAAATTGAACGTTTTTCGACTGTAGTATAAAAATGTGGTTCCCGCTTTTGCTTATGCAACTTGTCAAATCATACTAGCGGACAAAGAGGAAGTGAGATACCGAATGTGCTTCATTGAAGTGTGTATACCGCACTTGAATTGAAACTATAGGCAACAAGATTGATCGGCTTGACCTATTTATTAGTTATAGAGAAGACCGTTTATAGGTGCAATTAACAACCGTCGATCAATCAATTGCATTCGTTTTTAAACCCATTGTTACACGTTTATTCACATTTCGTTATATCGTGAATCCAATCATGGTAATTTTACAGGTTTTATTTCAATGTACTGCAGTCACATTCGTTTCAATTAGTCATATTATCTGCAATTAAGATAACCAATGTCTCGATGTTAGTCTGATAATTTTAAGCTCTTCAGAAAAGAAGCTCCTCTGGTATAAAGAGTGAATATTTGAATGCAGGGTTTACTGCAGCTTATGAAGAATCAATTTTAATTTAAAATTGTTCAAGGCTTTGGAGGAATCGAATTTTTTATCAAAACTTTTTAGAATCGCTAACAAGTGGTCCGGTGATACATCTATAAATGCTGTATTGAACCCCCGGTATCATTGGTATATTTTCAAGTCAATAAAAAAATTTCCAAGTTGGTTTTGAAGCAGTGAAATGGAACGCATGGAAGCAGGGCTCGTTGCCATGGAAAAAAATCGCCGTTTTTACAAACTTTCGAAGAAAAACTTTTCTCTAAAATTGACAATTGTTGTGGACTATAGTCTGAAGCAAGAAACGATTGCGTCCTTGTAATGTTGTAATTGCTCTGATTTTTCAAAATGCCATAACAATATAACACACTTTTCACACGCAATGGATCAAGGGATCGACGAAAATCTGAACGTAGCCAGAATTTCAGTAAGTTTTTACAAATCTTCGGCCTCGATATTCTGCAGAAATTACTTGATTACTCTGAACTGAATCCACAAGGTAACAGAGCTCAATGCTTTCGTTATGATACTGCATGAAATGCGGAGGACATATTACCAACCTAATTAAACTCTCCCAAGTGTTTGACAGAAGAAGAATTTTTGACAGATTATATTTTTTAACCAGGGAGATTGAGTTTCATAAACCACACTTCTCAGTAATAATAATTTTACAGAGTATATAGTGCCACGACTACCTACCAGTAATTATTCGTCGGAAAATGTCTACATTTACGCGTAAGATGTGGCTGACGTATGTATGTACCTACCGAGTATGAACGCACTGTATGCAGTGTCAATATTTAACGCATTAACAGAAAACATTCTCGAAGATTACCAGATGTGTGAAGTTGGAGCAGATAATGTTGAAGATGTTGTAGGAAACGCATTAGCTACAAGTTAACGCGTCAATAACTGTATTTCTAAATGTTCCGTATCCGAACGTTGAACTCCTGAAAGTGAAACAGAATTGTCAATGACAAAAGATGGAGTTTATTATACTGATTATTATAGCAGGGTATCAGGATTTCGAGAAATGTGCTCTCCGTAATATTACAAGTGAAAAGCTATACAAAGGAATTTTTGCTTCTTTCCAAAATCAAAAAAACCATGGAATTTAAATTCCTTTCCCTGAATTACTTAAAGTAAGTAACTCTAAGGTTATACAATAATTTTCTTTTCTTCCCTCGAGGCTAGTCCATCTTCTCAGGCCCGCAGGGACCTCACTCCATCAGGATTGAAGTTGATTCGTGTATTTGATGAGATTTTCAATCCTGTATTCCACTCCGTCATCAAGTACCATTCTGTGAAATGGTATTATGTATGCCTTTTGTATAAGCGCAGTTAGAGATTGAGTAAAAAGTTACAGAAACCAGATCTACGAGTTCTTGGGAACAGGTGACTGCTGTATTATATATATATATATATGTATATACACGAGTATATTTATAATGAAGGTGTCAATTGCAGTAGGCGCAGACCACATGTGCAATTTTCATAATGTTGAATAATTTGTATCTTCACCTGGATTTCATTTATGTTCACTACAATAATCCATTGGTCATCGGTTAACGTTGTGCAACCGGAATGAACCCATATACCTTGTACATCTATTAGCTTCGAGGAATTAAGTCGTTCATTGGCTTCTCCCTCGATTTTTCTCTACCTTTTATTTCTATGCAATAAGAGAAAGTCAATGCGGTTTGCGGTTTAGTGGATCATCCGTTGCTTCGGGTGCCTAGAAAAGTTGCCGAAGACTATCCGCCAATTTCGTCTCAACAATCGGTACGAGCTGAACTTGGGCTTTTCGATGTTACGATTTCTTAGTATATTATATACCCACATGCGTATACACTTTTTATCTTCCAAATTATCACGTTTCCGCAAATAAACCGATTTTTCGTAACGAAAAAAATGGAAGATAACAAATTTTCTGAAAATAAAAGTAAAGATCGGATGGACGGCAGCTCGGTATTTAAGATTCGTATTTTCGTTCGTTCAAGACTACGTCAATATTATTTGAAAACGAATTTTTTTTAAATGCACGTGATGTTTATTAGCAATTCGTTTTCAAAACTCATTTTTTTCTTGAGTTAAGAGTTCGCAGCTGGCAAATCCGTCTTCGCACGATTGCTTGGAAAACAAATTTCACACGACGGATAACATATATTCGATAAATTTATCCAGGCTAAAAACGTCCTCCACAATTTTATTTTTTAGGTCAAGCTTATGTGATCGAATATATTTAATCTCGATCGCTCTATGGACAGTGAAAAACAAGCGATAAAAATTTTTCAATTTCCACCTTAAATCACGCGGCTCAAAACGGTGACACTCGTCGATAACCTGCAGTCACGATCAGTCGCTATCGCTATCGGTAGTCTGTCTGTGTCAATCGATCCATTGACCACATCACCACGACGAAGAAGATCCTCCCACCAGAATGAAAAACAACGTTTTACCGTGAAAAAATTGTCGTAAAATCAGAGTGAAACAATCGGCGAAAGTTGAATGACCTTTATTAACGTAATTAATGATATTAAACGAGTTTGAGAATCATTAGCAGTCATTATCGCGATAAAATTTCCAAACGATTAAAAAGTTGTAGATGTTTTTTTTTTTTTTTTCTATTTTTCATTCGACATGTCGAAACCCGAACGTCATCAGGCAGAAACTCCATTTCTATAGCAATTATAGCGAAACGAAAAATGTGAACGAATGGCGCATTGCAGGAAAATTCTGTTTGAGCAGAATGCGAATATCGATTGAACTCTCGAGGAGCGATCATCTTGACGTATCGTCGTTGCGGTTCGGACGTAATCACGTGAATACTCCCGTTATAAATAGACATCAGGTTTTACCTGTTCTTCCTGCGTAAACCGATATTAATTTCCTGATGCGGCCGTGACGGAGTGTGATAAATACCACTTATGATAAATAGTGGTTCGAGTGCAGATCGAAACGCGGGTTTCCAAATTAGGAAAACCAGATATCTGCACCCGTTTTTGTCGCAATTGCGCAACTCGATGCGTGCGCACACGGAGTTACAGAATAGAGAAGAAAACAAGGGAACCGCACGTGAAATCGGTTGGCAATGCCACGAGTTTATTATATTCTATTATAGCCCGCGTGCGTGCGTGTGACGCGTGTAAATAGGCGACTACGTCACAATTTTTGAGCCGATGACAGATGCGGTTGTGGTATTGCGGTCTATTCTGCATATCGGTGACCCAGTACGACTGCAGTTCGATGTTGTGATCAGGTTTACACCTCGTTTCTCCATTGGCGTTTAATGCTGATTTATTCAGACGAATGAATAATTAATCGGACTCCTACGCCACCCGCGGCGAGAAATATGCAGATGGAATTATTCAAAACGGGGTCGCGATATCGCCGAAAACAAACAACGCGATCACAGATGCTTATTTTTTACAAATATAATATTTTTTTATATTTTCATATTTTATTTATCTAGTCTTGACGATTCTCCGGCGTTTTTTAGACCTTGCGAAGTATAAGGACGAAGCTTTTTACCTTTTTATTCTTATAACGGTATCAGGAACGACGTGACGGTAGGAATAATCTACATTATGTAACAAGGGAATACGCGACTTTTATTCCTGTGTTACATACCTATAGAACTTTGTTCCCGACTCAACTCTGGGCGTGTTATAGACTTCAAAGTGTTTTTTTTTTTATATTGTAAATGTGATTTATCGGTCTAAAACTGTGATGTTATTGAAAGTCTATAATAATACAGAGAGATGTAGTTTAAAATCGAAAAGAAAGAGTAAAAACGCAGGAATAAAGTGCTTCTATTTCCGACAGACGAGGGAAAAAAGTAAAGAGGAAATAAAATCCCGCTTTCGTCTTCCTTTTCAGGTCAAAAAACTGAACATTCTATTTGAGTCAGGAATAAAACAGTTTTTGTCCCGAGTAAAGTGGAATATCGATGTTTCTTACAAAGTTAAAACGCAACTGGTTAAAATAAAGTGTCTAATTTTTCCAAGAGCTAAAATCACCTCTGATATTACACCTAAGCACACAGTTATTAATTGGCGTCATTTGTAGCCAGCGTTAATATCTTGCGCATGAAAAATTTGTCTCGTTGTATACGTACACACGTGTACTACGTGTGTAACGTGACGGTGAAAGAATTTGGCCTATGACCTTGTTTTGCTTAAAACATTCCCGTTTTCGTTGAAAATATTCGTATTGAGATCAATATGTTTACTCGGATGGTCGGATGAGGTCGCCGATACAGGAGCGTGTCTCATTCGTCGTAGCGTTGACTGAAAACCATAACATTTACATTTGTTATCGAGTGTATAAACATTACACGGCTCATCCTCAGAGCTGCGACGAAATTATATCGTTTCCTAAAAGGCTTTCGAGAAATATTCGCAATTTCATTCTTACCGAGTTTCTTTGAACGTACTTTGCGCCCACATACACGTCATGGAACGCAGGTGTGTGCGCTACCTAATTGGCTCCTGATTGGGAGAAAGTATAATAAACGGAAGAAGGATACGGGAAATTGTCTAAAATCTCTCCTAATCATCGTCGTTGTTTATAATTCGGATTTCTCTATGCGGTAATAACAAATTTATGTTGCGTACAACTTACCGGAAGTCTTATTTTTTCCCCTCTCTTCCTCTCTGGATGATGATTCTATACATCTTGTTTCATTAGGATTCGTTAGATCGTGTCGCAATTGTCTGCGAGATTCAGGATTTTCTCTCCTTTATTTCCGTTACAGTTTTTGCCCTGATTTTGGCTATTTTAAGTACTCTAAAAATGCTGCAGAAATTCATGCATGATCTTTGGAGTGTCTAGTTGAAGTCTTGTTTACCTGATTATTTATTTGGGAGAAAATCGCGTGTCTTCTTGCTCACAAAATGCTACACATAACAAGAAATCATGCAAATAGGAAAAACCACGTTTGATAGGGTGAAAAATGGTTGAGAATCATTGGTTTTGCTTTATCGGAGTCTCTGAATGATTCATTGTTGTCAAGCATAGACTTCACTTCCTCGCTCCGTCTCACCTTTCGAATCAAATTTAACCGCTAGATTATGATTAAACATCGTTCAGTCTCATTGAAATCTATTATTGTATAGTACACGTGTCTGAAGATTTGGTAAAATTGATATTAACGAGTAAAATAAAAGTGTTAGACCGACAGATGAAGGTTATTATGAACAACGAATTGTACTGTAATAAAAATGTGTGAAATAGTATACGTTACATATTTTCGTATATTATATTCACGATTTCACGCGTTTTTGCTATTACTCTATTAGTGGTTAAAATGAGAGGAAAATTTGCAGTAAAGCGTTGTAGAAAAATAAATGCTTACGATTCAACTATTGTAAAGGTCATTCGAAAGATGTTTGAGAAAAAGACGCGAGTACGAATCGTGAATAAACTTTACATAAATTATATCCAACTGTGCGAGGAACACGTGAATGACACGCAGCTTCGGTGATCAAGATATTTCAGTAGATAGTTACCACGTGAAATATCACGAGAGTATCGCAGACCTGCGGATTGCATTTGACGTATTGAATTATTGAGGGCAGAAGAATAGCGATCTATGCGAGTGACTGACGTGTAAGAGGTTTGATTATCACAAGCGTTAGTGCGAATGAAATTATCCGTCGAGTCTCTGAATATTCAATAGCAGCCACACAATCTGTGTGTTTGTCCGCCAAATTATAAATCAATCGCTTGATAACTCCGGATCATAAGACGTATAGAGTTGTATATTAGCTGAGTATCCTAGTAGGTTTATTATGCACGTCTAATACATGTAATACGCAGAGTTGATCGGTATAGTCGTAAATCAAACTCGAGACCAAAGTCTGATTTATACAACAACATTTTACTTCAATTCTCCATCTTGTTTTCGCCTCCACGCATGTGGCATGCATTATACATTATATATATGTATATATTATACACACACGCCTCATTACCGAAGCTTCAACCTTATCGCAAACCTTTTAATTGTAAAGCTGCACAAACAAGATAGGAAGAAAATCAGTGGGAATAAAAGTCAAGTACAACTCAACTCTCTCGTTGCACTGCCAACGTCACAGATCAATGCACGTATAAGGTATCGGGGGTTACGAAGTACGGGTACCTACGTAACTCTTCGTGACGTCACTATAACCCGCGATGTCTTTTCTTTGAGTTTTAAAAATCGGCTCGTCGATCTCGTTCTTATCTTTAACAGACATACGTTACGTCTGACATACGGTGAAGAAAAGCACGTACGTTTATGTATTCACCTATTCAAATTTGCAGTTCAAATGTCTGCTCCTACTGAAGGTTTTTGAACAGTAAACTTTTGAGAAAAACTGGTTATCGATCAAACGTTATGCGAATAAATTATCACCAAATACATATTTATGTATACGTATGTAGAAGTACATACGTCTGTTTTTCCATCGGGTATACATAATACGATATACTCACTTATACGTTTCGAGATTATGTTTTGTTTACTTGATTTACAATTGATTAGATATCGTAACGATCGCGTCACGGCCGTCTCACGTGAATGGAAATTGCGGATAAAATCCCATCCCCGGTGGCTACAGCGTCTGTTGACGTACAGATTCCGATAATTTGCCAATGCGTAACCCTATGGATTAATCTCCGATCGTCACTGGGTGCAGGTGATTATTCTGACCATTAGGCAACGGACCCTGAAAGCCAAAAGGTCATGGTTACGGTTACGGTATGGCTATTCGAATTTTCTACAAAGTACGTCACGTTTGTTATTATGTGTTACAGAGTCACGTTGCGGCATGGATGAACAAGGCAGGTCGCAGAAATTTTAAAGCTTCGGAGATTTGCGGAAGAGAAAATCTGCCTCGTCGTTTACGTAACACGGACGAGTTCACTGCTGCGGCTTAGTATGATCGTCTGTTTTGCAACTAACAACCTGATTTTCGTCACAACCGAGAGGAAGACTTGCTGACGATGGATAGAAACAGCTGCAGACGCCAAAGATACGGTTTGTTGATGAAATAGTTAAAGAGAAGTTTTTTCTTGTAGGAAATAAAACTGCTCAGATATTTTAATTAGAAAGAAGCTAAAATTTATTCTCTGCAATGATGTGATCGATGAATTGAAACTCTGGACGGAAAAATCGTCGAAATATTAACAGTCATTCTTCGTAATAGTTTCCGTATTCCCCTGACGAGACCTCCATTTTTTTTCCCCTTGAGTTCAACGAACTGATTAATTAATTCGACTCAATCTGACTTTTGAGCAAGTAAAATGTCATAGTCTAATTACGCAACGATTCAATTAACAATCGGTGATTTTTTTACACGTAAGTATATTTACTTGAATTTTTCTGCAGAGGAAAAGGAATCTGAAGTCCAACAAATTCTCAGATTTTTATTGTGGAAAACAAAAAGATGAAACCAAAATTGATAAAAATCAATTAAAAAAACCGGATTTTTGACAAAGCCAGAATTACGCAAAGATCAATTTCAGAGAATTTCACTGCTTTTATTTATTTATTTATTATTATTATTATTATTATTATTAATTTTTTTTATGTAAAGAGAGAAAGTTTTATCGACTTTCTACGTGCTGCAATATTCTACATTCGCGGAATGTATACACAAGATAACAAACTCGGTTAAATGATTGTAAAATATCTTTGTGCCAAAATCTATGTAAACAACTTTTCATGCTATCTTTTTTTCACGAGAAGATTAGCCTTGAAAAAAAATCTGATATATCAGACTAATTACTGCTAATGAGACTGCGTGGAGTTTCTGTACCTACACTAATTGTAAAACAGCAAATATATGAAACATATGAAATTATTCTCATCGTATTTTTAGTACTTCAATTCAAAGCAGAAGGGGTCAAGTGTTTCAACTTTCGTTTAAATAGCTTTGTAACATATTATACGATGCAACGGTTCGTTTCCGTTGCAATGAATAATTCGCAAGTAATTGTCTTTCTGCTTGAAATACTTTATATAGAATATACAATATATGTAACATACCTCGCAAAAGGTCTCGGTAATTTTTATACAGCATGGTTTATAACACACTTGGCATTATTACAGCAGATCAGTATAAAATTCCTTACGGCTAACAGTTTGGCATATGAAAACTGACTAGAGTAGTTTAATATGTATATATATGCGTGTATAGGTATATGTATCCTCGATCGCCAGTTATTTTATGGTGAACCTTTAAATTGACCTTTCAAAAGCCATAACCGCTTATTATTTTCTCACAGCATTATATATGTACTATATACAGGTACATATGTATATATGTATTTTATATATATATAAAGATATCACAGTGATGTAATCTAAACGTTTTCATTATCGAAGGGCATGATGTTTTCTAAGTTATTGAAACCAATCGCTTAACCTTCCTCCTCCACAAGTATGCATTATAATCAATAGCGTGGAATATAAACAGGCATTGAAAAGCAAGATTATTTTAATATCATCAGGCCCACACTGGTCGTTTCCGGGTTTCAGGCTTTCGTTCTTTCCACAACTGCACGGAGACCCCTCGGTGAGCTTATCGCTAATGGTAATGCCGACGCGACGTAGTCTACCGGAAGTCACGGTCGGACAATTCTTCACAACTCACATTTTAACATCCTCTGCGCTATTTTTTCCTCCTTTATATTCTTACTGGGATGCTAATTCTTTTTGATATACCGTAAAGTCAGCGATAACCAAAAATTCTGTTTGTTTGTCTCTTTTTTTTTTCTATACGGCTCGACCAGGAAACAGCAAATACCTGTAGTGGAATTAAACAATTACGGCTAGTCCAATATCAGGCATTGAAATGTACAAAAATGATCGTCGAACTTGTGGACTAATTGTAAAATTAGAAACGATAAAAGTATCAGGTTTTATTTTTTGCGAAATGTTTGATCACGGTAGGGTGTCTAAAGTTTTTGGACCTAATTTTAATTCACCTTCATCATTTTACTTTCACACCTTTCTCAGTACACGAAGAGCATCGCTTAATTTTATTTATCTTCCAAATGCCCAGCCGTTCTGAGATGATTCGTTCTTACTTTTCCTTTCTTACAAAGCGACAGTACAATGAAATCCGATATTTTATTAATATTCGCACTGCATGCCCACGAGATGTGAATACAAAGCTTAGTTAATTGTTATTCGTGTAGTTGCGACGCGACATCTGCCTCGGTGTTCTACACACTGACTAATGTGTACCCGCGTAAAACCGACTCAAATTCTGTATAAATTATCAACGAAGACCTACTTAAAATTTCTCCCAACGAGTTTCAGATACCTAGAATCGAGTTCGACGACTAGTTCTATACATTTTCACCATCGAAATTACTCCGGTAACCTATGAAATTTTTAAACAAATCAGCACAGGTGTCCAACAGTCGTTGGTTATATTCTTTACTCACTGATAAAACTGACTCACGATATTTCGAAAACATTCGTTTCCTCAACGAAAAATACTGCGATTGGACCATTAGTTTATAGTCAGGTGGTGGGAAAGGAATGTGCATTACTTCATCATGCCTATGCCGAATACATAATGCATGAAACTCAGAGGAGTAACATGAAGAATTTGAGTTTGGCTTTCCAGAGTGAACAAGTAAACGCTGCCATTATAAAGGGAAACGAGATGTCCGATACCGAATATCAATTTCATTATACCTTCTTCAGGTTAAAGGGAGCAACTTGTATTCGTCACAACATTTTTTAGTTTACACAATATTTCTGTTGAAAATTTTCCGTAGCACTATAACTATACCCTTAAATATTTGCATGCTTTCGTCTTCTCGCGACTTTTTAGAATCGCTTTATTGAAATTTCCTCAGTTACCTCGTAGACGTAGAAACCATTCCTTTCATCCAGTCGCGAGGAGAAGACTATGTTGAAAACCGAGTTCACGACCTGGAATAAACTGGCTCTCCAATTTTTTCTAAGACGTTTCTTTATTTGGCGGTAATCAACGATATAATGATGAATATTTGTCAGTCGCCGCACGAAAAAAACCTCACCATATTAGGCTGATTTTCTCCATTTCTACCCAACAACCTTTCACACGAAGAAAAGCACCGTTACTTCAATTCGAGCATCGACCATCGGATCAATTGACCCGGCAGAAATACACGAGTCAACGAATACTCACCTCCAGTTCCTGTAACGAACACTGCAGTTTGTACAGTGTACATTAGCATGCCAAAGGTCCTCTCTTATTTACGTATAACGAGTTAACCCTGAAGTAGAATATATCTGTTCAAATATTGCGAATCCATTTACGAATTTCAAATTTAAATAGAACCACATCGATTTTGTAAATCCATAAAATTCCTCGTATTGGTTTTCGATTTGTGATTCATAAATTTTCAAAAATTGGCGGACTGGATCTGATAGTCGATGTCGGTACAACACTCGGCAGCACGAACATACGATGTGCTGGCTTAGCTGGGATTGTTCGGGAAGAAAAGAATGCGCGCGATGTCTTGTGCCATGTTCGTTGCCTGCGCATCGCTGACTCACCGCGGTTGAGCGACCTGCGTTAGTATCCTGCGCAAACGTAGAATAAACGTGAACGGGGGTCAACATAACACCGACTGAACACCGAGTAGAGTGCCTGGCTGGCTGACTGCTCGCCCGCAGTCTGACGATTGCGATGTTGCCTCGTGCGACGTAAAATGATTATTGCTGATACACCGCATTCAACCGGCTTATGCATTTTATTAATTTTTCACCTCAAAGGTTCCCCTTGCGCCGCAGCCGTTACGTAAGCAAATGCAACGACCGATCACGCAATGAATGCAATAAACTAATTTTTATGTACAACTGATTTTCGGTTTGGTTTTCTGACTGCAATAATAACTATATATTGATAATTTACTTGCAATGGGAGATTTGAACTTGTGATTTTTATTTAATTGCGGTTTACTCAAAAAAAAAAAAAAAAAAAAAAATGTTTTTTCTACAAACGTAAGATATAATCTATTTTTAAAAACTTTTAGTCTTTGATAATTATTTTAGGTTACTTGGAAATTCCTCTGAAGAAGTCAAATTTCTAATTCATTGTTCTGTCTTCTTTGTTCTATTATTATCTTCAAACAACAATAAAGTTTGAATGCTTCAACTTTCTCATAATCGTAGGTGAATGGTTTTTTTTTTTTTTTTTTATTGCTTTCAAATTTGATATCGCGTGCAAGAATCACTTCAATTTTAACTTTTCGGAGCATAATACAGACCTTACTTGCCAGTCTGAAAAGTAACTGAAATTGGTCGATCATTGATCAGTTTCTCTTCATTGGTGCAACGAATGCAAATAAATTCGTTTCGCAGTCGGAGACGTTGCGAAATTACCAGCTCGAGTAGAGAAAAAAAATAATTATATGAATCGGAATTGAATGACTGGTACAAATACGCGATAAACAAGTTCAATAATATGATTTACACCAGCTATGACCGGAGAATCGTATCAACGTCTACACAGGCCGCCATATCAAATGTTTGAAGTGAAAACGATCGGTGTTCAATATTATTAGACTGCTAACTTTCCTGTTTTGTAATTACACGGAATCCCTGCGAATAACCAAACATTGTAATTCAAACAAATTTCTGTAAACGTATACACGTACAATACATACTGTAGGTATAATATCCATGTAACGTAGAAAAATTTGCTGCGAATAATACTGAACTCTTCTATTTCTACTATTACGAATATCTACAAATATTGTAACATTTCGTATTATTTCGTTGAAAATTTTAATTTTCTCTAAAAAATTGTAGTGTCTTGCAGATTTTTTTTTTTTTTTTTTTATTTACAAAATTGCACGAAATGTTCCAGTTTCTCTAAAAAAATTCGTAGAAAATCCCAAATAGGTATCATTTTCACCAGGGACACATTGCTCTCTCGCTTTTCTCAGTATTTCCAAGTCGAATGTTTCAATCCTCGTTTGACGAATCGTGACCTGGTTTTCCGAGTTTCCTTTGCACCACGTGGCCGACGCGGTCACATCCATGTAAGACAAAGTTTCGCTCCTGAAGCTATGTGGTGGAGATGGATATGCGTGTACTCTGAATATAATAGGCCTTCGTATATTCGTGTGTAGGGTACAAGGGTCACCAGCCTCAGAATCCGGAGGGTAGGTAGCGAGATCCAGACGAAAGCTTGTGTGTACATCCCGATACACAATAGTTCTGACCGTCGTTCATCCAAGGGCTGCGTGCACGTCTTGGGTCCCACGGTACAGCTGACGGAGGGAAAAAACCGTTGAAAATCCATTCACTGTTTGCTGCAGTAATTCGGAGCAAGGGCCCATGATACTTGGAGATAAAAAAATTTTACCCAAAAAACAGTAATCGAACTGCAGTCTTTTGTTTCGAACGTATAACGAATTTCGAATGAATGTTCCAAGAATAATATCGAATTCAATGGTTTGCGTTATTTTGTAAAAGCGAGGATATAATCTCGTTGTAAAATAGAAAACAGGACAAGATTACGCATTGTATTTACGTCTGGGTATATTGATGTAAAGAACGTAAACAATGTTAATTGGTGTGTAATTAGAAAGGAGCCGATTCGTTCTCTCGAAATCGAAGAATTTAAATTGATACCTCCACTCGATTAACCGCGGCGTCATTTTAACTCTGAAGACAATTGGTTTTTCCCACGTGTATAGCTGATAGAATAAAAATCGTTTTTCCCCCGGTTTGGAAACGTGACGGTTCAGATTTAATCGAACCAATCAATTAGAAACGCGATGCGCTAGCCATTTTCCATTCAACTTTGTTGGTGTATATGTGCATGTGTGTGTATTCCAATTTCCATCTCATTCGCGCCTTTTATACATCGACGAAATTACTGCGGGGTAAAATCCGTCCTGTAAAAAGACTGAATTAAGTTAATTCTGGAGTTGGATAGAGCGGAAAATCTACGAGAAATACAAGGAAATAAATTATGCTACAGAACTTAAAAACGATAGTAAATGTAGTTAGTGAACTATTTTTAAGTGTGAAAACACTGCTCGATAAATCATGATTATTTATTATACATGAATTTGGGGAATCATCTTTTAATGAGGATGTTGCATCGCTGGGTGAATTATCTACGAACGAATGTTAGTTGACAAATTTATATTTTCCTAGCCTTAACCTACTTTACAGCTAACTTGAATTACAAAACATTCAGCTGATATCCAATAATTATTTCTAATAATAAAATAACTCTCTTTTTTCTCTTTGGTTTCCCACCACGCTAACATGATCAAATCTGCATGTAAATATACTGCAGAATGGGATGAATAAGAGATATAATTTGCAAACTTCGATGTATTAGCCCGGTGATTTTTCCATTCATTTATAAAATATAACAGGGAACAGATGTTAACAGGGTAAACAATCTCCTACGCATTTGCAACTTCTTTGAGCCCATGATATCGTGTAAAATCTAAAACAACCCGTATCTGATTCATCTTATTTTTCAGCGGTTTTCCCCATGCAGTCTCGACCGTCAGAATTTCGCTACAGTTGGTGCGGATCCCTTCTCAGAAGCGGAACAAAATTAATGATGAGAAGAAAAGAGCGCTCAAATTCTTAGCGAGTTCATCATCATTGGAAGATATTAAGTAGATCCGTCGATTATAGATTACAGTTCTCCTCGCCTAGGTAGAAGTTATGAACAAGTTGAAAATCGTGAGGCATTAAATCGAAAACTTGGATTCTGAATCGCTATCACGACCAACGTTGTGTAGATGAATAATTTAAAGAGACAACATCGAGCTGCACTCGAGTGCACTACAGCGGGGATAAGTGTTATTTTTATCTAATTCTCGGCAGCTGTATCGCCGCTTGACTTCGTTACGATAACCGCGAGTATCTGGCCTGTTCGGGATGCGGTCGACTGCAGGATAGTCGTTAATAAAACACTACTTAACTGCTGGGTCTAATAATAAGATTCAATCAGGAAAGCCGAGTAGGCTGGAGGCTTATCCGCAAGTAGGCAGGCGTAGCGTGCTTTTTATGTAGGTGTGCATACTTAGCAACGGGCCTCGCAGGCTCTCAGACAGGGGAATTCTAAGGTAGGGTCCTTCAAGGTCGTTCGAGCCTGTTCCACCGGCGCACAATCGCAGTCTTTAACGACGGTCTTTGTGCCCATTTATCGTTCAAGTTTTATACTATCACTGTTGCTGGAGTGAGAGAGGTCTGCTGCATTTTTTTTTCAGGATGAAGAATATGAGTCCAAATGTACAGACTTAGGACTTATGACTCCTGTCGCTTTTATTTGGTGGTCGATGATGGTTTGAAGTCAGTAACGGGAGTCAGCAGAGCTGCTTGTGTGTGAAAGTCGATGTCTGGTATAACGGTAGTAGCGAAACGTTGAAAACGAAATTAAAATCCAGCTCTGCTATTCGCAACGTATAAACTTATTACGCATATTCTTAGCTGTCCATATGCGTACCCAGTTTTGTTTTTCTTTCTCGCGTGTACACAGCGAATGAGGACACACGACATGTCGTTCCTCAAGTGGTATATATGTGTATAATATATACATATAACTGATAACTGTTTGCCACACAGCTGGCGAACAGAAGTTACGCTTTTCAATGCTTGTACTTTGGTCACGTTGTGTTTTCGTATGTGACTGTAAAATATTTACTCGACGAATCTAGTTTTCCTTAGAAAAATCTGTACTGCGGTGTCGCATAAAGTTAAAGATTTCCTGGAGTTTTTCTCAAAGCTTAACTTACGAGTATATCAAATGTATTGCATAGAGGAACCTTCGATTAGGGGACGGTTGTTTGTTATATATACATATATATATACATATATAATGAAATTGAAAGATTGAAATATTCTTTTCATTTTTCTTTATTTTTCATCAATTGGCATTGTTATATTGTATTATAATACTATGGGAAGAACATGAAGACCCATACAGATCGATTTACTATACATTTAGTTGATCCCTATACTATTTTCTTAAAAAGTACGGCCATCATTTGTTTATCAAAAACCTTATGATGTAATTATAAACATCTAGGCAGCACGTGTGCTGAACAATTCTTAAACATTTACTATTTACAGTGTATAAAGTCGACTGAAATCATAGGTTTAAATTTGAAAATGAACGAAGTATACGAAAAAAAAAACAAAAAAAACAAATGCACGACAATAATGAAAAGCGAAATGAATCTTCGTATGAAAAGTATAATAATCGGTAAATTTTATAACGTGTATTACAAATTGATTTCAAGGAATTATAAAATGTTGAATATTTGTTATCTCAACTGCTCTATCCACTACCGTATGGTTGAATTTAATTGAACATATCGAGAATAAAAAACCAAAAAAAAACAATGTCGACGTGTTATGATATCACAGACAATCTTAGCGATAATTATCCTGACGATAAAAGTTAATTAACAATGTTTCTTTCTTACGATGTAACACAAGACAAAATGAAAACTACTACGTTTGTCAATGACTTCACATGATACAAATAACACGAATGAGGAGAGCTGTAGAGGAGAAGAATCGTGACAGAATATCACAAGAATCTCGAACATCAAGTGACTTTTTTCCTTTCCTATTTCCACCTTCTCCTCCACCTCTTTTATCTCCGGCTCGTTCTTTCCGCTGACGGGCGTTGCTAAGCTAGACCTAACGGTGCGGCTTTTCGTTATTACTATTATTGTTATTATCATCATTATTATCATTATTGTTATTGCGTCGCGTTGCCGTTGCTGTTGCGGAAAGAAAGCGGCCGGTGCGGATATAGTTCATTACATTTTCGAATGAATAATAAAATACATATGCCCATCTCCTTTTCGCCCCCATAATACGATCTATAAATTACACACATACACACACACGTACACACACACGTGATACAGTTACTATATTCTACTAACTACAGTGACGATATGCGTAAATGCAGGCTTGCTGATGGGTGCACAATTCTGCTCCTTGCCGCTTGGAGAGGAGGAAGAAGAGTCGCTGCTCCGGTATCCCATTGGTCACAGCTGGAGCGGATCGATGCAGTCGCACCAACCAAACATGGCCCCGATGGGAATTTCATCTCACCTTCTGGCGGATCATCCGGGCTGACGACGTCTTCTCGGGCATCTTCTCTCCGTTATTCGTATCACCAGCGATCGCTCGCTCTTCGCGTAAGTCAATCCTGGCGCGAGTTTCGATCATCAGCGATCCATGCAGGTGAGACACGTTCTGGGTAGACGCAGCCGTGACAATCGTAGAAAAACACCGGTCAGTCGGTCGTCGTTGGTAAACTTTGACCGCGATGTGGAAAATATTGGCTTGTAAATAATCGTCTTTTTGACGACTGTTTCAGACGAAGGGAATCGTTGAGGTGGCTTTCGGCCCCGAATCCAGCCCCTCCGACTTATATCTCCTCCTCTTCTACGATCGGCAAGCTGCTCTGGTGCATCAGCGGACTGTTGCGGGCGGTGAAGGCGAGGATCCAGTAATCCAGTTCCTTCTTGCACTCGACGAGGAAGGTCAGGGCTACCGGGGAGTCGAAACCTTTTTGCCGCACCAGAAATCCTTCGTCTCCGAAACGCTCGATCGTCGTGTTACGGAGGTTCAGGACACCCAACGGACGGCAGACCTTCTTCTGAGGATAGATCACCGCGAAGTGTTCCACGCTGGTTCGGTACACCTTGACTTGGACGCCCTGTCGGTGTCCGTTCGGGCCCACCAGGGTCATGTACCCGCTCATGTTCTCCGTGTTCCAGCACGAGTCGACGTTCGAGTCGGCCAAGCTGGTTTTGCTGGTGAACTGGAGGAAGTTGGTGTGCATCGCTACGTCGGCCGGCATCTTCTTCGTTTTTTACTTTAATCGCACTCGGACACAAAAACACACAAAACTTCTAGTCTCAGGCTTGAGGAATATTGTTCTTCGTTTTTCTTGCGCTGTGTTATTATTTTTCTTCTAAAGAATTGCAGAGTATGTATAATACAGATCAGATACTCCTGACTCGGACTTATATTCTCTCTCAAAGCTCGAGTGATACTTGTTGCTTTGTGCTTTGCTCGCTGCTTGCAACGTACTGCTTTGAAAACTTTCACTCGCCGGATTTATACTCCGGCTGAGCCCGCGTCTTTTGGCGGTGGGGGAAATCCCGGAGTCGATGTGTCTGCCACGGAGGAGGCCAAGCGCCACCGTACAGCGAGTCCTCGACGAGACCCTGTTACGTAGCCCGAAGTGTAGATATGTGTAGGCAGGCCTATTTTTTCACTTATTCACCGCGGGGACAACCCACAGATTCGGCTACGTCAATTCGTTTGAAAAGCAAATTGGATCCGTTCGAAGGAGAAATAGAATTTCGATCATCGTTATCGATTACTCGTAGAACTTGTTTCTATACCTTGAGACTGACCTAAAGAAGCCAAATTTTTCACCGATTATATACTCTTTCATCAGTCAAGGATAAACAATACAGTGATGGAATCAAGGCGCACCGAAATACCCTCAGAATTTACCTAATTAGTCACTTGGAAGATCGGATGTGCAGATAAAAGTTGAATGGCTGCAGCACTGTAGAAGCGTCACAATATCGATTTCTCCAAAACGCGAAAATCTAACCCGGTGATTTGCTAAGTATTGAAAGGTGAAAATGTATCATGCAACCAAAATGTGAAATCGTTGAAGCTTCTGTATTATATACTCTATACGTATATCGATATAATTTTTCCGGCGATTCACGATTCTACACGTATACTTGTACGTATCGAAGTTCGGTGTGAATTAGACTTTCGAAATTTCGAAAATCAGGCATTATCATACTTCTATCATTTAGCCACTCTACATATTGACCCTCAACCCATTTGCTCGATAGCCACAACGTAGCAGCCGCGATTGAAGAGGTGCGATCAGATGCTATTCATGGAAATTGGGGTGTGCTTGGCTCGGATTCAATTTTGCTTCCCTCCTAATTACTTTTCAGAAACCAGAGGCTAGGTGCTGGAGACGCAACGCGTCAGAGAATTGTCGAGTTAAGAGTAGGTATAGCGAAGGTATAGGTATAGGCGTCGAAGGACACGCGACTCTTGGTATATACGCATCAGCATAATAATCTGGGTTTATTTTCCGCCGTGACCGCGTAGGTACGCTTTTCGTGGTTTCCCGAATTTAAAATGCGAACACGTTTCCGGAAATAAAGTTGCGTATTGCGTTGTGTCTGTTTGCAATGAGGGTGTCTCAAAATTTTCGCAAACGGAAAAATCTCCAATCTTAAACGAATTTGAACAAAAGGAATTCTATTGGTCACCGCAAGCTTTGGAACCTAGACAAATTCTCGTGCGGACCGTCCTCAAGTCACGTATTCAATCCGAGTCTAACAGAGTTGATCCACGAAACGATATTCATAGCTCAATTATTCTCAGGAATCGTAGAGGTAATTTCAATACTGAACAGAATTAGCTGTTTTCGGTTTTATATCCCCGACCCGTACGCCCACAGAAAAGACTTCTTTTCACATTAAGGATGAATGCGTCCCACTGACTATTAAATTCATCCTTAAACGTGTTGTCCACAACGTAATTGATGCACAGTGTATACCTTAGATCAATATCTCGCGATTATCGGTGAGAGAGTCGTCATTCATCACGTTATAAATTTGATTTTAGGCTCTTAATTACAGTGAAGACGGTTCGACCGACGGTGAACAATCAACAAAATTTTACACGGGTCTTTGGTTAGCCGTCATTTAGGATAATTAGCGAATCTGATCCCAGCGCGGTTTAAACGTTTTAAGACAATAATAAAATCTGTGTCTCGATGTTGAATCAAACTTGGCTTTCAGCGCAAACCTTTTCGTATGAAAAAAATTACAATATTGTTAGCAGTATTTACTAATTATAATCAACTCAAAACTCACATCGTGCAAGCTGAGAACTACAACCGATTCAGTGTTAATTGGCCAATGCTGGTAGTAGTTCTGAGGTTTTTTGACTCCGGTTGACGTCATTGATGCCGCTGGACTTCACCTGGACCCGCATTGGTATACCAGGAAATAAGAGATCATGGCACCGACGTGGATTTACGCAGATGAAACTTTTTTCCTAGCACTATAATTTCTATAGTTCTCCTGCAGATTGATCGCACAATCGCATTGTATCAGTTAAAAGCTGTTACGTCATTATTCCCTTGACAATGCGATTTTGCAGGTGTGCTAAGTCATTCGCAGAGCAATTAACATTGCTACACAGTACTTATAACCTTCTCTATTACTCTTTTTCTCTTCTTTTCAAACTATTATTTATTTAAAAATTCTTCATCCTGCAGTCAGGCATCTGCGGACTACCGAAGAAACGCGTCACACTGTGCATGCAAACAGGAGAACAAAAAATCGGGAGTTGATTCTGTGTAGAATATTTCGTTTAGTAATCTTGTCTCGAGTAATTGAAAAACTTCTTACAAAAAAGACAGAAAAAAATGGCCTAATTATTTTCGACTGATTTTTGACATTCCGAGAGCGACAAGTCGAAGATTTTTCAGCTTACACTTCGATGTAGAAAATAAAAAAAATGTTCGCACAGCCGGCCTGAACTTCGCACTCTATAAGATCGTGTGAAATTAAAAATTCAATATCTCACTACACGTGACTATATTTGATGTATAAGGCAGGATATTACGAAACACTCTGGGTGGATTTTGAGCTCAGTGTCACGCCTTAATATCTTAAGCCGGTAGAGAAAAATAAGGTGATCTGACAAGTGGAAAAGTTGACATATGTGTATATCTATATATGATATGTATACAGAGCAAATTGAATTTTGCGATATTTCGCACAGCGTGTAGGTGCTTTGCTGTCAATAAATGATTCATTCTCTCTATAATAAAAGTTATACCGATATTATTCTAACAGGTTTCATGTTACGCACACGCGTATACAGGCGAGTATCTAGATCGATTATACACGCGCAGAATAGTTTGTTAAAAAAAAAGAAAAAAAAAAAAAAAAAAAGAAAAAAGAAAGAAAGGAAAAAAACAAAGAAAGAGAAAAGAAACATCAGGCGGAAACAACATCTCGGGTGTTTTATTAATCATATTAATTGCTCCAGCACAGCACGGTATACGAGAAGTAGGAAGTTTTGTTACTGAATGGTAAAAACAATATCTTGTGAATTTCCACAATCCACGTCGGTGTTTCTCCGGCCCATTGTGTGTGTTATGTGCATATAGACAGAGGCACGCAATAAATCTATACGCCGTGTACTCGTTCTACTCGCGTTGTTTGCATTGTTTATGCTGGTGAACATAGTGCAGCATGCATTCATACATTGGACATAAGCACCGGGCAATAGGCGTTGACTTAGGTATCGATGTTATACGGATTACGATGCCGATCGGAGTATTCCGGCTGAAAAGGAAAATAACTTACGTAGCCTCCCGCATTGAGAGCTAGATCAGAGCTAGATCATCCAGATTTCATTCTATTGTCTTGTATTACAGTGAAATTTCCGTAAACACCTACTCCTGAAACGAGATCAGGTGTCACGTAACATCTGCATGTACATCTGGGTGCACTTGCGAGCTGTTCAGTTATATAATAAACACACGCCTGATGGAGATACAGTACAACAAATTTCGAGAATGTGCACTGGAAATATCAGGCAGCAGCGTTATCTCCATTCGGAGCGGAAAAATCTCGGTTTGTCGCCCCGGTACTGATAATTGCAAATCCGATTTGCAAGGTGCCTACACAACGGAGGTTTCCACTCGCGCCTTCAGATTTTTAAGTTTGACTCGTTTTATCTTACGACTTTATTTTGCTCCATTCATGCTTGTGTGAATATGAAGTTATGAGGTAGAAAAATTGTGACTTACGCAGATCGCGTATTTTGTCGTTTTCATATCATTACAAGTGACGTAATTAACAATTTGTACCTGCAGTGAACCAATTATTGTCGCAACAATTTCGCCAATATTCTTTCCTTTTCCATCGCCGAGTTTTAATCCGTTCTCTAAATCGTGAGAACGCGCTTTTTATTCATTCGAGATCCTCGTTGTTATAGAGACTGGATTTGAAATAATTTTACGCGTCTTATGCGGCAGTTGCAGCAATTTTACTTCTACCCACTTACTACAGCATGTCGCTATCAATATGTATATGCAAAGCGGAAAATAAATTTATCTTCGCTGTTTACTGGAATAAAGAGTTTCTGAAACGTAGGCTATTAGTCACTTTGAAAATTTCTTCGTTCGAACGTTTCCTCCGCACAATTCCGCAGCTGTAACGCTTTCCAATTCATGTCAGTTCCTACATAATAATACTGTTTATCAATCAATATTGATTATGTGCTGAGTATCTCCGCGGTAAAAACAAAAGCTGAAAAAATTCAAGAAGCTCTAACAGGCTATTTAATTTTTAATACGAATATTTAAAATACCGATGAGAGTATTAGTAGCCTAAATTTTGTCCAAAATACTGACTATCGTTCCAGATGAATGTCAAAAAATTAAGTATGCATTTATTCATGTAACATCATCAAGTTCTTCGATCGCGGCTGTCTACTTCCGTTAAGTTTCTGTTTACAGTTCGTTGATGTAGATTACGATAACAGTACGTCTTTTGTGTCTGCCATTGTAAACACGATATGCATTTTCCCGTTAAATTATCCGCTAAATTAAGCGATCGACGAGCGTTTAGAACAGCATATCCGATGACATTCTAAAAGGCATCGCAAATGAGTTTGCAATGTGAAAGGGCATATTTAGTGCACTCTAAAATTGTCTAGGCGAACAAATAATTACTGGAAACGATTTATTGTATAGGTTAAAGTTCTTGCTCAGCAATGGAAATTTGATGGACAAAAGTTTCATGAGATGAATAGGTGTGGCAGAAAATACGATTATAGCAATATTTTTCGTCCTCAAAATCGATTGATTTGTGTTGCTAATCAATTTCTCAATGCAATTGTTATACTTTATCCAAACTACGAAATTTTTTTTCTTAGTTTGCAGTGGTTAACCATGGATATTTCATCATTCGTTCAATTTTCGTATCTCTTTGTTATCAAATATGAGAGAGAAACTTAAACGAAGGATGAATATTTTCTAAACTGAGACTTGTTTCAAAAATTTTTCTTAGAAAAATATCTTTTTAGAAATCTGAACACAGCTATTGAAATTATGCAGATTATGAAAAGATACGCTCTGCAATAAGTATTAGAATATTTCTAAAAACTGATCTGTGATCCAACCAATTTTCAACTTATTAACAATCGAACTCGAGTTGTTTTTATGCCGATGTACGATGTGGAACATCGGTACACACCAGCCACGCGCAGCTGTAACCTTCGAACGATATTTTGATAACAACCAAAGGAAAGCTCTTTCTTTTCTCCCCGCGATATAGTGATGATGATTTATCGGATTCCATGCCTATCGTTGTGTAAATATCTGTTCATCTGTTCAAAGTTTCACACGTATGTCAACATTTGTTCCTGCATTTTGTTCGAGTAATCACAACGCAGACTGATCCATGGCAGAGTGAATACATTATCGGAAAGCGCCAATTGATAAGAGTATTCCTATTGTTGAAAAACGACGTGGCTTCAAGAGGTTTTCCTTTCAGTTTCAAATTTGTACTTCCATTCTCTTCCGATTCGTTGAATTCCCAGATTTTCATGAAAATTTATTTTTAAACACTGTCTTTGCCCATCGTCTGTCGTCAAATCGAATTTAAACAATTTGCCGGTCGTATGAAAAGCGGAAGGTGTTAGTGCAAATTGTTATTTCTCACAAATGGGGAGGGACGTAGATGTTGTCAGGCCATTCGACTTTTTTCTGCGAATGCGGTATTTTTCCTGAATTTTAAACGTTGTAAAATTTTCCTTATTATTCTGTCACCCAAGACTTTCTAGAACGTAACAATCCGAAGCTCCATATTTTTTACGTCTAATTCAGCGTGATAAAACCGAGATGTAAATTCCCGAAACGCTGAAGCTGTCGACACGCGACGTTTGCTGTCCAGCTCTAATCCTACCTAACAAATGTGCGAGCTCCCAGAAACATCTTCATCGTGCGAGACTCCGAGATTATTTTTCATCTCAATTCAAACTGCGACTAGTTCCTACCAAAGTGATTCTCAGCAGCCGTGGCTCGCGTCTTTGCCACTTCGTGGTATCCGACTAATCTCCATCACTTCGCCGTTCGTGATGTTCGTCACGACTATCCGAGATTCGCGTTCGACCGACCCAGTTAACGACCATGTACTCACCCTCTGAAAATAGCTTGGCCACGATTTCCGTGTCTAAGTATTTTTGTATGCATGTCAACATCTGTCGGGTGTGTGCGAACATTTGACACTTGTCAGTGAAACTGAACGCCACTGCCTTGAAATTTACGCACAATTTACTCCGTTTTGTACGACTGATAAGTTCTTGATTACACGTCGATCGGGATTCCGATTGAAAAGGTGTAGCCATGTTTTTTTTCTTTTTTACTTTTTTTTTTATCGGTTAAAGAGGTTCGGCGGTCAGAAATAGGTATTATTTATTAGTTTTGTTGCGAAATATCTAGTCGTGCATTCAGTGTATTTATCAAATTATTGTATTCGTAAGTTTCGAAGATATTCTTAGAAGTAGAAAAATAGAAAATAATGGAGTTGTAAACTAACGCTTGAATGCTGTATTATAAATTGCTTGAAAATTGTTCAAGATCTAATAGATTCATTAGATTTCACTTTACGATGACTCGTTTTATTAGGAAGACTATATTCTGAGTATTCTTTATAACGTAAGTAAAATCGATTTTTTTCAATAGCCAATTCAATGTTCATCAATCATCAACATCGATGCTAAAATTAAATATTTCACGATGTCGACATGATGAAAAAAGTGTTACCGTGAATTAGCAGCAAATAGTCTTTTGAGTAAAAAGATTCGTCGTAGAGTGAAATTGAACGAATCTACTAGAACTTCAACAACTTCGAAACGGTTTGAAATAGAGTATTGATATTCAAGCTTTCGTTTATAATTCCGGAGTTTAATATTATCGTATTCTTAACGCGATCTTCGTGGTTTGAACATTAAATAATTCAATAAAAAATCGGTGTACGACTATTTCGTGATAGAAATGACATAAAGTATAGATTTCCGACGAACCACCCTTCGTAAAATAAGCACAAAATCATTTATTGCAGTGATTCTTGACGAGTGTTTTGCGAATTATTTCAATCTGTAACTGCAGCTGGTTTACAGTGTAAAAATCTTTGTTGACTTTAATCTTAGCGCCACAGATGCGTAGGGCAAAGCGTCTGAAAAGTTTTAATGATCATGAAATTGAGATTGATAAAGTAACCCCGTCCTCCAAGACGTTGTTCACCGTAACGGCGAACGTCATAGCCCATAACGGTTTTACGGGGCGATTACGCGGCTGTCAGCTGCAGGTTGATAATCCCTTGTGACGTCCTTTCAAGGTTTGATAACATCCATTTTACACCTACAGATTTCTCTTGAATTTCCGTTGACGTTCCACAGGGTGAATCTACCCGCTAAACGACGTAATCGTGACGTTATTTCACCCCTTCAGGTGAATACGCGTCAATCCGACGTAGGTTGTACCGGGTGAGAATTAATCGATCCGTTGCTTTGGGTTCTTGTCGAGCTATTTTACGGCCTTATAGGTCAGGGAACATTTTACAATTTTGTCCTAAATTAGGAGGAAATTAAATTTTATAGTTACGAAGATACGCAAGTTATCAAGATAAATAAAACTGATTTTTTTATTTCAGTGTCAAAATCCCGGTCGATCGAGCCTACCAAATATTACTTCGAAGTCTTGAATATCCCCAAGGGGTTCGGCGAAATTGCAGATAAACACGAGGATCGGTGGGTGCAGCTCGGTAAAAGAAATTAGTTTCACTCAGTTTGCTAATTATTCTAATTCCCTTAGGCTGGCTGTTTGTTCACTGTCACGTTAAATGGATGAGTTTGGTCTGAAAATAGACCGTGCAAGCTGAGGGTGGAGCAATAAAAAGTACATAGGCAGAAACTAAAAACGTTCCGGATTAAAATAGAAAATCAATGAGCTCTCTTTTCACCCCTGTACCTTGTTTGCATTCCCTGTCGTTATCATGTTTGATGATCTCATAATTAAAAGGCTGAATGATTGAATATTTGATTATCTGTTGCGGAAGTCTGTTGTCAACCGTATGACGACCCAACCCGTGAGACGAAACTATTTATTTAAAACAATATTACAACTGTTGCTGACACCGTTGTAACTCGATTCAAAATTAAAACGCACCCCCTAAGGGGTGGGGGCTAGGGGGGTGTCTGAATACTTGCTTGGTTCAAGTAAAACACCCCTAAACACGCGAAGCTAGGAGTGAACGCAATTTGACATATCAGTTTCGGGTGCAGGGGGCGCCACCCACAATCAGAGCGATCGAACCGAAAATCGGTGCGCGAGAGATCAGTAGACTCCCAACAACCGAAGTAATAACAACCGGTTCAGACGAGGAACAAAGTCTGGAAAATATTCGAATCACTGTATTTCTGTATAAGCATGAAGGGGTTTTTATGCCATGACGATTTTCCCCTACGAGCCAATAAAGTCATTAATATTTTCTATTCAATCAATTGTGGAGATTTTTTTATTTTTACTCATGCTTCGCCCTGCACTCTGTATTCTCTCTCGTAAAGAAGTTCGCGGAAACCTTCTATGCGATAAGGGTTTGGACGCTAACAGGGTCGTTTGAACGGCCGTGACAGTTCATTTTTAATCAATTTAGGCTCTAGTTTCCAATAACATTTCGGATCCGATTTCTTTGCGAGGTAATTCAGCACGCTGTGTTGCAAGAGTCTTCGATAAAAAAAACATGAAATTTTTTTTATTTGCTGTTAATTCAAGAGAATTATTTTTAATTTTTTACACTAGCAAAAAACTAATCATAATAATCATAATAATATTGACAAAAAGTTGAGAAATTTTCTTAGACGCGAGGTGTAATGCCCAGATTTTCCGACCTCCTGTGCTTCTCATCGTATTTCCCGTTGTTACGCTATTTTGGCAATCAGCCAGTCAGATAGTTTTTCTATCGGCAACAACAAAAACAACTTTCAAATAAATTGTATCTTGGGGCTTGAGAACATAAAAATTATAATTTTTAGGTCGAAACTACGAGACGCTTAGTTTATCACCGACTTTGTTTTTCATCTTATTACGTTTAGTATCGGTTATTGATCGTTGGCAATCGACGGTGGTCGCACAAATTTGCTCTTCTACAGCGAAATGATACGCGTGGTTGCTGTTACAAGATTCCAAGTTGAAATGTTGGCCTGACTTCAAATGTTATACGCATACTTTAATCTTTTGTAAAGACAGCTCTATCCTAGGACCATAGTGGAAATTTTTGTAAGAAATTTGATGATAGAGATACTTTAATTTTAGTAAAAAAAAAAAAAAAAAAAAAAAATCCGTCAATGTTGACAAACACCGAGGATTTTCACGAATAACTTTCCACTTTTCATGCACGACGAAAGCTTATTTTCGCAGAAATTAAAGAACCCAAAGATTGGAATGAAACCAACTCATTTCGTGTGCTTCCGAAATTAATTACATTCGTTGAAAATTTCAAACGATAGGTTTCACTTGGGTCAGTTGCAGCCTCATTCTTCAACTTTGTTTAAAAAAAAAATTTTCCAGTCTACTGCAAGAAATTAGCTTTTTGGTACAAGACGAAGGAAAAGAAAAAGAAATAACCGATGCTCGATCCGGGCAACTTAATTGGATTTATACTGCCTTTGTGTAATTTTTCATTACAAAGTTGATATTAAAATGTCTGAAGTCATACGTTACAGGCACCTGCTGCGGACACCATCCTTCAGGACTTGGGCCCTTGTGTTAGTTGGACACTGATCGTTCTACAGCATATATTATAAATGGTGATAGAAGTTGTTGTTGTTGACCAGTCGGATGTGACAACGACACGTGCGAAGGGGTAGAAGCTGTGTGATATAGGTAGATGTTATTGTTCACCATTTATAAGTGGCTGACTTGGGGTCGTCGGAGGGACATGAACGTCACGAGATGATTTTGACGGATGTGTTTATTGTTATCTATTTTCCACGCTATGGAATAAACCGCCTCAAAAACAAGTTTGTTTTACGTTGAACGGAAACATTTGGCGAACATGAACTCGAGTAAACTCGAGCCGAGGCTGCTTCGTACAAACACTGCGAGTAAAGAAACAATTCTGGATAATCTAGAAAGTACAGTAATGTTCATCAATGCCTTGGCTTTCCGGCTAACTTCTTTTCGGTCCAAAACAAAATCCGAGAGATTGAATCTGTACGAATTCGTAAGTCCATGGAATTAATTAATATTATTGTACTTGTCTGCTTTTCTATAAACTTACGAACGTTGTTTGCAAACCGAACTCGGAGAACGAACCTTTAATTGGATTCATATAATTATAAACGAAGGTGGCTGACCCAGAATCTTGCAGAAGACCATTGCCGAACTACCGCCACACCGAAGACCTTCAAGACTCAAAGAAGCCCTTCGCCCTCGCATCGGTATCGCTGTTCCGGTATCCATCGAAATTTCTTTCCCAGACGAAACCCTTGCACGTCTTAATTTTCTCTCGGTTATATCCTCCTTCTTAGGAACAGATGATCGATATACGCTAATTGTCTTATGCCGAAAAACTACCTCGACAAACGTCGCTTGTATCGAATTTAAATTCCATCTGGGTACAAAGTGAACTGAAAACGTGAAGGTACATTATATATCAATTCCAATATCGTTGGATTAATGCCAGCAATGAAAGCTTGTTGGAATTCTGCTCTGTATAACTCAGCGAAACATGTATTTTTTCAATTATCTCTACTTTCGAGGAATAGAAAATCAAATTAAGCCTATCGAAAGTAATTTATTCGAACAAATTGGACACGATTGAGGAAACCTTATTTAAATTAAGTAAAATCTCATTCAATCCGATAAACGAAATTGATTTTTTTCCCTCGTTATCATGATTTATATATATAATTAGTATAATTTTCGTTTTATTCTGAGTCTCTGATGTATAATCTGCATCAAAATTCTTTAGTAAAAACATGAAATCAGTTCCAAAAAAAAAAAAAAAAATCGGAAATCCTGGTGACAGTGAATCATATTTTCTATTCTGTTCGTTGTGTCACTGTTAAGTACTGGGGAGATTCGCAAAAAATTCCAGTAAAGAATCTGAATAAGTAAAATTCTTCCGAACAAGTTTTCAGCAGGAAATTCACTGACCCTGACAGAAGTTCACCAGAAAATTACCGATCTCTGTCAGACGTTGATTTACAGTTTGAAAACTTCAAAAAACGTCTCGGGTCTTTTGATGCTGCATTCTTCATGTTCGGAAAATGTTAAGAAGATCACGTTGTTATTTTCGTAAATCAATCATCGTATATCGAAGGGAATAATATTATGACAAATATAAAAAGGGGGGGATTGCAATACACTATTATTATATTTCGATAAAATAATTTTCTCAAACTGTCAACAGGTTCGAATTCTCAATGCGTATATAATAACGATGATCGTGTTGTGTCGTGCCTGCTTATTGCGTTTTAAGAGAAATTACTCACGCGTGATATTTTCATAAAAGACCGCTACACCTTATCTCGATCCAAGCATATCGTAAAGTTCCGTGTCAATACGGTTCCGCTTTGCATTTAATTTGCGTAGCTTATACTTGTAGGTCAATCACATTTTCAAGCGCATACAAATGTTCGACTATGAAACGCAAATTCGGCTAAACGTTGGCTTGTTCTCTTGGGAAGCTCCCAATGTGTAATATTCACCTACGATCGATCAACTTATATACGTAAAATCTGTTTGGGTGCTCGATATCTTCAGGGAGTCCGCAGCGTGGAAAATTTTGGCTGAAATCCAAGAGGTCGGTTCGCGTGTCTTATACGATAATTATTTGGCAAAGTTACAAACTGCAGGCCGCAGAGACCGCCGGCAGTTTACCTACTAGGAAACGGACCGCGCGATTTATTAGCTTGAAAATTTAGTCAGCGTCGCATTTAAACCGTGGAATAAGCTTAATTAAACGTTTCAGCACCGTTCTTAATCCCACATTGCAGTTCTGCTTCTCAAACGTATTTCCGGCATCATGACCTCGGTCAGCTTATCTTTTAAATTTTTTTCAGTATCTGACTTTCTTCTGCAGCCTAAATCAATTCTCACGATTTCATCCTTATCTCCTTTATGCGTCGTCTATATTTGTATGTGAAAAAACAAAACTCCCGTAAGAAAGGTCTGGAATAATAGAATTCTTCCCGAAGGCTTCGTACACAGTTTTATACAACTGAATCTAATCTCCGGAAGACGTCGAATGGCTTCGAGTGGTCGTGTGACATCACACGATACGCTGCGTCCTTAATTGACTCACATAGCAATTTCACGTGACTTGTCACACTTTTCTGCTCTGTATTTCAAACGATTTCACATGACTCCACGTGATACAATTATATATACTTGCTCTCAAATCAGATATGACTTCTAAGAAATTTAAAGATGCTTCGCTGAAAGAATTCAGCGTTAATGCTTGGTTTCAAAATTTCGATAGATTATTGATTAAAAGTTAGGGATACCGAGTAGTAGATGTTCACTATTAACATCGAACTTCCATTAAATCATGTTCGATTGAAAATTTGTTACAACACGACTAATCATCCCCAAATATTTGAGAGTGAATAATATTAGGCTCAAAGTGGAACAACAAGACTACGTGATCAAAGTTTCTGATAAAACTATGATTGTCAACGAAAAGTAACAAGATATTTATTTTTCACCACGAATTGACAGTCATATTATTGTCAATACACTCCACGAGCTGCGTGAGACTCGAGACTTTTGAGTGTCTGAGTTTTGAATGTGTAACGCGATTACAAATTACGTCACCAATATCGTGTATCCAAATTTTTAAGTAGCTGACTGCTCGTTATAACACATTGAAGAATTTTCAATCCAGTTAAGCTTCGATGAAAATTACGCGTAGTTCGATTTCTGCACATCGTCATTACGATACGTGGTATTTTTGTATCAAATAAACGTCACAATTAATAATTAATTTCTATCGATTTAGTTTATCTGCGGTTTATACGGAGATGAAAAAATTTGCATTACTTTGCATGTACGATAAAGAAAGAAATCACCGCTTTTCTTCGCAGTGAGGATCGTGACTTGGACAAGTCACGTAACGCTCAATTAATTCATGGGAGTTATCGGACGATTGTTTGCAGACAAAGCATACTGCTCAACGTCTGCAGCCATAACAATTATACCGATGAAACTTTTTTTTACGTAATTCTTGTAATGGTAAAATCGATGGTACGGAACTAAGGTAACGATCTACGGCGAATATCAAGTTGAGCATCTCAATCATCAGCTCTTCCCTATCACGATTGCTAGTATTTCAACAATCCACCACAATCACACCATGAATAATCATAAAATTTCACGATTCTCGGGCATGAAATGATCGAGCATAAGCTCGAAGTTTAGAAAACAGTCACTGCAGCTGTTCGCGCGCGTAACCGTTTTGATTACGTTAGCTTCGCGATGGTTATATACTTATATCGTTCGACCATAAAACTGGCAGCGTTTGCCATTACGAACAGCCATGCAAGATCGAAACGTATATAACGTACCTATAATACGCAGAACCGCCTATTTTAGTACAAAATTATTGAGTCCGATATTTAACCGTCTGTACTAAAGCTTTCGGCATTAAACTTCAGAGTATCGAGGATGCACCGGCCGAAGATACGATGCCAAACATCGACAGCCACTTGGTGCGTCTCTAGAAACTTAAAAGTGGAGTTATCAGGCAGACAGACCATAAAGTTCTATCCAAAAGCCATTCAATACCAAGAACGTTAATTTTTGCTTCGAAAAACCGCGGATGGTTTTTGACGCGTGGACGATGCCCCACAGATCATTAATCATGATCTAAGATTTACGTGTCATAGCAATTATTTCTCGGATCGTGACCTGGCGTAAGATCATCAGCTTCCATAACGCGGTCAACAAATACGAGTATCGATGTTAATTACAAGTCTGCCCTTAAGCTGGACGGATCTGGTTCTCAATTGCGATTAATTTCTTCCATTTAGAGATACCGCTTTTTTGCGCAGTGATTTTTCTTCGCTTCTGCGTGTCTCGCTTTTGTTCAATTGAGGCATGAATTTTCTGATATTAATGGAAGATTCCTCGCATGTGATAGTTGCGTGGAAATTCTAGGAGCATATAGTGGAACATGTAGTACGAATGTCATGCTCTTGGCACGCATTGCTTGACGTCTGAATAACACATTGTTAGATTAGAATAAGGCTTATTCTGGGTATCTACGTGCCAAAAACGTAAACTAAAAGTGTACATATTTGTCCTCATTGAAACTTTCCTGCCACGTTCTCAGAATATTTTAAGACGTTTCACACGTTGATCCGATTACTTGACGCTAACAATACGTGGCATCGCAGAAGTCTCTGGATACTCGTGAGTGCAAGCTCATCGCCTTGATCAACGTGTGAAAATGCTTTTGCTCTCCACAAAAATAAAGAACCACAATTTCCATCAGATAGATACGTGTAAACTATTGCTCACATATTGCGCATTTCATATTCAGCAATAATAATCGAGACTATTTCAATTCATTGATTGAATCAATTGAAGTTTGCAACAAAAATATATACTGCCAGCTACAGAGAAATGATAACAACTTTTCCCGCAGAACTCTCTCTGATTACGAGCTGTGAAATGTAGCCTATTTTTTACTGTTCAAATAAACACGGTAGTGTTTCAAGCTTTTCTTCAGCTTAAGCTGATAGAACGAACGCTGCGGTACACATTGACTTGTAATCTCAGTGTAACGATTGTAGATTAGTGTAATGGAGTATAAGCTTGAACTTCTTCAGAAGCCCCCGAATATATTTTTGGCAACGCTATAAATAATGTTGTTTTTTACTTTTGATTCAAGTAGAACTTGTACATCGGCTCATTGTTTAACGATTTTCTCGTAATATCTTTCGTGTGACCTAGATAAAATATGTGTCAACTATCAGTCTGCACAGCATTTGAAATCAGCTCTGCAAATTTTTCAATGTTATTGTGATACTTACTGACCGAAAAAATTAACGAAATATCCTTCTAATATTATAATATTTATTGTAGCGTTAGAGTGAGCAACAAAAAAACTTCTTAGCGATTATTCTACTATACCAAAAGAAGTACAGGAAAATAAAATTATGAAATAAATTATTGTCGCAACTGAATGTGGATCACTCTCAGTACAATTTGTTTCAGAAGTCTTAATAAATTCATAAGTAATTCTACAAGACCTCTTCAAGAATTCCTGAAATGTGATGCTACTCTTCAATACAGTAATAATCCACTTAGGCGTTCGATGCAAGTTCGATTGCTTGTACGAATCTGTTCGAGCTTGAAGAATCGCACGAATTCTATTACCTGTAATCACGCTCGCGATGAAATTAAAATCTTGTTTATTCTTAGAATAGTTCAGCAAATTCTGATTGCAGACCGAATGTCTATAAAAATATTCATGGATGAAAACACGATCCAAGGTACCTATTTTGTAACAGCAACGATAACGTTATGGTAAAACATGTATTGTTTTAATTAAGTATTTTTTATTTTAACAACTGATAAAATAGCAACTTAGAATATCAGGCGTAGTTTGCATCAGTTTTTTTTCATTCCATCTCTGTTTACTTTCGGTAAGGGGTGAGTGCGGTTAAATTTTGATAGGAACAATTTTTCTTTTTTTGAAATGGCGAAAAAAGATGTCATCGAAAATTTTTGCTACGAGTTTTAGATTATGGTTGTATACGGGCCCAAAAAAACAGGTACTATTATAATGTAAATCATGTAGAGAGAATTTTTTATTCTTTTTAAACACTTAATAATTGGCTCAATCCGTAACGATAATATGTCGGCAAGTTTTCTGTGCCGCTAACGCAACTACCTGGCGTATCGATATAAACACCTTTTCAATTATTAAGTACATCGCATCAGATATATTCCAACGAGCTGATTACAAAATTAAATCATAATCATAGATTCTTATTCGTCACGTTTAACTCTGCAGCTATTTTACCATCAATAGACCGAAGATCAAAATATTTTTTTCGCTCGTGGGTTGGCTTAGGAAATTCAACTCTACGCCTGTCGCGGCGTGTCACGACAACCCGGCTCACACGGATTTATCGTTTGCGCAGAACCGTGCGCAGAATTGGTAGAAGTGACTGCAGCGTCATTCGCGCATGGCGAGCGTACGGGATCCAACGCGGTCGAACGTCGTGTCAAATAAGTAGTATTATTTGGAGTGTATCGTTCATTTGGTGAGTGTATTTTAGCGAAAGTCAGTACGTGGCGGGTAAGTAATGAATAAAACACAGCCGATTGATATATCCAAGAAAAATTGTTTATTACATCGCATGTTTGCAACATCTAAATTTTTTTCAAATGATCTTGTTTTGATCGACTGCTGAACAGTTTTGAATAGTCCAACAAATGTGCAATGACTTTAATCGCAATTTTTATAACTCGGGCTCTTTATGATACATATCGATTCTGAGAATGAAAAAATTGACTGTGTCTCACACGGTATTTCATTAGACACGTCAAACTGCGTTAAATCGATGTTACAAAGAATGTCTACTGAATCGTTAGAATCGAGTATTGACGATGAAGAAAACCGTTTGGATCGTATTAGTTTACAAGCATCATTATCAAGAATTGAATTTCAAGCCAAAAGGGAAATTATAGCACCCGAAGACATCGCCGCTGTCGCTTTCTCGCGGTTAGTTATTGTTTGAATATTTTTCCTTCGCATTTTGACAAATCAAATTCCATTGATTTCAATGTTAAATCGCCTGATTAAATATTTTAACAGTCGTTACCAAAGACGTTCACGCAGACCTCAAAATCAGACATTAATACATGTTAATTCTGTGAAACAGAAGAATGTAAATTGCCTTGCCAAATCTAACCTTTGATTATAACACTAAAGAGAAGCTAGCCATGACATTTGTCTTAAAGATACTAAAGATTTGTATTATATATTTCAAGCATCTTCAACGAAGATTTTCACTTTTCTCAGAACTTGTCTACAATCCACGAGATTTCCGTGCAGAAAAAAGCGTAAGCATTGTGTTGAATCCTTCTAACGATAAGTCAAAGTAAATTCAAACAAGTCTTTACCCTCAGTGTTTTTAAAAATCACCTAGGCTTTTTAGCGACGACTCAGAGTCTACGACTGGTCGAATTTATCCGAAAACACCAATTTTCACGACACGATCACCCAATGGACAACAGGTAAGTATCACGTACAGTTAGGATCAAACGATTGAACTTCGCACGTTCAATTTGAATTTCAACCTATGAAGCTGTGAGTTTTGAATTTTATCACCGGATTATTATGAAAACATCTCAATAGCCGTACAATCGCGATGCGAAATATAATATCCTCAACAGCTACAAACCCTTCAAAATCCCATATCTACCGGCCACGGGTTCCAGAGGTTCAGGCACAAGTCTCCTATGAATCGATCACGTAATTTCCATTCATTATCAAAAGAAGCTGTCTCAAACTGGGGAAAATCTGATGCAGTTAGAAAGACAAAGTCCACGGCTCTACCCGCAAGTACGTTATTAATAGTTTATGCGTCGGTGAAGTAAATGCCACTATCACCGTTTTTCATCTAATCCAAGATAAACGTGACAAAAATATCCTAACTTGCAGCTCTGAGTTGTAAAATATAATTTTATTCGATAGCTGTTTCGCCCTGTTATTAGTAATAAACAAGCCCTGGCCAAGAAGTACGACTGCATCCACACCGGAATTGAAAGTCGATCAGGGTGTGGTTATCCAGCCGTTGCCCTCGGATTCCAGAAGAGAAAATAACCGAAGACTGTATCCACTTCGCACCACGTGCTATTACAACTTCCGACTGATCTACATTATTCTAAGCTGTTTCACACTAGTACGTATAAATGATTTTTCTCTACCGAACTGCGTGTATGTTGTAAGATCAAAAAATCAAACAAGTTCACGAGCATAAGATTTGATTAGTTGAACTCAGTGCTCGAAATGATATTTTCTTTTACAAGGTAATGGGATTTGTCTACTTCGGAGCTGCGATTGCACTCTGCGTTCACCGGGAATTCGTTCTAATCGTCATGGATTATCCGCTGCACATTTCTTCCGTTGTCTGTCTATTTGGACTGGCATGTCTTCTCTTGGCTCTTACTGCCTGTGGGTTATGCCTCGTACGCACTGGAACTAAAAAATCGGCAGCTGTTAGTAATCCGTCCAATTCTAACTAGCGATCTTGCAACAAGTAATCATGCAATAAATTCGTGTATCACATTCGCAGCATGCGGGTTTGTCCATAGTGATGGGTGTTGTGTTAGTCGCCCTCGCGTTTCTTCAAAGTGCAGCTCAACTGTCTGTCGAAGTTGACGCCGAGTTCCGAATGCTTGCAAAAACCCAGTCAAGACTTGGCACCCCAAGTGTTTGGGACTACCTTCATCTCACTGTGCGTAATTTTTCGTGCGGTGGAAAAATTTAGCGTATCTATTGGACCACCCTTAGAATTTTTTTTTTTCAATATCTGATCCTTCATTCACCTCAGTTCAAGTGCTGCGGAGTGAGGGGATATCTAGACTGGTGTCAAAAGCTGGATACAAATCAAAAAACTTATACCTCAGCCGCAGATTTCCTTGGCTCATTTACGTGCAGTTTACCGGAATCGTGCTGTTCGAGTCACGGAATGGAATATGGCGTTCATAGGAATGTTGGGTACACGCCAGTCTATTACAAGAAATGTACAAAATTTGTAATAGTCAAGGGGATAAGCGTTTGGTGATGGAGGGAATAATTAAAAAATTTATGGGTTTCACTCACTTCATTTGTGAGTTTTACACATTTCAACAGAGTTCGAATCAGTGCACTTGACTTTACCGAAATTCGAATAAATTGAAAAGCAATTGTACCTACATTTGAGAATGATTAACCCCTCGATAGTCATGGTTCTCATTTCATATTTGCAGTTTAACTTCTTGCATCATGGCACCTACTTCTTCAAACACTTATAGCAACGGATGTCTTACCCCGGTGCTGGTAGTGGTATCATACGTTGGAAAAATGTATCGCGTTGTGAGTTTTCTCACAGCATTCATATTGGTATATCAGTATTCTCTTTTCGATTAACAATTATTGAATTATTGTTATCTTTTGTTTCGTTCATTCTAAACCACTAAACCTAATCTTCTAGCTCCTAACGGCTACAACCTCCGTGGCTTTGTTCGCTTATACATGAAGAATGGCTATTGACTTGACAGTTCATGACCCAGTTCCGGCGTCTGACAGGAAATCAAGACAGTCGTTTTTTTTTCAAAAACATTGGTAAAACTCTATGCTGACTTTGTAGACTCGATTCAAGTTTGATAACACGAGCACACTTTGCGAGACACTTGCGATCTAAACAATGCCATTACAGTAAGACGTTTTCAGTATGTATTATTCGGTCAATGAATAAATATGCACTTGTTCGCATTTCTTACGTTTGTACGGTGCGCAAGCGGATGCCAACTCACTTTTACCAATTACATTATTTTTGGTGTCAAAAAATCACTCACGATTCATATCGTAAATAAATATGTAACCCAGCCAGAATTACTTGAAATATCAAGTTTATTTTACGAATAGTATAAGACGATATACAGAATCAATGTATAACTTGAAATCCGTATAATTTGTATATAATAATATAGCTATAGTATTATTATGATGTAACACTTAAAAGATGCGTAAAATTATACATACATACAAATTAACTCGAACAATAAGCTTTTCTGTTTTTCAAGCCGAACAAAGCTGCAGCAGTGTAACATAAGAACCAAGTACATATCTAAATTCCTAACAAAAAACGACGAAAAACTATAATAACATATCAACTGTCATAAACATTAAATATCGATTCATGAATTGAGTATTTACAGTGATACTAAAATCTCCGTGAATTCGTAATCATTACAATAACGGCAGCATGCAGAGAGCTAATAGTAATGATCATAGTAACAACAAATAGTAATTAACAAACAGTATAAGTAAATATGCGAAGAACGACGTAACACAGAATTATATATCGTTAATTAAACTCTACGGTCTACATTTGACGTACGATGTGATTAGATGATTAACTCAGACGAGTTATAAATAATGAAGATGAACATCAATGTGAATTCGGGGCGAATTTTTCCAGTTCTTTTTTTATCGCCGCTATCAGAGGCATCGCCGGATCCTCTGGAGGTAGCCTGGAGTCAGCCAAAACTCGGATAGTATCTACTTCTGGTAAGTTGGGCCTGTGAAACGGTCCGGCACTGAGGGGTCTCGACCCCCAGGCCCCACGAGGATGCGGCCCCGATACTCCTGTCTCGGGGATATCGACTTCCAGCCCCCTACGCGGCAGTGATGTTCTGGGCCTGGTTTTTGTCTCGGATGCAGGAGTTGCAACCGGGCTGAGGAACCATTTTTGATATCAAATAAATATGTTGTGATAATTCGGTAATAGTTCAAGGTTAATCGTCCGAATAGCATTTAGCGAAAAGAGATAAGCAATGAGAGGAAAATTTCGAAGCAAATAGTATCACACCTTTACATACTGTCATTGAAAATGGTTACGAGACATCATCAGAGCAGCGTGAGATGCTCTTCAGATCAGTAAAAAAAAATTTCAGAAATGAATAAAGAAATAACAAGTGCAAGAAAAGTGTTTCACCTGACAGTGGCAGACTTCCCCCTGTTTTCTGAAGGCATTTTGATGTATTCCGGCGACGGGAGACGCGACGGAGGTCTGTGGGGGGCCGAATTTTTTGGCTTGACGTCCCTGTTAGCGAAGAGAGTGAACGAATCCTCGAGGAGTTCGTGAAGTCGTCTCCTGGCGCGACCCACGGGACCCGTGATCGTCGGAATCCGTTGCTCCATATCCGTCTCGGAACAAGTTGTTTCTGCGAGCATGGAAAATCTTCTCAGGGATCGTGACGAACAAGACAAAACTCAGCTCCGCCTATATTATTTACTGATTTACAGTGTTCAACTCGACTTCGGTGCTGAATGTGTTCGTAATAAATTGCTGTATTTAGTCATTGCGAAGTTTATTTTTTATATGTATATTGTAACAAAATCTCGTAATATCAGCACTTAAGTCGAGGTATTCCTGTTACCGGTCATTCAAAAACGAACCTTCCACTGCTTTTTGTCGTCGCAGGTCCCAAACTATAGGGCCAACGACTCCAGGGTCGTTCATGACGCTTGAAGACCTTATTAAATACGTCCCGTTGTCGCCCCTTTCAAAGTCGTCGTTCTTTCTTTGCATCTCTGGAGAATCAAACTCCATGTCCAAATGTCTCACCTGGAAATACATATACTCGGTACAATCTTGCTTTAACGAAGAGAGCCTACATAAGGTGGCGATAAAAGAGCTTGCTGATTTGAAATTCAATTGTTGTTCGTCGTTATTGTCGAGGAACGAAATTTCGCCTAGATCATTATTAAATAATTGCATGCATTGTAACGCTTGATTACACGTCGTGACTTTTAAGAATTTAACGACAAACTACATCTAGGGGAGAAATAAAACCATTACCACAACAGGCTCGAGGACTCTTGACAAAGGTTCGACGCTGCGTATTCGCGGAAATTGTTTGCACGATGGCATTGACAAGTATGAGTGCGGTGAAGTGGTGAGGTCTTCTTTGGGGCTGCTTTTTTGAGGAATATGTCCGTTCTCGAGTGTTGTCAAGGCATCGGCGACGTCCATAGAGTCCGGTGTTCGGGGATGATCAACTGCATCCGTCTGAGTGACTCTTCGACGACCAGGTCTAAGACGAATGAGCATTTGTAGAATGAGTGAAACAGTAATGGAAACCCTAACGAATTGAGATTCTGCAGAAAAAGATCGTAGTTTTTCACAATACAAAAAAACTTGCAACTTAACTGCATTTTTCAATATCACTCCAGTTTCTCTTCAAAATACAAACACATGCGTATTTCCCATAAGAATCAATTAAATGAGACACATATAAAACTTGACGTATACAATTTTACAATTATCCAAAAAATAGGGAAATTCTCTATAAAGTTTTAGAGGAAAAATGTTCACTGGTGAAGCTTGATGTATGAGTTCGTACCTCTGTCTCTTTAGAACTGCGGCATACTCTTGGCCCCCCCAAGGAGTCAATGACCTCGCCTTGAGTTCCTCTTCTTCTTCCTCGTCACTAAGATCTTGGTGTATGTCGGCGACCACGCTGTCAGGAGTCCCCGGGGTCAGAGGTGATCCGTGTCGGCTACCGGCACTGAGCCTTTGACTGGTGCCTTCGGTCTGGTAAGGCAAGAAACGAACCTCGCCTTATATTCGGTTCTTTCATACATACGCGCAGAGGGGCTGCTTGTTATAATCGATATTGTCGTGGGATCAAAGTATATCGGTATATTTGGATGTCTTCGATGTTTATAACTCGGATAGTTCGAAATTGGCCTGTTTGACTCGTCTCCTCCCCCTGATTAAGGCGATTATGTGGTTCATTTGCATACCGTTTTCTGGCATTCTCTGGTCCAACAGTATCTTTACCAAATTTCCAACCCCTACAACTGTTACAACCCCTGCACGCAACTTCATTTTACTGTATTATGGTTCGATGCACGGACGCAATAAAACCCGCAGCTATAATCTCGTGCAGCCAATGTGCCATGCAGGTTCTACAAGTTTTGTCTAATCACCTTATCGACCGTTTATTAAATGTCCTCTCAAACCTGTGCATAAGATACTAGAGATCGCGGAAATGCTGCAATAAAAATTTCAAGAAAGGAAGAAACAACTACAGTGATGACGATACGAAAATCATTGAAATTGCGAGGATCTCTCGTTTTCTAAATCTGCGGATTAGATGAAAGCATCAGTGCAAGTGGTTTGTGTTACAACTCGTGTCAAAAAGACAAATTTAGAGTGAGCACTAAGAGAGTTAGAAGTCCAGAATCCAGAAGACATTTCCAATTATAGGTGACAGCTAATTCATGAGTTAATGATCTGTGCACAAAATATTACTGCCATAACATACTTTTAATAATTTCCAAAAGCTACCACTCAGTAACAGCAATGCATGGTGTGCAGGTGCATCATTAGAATCCCAATCTTTGCCTTGGTCAACTGTTTTAGAATTGACATGTGCAGTGCGGTGATGCTTGCAGAGCTCGGAGTAATGATTGCGGATACCCGTTGCTCAGTTTCTGAAGTGTAGCCAGTATTGTCGAGTCCAGGTGTATCCGAGGCGTAATCATTCTGACGCTTCAATATGCTCTGAGGTGGAGGTGCCGCAACCGCGCTCTGTGCCCTTTTTCTTTTCGCCAAAAAGATAAGCCCGATGAAAACTACTACAAGAATCATCAGAGCAGCCGCTGCAGCGCCAATCAAAACCCAGGCATCCCTTCGACGTGACAAAGCTAGTGGTCGCGTCTCCTTGAGATAAGCTAAAAAGGAAATGCAATGCTTGAAGTATCATTGGCAGCCCTCAAACAGTTGGCTAAGAGACTTAGGATGCGATGCAGCTCAAAATCAAAACGTCATTCGATTTTTGAACGTTTATGTCGTGAGCTTTTCTGCCCAATTGACTTCAGATTTGATTACGAAACTTCGACGCGTGTCATGGCAGACAGCATTACTCAATAATTACTATGGGCATATTTTTCAAACGATTACCCTTGCGTAATCTTACAACAATCGTATAAGATATGTACCCGTTTGTTAGCTCTTCGAAAGTCTTGAAATAAGTGATAAACACTTGCTTCCGACGAAAAATTAGAGAGATAAATTATTAAAAATTTCTTAGCGAATATCATTTAGAAAATCCGTTCATTATTATAATCGTCGTACAACGTAGTTATCCATTTCGGACTTGAAATATTCCTCGACTGGAATCAACCTGTTCGTGAAAATCGAATTCTGTTTTGACGTTGACCATATTTTCCAACCTCCCTACTCACTACGGTTCGTTAACGACAAGAGCAGAATATTCCACATTTGACTCACGTTCGCTTTGGATGATGACCGGAGCGCCTAATTCGAGGGCGACTTCTTGCTCAGAAAGCAATGCCATGTCGCGAGCAGCGCTAGCTGCTGGCACAGGTTCACCGCCAAGATGTACCGAGTAAATGAGTCTGGTCGCGCCACCCTCAGTCAAGCTCATATTTTGCATCATTACTTGAACCTTACCCACTTCCAAGTTACGTAATTTTGCTTGAGTAGCTTCGAACGGCTCCGAGGAGTTAGCATCTTTCTCGAAATTTATTTCTTGAGATTTTGAAGTCTGTCCATCGCGGGTGCGAACTCGAGACGCATTTAAGAAAGGAAGAAGTGTCGAATTGCTTACAAAGTCTTGTTCTCCAGACGGAAAAACGGTTTCGTTGAGAGTGAAAAGCGAAGCCAAGTTGCTTACTATCGGAAATTTGTCAGCCAACTCTTGTAGGTCGTGATGATTTTTTGCCTCTTGAACGTAGTCGGACTTGTTGTCAGTATCGAGTATCACCGAATCCCTTCTAGGAATCTTCACCGCTCGCATGTGCTTTACTTGGACAGTTTCCAGACCAGCATCGGTATTTTTTGTTACCGCTTCGCCGAATTCGAACATTGACTTGGACGACATCGACGCCTTGACTTGAGACTCAGTTTTGCTAATTGCCTGTTCATGTAACTAACGGTTTTGAACACCAAATTACTTATAAAATTTTAATACTTGCACTGTTCATAAAAATCTGTGCTCTCAAAAAAGCAACTGCTATGATACAACGTCGGGTTCGTCCATAAAAAAATAACGTTAAATAAATGAACAACATGACGATGAATCTCGTAGGCTATTGCTCCCGCGCGTAATATATTTATACAGCAACGTGCGTCTCCGGCCACTCTGTCTATTAGCAACGGGTACAATCGATAGGTCATTGTCGGCGCTCAACGAATGTAGGTATACCTACGCTCGAGGAAACGTCAACGTTATCCAATACGATAAAATGCCAAACGACGAGACATAGCCGTTGACGAGCATGGCTGAACAATAATATGACCCGCATAATGGTAATAAGATAGGTAAAAATGTACAACGTCAGTCCTTACTTAGGTGGAAATGCGCGAAGTTTTCATGTTTACTGAACTCAAATTTCAAATTTCAGTACTGGGGTCCAGTTTATTCTCTTTTCAAACGTCTTCATTGGAATACTTTACTCACTCGTTGGCCATCGCGTTTCTGCCGATTGTCACGTCGCGTTTTTCTCCATGCAGCTCTCCGCACACGGGCTGAATGAGACAATATCCCAAGGTGCTTTTTCTGCTGGCGTGAAAATGCAGCTTTGTAAAGTCTGGCCAGACGAAGTTCTACCCTCGGTGGAACAGTTTCGCCAGCTCGTAAGACGGTTAGTAGCCAGTATCTGAATGTATGCGAACGAAAGCTTACCAAGATTGGCAATGAAGTAAGTGCTAAATAGCTAATGAAAAACAGCACCATCTCGTTGTTCTCTTTCGATCTTCCCGTCCTTATTCAATATACAAACGTCGCCATCCATTGACAGAGCACATCCTACGTTAATTCGGAGAAGATTCTGAACGCTCACCGTGGTCCTGGATCGTCCCCGATGAGTATTCCGATGTCCTGATCGACATCGGACAGAGTTGGCGTCGGGTCAATGCAGTTCGCGCAGCCTTGATCATTGTCTTCGCCTTTTCCATCGGCAGGAAGATAAACAGTTGCGGTATGATGAACCGTGCGAGGCTCATACAGTGTCAATGTCTGATCCGGGTTTAACCATGACGGTGCATCATCAGCTCCAGTCCAGAAGAAATCTTGCAGATGCACCCGACGGCCCGGAAGGTGTTCAATGACCACCACCTCGTCCTCTAGAAGAATAAGACTGTCAGGTATTGCGTGGTTGTGGTATTGTGATGAATTCAAGTCTAATTGGAAACAGACCAGAAACTTGGAACTCTAACTTTCGGTTGTATCGCCAAACAGGTATTTGCATATTCCGGAGTATAAGAATTTCATCAAGTGCAGAGAATCACATAACATGGTGGAAGATTGTCTTCACCCACCAGTACAATCTTGGTCGATTTTAAAACTGAACAAGGTGGTTCGCAGATAATAGAAAAGGTACCAGTCACAAACTGCATGTTCCTTCGCTAGCCTTTCGACCGATTTATCTTTCATCCTGTAGGTAAGCCTTGAAGACGATGAATAATTCCGAAGATGCGTGTGCTAAGCGTGTAGCTGAGTTCACGCGATCACGTGACTGAGAACGATCAGTGAAGCATCAGTTTTGAGACCAGCTTCGTGAGTATAAAAGTTACGGAGGGGATGAATATAGCGAAAAGACGATAACGGTGGTGCATGCATACGTATGTGAAGGTATATATCTATCTATATACTTAATATGGTCGAGTAAACCAATGCCATGACACGTCAGATTATTACTCGGAATAACCGTTGTACAATTTAAGGCTAAAAATGGAACTTATACGGTGTTGAAAGTACTTGTATCCATTTTTGTCTCTTTCGCTAGTTAAGTATTCAGTTGTAATTCACAAATACTTTAATAGATTTAGAGTTGATGATTGTTTTCACACCTTGTGTGTGCTGATGTATAATTGTTTTGTATAAAATTTTGTCTTCCTGGAGTTTTGTAGTATATTATTCAGGAATTTCACGTTCTGTATTACTTATGTTGATGATGAATTCATTAATTAAATTATAAAATTCTTTCACGTATAATCTGTAAGTGAGCCTACCGTTGACTGACCACCGAATAAACTAATTCCACATATTTGAGGTACGCGTCACCGTGCACACGACACAATGGCCTATTTACTACGTCATATCAATGCTTCAGTGGGTACCGGAAATACCGACAGGAACTACCAGTACGCACTATTTTTCAGTCTCCATTCCAGTGACGTGTAATAAAATTAAAAATTCCGTACCAACATATTGTCAGCAATTTTAACGTCAAGTTAATAAGAAGAGAAAAAAGGAAACCCCGTTCGGATTTCTTGACTTGAAATATATTAAAAGGTTCTGAGGAAAATGACACGTTTTCTTATTGCAATTATTTCCATCATGCGGAAATCATATCAATTTGTTATACTCCCTTCACCATTTGAATCGCTAACGAGCTAACACACGATTACACACTGCAAATTGTGATACGGATAGGTGTGAAACTACTTGATTGATGATTATGAAAGGACATACTCGATCAAAGCTGTCAGTTTTCAACGTCGGACCGACCTAATTCCACGCATCAACTGCATTTCCGGTTCGGACGCATCGTGAAAAAACTCCCAGCACAGCATCTACGCCGTTGCGAATTTGTGGTTACACGTTTCGTTAAACACTGAAGTGAAACCACACAGAATTGTAATCTATGTCCTATATATGAACTCTGAGTATTTGACGACCGAAACTTCTATTTTACTAAGTATAGAATCTATGCAGCTGATCTTAAATAAACGAGGAATCCAATTCAAATATTTAAAGATATTGCATAATAGAATATCTGAGAATTTATCGAAACTTTCGACTATGTATGAAATTCACCGTAGATATTTTTAGCCGCTCCAATGACGGTGTTGGATCGATAGAAAAGTGAGTTCCTATGGTGAATACGTTGGCACAGCGCCATCCGTCTCGACCCTCTAGTTAATTTCCCTTTAATTGTTATTCCTTACAAACTGTGCAATTCTTTCACGCAGTGCCCAGCCGATAACCACCACGGAAACTTACCACAGCTAATTAATTTTGGGTACAATGAATACATATGTTATTTCTAAAGACATCCAAGTTCAGAAAAGAATTATTGTTTCACTATTGCTGCTTGAAAAAATTAAAGATATTTCGATTGATCCATTCTACTCAAAGTCAACTTTCAAGTAATTGTACATCGTCTTCGCCGACACTTTGACGTCGGTGCAAATATCTCGGGATAGCCAATTGAATTGTCTTTATACAGATATCAGAAGCCAAGGCAAAACGTATTAACCCCGTTTCTATTCTGAAAGAAGTTAGACGGTTGAGAAGTATGTACAATGCAGCCTAATAAGTACATACATATGTATACAAGTGTACTTGCTGGTAGCTAGCGACTCTATAGCCATGTCATATCGACCTTATGGCGTGTTGCACGTGCCGACTCTCTGCTTATGTGCTATGTGGACTTTTAGGATAACACCTAGTTCCCAGGTACACTATGAGTGCTTGAATGATTCAACGTTCAACCTACATGCTCTTCTTTGGCCAACATTGTCGGTGTAATGTTCAGTTCATTAGATTGTTCTTCATTGTTAATGCGAATTATTTAGTGTAAACATACAATGTATATACATATATGGAACATTCTAAAAACCTTGAGCCAGTCACCCGCTTATACAAGTATAATACCTAACAAGTTTTACCATAGATCAACGCTCAACTTCAATCCAACATTTTTGTTCACATTCTTTCTATTTCTTGTACTTTCATTTCAATTTCCGTATAACTGAGATCAATGAAAATCTTTTTTGATGGAGTTTAAAGTTTTTGTGTTTGACGGGCAAGGAAATTTAATTTTCTTTCTTTATCATCCGCTTGTTCTTCGTGCAATTTTTAAAATTTGGTCAATCTGATAATATTTCATAACGAGCTTTTTTGAAATAGAAAAAAAAAATTTAGATGAACGGTCGACAATAAATATAATAACAATACAAAAAAATAGGAAATTTTTTTATCGGTTATACTGTGTAAATGTTTGTTTGGTAAAGGTATTTTCAAAATGATGAATCTGAAATATTTAGAATAACACTGGAGTGACTGTGGCGAACCCAAGATTCGGAAATATTATAAAAATTTATGGCTTTTGAGCCATGCAATGAGCATGTGACATAAAGTGAAAATAGCACTTCGTAATAACACGCGCATCTGTGATCCAAGGAAAAAAATTAATAAATTTTGTGAATTAACCAATCATTATCAGATCATGGCTGTATAGTCAATAAGTGTAAAGTTACTTATTAAGTATAACGAGCGATCGTCAATTTTATAAATAAACACCGAGGACGATTCTGACATCCAGATTTAAAGTTGAAAATTATGAACTTTTACTGATTGATACTCATGCAAGTAATCAAAATTTTCGTTTATGTATTATTTCGATCATGAATACATTACAAAAGATTTGATACCATAGCATAAAATATTTGTATAATTCAGTTGGTAGATGGTTTGACTCTGATTTTATAGCTTGCACTATTAAATAATAAATAAAATTTTGTGTCGATTAAAGAATTTCGACGATGGTTGTAAATATAAAACTTTTGCAATGCAGTCAATTGTGAATTACATTCGTTCCAAGGAACTTTAATTCAATATTTGGGCGTTTTCTTCACATACACAGACAAAACGACATCATTTGCATACCCTTCCATTCACACCCAACACCAGGGGTGAATAAATCGTGATACAAATCGTCCGCGTCACCCCTGATTCGTAACGACGTAAAACCCCAACACCAACCCTCAAAATCGACCCAAAATAGTGTCGTTATCGACCTGAAGAGAATAACTAACCTGCGCCAGGTGGTAGAGCGGCTCTAACCACCAGGTTAAAAAGTGCCAGATTGACGATGCAGAATAATCCCAGGCGAGTATGTAAAATATTGTAAACACTGCAACGCATTGCGGTACACGTGCACCGCCCTACTAAATAAAGACCACGCCGATTCATGCAACTTCTGCCATTTTCCCCCACTGCTGGTACGACCAGGGGAACAATGCGAGGAACGGGGAAGCTGATCTCGCACATGCGCCAGGGTCCTTCAGGTGTGTCGAGAATGTCGAACACCCACACGGCAATTCCGCCCGTGCCAGCTCTCTGTACGAGAGCAAGTGTATAGGCGACGAATATTATCTTTCTGGGTGTAAAATTTCCAAGGAAAAGGCTTCCGAAAATCAATTAATGATTTTTTTCGAAATCAATGGCACATTGCGATCTACGAATCACGTATGGAGGTACATTTTCCAATGATAATGTCAAAGGAAGTAGTCTATCGCATGAGAAATTTTTGTAGTTAAAGAAATTTTTGTAGTCACTATTAAAAGATAAGTCAATTCGAGCAGTTCTTCCTCCAGCATTTTCTAAATTATAATTTCATCAAATTATAAGAATTACCTTTCTATAGAACACTACCTATTAGTGGTAAACTTTTCTTGCCATCTTCAAACGAACATATTGTTTTCTGAGAACCCTCATGTAAAGTTCAATAGTAGAATCGGTGCCCAGTTGTATTCTATCTCACTTGGTATAATGAGAGGGAATCTCCAGTCTACAACTCGGCCCCATTACATGACTTTTAGATAAACATAGTTAATTGCAAATTGATTAAGTATAAATTTAATTATATATTAAGATAAACTGCGTTAATCTAAAAAGAGAGATACTATATAATTATAAACGACCAGCTAGATTTAATAATCGTTCAGCATAGATGTTCATGGTACTTATTAGCTATACCCTTAAATATTAATAACACACAAAATTGCTGAATAGCGTAAACGATTGAATTCGACTAGTTCTACAGCTTCTCTGTATTTGAAACCGAATTCTTCCGTCAACGTTACCATTGTCTAAATTCACATACCTTACCATTATAATTTCTGATTGGATTCTTTATACTATCTATTGTATCCGTTTATTTGCCAAAACCAAATCGTTTGATGAATATACTTTATCTTTTACCAGATTAATTCATATCTAACCATTTATTTTGAACGATCACCTATCCATTTTATTATTAGTATAAATAAGTCTCCATCATTTAAACAATTCTCACAGTCTCCGTACTAAGCAACAACGTACTCACATATTACCGGCTTATCGCAAGGTAAGTCTTTTCTTACTTTTCAATTTTTATTTTTATTATAGTTACGTGGGAGCAAACATTGATTATTTCAAATCGACATTCATAACCGCTCTTTCACAACTCACCCCCACGTAACAAGTTAAAGTAGAATAATCTTGGTTTGTCTACTGATCAGAAAGTGGATTATTTTTGAAAATTATAAGGTGGCAGTAGGAGCGAAATGTCATTCGAATAAACGTCATGATGTTCTTTCTTTAAGTGTCCCACTTTACTTCGCTTTCCCCTAAATAATTTTGTCGTGCGATGAAACATCGCCACATGCAAGTTAACGTGTCAGTAAAAATGAGATAAGAAGTGCGAAATGTTGACAAAAGAACAACAAAAAGAATGGTGAATTTAAACGTACACATTCTCTAGTTCTGACTGAACAATCTACCTTACCAATTGGTGGCTATCATCATCTATATTTTATGATTATGCTATGATGTGAAAGCTATGATAAAATGACTGCCAAAAAAAAGCACCGACATCAGCGACACATCCACGCCTTCGTCCCATGCTTTTTCGTCCACTCTACCGCAAAACTGGCAGGAATATCTGACCGAGAGCAACTGAACTTTTCCACCTGAGAATGCAAATCATAGTTTGTCTTCGAAAATATTCGTGCCGGAAAATTAAGGGAAGGAAACTCAATCCTGTCAATTATACCTAAATTTTGACGTTGATGAAAAGGCGCTGCTCCGTATAAAAATTTCTCCGTATTTTTATCGTATTTTCTTGGCTGCTGGTTGTGCGATGATCTCAATGCATTTCCTTCGTGTCTAGTCAATTTTTATTCTCGATCAGACATGAGCGAAGAGAAAAAGGTTAACTCCGTTAGATTTTTACATCAGGTGTTTGACTGAATTTGGAGAGTACGTGAATTGATTTTTTAAGACGCTAGATTTGCGGCAGGAATCAATGCCTCAAAGTCTACAGATGCTGCTAGCAACGCATGAAGAATCTTGTTGAGTAATCCTTCCACCGTTGATCCAATGCTGTTCTGAATGTATTCTTCGCATTTCTCGGGCTCCAACAAGTTTAATAAAAATCGTTCAAATTAATTGTATATAGAAAAAAATCTGGTTTCAGAAATCGCATGAATAAGTAAATCTAACCCCTTTATATTTTTAGCGAAAATTTCGACGACTTGGCAAAATGCTGCATTCATTCTTTGATGCACTATTCCGACGTAATTTTGCGAGAGAAATCGATGCTGCGCAGTCCCAATACGCTGCGAGCGACGGATCAAGAGTTACAGTCAAAAAGTTTGGCGATTTTACTGCAACTGATGATTTGGTCGTTATTCCTCTGCCGATGTTCCTACGCACTTTTTGCTGTGTTTGCTAAGTTCCTGGGGGTGCAATTATTCTATGAAAGGTCATATGAATCGATTCTGAGACGGAAAATTTTCCGCTCTAAAAATTGTGAAAAAAGTAAGGATAGCCTTACTTTAAGATGGTTTGGAAGCCACCTCAGGAACAGACAACGAGAAACAAGGATAGGTGACAAAAATAGCAAAGCAAGCGTCATAACAACGAGCGTCCCACAAGGGTCAGTACTTGGAGCAATATTGTATATTGTGTGCACGAACGATCTGTGCAGAATGAGGATAGTTCCAGAAGTGATAGCCTACGATAACACGGTAATCATAACGTCAGGAAATGACTGGAATAAAGTTTATAGAAAAGCGAAGCGGATATGGAAAAAATAAAGAGGCTAGACTGAATGAAAACAATACTGAAAATATGCGGTAAAAAATTAACCAAATCAAAGATCCTGAAGATAGTGAAATCTTGAATCTGAAAATACACACCTTTTGAGAATACGAACCAGGATGCGGCTGTCAAGAAATAGAGATGTGGGGACATATGAAATGCTTGGGTGTCACGATCGACGAAAAAATGAAGTGAACGGAACACATAAAATAGACAGCATCCAGACTACGACAAATAATTTAAACGCTGCTGAATATCAGATCCATTGTAAAACAGGAGACGTTGAGAAAAATTGTTTAAAAATCGTTTCTGCACTAGTAAACTCCATTATCGAATGTAGAATAATAGCATGGGAAAATGCATACTAAAAACGTTTGAGAGCACTGGAACAGAGACAAGAGATAATACAACGCATAGCCTTGTGGTAACTTCGGTATTACCCGAGTGATATGCAGTTTGCCACCATAAGAATACCAGATGTACGCCAGGCACACATGAAGAAAGCACTAGTGCGACTTGACGAAATCCGTAAGGAATAAAGCAGCAAGAGCACACCCACGAACATGACACAAGAGCCAAAACACGAGGAAACTTCACACTGCCAGAAACTGAAACAAAAATTCGGCACAGACAGGAAAGAATAATTGTAAACAAGCTACGTGATGAAATGCCAGTTAAAATTGAGCAAATATGTCTCGTGGGTTTGAAAAAAAGTTTTGCAAAATAAATCTTGAAATAACAGTAAAGATATTTCTACGATGAACTAACCAACACCTAGGAAAACAGCGGCTGGAAAAACTGTCGAGGTATAAGAAATTATTATAAATGTTTTGTGATTAGTATGGGTGAATGATTGAATTTAGATGAATGATGAGGTATAAATTAATGAATGAGTTTCGATGAATAATTAGGTACGAGCAAATGAATGAGTGTGAGTTAATAAAAAAATAATTAGGAGAATAAAGTGATGAGTATGATCATATAAATAATAAGTTGAAAATAAGAATGAATGTGATGCACACATAAGAGAACACTATTGAATTGTAATTAAAAATGAAGAATAACTACTTGCTACTAGGAAAATAAAAACGACTTCAGCCACTCGAGCATATGAGATGCTCAGGAATAAATTGACTGAGAAATGTCGACACTGAAAAGTAAGAAACAGGAAAAATTCTGGAAATATGCTTTCAATAAATCTAAATATAACCCCATTGGATTTTGGCGAAAATTTCGACGACTTTGAAAGGTGCTGCAAGTTATTCTGTAGGGCACTATTCCGACGTAATTTTGCGAGAGAAATCGATTAAACGCAGTCCCAATACGCTGCGAGCAACACCTGTAAAGTTACAGCCGAAAAACTTATGATTTTCATCGTCATTTCTCTGCTGCTGGTCCTACGCTATTTTTGATGTGTTTTCTGTGTTCCTGGGCGTCGAATTAGTCTAGAAAACGTCATACGAATCGATTCCCAGACAAAAGATTTTTCGGCCAAAGAAAATCCAAGGCTAACCCCTTTGCATTTTTGGTGAAAATTTCGACGACTTTGAAAAGTGCTGCAATAAATCCTGTGGGGCACTATTCCGACGTAATTTTGCGAGAGAAATCGATTAAACGCAGTCCCAATATGCTGCGAGCAACACCTGTAAAGTTACAGCCGAAAAACTCATGATTTTCGTCGTCATTTCTCTGCTGCTGGTCCTACGCTATTTTTTATGTGTTTTCTGAGTTCCTGGGCGTCGAATTAGTCTAGTAAACGTCATACGAATCGATTCCCAGACAAAAGATTTTTCGGCCAAAAAAAATCCAAGGCTAACCCCTTTGCATTTTTGGTGAAAATTTCGACGACTTTGAAAAGTGCTGCAATTAATTCTGTAGGGCACTATTCCGACGTAATTTTGCGAGAGAAATCGATTAAACGCAGTCCCAATACGCTGCGAGCAACACCTGTAAAGTTACAGCCGAAAAACTCATGATTTTCGTCGTCATTTCTCTGCTGCTGGTCCTACGCTATTTTTTATGTGTTTTCTGAGTTCCTGGGCGTCGAATTAGTCTAGAAAACGTCATACGAATCGATTCCCAGACAAAAGATTTTTCGGCCAAAAAAAATCCAAGGCTAACCCCTTTGCATTTTTGGTGAAAATTTCGACGACTTTGAAAAGTGCTGCAATTAATTCTGTAGGGCACTATTCCGACGTAATTTTGCGAGAGAAATCGATTAAACGCAGTCCCAATACGCTGCGAGCAACACCTGTAAAGTTACAGCCGAAAAACTCATGATTTTCGTCGTCATTTCTCTGCTGCTGGTCCTACGCTATTTTTTATGTGTTTTCTGAGTTCCTGGGCGTCGAATTAGTCTAGAAAACGTCATACGAATCGATTCCCAAACAAAAGATTTTTCGGCCAAAAAAAATCCAAGGCTAACCCCTTTGCATTTTTGGTGAAAATTTCGACGACTTTGAAAAGTGCTGCAATTAATTCTGTAGGGCACTATTCCGACGTAATTTTGCGAGAGAAATCGATTAAACGCAGTCCCAATACGCTGCGAGCAACACCTGTAAAGTTACAGCCGAAAAACTCATGATTTTCGTCGTCATTTCTCTGCTGCTGGTCCTACGCTATTTTTTATGTGTTTTCTGAGTTCCTGGGCGTCAAATTAGTCTAGAAAACGTCATACGAATCGATTCCCAGACAAAAGATTTTTCGGCCAAAAAAAATCCAAGGCTAACCCCTTTGCATTTTTGGTGAAAATTTCGACGACTTTGAAAAGTGCTGCAATTAATTCTGTAGGGCACTATTCCGACGTAATTTTGCGAGAGAAATCGATTAAACGCAGTCCCAATACGCTGCGAGCAACACCTGTAAAGTTACAGCCGAAAAACTCATGATTTTCGTCGTCATTTCTCTGCTGCTGGTCCTACGCTATTTTTTATGTGTTTTCTGAGTTCCTGGGCGTCGAATTAGTCTAGAAAACGTCATACGAATCAATTCCCAGACAAAAGATTTTTCGGCCAAAAAAAATCCAAGGCTAACCCCTTTGCATTTTTGGTGAAAATTTCGACGACTTTGAAAAGTGCTGCAATTAATTCTGTAGGGCACTATTCCGACGTAATTTTGCGAGAGAAATCGATTAAACGCAGTCCCAATACGCTGCGAGCAACACCTGTAAAGTTACAGCCGAAAAACTCATGATTTTCGTCGTCATTTCTCTGCTGCTGGTCCTACGCTATTTTTTATGTGTTTTCTGAGTTCCTGGGCGTCGAATTAGTCTAGAAAACGTCATACGAATCGATTCCCAGACAAAAGATTTTTCGGCCAAAAAAAATCCAAGGCTAACCCCTTTGCATTTTTGGTGAAAATTTCGACGACTTTGAAAAGTGCTGCAATTAATTCTGTAGGGCACTATTCCGACGTAATTTTGCGAGAGAAATCGATTAAACGCAGTCCCAATACGCTGCGAGCAACACCTGTAAAGTTACAGCCGAAAAACTCATGATTTTCGTCGTCATTTCTCTGCTGCTGGTCGTACGCTATTTTTTATGTGTTTTCTGAGTTCCTGGGCGTCGAATTAGTCTAGAAAACGTCATACGAATCGATTCCCAGACAAAAGATTTTTCGGCCAAAAAAAATCCAAGGCTAACCCCTTTGCATTTTTGGTGAAAATTTCGACGACTTTGAAAAGTGCTGCAATTAATTCTGTAGGGCACTATTCCGACGTAATTTTGCGAGAGAAATCGATTAAACGCAGTCCCAATACGCTGCGAGCAACACCTGTAAAGTAACAGCCGAAAAACTCATGATTTTCGTCGTCATTTCTCTGCTGCTGGTCCTACGCTATTTTTTATGTGTTTTCTGAGTTCCTGGGCGTCGAATTAGTCTAGAAAACGTCATACGAATCGATTCCCAGACAAAAGATTTTTCGGCCAAAAAAAATCCAAGGCTAACCCCTTTGCATTTTTGGTGAAAATTTCGACGACTTTGAAAAGTGCTGCAATTAATTCTGTAGGGCACTATTCCGACGTAATTTTGCGAGAAAAATCGATTAAACGCAGTCCCAATACGCTGCGAGCAACACCTGTAAAGTTACAGCCGAAAAACTCATGATTTTCGTCGTCATTTCTCTGCTGCTGGTCCTACGCTATTTTTTATGTGTTTTCTGAGTTCCTGGGCGTCGAATTAGTCTAGAAAACGTCATACGAATCGATTCCCAGACAAAAGATTTTTCGGCCAAAAAAAATCCAAGGCTAACCCCTTTGCATTTTTGGTGAAAATTTCGACGACTTTGAAAAGTGCTGCAATTAATTCTGTAGGGCACTATTCCGACGTAATTTTGCGAGAGAAATCGATTAAACGCAGTCCCAATACGCTGCGAGCAACACCTGTAAAGTTACAGCCGAAAAACTTATGATTTTCGTCGTCATTTCTCTGCTGCTGGTCCTACGCTATTTTTTATGTGTTTTCTGAGTTCCTGGGCGTCGAATTAGTCTAGAAAACGTCATACGAATCGATTCCCAGACAAAAGATTTTTCGGCCAAAAAAAATCCAAGGCTAACCCCTTTGCATTTTTGGTGAAAATTTCGACGACTTTGAAAAGTGCTGCAATTAATTCTGTAGGGCACTATTCCGACGTGATTTTGCGAGAGAAATCGATTAAACGCAGTCCCAATACGCTGCGAGCAACACCTGTAAAGTTACAGCCGAAAAACTCATGATTTTCGTCGTCATTTCTCTGCTGCTGGTCCTACGCTATTTTTTATGTGTTTTCTGAGTTCCTGGGCGTCGAATTAGTCTAGAAAACGTCATACGAATCGATTCCCAGACAAAAGATTTTTCGGCCAAAAAAAATCCAAGGCTAACCCCTTTGCATTTTTGGTGAAAATTTCGACGACTTTGAAAAGTGCTGCAATTAATTCTGTAGGGCACTATTCCGACGTAATTTTGCGAGAGAAATCGATTAAACGCAGTCCCAATACGCTGCGAGCAACACCTGTAAAGTTACAGCCGAAAAACTCATGATTTTCGTCGTCATTTCTCTGCTGCTGGTCCTACGCTATTTTTTATGTGTTTTCTGAGTTCCTGGGCGTCGAATTAGTCTAGAAAACGTCATACGAATCGATTCCCAGACAAAAGATTTTTCGGCCAAAAAAAATCCAAGGCTAACCCCTTTGCATTTTTGGTGAAAATTTCGACGACTTTGAAAAGTGCTGCAATTAATTCTGTGGGGCACTATTCCGACGTAATTTTGCGAGAGAAATCGATTAAACGCAGTCCCAATACGCTGCGAGCAACACCTGTAAAGTTACAGCCGAAAAACTCATGATTTTCGTCGTCATTTCTCTGCTGCTGGTCCTACGCTATTTTTTATGTGTTTTCTGAGTTCCTGGGCGTCGAATTAGTCTAGAAAACGTCATACGAATCGATTCCCAGACAAAAGATTTTTCGGCCAAAAAAAATCCAAGGCTAACCCCTTTGCATTTTTGGTGAAAATTTCGACGACTTTGAAAAGTGCTGCAATTAATTCTGTAGGGCACTATTCCGACGTAATTTTGCGAGAGAAATCGATTAAACGCAGTCCCAATACGCTGCGAGCAACACCTGTAAAGTTACAGCCGAAAAACTCATGATTTTCGTCGTCATTTCTCTGCTGCTGGTCCTACGCTATTTTTTATGTGTTTTCTGAGTTCCTGGGCGTCGAATTAGTCTAGAAAACGTCATACGAATCGATTCCCAGACAAAAGATTTTTCGGCCAAAAAAAATCCAAGGCTAACCCCTTTGCATTTTTGGTGAAAATTTCGACGACTTTGAAAAGTGCTGCAATTAATTCTGTAGGGCACTATTCCGACGTGATTTTGCGAGAGAAATCGATTAAACGCAGTCCCAATACGCTGCGAGCAACACCTGTAAAGTTACAGCCGAAAAACTCATGATTTTCGTCGTCATTTCTCTGCTGCTGGTCCTACGCTATTTTTTATGTGTTTTCTGAGTTCCTGGGCGTCGAATTAGTCTAGAAAACGTCATACGAATCGATTCCCAGACAAAAGATTTTTCGGCCAAAAAAAATCCAAGGCTAACCCCTTTGCATTTTTGGTGAAAATTTCGACGACTTTGAAAAGTGCTGCAATTAATTCTGTAGGGCACTATTCCGACGTAATTTTGCGAGAGAAATCGATTAAACGCAGTCCCAATACGCTGCGAGCAACACCTGTAAAGTTACAGCCGAAAAACTTATGATTTGCGTCGTCATTTCTCTGCTGCTGGTCCTACGCTATTTTTTATGTGTTTTCTGAGTTCCTGGGCGTCGAATTAGTCTAGAAAACGTCATACGAATCGATTCCCAGACAAAAGATTTTTCGGCCAAAAAAAATCCAAGGCTAACCCCTTTGCATTTTTGGTGAAAATTTCGACGACTTTGAAAAGTGCTGCAATTAATTCTGTAGGGCACTATTCCGACGTGATTTTGCGAGAGAAATCGATTAAACGCAGTCCCAATACGCTGCGAGCAACACCTGTAAAGTTACAGCCAAAAAACTCATGATTTTCGTCGTCATTTCTCTGCTGCTGGTCCTACGCTATTTTTTATGTGTTTTCTGAGTTCCTGGGCGTCGAATTAGTCTAGAAAACGTCATACGAATCGATTCCCAGACAAAAGATTTTTCGGCCAAAAAAAATCCAAGGCTAACCCCTTTGCATTTTTGGTGAAAATTTCGACGACTTTGAAAAGTGCTGCAATTGATTCTGTAGGGCACTATTCCGACGTAATTTTGCGAGAGAAATCGATTAAACGCAGTCCCAATACGCTGCGAGCAACACCTGTAAAGTTACAGCCGAAAAACTCATGATTTTCGTCGTCATTTCTCTGCTGCTGGTCCTACGCTATTTTTTATGTGTTTTCTGAGTTCCTGGGCGTCGAATTAGTCTAGAAAACGTCATACGAATCGATTCCCAGACAAAAGATTTTTCGGCCAAAAAAAATCCAAGGCTAACCCCTTTGCATTTTTGGTGAAAATTTCGACGACTTTGAAAAGTGCTGCAATTAATTCTGTAGGGCACTATTCCGACGTAATTTTGCGAGAGAAATCGATTAAACGCAGTCCCAATACGCTGCGAGCAACACCTGTAAAGTTACAGCCGAAAAACTTATGATTTTCGTCGTCATTTCTCTGCTGCTGGTCCTACGCTATTTTTTATGTGTTTTCTGAGTTCCTGGGCGTCGAATTAGTCTAGAAAACGTCATACGAATCGATTCCCAGACAAAAGATTTTTCGGCCAAAAAAAATCCAAGGCTAACCCCTTTGCATTTTTGGTGAAAATTTCGACGACTTTGAAAAGTGCTGCAATTAATTCTGTAGGGCACTATTCCGACGTGATTTTGCGAGAGAAATCGATTAAACGCAGTCCCAATACGCTGCGAGCAACACCTGTAAAGTTACAGCCGAAAAACTCATGATTTTCGTCGTCATTTCTCTGCTGCTGGTCCTACGCTATTTTTTATGTGTTTTCTGAGTTCCTGGGCGTCGAATTAGTCTAGAAAACGTCATACGAATCGATTCCCAGACAAAAGATTTTTCGGCCAAAAAAAATCCAAGGCTAACCCCTTTGCATTTTTGGTGAAAATTTCGACGACTTTGAAAAGTGCTGCAATTAATTCTGTAGGGCACTATTCCGACGTAATTTTGCGAGAGAAATCGATTAAACGCAGTCCCAATACGCTGCGAGCAACACCTGTAAAGTTACAGCCGAAAAACTCATGATTTTCGTCGTCATTTCTCTGCTGCTGGTCCTACGCTATTTTTTATGTGTTTTCTGAGTTCCTGGGCGTCGAATTAGTCTAGAAAACGTCATACGAATCGATTCCCAGACAAAAGATTTTTCGGCCAAAAAAAATCCAAGGCTAACCCCTTTGCATTTTTGGTGAAAATTTCGACGACTTTGGAAAGTGCTGCAATTAATTCTGTAGGGCACTATTCCGACGTGATTTTGCGAGAGAAATCGATTAAACGCAGTCCCAATACGCTGCGAGCAACACCTGTAAAGTTACAGCCGAAAAACTCATGATTTTCGTCGTCATTTCTCTGCTGCTGGTCCTACGCTATTTTTTATGTGTTTTCTGAGTTCCTGGGCGTCGAATTAGTCTAGAAAACGTCATACGAATCGATTCCCAGACAAAAGATTTTTCGGCCAAAAAAAATCCAAGGCTAACCCCTTTGCATTTTTGGTGAAAATTTCGACGACTTTGAAAAGTGCTGCAATTAATTCTGTAGGGCACTATTCCGACGTAATTTTGCGAGAGAAATCGATTAAACGCAGTCCCAATACGCTGCGAGCAACACCTGTAAAGTTACAGCCGAAAAACTCATGATTTTCGTCGTCATTTCTCTGCTGCTGGTCCTACGCTATTTTTTATGTGTTTTCTGAGTTCCTGGGCGTCGAATTAGTCTAGAAAACGTCATACGAATCGATTCCCAGACAAAAGATTTTTCGGCCAAAAAAAATCCAAGGCTAACCCCTTTGCATTTTTGGTGAAAATTTCGACGACTTTGAAAAGTGCTGCAATTAATTCTGTAGGGCACTATTCCGACGTAATTTTGCGAGAGAAATCGATTAAACGCAGTCCCAATACGCTGCGAGCAACACCTGTAAAGTTACAGCCGAAAAACTTATGATTTGCGTCGTCATTTCTCTGCTGCTGGTCCTACGCTATTTTTTATGTGTTTTCTGAGTTCCTGGGCGTCGAATTAGTCTAGAAAACGTCATACGAATCGATTCCCAGACAAAAGATTTTTCGGCCAAAAAAAATCCAAGGCTAACCCCTTTGCATTTTTGGTGAAAATTTCGACGACTTTGAAAAGTGCTGCAATTAATTCTGTAGGGCACTATTCCGACGTGATTTTGCGAGAGAAATCGATTAAACGCAGTCCCAATACGCTGCGAGCAACACCTGTAAAGTTACAGCCAAAAAACTCATGATTTTCGTCGTCATTTCTCTGCTGCTGGTCCTACGCTATTTTTTATGTGTTTTCTGAGTTCCTGGGCGTCCAATTAGTCTAGAAAACGTCATACGAATCGATTCCCAGACAAAAGATTTTTCGGCCAAAAAAAATCCAAGGCTAACCCCTTTGCATTTTTGGTGAAAATTTCGACGACTTTGAAAAGTGCTGCAATTGATTCTGTAGGGCACTATTCCGACGTAATTTTGCGAGAGAAATCGATTAAACGCAGTCCCAATACGCTGCGAGCAACACCTGTAAAGTTACAGCCGAAAAACTCATGATTTTCGTCGTCATTTCTCTGCTGCTGGTCCTACGCTATTTTTTATGTGTTTTCTGAGTTCCTGGGCGTCGAATTAGTCTAGAAAACGTCATACGAATCGATTCCCAGACAAAAGATTTTTCGGCCAAAAAAAATCCAAGGCTAACCCCTTTGCATTTTTGGTGAAAATTTCGACGACTTTGAAAAGTGCTGCAATTAATTCTGTAGGGCACTATTCCGACGTAATTTTGCGAGAGAAATCGATTAAACGCAGTCCCAATACGCTGCGAGCAACACCTGTAAAGTTACAGCCGAAAAACTTATGATTTTCGTCGTCATTTCTCTGCTGCTGGTCCTACGCTATTTTTTATGTGTTTTCTGAGTTCCTGGGCGTCGAATTAGTCTAGAAAACGTCATACGAATCGATTCCCAGACAAAAGATTTTTCGGCCAAAAAAAATCCAAGGCTAACCCCTTTGCATTTTTGGTGAAAATTTCGACGACTTTGAAAAGTGCTGCAATTAATTCTGTAGGGCACTATTCCGACGTGATTTTGCGAGAGAAATCGATTAAACGCAGTCCCAATACGCTGCGAGCAACACCTGTAAAGTTACAGCCGAAAAACTCATGATTTTCGTCGTCATTTCTCTGCTGCTGGTCCTACGCTATTTTTTATGTGTTTTCTGAGTTCCTGGGCGTCGAATTAGTCTAGAAAACGTCATACGAATCGATTCCCAGACAAAAGATTTTTCGGCCAAAAAAAATCCAAGGCTAACCCCTTTGCATTTTTGGTGAAAATTTCGACGACTTTGAAAAGTGCTGCAATTAATTCTGTAGGGCACTATTCCGACGTAATTTTGCGAGAGAAATCGATTAAACGCAGTCCCAATACGCTGCGAGCAACACCTGTAAAGTTACAGCCGAAAAACTTATGATTTGCGTCGTCATTTCTCTGCTGCTGGTCCTACGCTATTTTTTATGTGTTTTCTGAGTTCCTGGGCGTCGAATTAGTCTAGAAAACGTCATACGAATCGATTCCCAGACAAAAGATTTTTCGGCCAAAAAAAATCCAAGGCTAACCCCTTTGCATTTTTGGTGAAAATTTCGACGACTTTGAAAAGTGCTGCAATTAATTCTGTAGGGCACTATTCCGACGTGATTTTGCGAGAGAAATCGATTAGACGCAGTCCCAATACGCTGCGAGCAACACCTGTAAAGTTACAGCCGAAAAACTCATGATTTTCGTCGTCATTTCTCTGCTGCTGGTCCTACGCTATTTTTTATGTGTTTTCTGAGTTCCTGGGCGTCGAATTAGTCTAGAAAACGTCATACGAATCGATTCCCAGACAAAAGATTTTTCGGCCAAAAAAAATCCAAGGCTAACCCCTTTGCATTTTTGGTGAAAATTTCGACGACTTTGAAAAGTGCTGCAATTAATTCTGTAGGGCACTATTCCGACGTAATTTTGCGAGAGAAATCGATTAAACGCAGTCCCAATACGCTGCGAGCAACACCTGTGAAGTTACAGCCGAAAAACTTATGATTTTCGTCGTCATTTCTCTGCTGCTGGTCCTACGCTATTTTTTATGTGTTTTCTGAGTTCCTGGGCGTCGAATTAGTCTAGAAAACGTCATACGAATCGATTCCCAGACAAAAGATTTTTCGGCCAAAAAAAATCCAAGGCTAACCCCTTTGCATTTTTGGTGAAAATTTCGACGACTTTGAAAAGTGCTGCAATTAATTCTGTAGGGCACTATTCCGACGTAATTTTGCGAGAGAAATCGATTAAACGCAGTCCCAATACGCTGCGAGCAACACCTGTAAAGTTACAGCCGAAAAACTCATGATTTTCGTCGTCATTTCTCTGCTGCTGGTCCTACGCTATTTTTTATGTGTTTTCTGAGTTCCTGGGCGTCGAATTAGTCTAGAAAACGTCATACGAATCGATTCCCAGACAAAAGATTTTTCGGCCAAAAAAAATCCAAGGCTAACCCCTTTGCATTTTTGGTGAAAATTTCGACGACTTTGAAAAGTGCTGCAATTAATTCTGTAGGGCACTATTCCGACGTAATTTTGCGAGAGAAATCGATTAAACGCAGTCCCAATACGCTGCGAGCAACACCTGTAAAGTTACAGCCGAAAAACTCATGATTTTCGTCGTCATTTCTCTGCTGCTGGTCCTACGCTATTTTTTATGTGTTTTCTGAGTTCCTGGGCGTCGAATTAGTCTAGAAAACGTCATACGAATCGATTCCCAGACAAAAGATTTTTCGGCCAAAAAAAATCCAAGGCTAACCCCTTTGCATTTTTGGTGAAAATTTCGACGACTTTGAAAAGTGCTGCAATTAATTCTGTAGGGCACTATTCCGACGTAATTTTGCGAGAGAAATCGATTAAACGCAGTCCCAATACGCTGCGAGCAACACCTGTAAAGTTACAGCCGAAAAACTTATGATTTGCGTCGTCATTTCTCTGCTGCTGGTCCTACGCTATTTTTTATGTGTTTTCTGAGTTCCTGGGCGTCGAATTAGTCTAGAAAACGTCATACGAATCGATTCCCAGACAAAAGATTTTTCGGCCAAAAAAAATCCAAGGCTAACCCCTTTGCATTTTTGGTGAAAATTTCGACGACTTTGAAAAGTGCTGCAATTAATTCTGTAGGGCACTATTCCGACGTGATTTTGCGAGAGAAATCGATTAAACGCAGTCCCAATACGCTGCGAGCAACACCTGTAAAGTTACAGCCAAAAAACTCATGATTTTCGTCGTCATTTCTCTGCTGCTGGTCCTACGCTATTTTTTATGTGTTTTCTGAGTTCCTGGGCGTCAAATTAGTCTAGAAAACGTCATACGAATCGATTCCCAGACAAAAGATTTTTCGGCCAAAAAAAATCCAAGGCTAACCCCTTTGCATTTTTGGTGAAAATTTCGACGACTTTGAAAAGTGCTGCAATTGATTCTGTAGGGCACTATTCCGACGTAATTTTGCGAGAGAAATCGATTAAACGCAGTCCCAATACGCTGCGAGCAACACCTGTAAAGTTACAGCCGAAAAACTCATGATTTTCGTCGTCATTTCTCTGCTGCTGGTCCTACGCTATTTTTTATGTGTTTTCTGAGTTCCTGGGCGTCGAATTAGTCTAGAAAACGTCATACGAATCGATTCCCAGACAAAAGATTTTTCGGCCAAAAAAAATCCAAGGCTAACCCCTTTGCATTTTTGGTGAAAATTTCGACGACTTTGAAAAGTGCTGCAATTAATTCTGTAGGGCACTATTCCGACGTAATTTTGCGAGAGAAATCGATTAAACGCAGTCCCAATACGCTGCGAGCAACACCTGTAAAGTTACAGCCGAAAAACTTATGATTTTCGTCGTCATTTCTCTGCTGCTGGTCCTACGCTATTTTTTATGTGTTTTCTGAGTTCCTGGGCGTCGAATTAGTCTAGAAAACGTCATACGAATCGATTCCCAGACAAAAGATTTTTCGGCCAAAAAAAATCCAAGGCTAACCCCTTTGCATTTTTGGTGAAAATTTCGACGACTTTGAAAAGTGCTGCAATTAATTCTGTAGGGCACTATTCCGACGTGATTTTGCGAGAGAAATCGATTAAACGCAGTCCCAATACGCTGCGAGCAACACCTGTAAAGTTACAGCCGAAAAACTCATGATTTTCGTCGTCATTTCTCTGCTGCTGGTCCTACGCTATTTTTTATGTGTTTTCTGAGTTCCTGGGCGTCGAATTAGTCTAGAAAACGTCATACGAATCGATTCCCAGACAAAAGATTTTTCGGCCAAAAAAAATCCAAGGCTAACCCCTTTGCATTTTTGGTGAAAATTTCGACGACTTTGAAAAGTGCTGCAATTAATTCTGTAGGGCACTATTCCGACGTAATTTTGCGAGAGAAATCGATTAAACGCAGTCCCAATACGCTGCGAGCAACACCTGTAAAGTTACAGCCGAAAAACTTATGATTTGCGTCGTCATTTCTCTGCTGCTGGTCCTACGCTATTTTTTATGTGTTTTCTGAGTTCCTGGGCGTCGAATTAGTCTAGAAAACGTCATACGAATCGATTCCCAGACAAAAGATTTTTCGGCCAAAAAAAATCCAAGGCTAACCCCTTTGCATTTTTGGTGAAAATTTCGACGACTTTGAAAAGTGCTGCAATTAATTCTGTAGGGCACTATTCCGACGTGATTTTGCGAGAGAAATCGATTAGACGCAGTCCCAATACGCTGCGAGCAACACCTGTAAAGTTACAGCCGAAAAACTCATGATTTTCGTCGTCATTTCTCTGCTGCTGGTCCTACGCTATTTTTTATGTGTTTTCTGAGTTCCTGGGCGTCGAATTAGTCTAGAAAACGTCATACGAATCGATTCCCAGACAAAAGATTTTTCGGCCAAAAAAAATCCAAGGCTAACCCCTTTGCATTTTTGGTGAAAATTTCGACGACTTTGAAAAGTGCTGCAATTAATTCTGTAGGGCACTATTCCGACGTAATTTTGCGAGAGAAATCGATTAAACGCAGTCCCAATACGCTGCGAGCAACACCTGTGAAGTTACAGCCGAAAAACTTATGATTTTCGTCGTCATTTCTCTGCTGCTGGTCCTACGCTATTTTTTATGTGTTTCCTGAGTTCCTGGGCGTCGAATTAGTCTAGAAAACGTCATACGAATCGATTCCCAGACAAAAGATTTTTCGGCCAAAAAAAATCCAAGGCTAACCCCTTTGCATTTTTGGTGAAAATTTCGACGACTTTGAAAAGTGCTGCAATTAATTCTGTAGGGCACTATTCCGACGTAATTTTGCGAGAGAAATCGATTAAACGCAGTCCCAATACGCTGCGAGCAACACCTGTAAAGTTACAGCCGAAAAACTCATGATTTTCGTCGTCATTTCTCTGCTGCTGGTCCTACGCTATTTTTTATGTGTTTTCTGAGTTCCTGGGCGTCGAATTAGTCTAGAAAACGTCATACGAATCGATTCCCAGACAAAAGATTTTTCGGCCAAAAAAAATCCAAGGCTAACCCCTTTGCATTTTTGGTGAAAATTTCGACGACTTTGAAAAGTGCTGCAATTAATTCTGTAGGGCACTATTCCGACGTAATTTTGCGAGAGAAATCGATTAAACGCAGTCCCAATACGCTGCGAGCAACACCTGTAAAGTTACAGCCGAAAAACTCATGATTTTCGTCGTCATTTCTCTGCTGCTGGTCCTACGCTATTTTTTATGTGTTTTCTGAGTTCCTGGGCGTCGAATTAGTCTAGAAAACGTCATACGAATCGATTCCCAGACAAAAGATTTTTCGGCCAAAAAAAATCCAAGGCTAACCCCTTTGCATTTTTGGTGAAAATTTCGACGACTTTGAAAAGTGCTGCAATTAATTCTGTAGGGCACTATTCCGACGTAATTTTGCGAGAGAAATCGATTAAACGCAGTCCCAATACGCTGCGAGCAACACCTGTAAAGTTACAGCCGAAAAACTTATGATTTGCGTCGTCATTTCTCTGCTGCTGGTCCTACGCTATTTTTTATGTGTTTTCTGAGTTCCGGGGCGTCGAATTAGTCTAGAAAACGTCATACGAATCGATTCCCAGACAAAAGATTTTTCGGCCAAAAAAAATCCAAGGCTAACCCCTTTGCATTTTTGGTGAAAATTTCGACGACTTTGAAAAGTGCTGCAATTAATTCTGTAGGGCACTATTCCGACGTAATTTTGCGAGAGAAATCGATTAAACGCAGTCCCAATACGCTGCGAGCAACACCTGTAAAGTTACAGCCGAAAAACTCATGATTTTCGTCGTCATTTCTCTGCTGCTGGTCCTACGCTATTTTTTATGTGTTTTCTGAGTTCCTGGGCGTCGAATTAGTCTAGAAAACGTCATACGAATCGATTCCCAGACAAAAGATTTTTCGGCCAAAAAAAATCCAAGGCTAACCCCTTTGCATTTTTGGTGAAAATTTCGACGACTTTGAAAAGTGCTGCAATTAATTCTGTAGGGCACTATTCCGACGTAATTTTGCGAGAGAAATCGATTAAACGCAGTCCCAATACGCTGCGAGCAACACCTGTAAAGTTACAGCCGAAAAACTCATGATTTTCGTCGTCATTTCTCTGCTGCTGGTCCTACGCTATTTTTTATGTGTTTTCTGAGTTCCTGGGCGTCGAATTAGTCTAGAAAACGTCATACGAATCGATTCCCAGACAAAAGATTTTTCGGCCAAAAAAAATCCAAGGCTAACCCCTTTGCATTTTTGGTGAAAATTTCGACGACTTTGAAAAGTGCTGCAATTAATTCTGTAGGGCACTATTCCGACGTAATTTTGCGAGAGAAATCGATTAAACGCAGTCCCAATACGCTGCGAGCAACACCTGTAAAGTTACAGCCGAAAAACTCATGATTTTCGTCGTCATTTCTCTGCTGCTGGTCCTACGCTATTTTTTATGTGTTTTCTGAGTTCCGGGGCGTCGAATTAGTCTAGAAAACGTCATACGAATCGATTCCCAGACAAAAGATTTTTCGGCCAAAAAAAATCCAAGGCTAACCCCTTTGCATTTTTGGTGAAAATTTCGACGACTTTGAAAAGTGCTGCAATTAATTCTGTAGGGCACTATTCCGACGTAATTTTGCGAGAGAAATCGATTAAACGCAGTCCCAATACGCTGCGAGCAACACCTGTAAAGTTACAGCCGAAAAACTCATGATTTTCGTCGTCATTTCTCTGCTGCTGGTCCTACGCTATTTTTTATGTGTTTTCTGAGTTCCTGGGCGTCGAATTAGTCTAGAAAACGTCATACGAATCGATTCCCAGACAAAAGATTTTTCGGCCAAAAAAAATCCAAGGCTAACCCCTTTGCATTTTTGGTGAAAATTTCGACGACTTTGAAAAGTGCTGCAATTAATTCTGTAGGGCACTATTCCGACGTAATTTTGCGAGAGAAATCGATTAAACGCAGTCCCAATACGCTGCGAGCAACACCTGTAAAGTTACAGCCGAAAAACTCATGATTTTCGTCGTCATTTCTCTGCTGCTGGTCCTACGCTATTTTTTATGTGTTTTCTGAGTTCCTGGGCGTCGAATTAGTCTAGAAAACGTCATACGAATCGATTCCCAGACAAAAGATTTTTCGGCCAAAAAAAATCCAAGGCTAACCCCTTTGCATTTTTGGTGAAAATTTCGACGACTTTGAAAAGTGCTGCAATTAATTCTGTAGGGCACTATTCCGACGTAATTTTGCGAGAGAAATCGATTAAACGCAGTCCCAATACGCTGCGAGCAACACCTGTAAAGTTACAGCCGAAAAACTCATGATTTTCGTCGTCATTTCTCTGCTGCTGGTCCTACGCTATTTTTTATGTGTTTTCTGAGTTCCGGGGCGTCGAATTAGTCTAGAAAACGTCATACGAATCGATTCCCAGACAAAAGATTTTTCGGCCAAAAAAAATCCAAGGCTAACCCCTTTGCATTTTTGGTGAAAATTTCGACGACTTTGAAAAGTGCTGCAATTAATTCTGTAGGGCACTATTCCGACGTAATTTTGCGAGAGAAATCGATTAAACGCAGTCCCAATACGCTGCGAGCAACACCTGTAAAGTTACAGCCGAAAAACTCATGATTTTCGTCGTCATTTCTCTGCTGCTGGTCCTACGCTATTTTTCATGTGTTTTCTGAGTTCCTGGGCGTCGAATTAGTCTAGAAAACGTCATACGAATCGATTCCCAGACAAAAGATTTTTCGGCCAAAAAAAATCCAAGGCTAACCCCTTTGCATTTTTGGTGAAAATTTCGACGACTTTGAAAAGTGCTGCAATTAATTCTGTAGGGCACTATTCCGACGTAATTTTGCGAGAGAAATCGATTAAACGCAGTCCCAATACGCTGCGAGCAACACCTGTAAAGTTACAGCCGAAAAACTCATGATTTTCGTCGTCATTTCTCTGCTGCTGGTCCTACGCTATTTTTTATGTGTTTTCTGAGTTCCTGGGCGTCGAATTAGTCTAGAAAACGTCATACGAATCGATTCCCAGACAAAAGATTTTTCGGCCAAAAAAAATCCAAGGCTAACCCCTTTGCATTTTTGGTGAAAATTTCGACGACTTTGAAAAGTGCTGCAATTAATTCTGTAGGGCACTATTCCGACGTAATTTTGCGAGAGAAATCGATTAAACGCAGTCCCAATACGCTGCGAGCAACACCTGTAAAGTTACAGCCGAAAAACTCATGATTTTCGTCGTCATTTCTCTGCTGCTGGTCCTACGCTATTTTTTATGTGTTTTCTGAGTTCCTGGGCGTCGAATTAGTCTAGAAAACGTCATACGAATCGATTCCCAGACAAAAGATTTTTCGGCCAAAAAAAATCCAAGGCTAACCCCTTTGCATTTTTGGTGAAAATTTCGACGACTTTGAAAAGTGCTGCAATTAATTCTGTAGGGCACTATTCCGACGTAATTTTGCGAGAGAAATCGATTAAACGCAGTCCCAATACGCTGCGAGCAACACCTGTGAAGTTACAGCCGAAAAACTTATGATTTTCGTCGTCATTTCTCTGCTGCTGGTCCTACGCTATTTTTTATGTGTTTTCTGAGTTCCTGGGCGTCGAATTAGTCTAGAAAACGTCATACGAATCGATTCCCAGACAAAAGATTTTTCGGCCAAAAAAAATCCAAGGCTAACCCCTTTGCATTTTTGGTGAAAATTTCGACGACTTTGAAAAGTGCTGCAATTAATTCTGTAGGGCACTATTCCGACGTAATTTTGCGAGAGAAATCGATTAAACGCAGTCCCAATACGCTGCGAGCAACACCTGTAAAGTTACAGCCGAAAAACTCATGATTTTCGTCGTCATTTCTCTGCTGCTGGTCCTACGCTATTTTTTATGTGTTTTCTGAGTTCCTGGGCGTCGAATTAGTCTAGAAAACGTCATACGAATCGATTCCCAGACAAAAGATTTTTCGGCCAAAAAAAATCCAAGGCTAACCCCTTTGCATTTTTGGTGAAAATTTCGACGACTTTGAAAAGTGCTGCAATTAATTCTGTAGGGCACTATTCCGACGTAATTTTGCGAGAGAAATCGATTAAACGCAGTCCCAATACGCTGCGAGCAACACCTGTAAAGTTACAGCCGAAAAACTCATGATTTTCGTCGTCATTTCTCTGCTGCTGGTCCTACGCTATTTTTTATGTGTTTTCTGAGTTCCTGGGCGTCGAATTAGTCTAGAAAACGTCATACGAATCGATTCCCAGACAAAAGATTTTTCGGCCAAAAAAAATCCAAGGCTAACCCCTTTGCATTTTTGGTGAAAATTTCGACGACTTTGAAAAGTGCTGCAATTAATTCTGTAGGGCACTATTCCGACGTAATTTTGCGAGAGAAATCGATTAAACGCAGTCCCAATACGCTGCGAGCAACACCTGTAAAGTTACAGCCGAAAAACTCATGATTTTCGTCGTCATTTCTCTGCTGCTGGTCCTACGCTATTTTTTATGTGTTTTCTGAGTTCCTGGGCGTCGAATTAGTCTAGAAAACGTCATACGAATCGATTCCCAGACAAAAGATTTTTCGGCCAAAAAAAATCCAAGGCTAACCCCTTTGCATTTTTGGTGAAAATTTCGACGACTTTGAAAAGTGCTGCAATTAATTCTGTAGGGCACTATCCCGACGTAATTTTGCGAGAGAAATCGATTAAACGCAGTCCCAATACGCTGCGAGCAACACCTGTAAAGTTACAGCCGAAAAACTCATGATTTTCGTCGTCATTTCTCTGCTGCTGGTCCTACGCTATTTTTTATGTGTTTTCTGAGTTCCTGGGCGTCGAATTAGTCTAGAAAACGTCATACGAATCGATTCCCAGACAAAAGATTTTTCGGCCAAAAAAAATCCAAGTCTAACCCCTTTGCATTTTTGGTGAAAATTTCGACGACTTTGAAAAGTGCTGCAATTAATCCTGTGGGGCACTATTCCGACGTAATTTTGCGAGAGAAATCGATTAAACGCAGTCCCAATACGCTGCGAGCAACACCTGTAAAGTTACAGCCGAAAAACTCATGATTTTCGTCGTCATTTCTCTGCTGCTGGTCCTACGCTATTTTTTATGTGTTTTCTGAGTTCCTGGGCGTCGAATTAGTCTAGAAAACGTCATACGAATCGATTCCCAGACAAAAGATTTTTCGGCCAAAAAAAATCCAAGGCTAACCCCTTTGCATTTTTGGTGAAAATTTCGACGACTTTGAAAAGTGCTGCAATTAATTCTGTAGGGCACTATTCCGACGTAATTTTGCGAGAGAAATCGATTAAACGCAGTCCCAATACGCTGCGAGCAACACCTGTAAAGTTACAGCCGAAAAACTCATGATTTTCGTCGTCATTTCTCTGCTGCTGGTCCTACGCTATTTTTTATGTGTTTTCTGAGTTCCTGGGCGTCGAATTAGTCTAGAAAACGTCATACGAATCGATTCCCAGACAAAAGATTTTTCGGCCAAAAAAAATCCAAGGCTAACCCCTTTGCATTTTTGGTGAAAATTTCGACGACTTTGAAAAGTGCTGCAATTAATTCTGTAGGGCACTATTCCGACGTAATTTTGCGAGAGAAATCGATTAAACGCAGTCCCAATACGCTGCGAGCAACACCTGTAAAGTTACAGCCGAAAAACTCATGATTTTCGTCGTCATTTCTCTGCTGCTGGTCCTACGCTATTTTTTATGTGTTTTCTGAGTTCCTGGGCGTCGAATTAGTCTAGAAAACGTCATACGAATCGATTCCCAGACAAAAGATTTTTCGGCCAAAAAAAATCCAAGGCTAACCCCTTTGCATTTTTGGTGAAAATTTCGACGACTTTGAAAAGTGCTGCAATTAATTCTGTAGGGCACTATTCCGACGTAATTTTGCGAGAGAAATCGATTAAACGCAGTCCCAATACGCTGCGAGCAACACCTGTAAAGTTACAGCCGAAAAACTCATGATTTTCGTCGTCATTTCTCTGCTGCTGGTCCTACGCTATTTTTTATGTGTTTTCTGAGTTCCTGGGCGTCGAATTAGTCTAGAAAACGTCATACGAATCGATTCCCAGACAAAAGATTTTTCGGCCAAAAAAAATCCAAGGCTAACCCCTTTGCATTTTTGGTGAAAATTTCGACGACTTTGAAAAGTGCTGCAATTAATTCTGTAGGGCACTATTCCGACGTGATTTTGCGAGAGAAATCGATTAAACGCAGTCCCAATACGCTGCGAGCAACACCTGTAAAGTTACAGCCGAAAAACTCATGATTTTCGTCGTCATTTCTCTGCTGCTGGTCCTACGCTATTTTTTATGTGTTTTCTGAGTTCCTGGGCGTCGAATTAGTCTAGAAAACGTCATACGAATCGATTCCCAGACAAAAGATTTTTCGGCCAAAAAAAATCCAAGGCTAACCCCTTTGCATTTTTGGTGAAAATTTCGACGACTTTGAAAAGTGCTGCAATTAATTCTGTAGGGCACTATTCCGACGTAATTTTGCGAGAGAAATCGATTAAACGCAGTCCCAATACGCTGCGAGCAACACCTGTAAAGTTACAGCCGAAAAACTCATGATTTTCGTCGTCATTTCTCTGCTGCTGGTCCTACGCTATTTTTTATGTGTTTTCTGAGTTCCTGGGCGTCGAATTAGTCTAGAAAACGTCATACGAATCGATTCCCAGACAAAAGATTTTTCGGCCAAAAAAAATCCAAGGCTAACCCCTTTGCATTTTTGGTGAAAATTTCGACGACTTTGAAAAGTGCTGCAATTAATTCTGTAGGGCACTATTCCGACGTAATTTTGCGAGAGAAATCGATTAAACGCAGTCCCAATACGCTGCGAGCAACACCTGTAAAGTTACAGCCGAAAAACTCATGATTTTCGTCGTCATTTCTCTGCTGCTGGTCCTACGCTATTTTTTATGTGTTTTCTGAGTTCCTGGGCGTCGAATTAGTCTAGAAAACGTCATACGAATCGATTCCCAGACAAAAGATTTTTCGGCCAAAAAAAATCCAAGGCTAACCCCTTTGCATTTTTGGTGAAAATTTCGACGACTTTGAAAAGTGCTGCAATTAATTCTGTAGGGCACTATTCCGACGTAATTTTGCGAGAGAAATCGATTAAACGCAGTCCCAATACGCTGCGAGCAACACCTGTAAAGTTACAGCCGAAAAACTCATGATTTTCGTCGTCATTTCTCTGCTGCTGGTCCTACGCTATTTTTTATGTGTTTTCTGAGTTCCTGGGCGTCGAATTAGTCTAGAAAACGTCATACGAATCGATTCCCAGACAAAAGATTTTTCGGCCAAAAAAAATCCAAGGCTAACCCCTTTGCATTTTTGGTGAAAATTTCGACGACTTTGAAAAGTGCTGCAATTAATTCTGTAGGGCACTATTCCGACGTAATTTTGCGAGAGAAATCGATTAAACGCAGTCCCAATACGCTGCGAGCAACACCTGTAAAGTTACAGCCGAAAAACTCATGATTTTCGTCGTCATTTCTCTGCTGCTGGTCCTACGCTATCTTTTATGTGTTTTCTGAGTTCCTGGGCGTCGAATTAGTCTAGAAAACGTCATACGAATCGATTCCCAGACAAAAGATTTTTCGGCCAAAAAAAATCCAAGGCTAACCCCTTTGCATTTTTGGTGAAAATTTCGACGACTTTGAAAAGTGCTGCAATTAATTCTGTAGGGCACTATTCCGACGTAATTTTGCGAGAGAAATCGATTAAACGCAGTCCCAATACGCTGCGAGCAACACCTGTAAAGTTACAGCCGAAAAACTCATGATTTTCGTCGTCATTTCTCTGCTGCTGGTCCTACGCTATTTTTTATGTGTTTTCTGAGTTCCTGGGCGTCGAATTAGTCTAGAAAACGTCATACGAATCGATTCCCAGACAAAAGATTTTTCGGCCAAAAAAAATCCAAGGCTAACCCCTTTGCATTTTTGGTGAAAATTTCGACGACTTTGAAAAGTGCTGCAATTAATTCTGTAGGGCACTATTCCGACGTGATTTTGCGAGAGAAATCGATTAAACGCAGTCCCAATACGCTGCGAGCAACACCTGTAAAGTTACTGCCGAAAAACTCATGATTTTCGTCGTCATTTCTCTGCTGCTGGTCCTACGCTATTTTTTATGTGTTTTCTGAGTTCCTGGGCGTCGAATTAGTCTAGAAAACGTCATACGAATCGATTCCCAGACAAAAGATTTTTCGGCCAAAAAAAATCCAAGGCTAACCCCTTTGCATTTTTGGTGAAAATTTCGACGACTTTGAAAAGTGCTGCAATTAATTCTGTAGGGCACTATTCCGACGTAATTTTGCGAGAGAAATCGATTAAACGCAGTCCCAATACGCTGCGAGCAACACCTGTAAAGTTACAGCCGAAAAACTCATGATTTTCGTCGTCATTTCTCTGCTGCTGGTCCTACGCTATTTTTTATGTGTTTTCTGAGTTCCTGGGCGTCGAATTAGTCTAGAAAACGTCATACGAATCGATTCCCAGACAAAAGATTTTTCGGCCAAAAAAAATCCAAGGCTAACCCCTTTGCATTTTTGGTGAAAATTTCGACGACTTTGAAAAGTGCTGCAATTAATTCTGTAGGGCACTATTCCGACGTAATTTTGCGAGAGAAATCGATTAAACGCAGTCCCAATACGCTGCGAGCAACACCTGTAAAGTTACAGCCGAAAAACTCATGATTTTCGTCGTCATTTCTCTGCTGCTGGTCCTACGCTATTTTTTATGTGTTTTCTGAGTTCCTGGGCGTCGAATTAGTCTAGAAAACGTCATACGAATCGATTCCCAGACAAAAGATTTTTCGGCCAAAAAAAATCCAAGGCTAACCCCTTTGCATTTTTGGTGAAAATTTCGACGACTTTGAAAAGTGCTGCAATTAATTCTGTAGGGCACTATTCCGACGTAATTTTGCGGGAGAAATCGATTAAACGCAGTCCCAATACGCTGCGAGCAACACCTGTAAAGTTACAGCCGAAAAACTCATGATTTTCGTCGTCATTTCTCTGCTGCTGGTCCTACGCTATTTTTTATGTGTTTTCTGAGTTCCTGGGCGTCGAATTAGTCTAGAAAACGTCATACGAATCGATTCCCAGACAAAAGATTTTTCGGCCAAAAAAAATCCAAGGCTAACCCCTTTGCATTTTTGGTGAAAATTTCGACGACTTTAAAAAGTGCTGCAATTAATTCTGTAGGGCACTATTCCGACGTAATTTTGCGAGAGAAATCGATTAAACGCAGTCCCAATACGCTGCGAGCAACACCTGTAAAGTTACAGCCGAAAAACTCATGATTTTCGTCGTCATTTCTCTGCTGCTGGTCCTACGCTATTTTTTATGTGTTTTCTGAGTTCCTGGGCGTCGAATTAGTCTAGAAAACGTCATACGAATCGATTCCCAGACAAAAGATTTTTCGGCCAAAAAAAATCCAAGGCTAACCCCTTTGCATTTTTGGTGAAAATTTCGACGACTTTGAAAAGTGCTGCAATTAATTCTGTAGGGCACTATTCCGACGTAATTTTGCGAGAGAAATCGATTAAACGCAGTCCCAATACGCTGCGAGCAACACCTGTAAAGTTACAGCCGAAAAACTCATGATTTTCGTCGTCATTTCTCTGCTGCTGGTCCTACGCTATTTTTTATGTGTTTTCTGAGTTCCTGGGCGTCGAATTAGTCTAGAAAACGTCATACGAATCGATTCCCAGACAAAAGATTTTTCGGCCAAAAAAAATCCAAGGCTAACCCCTTTGCATTTTTGGTGAAAATTTCGACGACTTTGAAAAGTGCTGCAATTAATTCTGTAGGGCACTATTCCGACGTAATTTTGCGAGAGAAATCGATTAAACGCAGTCCCAATACGCTGCGAGCAACACCTGTAAAGTTACAGCCGAAAAACTCATGATTTTCGTCGTCATTTCTCTGCTGCTGGTCCTACGCTATTTTTTATGTGTTTTCTGAGTTCCTGGGCGTCGAATTAGTCTAGAAAACGTCATACGAATCGATTCCCAGACAAAAGATTTTTCGGACAAAAAAAATCCAAGGCTAACCCCTTTGCATTTTTGGTGAAAATTTCGACGACTTTGAAAAGTGCTGCAATTAATTCTGTAGGGCACTATTCCGACGTAATTTTGCGAGAGAAATCGATTAAACGCAGTCCCAATACGCTGCGAGCAACACCTGTAAAGTTACAGCCGAAAAACTCATGATTTTCGTCGTCATTTCTCTGCTGCTGGTCCTACGCTATTTTTTATGTGTTTTCTGAGTTCCTGGGCGTCGAATTAGTCTAGAAAACGTCATACGAATCGATTCCCAGACAAAAGATTTTTCGGCCAAAAAAAATCCAAGGCTAACCCCTTTGCATTTTTGGTGAAAATTTCGACGACTTTGAAAAGTGCTGCAATTAATTCTGTAGGGCACTATTCCGACGTAATTTTGCGAGAGAAATCGATTAAACGCAGTCCCAATACGCTGCGAGCAACACCTGTAAAGTTACAGCCGAAAAACTCATGATTTTCGTCGTCATTTCTCTGCTGCTGGTCCTACGCTATTTTTTATGTGTTTTCTGAGTTCCCGGGCGTCGAATTAGTCTAGAAAACGTCATACGAATCGATTTCCAGACAAAAGATTTTTCGGCCAAAAAAAATCCAAGGCTAACCCCTTTGCATTTTTGGTGAAAATTTCGACGACTTTGAAAAGTGCTGCAATTAATTCTGTAGGGCACTATTCCGACGTAATTTTGCGAGAGAAATCGATTAAACGCAGTCCCAATACGCTGCGAGCAACACCTGTAAAGTTACAGCCGAAAAACTCATGATTTTCGTCGTCATTTCTCTGCTGCTGGTCCTACGCTATTCTTTATGTGTTTTCTGAGTTCCCGGGCGTCGAATTAGTCTAGAAAACGTCATACGAATCGATTCCCAGACAAAAGATTTTTCGGCCAAAAAAAATCCAAGGCTAACCCCTTTGCATTTTTGGTGAAAATTTCGACGACTTTGAAAAGTGCTGCAATTAATTCTGTAGGGCACTATTCCGACGTAATTTTGCGAGAGAAATCGATTAAACGCAGTCCCAATACGCTGCGAGCAACACCTGTAAAGTTACAGCCGAAAAACTCATGATTTTCGTCGTCATTTCTCTGCTGCTGGTCCTACGCTATTTTTTATGTGTTTTCTGAGTTCCCGGGCGTCGAATTAGTCTAGAAAACGTCATACGAATCGATTTCCAGACAAAAGATTTTTCGGCCAAAAAAAATCCAAGGCTAACCCCTTTGCATTTTTGGTGAAAATTTCGACGACTTTGAAAAGTGCTGCAATTAATTCTGTAGGGCACTATTCCGACGTAATTTTGCGAGAGAAATCGATTAAACGCAGTCCCAATACGCTGCGAGCAACACCTGTAAAGTTACAGCCGAAAAACTCATGATTTTCGTCGTCATTTCTCTGCTGCTGGTCCTACGCTATTCTTTATGTGTTTTCTGAGTTCCCGGGCGTCGAATTAGTCTAGAAAACGTCATACGAATCGATTCCCAGACAAAAGATTTTTCGGCCAAAAAAAATCCAAGGCTAACCCCTTTGCATTTTTGGTGAAAATTTCGACGACTTTGAAAAGTGCTGCAATTAATTCTGTAGGGCACTATTCCGACGTAATTTTGCGAGAGAAATCGATTAAACGCAGTCCCAATACGCTGCGAGCAACACCTGTAAAGTTACAGCCGAAAAACTCATGATTTTCGTCGTCATTTCTCTGCTGCTGGTCCTACGCTATTTTTTATGTGTTTTCTGAGTTCCCGGGCGTCGAATTAGTCTAGAAAACGTCATACGAATCGATTCCCAGACAAAAGATTTTTCGGCCAAAAAAAATCCAAGGCTAACCCCTTTGCATTTTTGGTGAAAATTTCGACGACTTTGAAAAGTGCTGCAATTAATTCTGTAGGGCACTATTCCGACGTAATTTTGCGAGAGAAATCGATTAAACGCAGTCCCAATACGCTGCGAGCAACACCTGTAAAGTTACAGCCGAAAAACTCATGATTTTCGTCGTCATTTCTCTGCTGCTGGTCCTACGCTATTTTTTATGTGTTTTCTGAGTTCCTGGGCGTCGAATTAGTCTAGAAAACGTCATACGAATCGATTCCCAGACAAAAGATTTTTCGGCCAAAAAAAATCCAAGGCTAACCCCTTTGCATTTTTGGTGAAAATTTCGACGACTTTGAAAAGTGCTGCAATTAATTCTGTAGGGCACTATTCCGACGTAATTTTGCGAGAGAAATCGATTAAACGCAGTCCCAATACGCTGCGAGCAACACCTGTGAAGTTACAGCCGAAAAACTCATGATTTTCGTCGTCATTTCTCTGCTGCTGGTCCTACGCTATTTTTTATGTGTTTTCTGAGTTCCTGGGCGTCGAATTAGTCTAGAAAACGTCATACGAATCGATTCCCAGACAAAAGATTTTTCGGCCAAAAAAAATCCAAGGCTAACCCCTTTGCATTTTTGGTGAAAATTTCGACGACTTTGAAAAGTGCTGCAATTAATTCTGTAGGGCACTATTCCGACGTAATTTTGCGAGAGAAATCGATTAAACGCAGTCCCAATACGCTGCGAGCAACACCTGTAAAGTTACAGCCGAAAAACTCATGATTTTCGTCGTCATTTCTCTGCTGCTGGTCCTACGCTATTTTTTATGTGTTTTCTGAGTTCCTGGGCGTCGAATTAGTCTAGAAAACGTCATACGAATCGATTCCCAGACAAAAGATTTTTCGGCCAAAAAAAATCCAAGGCTAACCCCTTTGCATTTTTGGTGAAAATTTCGACGACTTTGAAAAGTGCTGCAATTAATTCTGTAGGGCACTATTCCGACGTAATTTTGCGAGAGAAATCGATTAAACGCAGTCCCAATACGCTGCGAGCAACACCTGTAAAGTTACAGCCGAAAAACTCATGATTTTCGTCGTCATTTCTCTGCTGCTGGTCCTACGCTATTTTTTATGTGTTTTCTGAGTTCCTGGGCGTCGAATTAGTCTAGAAAACGTCATACGAATCGATTCCCAGACAAAAGATTTTTCGGCCAAAAAAAATCCAAGGCTAACCCCTTTGCATTTTTGGTGAAAATTTCGACGACTTTGAAAAGTGCTGCAATTAATTCTGTAGGGCACTATTCCGACGTAATTTTGCGAGAGAAATCGATTAAACGCAGTCCCAATACGCTGCGAGCAACACCTGTAAAGTTACAGCCGAAAAACTCATGATTTTCGTCGTCATTTCTCTGCTGCTGGTCCTACGCTATTTTTTATGTGTTTTCTGAGTTCCTGGGCGTCGAATTAGTCTAGAAAACGTCATACGAATCGATTCCCAGACAAAAGATTTTTCGGCCAAAAAAAATCCAAGGCTAACCCCTTTGCATTTTTGGTGAAAATTTCGACGACTTTGAAAAGTGCTGCAATTAATTCTGTAGGGCACTATTCCGACGTAATTTTGCGAGAGAAATCGATTAAACGCAGTCCCAATACGCTGCGAGCAACACCTGTAAAGTTACAGCCGAAAAACTCATGATTTTCGTCGTCATTTCTCTGCTGCTGGTCCTACGCTATTTTTTATGTGTTTTCTGAGTTCCTGGGCGTCGAATTAGTCTAGAAAACGTCATACGAATCGATTCCCAGACAAAAGATTTTTCGGCCAAAAAAAATCCAAGGCTAACCCCTTTGCATTTTTGGTGAAAATTTCGACGACTTTGAAAAGTGCTGCAATTAATTCTGTAGGGCACTATTCCGACGTAATTTTGCGAGAGAAATCGATTAAACGCAGTCCCAATACGCTGCGAGCAACACCTGTAAAGTTACAGCCGAAAAACTCATGATTTTCGTCGTCATTTCTCTGCTGCTGGTCCTACGCTATTTTTTATGTGTTTTCTGAGTTCCTGGGCGTCGAATTAGTCTAGAAAACGTCATACGAATCGATTCCCAGACAAAAGATTTTTCGGCCAAAAAAAATCCAAGGCTAACCCCTTTGCATTTTTGGTGAAAATTTCGACGACTTTGAAAAGTGCTGCAATTAATTCTGTAGGGCACTATTCCGACGTAATTTTGCGAGAGAAATCGATTAAACGCAGTCCCAATACGCTGCGAGCAACACCTGTAAAGTTACAGCCGAAAAACTCATGATTTTCGTCGTCATTTCTCTGCTGCTGGTCCTACGCTATTTTTTATGTGTTTTCTGAGTTCCTGGGCGTCGAATTAGTCTAGAAAACGTCATACGAATCGATTCCCAGACAAAAGATTTTTCGGCCAAAAAAAATCCAAGGCTAACCCCTTTGCATTTTTGGTGAAAATTTCGACGACTTTGAAAAGTGCTGCAATTAATTCTGTAGGGCACTATTCCGACGTAATTTTGCGAGAGAAATCGATTAAACGCAGTCCCAATACGCTGCGAGCAACACCTGTAAAGTTACAGCCGAAAAACTCATGATTTTCGTCGTCATTTCTCTGCTGCTGGTCCTACGCTATTTTTTATGTGTTTTCTGAGTTCCTGGGCGTCGAATTAGTCTAGAAAACGTCATACGAATCGATTCCCAGACAAAAGATTTTTCGGCCAAAAAAAATCCAAGGCTAACCCCTTTGCATTTTTGGTGAAAATTTCGACGACTTTGAAAAGTGCTGCAATTAATTCTGTAGGGCACTATTCCGACGTAATTTTGCGAGAGAAATCGATTAAACGCAGTCCCAATACGCTGCGAGCAACACATGTAAAGTTACAGCCGAAAAACTCATGATTTTCGTCGTCATTTCTCTGCTGCTGGTCCTACGCTATTTTTTATGTGTTTTCTGAGTTCCTGGGCGTCGAATTAGTCTAGAAAACGTCATACGAATCGATTCCCAGACAAAAGATTTTTCGGCCAAAAAAAATCCAAGGCTAACCCCTTTGCATTTTTGGTGAAAATTTCGACGACTTTGAAAAGTGCTGCAATTAATTCTGTAGGGCACTATTCCGACGTAATTTTGCGAGAGAAATCGATTAAACGCAGTCCCAATACGCTGCGAGCAACACCTGTAAAGTTACAGCCGAAAAACTCATGATTTTCGTCGTCATTTCTCTGCTGCTGGTCCTACGCTATTTTTTATGTGTTTTCTGAGTTCCTGGGCGTCGAATTAGTCTAGAAAACGTCATACGAATCGATTCCCAGACAAAAGATTTTTCGGCCAAAAAAAATCCAAGGCTAACCCCTTTGCATTTTTGGTGAAAATTTCGACGACTTTGAAAAGTGCTGCAATTAATTCTGTAGGGCACTATTCCGACGTAATTTTGCGAGAGAAATCGATTAAACGCAGTCCCAATACGCTGCGAGCAACACCTGTAAAGTTACAGCCGAAAAACTCATGATTTTCGTCGTCATTTCTCTGCTGCTGGTCCTACGCTATTTTTTATGTGTTTTCTGAGTTCCCGGGCGTCGAATTAGTCTAGAAAACGTCATACGAATCGATTCCCAGACAAAATATTTTTCGGCCAAAAAAAATCCAAGGCTAACCCCTTTGCATTTTTGGTGAAAATTTCGACGACTTTGAAAAGTGCTGCAATTAATTCTGTAGGGCACTATTCCGACGTAATTTTGCGAGAGAAATCGATTAAACGCAGTCCCAATACGCTGCGAGCAACACCTGTAAAGTTACAGCCGAAAAACTCATGATTTTCGTCGTCATTTCTCTGCTGCTGGTCCTACGCTATTTTTTATGTGTTTTCTGAGTTCCCGGGCGTCGAATTAGTCTAGAAAACGTCATACGAATCGATTCCCAGACAAAAGATTTTTCGGCCAAAAAAAATCCAAGGCTAACCCCTTTGCATTTTTGGTGAAAATTTCGACGACTTTGAAAAGTGCTGCAATTAATTCTGTAGGGCACTATTCCGACGTAATTTTGCGAGAGAAATCGATTAAACGCAGTCCCAATACGCTGCGAGCAACACCTGTAAAGTTACAGCCGAAAAACTCATGATTTTCGTCGTCATTTCTCTGCTGCTGGTCCTACGCTATTTTTTATGTGTTTTCTGAGTTCCTGGGCGTCGAATTAGTCTAGAAAACGTCATACGAATCGATTCCCAGACAAAAGATTTTTCGGACAAAAAAAATCCAAGGCTAACCCCTTTGCATTTTTGGTGAAAATTTCGACGACTTTGAAAAGTGCTGCAATTAATTCTGTAGGGCACTATTCCGACGTAATTTTGCGAGAGAAATCGATTAAACGCAGTCCCAATACGCTGCGAGCAACACCTGTAAAGTTACAGCCGAAAAACTCATGATTTTCGTCGTCATTTCTCTGCTGCTGGTCCTACGCTATTTTTTATGTGTTTTCTGAGTTCCCGGGCGTCGAATTAGTCTAGAAAACGTCATACGAATCGATTCCCAGACAAAAGATTTTTCGGCCAAAAAAAATTCAAGGCTAACCCCTTTGCATTTTTGGTGAAAATTTCGACGACTTTGAAAAGTGCTGCAATTAATTCTGTAGGGCACTATTCCGACGTAATTTTGCGAGAGAAATCGATTAAACGCAGTCCCAATACGCTGCGAGCAACACCTGTAAAGTTACAGCCGAAAAACTCATGATTTTCGTCGTCATTTCTCTGCTGCTGGTCCTACGCTATTTTTTATGTGTTTTCTGAGTTCCTGGGCGTCGAATTAGTCTAGAAAACGTCATACGAATCGATTTCCAGACAAAAGATTTTTCGGCCAAAAAAAATCCAAGGCTAACCCCTTTGCATTTTTGGTGAAAATTTCGACGACTTTGAAAAGTGCTGCAATTAATTCTGTAGGGCACTATTCCGACGTAATTTTGCGAGAGAAATCGATTAAACGCAGTCCCAATACGCTGCGAGCAACACCTGTAAAGTTACAGCCGAAAAACTCATGATTTTCGTCGTCATTTCTCTGCTGCTGGTCCTACGCTATTTTTTATGTGTTTTCTGAGTTCCTGGGCGTCGAATTAGTCTAGAAAACGTCATACGAATCGATTCCCAGACAAAAGATTTTTCGGCCAAAAAAAATCCAAGGCTAACCCCTTTGCATTTTTGGTGAAAATTTCGACGACTTTGAAAAGTGCTGCAATTAATTCTGTAGGGCACTATTCCGACGTAATTTTGCGAGAGAAATCGATTAAACGCAGTCCCAATACGCTGCGAGCAACACCTGTAAAGTTACAGCCGAAAAACTCATGATTTTCGTCGTCATTTCTCTGCTGCTGGTCCTACGCTATTTTTTATGTGTTTTCTGAGTTCCTGGGCGTCGAATTAGTCTAGAAAACGTCATACGAATCGATTCCCAGACAAAAGATTTTTCGGCCAAAAAAAATCCAAGGCTAACCCCTTTGCATTTTTGGTGAAAATTTCGACGACTTTGAAAAGTGCTGCAATTAATTCTGTAGGGCACTATTCCGACGTAATTTTGCGAGAGAAATCGATTAAACGCAGTCCCAATACGCTGCGAGCAACACCTGTAAAGTTACAGCCGAAAAACTCATGATTTTCGTCGTCATTTCTCTGCTGCTGGTCCTACGCTATTTTTTATGTGTTTTCTGAGTTCCTGGGCGTCGAATTAGTCTAGAAAACGTCATACGAATCGATTCCCAGACAAAAGATTTTTCGGCCAAAAAAAATCCAAGGCTAACCCCTTTGCATTTTTGGTGAAAATTTCGACGACTTTGAAAAGTGCTGCAATTAATTCTGTAGGGCACTATTCCGACGTAATTTTGCGAGAGAAATCGATTAAACGCAGTCCCAATACGCTGCGAGCAACACCTGTAAAGTTACAGCCGAAAAACTCATGATTTTCGTCGTCATTTCTCTGCTGCTGGTCCTACGCTATTTTTTATGTGTTTTCTGAGTTCCTGGGCGTCGAATTAGTCTAGAAAACGTCATACGAATCGATTCCCAGACAAAAGATTTTTCGGCCAAAAAAAATCCAAGGCTAACCCCTTTGCATTTTTGGTGAAAATTTCGACGACTTTGAAAAGTGCTGCAATTAATTCTGTAGGGCACTATTCCGACGTAATTTTGCGAGAGAAATCGATTAAACGCAGTCCCAATACGCTGCGAGCAACACCTGTAAAGTTACAGCCGAAAAACTCATGATTTTCGTCGTCATTTCTCTGCTGCTGGTCCTACGCTATTTTTTATGTGTTTTCTGAGTTCCCGGGCGTCGAATTAGTCTAGAAAACGTCATACGAATCGATTCCCAGACAAAATATTTTTCGGCCAAAAAAAATCCAAGGCTAACCCCTTTGCATTTTTGGTGAAAATTTCGACGACTTTGAAAAGTGCTGCAATTAATTCTGTAGGGCACTATTCCGACGTAATTTTGCGAGAGAAATCGATTAAACGCAGTCCCAATACGCTGCGAGCAACACCTGTAAAGTTACAGCCGAAAAACTCATGATTTTCGTCGTCATTTCTCTGCTGCTGGTCCTACGCTATTTTTTATGTGTTTTCTGAGTTCCCGGGCGTCGAATTAGTCTAGAAAACGTCATACGAATCGATTCCCAGACAAAAGATTTTTCGGCCAAAAAAAATCCAAGGCTAACCCCTTTGCATTTTTGGTGAAAATTTCGACGACTTTGAAAAGTGCTGCAATTAATTCTGTAGGGCACTATTCCGACGTAATTTTGCGAGAGAAATCGATTAAACGCAGTCCCAATACGCTGCGAGCAACACCTGTAAAGTTACAGCCGAAAAACTCATGATTTTCGTCGTCATTTCTCTGCTGCTGGTCCTACGCTATTTTTTATGTGTTTTCTGAGTTCCTGGGCGTCGAATTAGTCTAGAAAACGTCATACGAATCGATTCCCAGACAAAAGATTTTTCGGCCAAAAAAAATCCAACGCTAACCCCTTTGCATTTTTGGTGAAAATTTCGACGACTTTGAAAAGTGCTGCAATTGATTCTGTAGGGCACTATTCCGACGTAATTTTGCGAGAGAAATCGATTAAACGCAGTCCCAATACGCTGCGAGCAACACCTGTAAAGTTACAGCCGAAAAACTCATGATTTTCGTCGTCATTTCTCTGCTGCTGGTCCTACGCTATTTTTTATGTGTTTTCTGAGTTCCTGGGCGTCGAATTAGTCTAGAAAACGTCATACGAATCGATTCCCAGACAAAAGATTTTTCGGCCAAAAAAAATCCAAGGCTAACCCCTTTGCATTTTTGGTGAAAATTTCGACGACTTCGAAAAGTGCTGCAATTAATTCTGTAGGGCACTATTCCGACGTAATTTTGCGAGAGAAATCGATTAAACGCAGTCCCAATACGCTGCGAGCAACACCTGTAAAGTTACAGCCGAAAAACTCATGATTTTCGTCGTCATTTCTCTGCTGCTGGTCCTACGCTATTTTTTATGTGTTTTCTGAGTTCCTGGGCGTCGAATTAGTCTAGAAAACGTCATACGAATCGATTCCCAGACAAAAGATTTTTCGGCCAAAAAAAATCCAAGGCTAACCCCTTTGCATTTTTGGTGAAAATTTCGACGACTTTGAAAAGTGCTGCAATTAATTCTGTAGGGCACTATTCCGACGTAATTTTGCGAGAGAAATCGATTAAACGCAGTCCCAATACGCTGCGAGCAACACCTGTAAAGTTACAGCCGAAAAACTCATGATTTTCGTCGTCATTTCTCTGCTGCTGGTCCTACGCTATTTTTTATGTGTTTTCTGAGTTCCCGGGCGTCGAATTAGTCTAGAAAACGTCATACGAATCGATTCCCAGACAAAAGATTTTTCGGCCAAAAAAAATCCAAGGCTAACCCCTTTGCATTTTTGGTGAAAATTTCGACGACTTTGAAAAGTGCTGCAATTAATTCTGTAGGGCACTATTCCGACGTAATTTTGCGAGAGAAATCGATTAAACGCAGTCCCAATACGCTGCGAGCAACACCTGTAAAGTTACAGCCGAAAAACTCATGATTTTCGTCGTCATTTCTCTGCTGCTGGTCCTACGCTATTTTTTATGTGTTTTCTGAGTTCCCGGGCGTCGAATTAGTCTAGAAAACGTCATACGAATCGATTCCCAGACAAAAGATTTTTCGGCCAAAAAAAATCCAAGGCTAACAACCCCTTTGCATTTTTGGTGAAAATTTCGACGACTTTGAAAAGTGCTGCAATTAATTCTGTAGGGCACTATTCCGACGTAATTTTGCGAGAGAAATCGATTAAACGCAGTCCCAATACGCTGCGAGCAACACCTGTAAAGTTACAGCCGAAAAACTCATGATTTTCGTCGTCATTTCTCTGCTGCTGGTCCTACGCTATTTTTTATGTGTTTTCTGAGTTCCTGGGCGTCGAATTAGTCTAGAAAACGTCATACGAATCGATTCCCAGACAAAAGATTTTTCGGCCAAAAAAAATCCAAGGCTAACCCCTTTGCATTTTTGGTGAAAATTTCGACGACTTTGAAAAGTGCTGCAATTAATTCTGTAGGGCACTATTCCGACGTAATTTTGCGAGAGAAATCGATTAAACGCAGTCCCAATACGCTGCGAGCAACACCTGTAAAGTTACAGCCGAAAAACTCATGATTTTCGTCGTCATTTCTCTGCTGCTGGTCCTACGCTATTTTTTATGTGTTTTCTGAGTTCCTGGGCGTCGAATTAGTCTAGAAAACGTCATACGAATCGATTCCCAGACAAAAGATTTTTCGGCCAAAAAAAATCCAAGGCTAACCCCTTTGCATTTTTGGTGAAAATTTCGACGACTTTGAAAAGTGCTGCAATTAATTCTGTAGGGCACTATTCCGACGTAATTTTGCGAGAGAAATCGATTAAACGCAGTCCCAATACGCTGCGAGCAACACCTGTAAAGTTACAGCCGAAAAACTCATGATTTTCGTCGTCATTTCTCTGCTGCTGGTCCTACGCTATTTTTTATGTGTTTTCTGAGTTCCTGGGCGTCGAATTAGTCTAGAAAACGTCATACGAATCGATTCCCAGACAAAAGATTTTTCGGCCAAAAAAAATCCAAGGCTAACCCCTTTGCATTTTTGGTGAAAATTTCGACGACTTTGAAAAGTGCTGCAATTAATTCTGTAGGGCACTATTCCGACGTAATTTTGCGAGAGAAATCGATTAAACGCAGTCCCAATACGCTGCGAGCAACACCTGTAAAGTTACAGCCGAAAAACTCATGATTTTCGTCGTCATTTCTCTGCTGCTGGTCCTACGCTATTTTTTATGTGTTTTCTGAGTTCCTGGGCGTCGAATTAGTCTAGAAAACGTCATACGAATCGATTCCCAGACAAAAGATTTTTCGGCCAAAAAAAATCCAAGGCTAACCCCTTTGCATTTTTGGTGAAAATTTCGACGACTTTGAAAAGTGCTGCAATTAATTCTGTAGGGCACTATTCCGACGTAATTTTGCGAGAGAAATCGATTAAACGCAGTCCCAATACGCTGCGAGCAACACCTGTAAAGTTACAGCCGAAAAACTCATGATTTTCGTCGTCATTTCTCTGCTGCTGGTCCTACGCTATTTTTTATGTGTTTTCTGAGTTCCTGGGCGTCGAATTAGTCTAGAAAACGTCATACGAATCGATTCCCAGACAAAAGATTTTTCGGCCAAAAAAAATCCAAGGCTAACCCCTTTGCATTTTTGGTGAAAATTTCGACGACTTTGAAAAGTGCTGCAATTAATTCTGTAGGGCACTATTCCGACGTAATTTTGCGAGAGAAATCGATTAAACGCAGTCCCAATACGCTGCGAGCAACACCTGTAAAGTTACAGCCGAAAAACTCATGATTTTCGTCGTCATTTCTCTGCTGCTGGTCCTACGCTATTTTTTATGTGTTTTCTGAGTTCCTGGGCGTCGAATTAGTCTAGAAAACGTCATACGAATCGATTCCCAGACAAAAGATTTTTCGGCCAAAAAAAATCCAAGGCTAACCCCTTTGCATTTTTGGTGAAAATTTCGACGACTTTGAAAAGTGCTGCAATTAATTCTGTAGGGCACTATTCCGACGTAATTTTGCGAGAGAAATCGATTAAACGCAGTCCCAATACGCTGCGAGCAACACCTGTAAAGTTACAGCCGAAAAACTCATGATTTTCGTCGTCATTTCTCTGCTGCTGGTCCTACGCTATTTTTTATGTGTTTTCTGAGTTCCTGGGCGTCGAATTAGTCTAGAAAACGTCATACGAATCGATTCCCAGACAAAAGATTTTTCGGCCAAAAAAAATCCAAGGCTAACCCCTTTGCATTTTTGGTGAAAATTTCGACGACTTTGAAAAGTGCTGCAATTAATTCTGTAGGGCACTATTCCGACGTAATTTTGCGAGAGAAATCGATTAAACGCAGTCCCAATACGCTGCGAGCAACACCTGTAAAGTTACAGCCGAAAAACTCATGATTTTCGTCGTCATTTCTCTGCTGCTGGTCCTACGCTATTTTTTATGTGTTTTCTGAGTTCCCGGGCGTCGAATTAGTCTAGAAAACGTCATACGAATCGATTCCCAGACAAAAGATTTTTCGGCCAAAAAAAATCCAAGGCTAACCCCTTTGCATTTTTGGTGAAAATTTCGACGACTTTGAAAAGTGCTGCAATTAATTCTGTAGGGCACTATTCCGACGTAATTTTGCGAGAGAAATCGATTAAACGCAGTCCCAATACGCTGCGAGCAACACCTGTAAAGTTACAGCCGAAAAACTGCGGATTTTCATCGTTATTTTTCTGCTTTTTGTCCTACGCTCTCTTTTCTATGCTTTCTGAGTTCCTAGGTGTCCAATGACTTCAGCATTTTTGAAAAAAAAAGTAAGGGATAGTATTTCTGGAGAAGATTCTGACGATTCTGAAAAATGCCAGAATGAATTTATCAACGCAACGCATCAGGCGATGCCTCGTTTTCTTTCTGAGGGTCGAATTAGCTCAGAGAGGCTTGTACAAATCGATCCTGAAATGAAAAAGTAGTCGCACCCTGAACAGCAAAAAATTTTCACGATTTTCTAGATGCCTCTTCCGAGTTCTTCAGGGTCCACACAATTTAGAAAAGTTTCTCTTAATCGATTCTACAGCATAAAGTTATGTCACCAAACATTCCAAACAAATGAAGGCCAACACCTCTTTAGCTCATGTTTGTCGGATATTATGAAGTACTCAAAGATATAACCAAAGTTGAAGAACAATCGTCATAGCCGCATTGATTCAACAGTGTCTTCGTTTAAAATATCTTAGTTTCCGAGACCAACATCAGTGAGCTGGACTGAATTGATGACGTTCCGTATATCCTCTGTTGTCTGCGTCAATAGAATTTATGGTTCTTATTGTGTATCTTCACTCTAAGAGGAGTTGTTGAATTATCAAAAATTTACGGACAAATAAATTGAGGTAAAACGTTCAATTTGTGTCATATTTTTCCTTTCTAAGTATTATTATTATCATCATATATGGACCGATACTTACAAAGCATTTTATTTGTGTATACGTGTGTATGTATTCTTTCCTTTTCACGAAATTATCATATTGAATTAATAATACGATATATAATGTAATAATACATAAGATAACATTAATAATACATAATATAATTGATATCCAATAGACAGTAATATAAACAACACGTAGGGAGACAGCAGGTATACATCAATGTATAATAATAATATAATAATAGAATAATAATAATTATTCAAAATATTGACCACGTTTCATTATATTTATAATAATTTTATAAGTCAATTTTTCATGTATACATGTATGTGGATGTGTTTGTGTGTGTGTATATAGGATAATTTTGTTGCATATTACATAAAATATCTCATAGTCATTAGATGCATATAAATATATACAGATTTATGTACAAATCTCGAGTTTATAATAATTTCCCATGTTGGCCCTCCCACTGGCAAAATATGAAGAAGAAAAAATTATAAAACAATAATACCGCCCGTAACGAAAATACGATTTTATTATTTTAAATTAGAACTGGGATATGTTGTTTCTTAGAAGCAAATGATGCTTTAAATCGTACGGTTATAATTTGTCTTTCACCAATTCCTATTATGGAATAGTTTTAAATTGTAGCTCAAAAGTTGCATATTTCTTAGAATATTAGCAAGCTGTTTGCCCCATTTTTTTTCTCTTGTTTCATCTTCTAAAGCTTAGGTTTCGAGATGATCTCGCGAAGCGGATTTTTCCATGCTACCAGAGGTGACTTTATGCCTTATATTAAACGTTGTCAGTCGGCTTCAATTTAAGGGTGACACTTCCGCTCCGAGAGATCTTCCCTGTATGTTTATGCATACATACGTGAGTACGAATAATTTTAGTACCAAGGTTTTTGACCGTCTTAGTTGATGATTGTTGTGTATTTTGAACGTTATAAGAATTTGTTGAAAATATAATTTTTCACGAATTAATGCTTACAAACGGTAACACTTAGAAATATTCTAAATTTCTCTTTCCCTCTCAACGCTTAGTTTGAATTGATGTGAAAATATATTATCAACAAAGTTCATATTACTATATAAAAATATGCATAAGACGTTTTTATTACGTTTCACGCAAATTCAACAAACGTTTATTTTTTTGTAGCTTATAGTGGCTGAGTATTTTTTTTTTAACAATTATAGCAACAAATAATATGATCGGATGGTCCTTAATTCAAAACGGTATACATGTGCATCCTTATTACATATACTATTAGATTTGATTAGGAACGTTACGAATTGAATTTATGGTTTCGCCATAGTATAAAGTTACTTGATCGATTCGAGAATTGTTCACAAGATTTTTCATCAAAATTTACCACGTGTTGAATTTCGCTTTGAATTTGTATACCGTGTTTCGAGTTAAAAACATCCAACAGTAACAATATTATCAAAAAGTTAACAGTTTAAAAAAATTAGGTCTAACAGAGTTTTACATTCGGTATTCAGTCAGTTAGCGTTTTACTATGTATATTCAATTATTTAACAATTATATTAAAATATAGGGATTTTTTATTTTTATTATTCATTATTCATTATTCATTATTCGTTATTCATTATTCTTATTCTTATTATTGTTATTGTTGTTGTTATTATTATTATTATTATTATTTCTGTTGTTGTTGTTGTTATTATTATTCACTCATTTTTTTCTATATCAGATCTGTATTTTGGAATCATCATCAAACAGATATTTTTTATTCTTTCCTTCACCCGTGCCGTTTGTTTGTTTGTTTTTTCTTCACACTTTTCATTTTATATTTTCAAGGCAATATCATGATCATACATGATAAATTTACCTACAGTATTTCTGTAATAATGTATTCATGTTGTTGTATTAATTGTTATTACATTTAGAACAGATGGATTTATTTTTCATGTATGTATGTTTGAATTACCTTACATATCACTCGATTTTTCATTCTCTAGTTGAATAGACGTATATATTCAAAAATTAATAATTCATTTATATTTATTACTTTATTTGGCAGTTAATGTTGCGGGTTCTTAATTGTTATAACGATTGCTACAACATTTTTTCATCTTTAATATTTGACCAAACAAAACATGTTGATATAGTTTTATACCATTCTCTGTCTATGGGAACTCACGCGTGTAAGGATAACAATTATTATACAATTACGATTTACATGCGTCAACTATGCGAGCTATGTATATAAAAAAATGTTATAGCAACACGGTGCGTGAAAAAAGAAAAAAATTGGCAACACTTTTTGCTACTTTATACAATTTCGCAAAGACTCGTATTACGACACGATCTCCGGGATATTTTCTATCAGTATTTTTTCAAAATATGTACGTATATGTAGAAAAAAAAAAAAAAAAAGATTCTTACAAAAATTAATAATTCAGTCTGACGGTTCTTCATTTTAGTCTACCTGTAATCCCAGTTTAGTTTAATAGGATAAAAAAAAAAAAAAAAAATAAACGTATCTCCATCTCACCAGGGCACAAAAATTAATTTGTTCAAAGCGCAGACCAGCTGCTCGGTGGGTCACGTGCCCTAGTTTAAACAAAATAATAATCGTCAAAAATCAATCAAAATTGTTCAGAACTACGACAGTTAATTAATTAATTATCAATTAAATATTTAATCGTTATTGGAATTAAATAATTTATGCTTGCATATTTACAGACAGTTTTGTTTGTTTGTGTGTTTTGTTGCTGTTATGTTTTTTTTTTTTCATTTTCGTTTTCCTGTAAATTAACTAATAGTTCTACACTTTGTATTCGTTTAAATTATTTACGTATTACGAGAGAAAAAAATCTCATTAAAACGGAAAGGGGTATTGGCAACTCTTCAAATCTAATCCTTTCGGTTTTTGTCGTTTTTACTGCTTAGCTCGTGGTAATTTCACGATTCACTCAGTTTAATATGTGCTTACGCATGGCACCTGACTAAACACTTGATTGTATAATATGGTACTGTAACAGAATTTTATTCAAACTGATTGTTATTAAGCAGCGTGTCGTACATTAAAAGTGCTTAAAGTGAGACGGATGAGCCATTGGTTGACATATTTATCCTCATTACATTTCGTGTCAAAATTTATGAAGCGATTGTTTGCTCAAAATGATTAACAAAAATTAAGAAAATTGTGCCTAATAGTTTCATCACTGTAAATCGAAGTAATTTTACTCACACACCACATGGCAGTACAGTACAGTGATTTGCGTTTAGTAATAAAAATTTTTTTTTTTTTTCAATTGTTCATCCGTCTATTTTGTTCTTCTATGTTTCTTATCGTGAATATTTTCAGACATTTCAATATTATTATGTAGTTCTACATATTATGATTTAAAAATGTTGTCAAAATATGGATAGGTATACAGGTATAACTTCTGTTACACGTACCAATTTTCAAAACAATAAATAACGAAATCGCAAGTTTCGTTAACTGGATCTTTTTTTATTTAATTTTCTTTTTCTTAAGTTCACTCGTATAATATATCTACTAACATTTGATATAATTGAAAATAAAGTATTATATCTCTATTTATTTATTATTTACACTTCGACACCTAGTACTCGATCTACAACGTACTCGTACCTTTTAGGTTCTCCGCTACCACTCTCCGACGCTTCTTCCGACGATTTTACATTAACTTCGGTCTGACCAGCCTGACACTGTTTATTGTTACTGTCCGTATCTAGGCTGGGTTGACTCAATTTTTCCGTCGTCAAGATTCCAGAGTCATTTGCGGGAATATGATTTACACTATTTGTTTTGTTTGTAACACAATTTGTTTTAATCGCACCACTAGTATTATTTGTTCTTGCGCTGACACTTGAAGAACCAGCTGACGCGTTATTTGTTAAACTAGTCAATAGATTATTTGACACACTATAAACATTGGTTTTAGAAACTCCAACAGATTGGCTGCTCGCTGGTTCCGACATATGTCTTCTATGCGGAAGTAACGGCAGGGTTGTCATATTCTCAGATATCAAATCCTCCGAAGGTAGCACCGGTACATTCAGGTTAACGCGTGTAAAGAATGCCATTTTTTCCCTAGAAAAAGAGGGAGTAGATGCGTTAAAGAAAATGTAAATCGTCTATGGTAGATTGTACAGATTTCTTTGGAAAACTCTACAGTAAAATGTGCCCAGTAAAGTGACGTTTGAAAACTGTGATTACTTACTTGAAGGAAATAATATCTGGTTTTCCCTTGCCAGCTTTAGTTTTTCGCAACTTATATATTTCCTTAGACGTCTTCTTCAACATTTTTTCCACCTTTTTATCCTCGGCACTTTTCCCGTTCTTCCCGCACTCAGCTTGTGCCATGAGATTTTGAAATTTGTGATCTTCCAACAGCCACGTAGCAAGATCCGTGTCCCCCTTTTCTCTGGCCTGTTCAAGCCTCTGTTTTAAATCCCTTAATCTACCCAATTCGTCATGCAAATTGGTCAGCCTTGCGTGCTGTGCTTGTAGGTCTAATTCAAGATCCAGAGAAGTTCTTGCTGTTGAATTAGGATGATTTGATTTTTTCGAAGGTGTTTTACAGCTCAAGGCAGAAGACGGTCGTCGCCAACGCAAAGAACGTCTCTCAACCGAGTTCCGCTGGAAAGGACCACCGCGCCTATAAAGTGGCATACTGCTGTCACTGTCACTGCGGTTCAACTGTAAAATGAAAACAAATTCTTCAATTATATATAACTTCAATGATAGAGTTCCTGAATGTATGTCTTACTGCTGGATGTGTGTTGACGGTGAATAGTGGTTGATTATTATTTATATGCTTACCCTGCAAATGTAATGATTTCTGCTGACAGCTGCGCTGGGAGAGAAAGTTTGGCTTCGTTTAATGACAATGGAATTCTTATCATCATGAATAGCTCCAGGAACAACACCTGCGGCTGACAGTTTTCGTTGCTTTCCTTGTTCGGGAATGAAAATACACTCTGTGTTCGTTTCCTTGTCCTGTGTTTGATTCTCTTCTTCCGCAAGTTCTTCGTCCTCCTGTAACAAGATATCGTTCGTCAGCTAAACGTTACACCGAATTCACTTTCACACATTTGGCTACGCTGTACATTTAGTACTGAAAAGTTAATACAGGGGGATCAATTATAACTAACCTCATGCTCCAACACATCTTCTAGAACGTTGTCCTCTAACATAAACTCTACAATAATTCCCTCCTGGTCACTATCTTCACTTCCGCTATCGCTATCCCCATCTTCATCTTCCTCCTCGGGACTTCCAAGGCAGTTGGCCAATTCTTCAAGACGTAGGGCCACGGCTGTTTGCAATTCTTCGCATCCCTGATTCCGTGTTAAGGTAGAAGTTTGGGAACTTATTATGGTACTCTCGTCGCTACTTTCCTCCTTTGCATTTTGGGTTTGAGTACTTCTGTACATTGAAACATCTGACTCTTGTTTGTCATGTTTACCCTGCTTGTTAGCGACTGTACTACCGTTACTTGTCGTATCGGATGTAGATGGCTGCATAAAGCGGAAGGAGAGGATGTTGTACCACTTGACGCTCGGTGATTCATGACTGAAGTCTGCCAGCGAGACTTGGGCTGAACCCTAATAAATAAATTTGAGATTCATTTTTATTAAGATTTCATCAATAAAATTTTATCAATATTTTAGAGCCTTGGAAGAATCATAACTCACCAAGCACTCCTCAGATTCACCACCAGTGCACCAAACATTGACTTGCAAGGTTTTTGTGTATAATTTGTTAAGCGGTACAGATATGGGGAATGTTTCTCCAAATGTAGGTTTTCGCAAGTCTGTTACAGGCTTTGTGCAGTACATATGACTGACTGGAGGTTGCATCGGGAGTAAGGCTGCTTTAATATATCTGTAACATATAAAAATAACCCTAGTGATATGCGGTTTATGGAATTGTTAGGGAAATACTTGTAACCGATTATAGCCACACCTACAGAGAACCGTTATGAAAAATATCTAACAAATTCTCAGCGATAACATAAACACGTTGATTAGTGAGTAATCATGACATTCAATAATATGAATTTTTTTCAGAGTCATAAAATATTCTATGGTCTTGCTAATTACTGAAACACCGTATTATAAGGCCCACTAATAACTGACAGTCAGCTGACTGTGTAATAATACCGAGGATAGACGGAACCATTAAGCCTTACATAATATTGTCAAGCAAGGTATAGATCAGGTGGTCATTGATCCAACAGCTTGGTTTCATAATCGCATTCCAATTCTAGAAATGTTAATGACTTTCTGAACAAGCATAGTATGACATGTAGAAATGATGTCATCTATTGATTTCACTGATAAATATTAGCGATCTTTCCACGTGATGTTCAAAAATTCTCTCTTTTACTGAAGAATTTCACACGTTCTAATGGTATTTGACGCTAAGTAAATATCGAGATAGAAACTAATTTGTTTGTCACACGTAGTATTCCAGATCGAAAAAAAATTATGTTTAAACTGTTTTCTTTAGGTTCATCTGAACTATCTTTTAGACAATACTTTTTAACGCCGTCAATAAATTATTTGAAAAGTTTCAAACACGAGTTTGTCAAGATAAAATGAAGCTTTTCAGTTGGGTTTTCATATTAATCAGGAAATATATGTTTACGAGTTTAACCGAATTGGTTGTAAAAACTGTCGCAAATTTCTGCAGCGGCTTAAACTTTCAGCTTTCGTTACAGATTTAATAAAATAGCTCTTTTAAATGGTCGTAAAAAAAAATTGTCAATAATTTTGTTGACAACATCCGGTATTATATTAATACGAATACCATAAATTGGTTTCATTACTAACAAGATTTAATACACCAGTGTACAAAAGGTACCTGAATTCTTGTGTTTTCCAAGTCTGCGAAGCACAAATTGTGCATTCAGCAGTTTGCTAACAATAAGCATAACAATGCTTGTAAAAATGTTTGCATACAAGTGTGTATGATGTAAGATTGGTGGAATTGAAGTGTCTGTCCACCGTACCACCGAGGAAGTACACACAATCAGCAGCAGCCCACGCTCTTCACTTTCACCATAATTTAAGCAGAAGGCATTTGTGTAACTATAAACACATACTATCGTACTTTAACAGTGTCTACACACAGTTGTATAAACCCATTCACTTTCAGACTTCAGGGTTAAAAGTTGTCATTTAGTTTCACGGAAGTATTTCCAATAACGAGGGATTCAATATTGACCATTAATTAACTTTTGTTTACCCTAGATTATTTCTTAATTTTTGTTCTTTGCTCTTAGAAAATTTTTTACTCACACTTGCGTGTTGTCAGGAATAAATAGCGCAGCCAAGTTTCTTGCACGTTCTATTCCAATGTGCAGCAATCCGTCGCTTACTGAATACCTGAAACACACGACATGCAAGAACGTCAATGACACGGACTTTACTACCATTTTATGTCCTCGTAGATATTGAATAGAGAACACGTTAAGAGGACGGATGCAGTTCAAATATCATGACGGTCAGTGTACAGACTTGACACAATTATTCGAAACAATATGCATTTGAACCGTTAACCAAAGATCTTTTACCTTTATAATTAGGACTACAAACTGTTAGAAGCAGCATACTTGGAATTTTCAAAATGCCTGCATCTGCTCATCCACTGCTACGAATACCACGAAGTACAAAAAGTAACTCACCTTAGCTTGATTTGAACCTGCGCCGTCTCCAGGTTCATTTCTCCAAGAGCAAGCGGATCAACGCCAAGTAATCCGGACAATCGTCTCCTGTTCGAGGCTTCAAAAACACCAGAGTCCCCGGCGACACTTTCGTCGGAAACCGCCGCCGACACGGATCTAGTATTAGTGCCAGAACTGCTCGCCCTAGACCTAGTTCCGAGTGGCGGAGGTGTTTCACTAATAGGTGACAACGGCGGTTCCTGCGGCAAAGGCATTGCCGGCCTGCCCAATCCGCTCCCCTGCGACATGTTCCCGGACTGAAATTCTACCGGCGGTTGCGGGCTGAGTTTCGAGTGCTCGGAATTCGCCGACAACTGTTCCTGAATCGCTTGCTGGCTCAGCCTGAGCTCAGCCAGTTTGTCTTCCAGTTGATTACGATCCAGGGGCGAAGCCGAGGCGAGAAGCCTCTGCTGCCTCCTCTGCTGTTCTACCTGTTCGTACGCAGGTGGTGGACCCATGGGTGCATTCTCGTAGAGAGGCGACACCGGCGGACTAACACTGGACAAACTGGACCTTGGCGATAGACTTGGCTGAGACCTTCCAGGGGATGGTGTTCCGAGGTTGCCCAAGTTCTGATCCGAACCCCTGAGCAGTCTCTCGACTCGTCTGTGAAGATCGACCATGTCCACCGGCCTCTCCTGTTGAACAGGTCCGAGATATTGCGGGCCTCCGTAAATGTCGGTGAAACTTAGACCAGAGCTAAGTGAACCTTTGCTGCTCGTCGTGCTGAGACTGCCCAAACTTGAGCTACTGCTTACGGACAAGGTGCTGGCACTGAGGGTCTTAAGCTGACCCTCCAACAGAGCCATGGACCTCAGAGCATCTCTGAGCTGCTGTAGCAGCAGCTGTTTTTCCTCGTGGAGTCGTACTCTGTCCGTGATAGTTTTGTTGGACAACTCAAGCGCGTTGTTCAGGTCCTGTTCCAGCCTCCTTATTTCGCACTGTATCTCCTTCATGTCCTGCTGAGTTCTTGTCCTCGGTGTTATACTCCTCAGTTCCCTTAGAAGCTGTTCTTTCTCCTGGAACAACAACAGCTTGTCCTTGTCGCTTTCCGTCTGACCGGGAGTCACCTTTTCCTCAAGATCAGCAAGCTGCTGCTGGATATGTTGTATCCTTTTCCTCGCTTCGTCGTACTGCAATCTCATCCTGGCCATCTCGGCCAGCCTAGTACCGATGGGTACCAACTCGCCGGACAAGTCCGTCTGGGATGCTGTGCTTAGTTTCTCCTGAGGAAGACTCAGTGTGCTCGCGTCAGGACTTCCTTCGCACAGTTGTAGCCTCGTCAGCTCGTCCTTAAGCTGTGCCAACGACTGCATAAGCTCAGCCTTTTCCTTTTCACCAGAGCTAAGGGATTTCTGTATGTTCCTCAACTCGGTCATGATGGCCTGAGCCTCCGTGATGTTGTAACATCCACCGTTGTGCGCGTTCAACTTTTGCTCCACGCTGATGGGAAAAAGTCACAGAATAATGTAAAGAGTCTCGTTTTTTTTCATCGAATATTTCTTTCTCCCGAAGATCCGTTTGTAATAGGATCGGGAGACAACTTACCTAGCAAGAGTATCGACTCCTCGTTGGGTACAGTTCATCTCTGCGCGAATTTGCTCCAGTTCTCGCTTGAGCCGCGAAACGCGACTCCTGGCGAGGGCGACATCGGACTTGAGTAAGTCCGGGTCGTACTTCGTACTCAAAGAACTCGAGCTGGAGCACACTGTTGAGAAACGTTGGATTCAGGCAATTTCTAACAGTTTCTCGAGGATACGATACAACGACTTTAGTGATCACGTAGGAAAAAGTGATTGCTACTTACGACTTGTGCGAGAAGCTCCGAGGGTTGTAAGAGCATTGTTGAGGTGATTGTATTCGTCTTGAGCAAGGCACAGCCTCTGCTGTTTGACATCGTAGATTTCCTTCTTCGCCTGAAACAAGAATAGACGGGATCACGTTAGAGATACGTCACGATGATTTGTGCCAGTAGGCTTACATTGTATAATTTGGGATACGGTAATGATCGCATTCTCGCATGAACGATGCAATAACTTGATTCAAGTGCGATCAATTCATTTGATTGACAGTATAACTGTTAAATCACACGATTCACATTTTGTTTATTTTCGAATGTCCGCATTTCCCATCAGGCACAATGAATCTCTATTTGAATAAAAAGAGGTTCACCGAGCTGAATGGAATGTCATATTCGTCGAAATCGGAAGTGATTGTGTTTTCATACAAACCGTCAGGTTCAAATGGATTTTATTAAAATCGTAGAGAGTGTGTTTTGTTTCAATCAAGTAAATGGGATGTGTTCTCATAAAT